>NW_020523286.1:0-1200000 GCF_003368295.1 Carassius auratus | reverse complement strand
ATTTCACCTGTATTCACCGTACACTCACACCTCAATAAGAAAACAACGAGTTCACTGTGGTCAAAATACTTTCTTTGATGCTTTATCTGTGAGTTTCACAATTGAGCTATTATGCCATAAAAATACTTAATCTTGAATATTTTGTGTACTATACGTTTTGCTTTATTTTTGCACTGTCTGTGACATCTTAATCTTACTGTATTGTTTTAAGTAAGCACTGCCTCCGCTAAGAAAATGCCCCTGGCCCATACCCACCACAGCAAATCTCAGAGGGAACCCTCCCACGGCCCATACACAGTCCACACCTACTGCTTTTCCATGCGTTTGCTAACTGCTGATAATCATCTGCGATGGAAAGTGTGTGGGGGCTTGCAGGAAACCCTTCAACTACTGTGCCAGGTAGTCTAAAGCTGAAACACACGCACTAAAAGCTGCACAAAGCAATTAGTCAACACTTCAACAAAAAGACTCCTGCAAACGCATAAAGAAACATGACACTTCAGTGTATGAGACTCTGCGTTTATCTCATTAATAGAAATCAAAGGGGGCAGGTGGCAGCGGGGAACGCCAGTGTTGTTCCTGCCAATGAAACGAAGAGGAGAGCATCACGGAGCCCTGTGGTCACGCCACCCCAGTTCTCCCCAAGCCAGCCGGAGGTCGGCCCGAGCACACATAAATTAATAGCCTTCCTCACTAATTGCTTCTCACTTAGACAAATCTCTGCAAATCACGGGGCGAGCCGGCAGCACTGCTGATGCCCCCCGGGAGAGGAGACGGCAGCCAGGCGAGGGGGAGGAGGGAAGCGCCGCCAGGAGCGTGTGCAGTGTGGGCGCCTCTGAAAGGCGAGGGGGAAGTGATCCCTGGAGGGAGAGGGAATAAGAGAGAGAGAGAGAAATAGAATAGATACATACATAGGCCTGTACAGGCACACACACACACATTTGCTCAGAGAGATTGGTCCAGGCTAGGCAGACCTTGCTAGCCTCGGTCCCCCCCGACCCCCTGCAAACATGCTCAGATCTCCCCCCCGCCTCCTCCGGCTCCCTATCTCTGCGCTCAAACACCAGCCCAGGGAGGGGAAAGATGAAAAAAAGAAAAATCAATAGCACAGATGGATAGCCGGATAACAGGGTCCGGCATGCTCAGGCAGTGAGGCAATCCAGAGGGTGCCCTCACAACTTCCACACAAGCGAAAAGAAGAACAACACGAGGCCGTTCGAGGGAGAGAGAGAGACGATCTGCCCTGGGAGCCTAATCATACCCCCACACCTGTGTTCCAGCCCTCATTTATCCAGCCTTCCCACACACAGCCACCAACCAAAACACTCGTTTATTTTCCAACCGCCGTCCTCCCTTCCTGTGTTTTTACTCATCTTCACCAGGCCAAGTTCAGGAAATCTGATCATCTGCAGAGCCCTGCAGGTTCATCAACATCAACTTCAAGTTTGATTCTGTTCAATTTAATGTTTCATTTAATGACTGTTTACTAATAACATGATGTTTGGGTTACTGATGAGGGTTTTGAAAACATTTTTGAGCAAAGGACCATTTCATAATCCCCACACTGAACAAAAAGGCTGTAAAAAATCATGCTGGACATTTCAGCACACACAAGGTGCTAAAAAAACAACATCTTGAAACATAAATATTATTATTATTTACTTCATATTAAGATTTGAGTTCATGCCTTAAAATTATAACAATTATTATAATCATTCATATATTTTATTATAAATGTAGTAGAAATATAATAGTTATTTATTATAAATAACAATTAATGCTTATTATTATTATATTTATAATAATAATTATTATTATTAATAATACGTTTATTTAAAGAAACTGACCAACATAATTTAAGTTCATGGCTTAATTAAAAACCTATTATTATTATTATTATTATTATTATTATCATCATTAAACAAATTAAAAAATAAATAATCATGGAAACAGGAGTGGGTTTCACACACTTTAAATAAAATCTGAAATAACATTTTTAACTTTCTGATTTTATGTATTTTTTGTTATAAGCTTAAAACATTTAGTTAATAAAATACAATGTATTTGTTGTACTTGTAGTAGTAGTATTACAGTCTTGTAATCTTATACCATCAGTTGTTCACAAAATCCATAAATTTTCCTTGGTGTCAAATTATAAAAAACCCTTCATTAGAGGAATCCATATGGATTGAACTGCTGTATCTAAATATGTTCATTACATCAAAGCCGAACTAGTAGCAGCCTGTTGGGCACATGGAGTAACGAATGAGGTCCTCACCTTAATATCAGCATTACTAGAACCATTTCCCTCACGAACATAACAATTAATGGCAACAACCATAATGATTGTACTGATGTCTGCTGAAATGAGCTAAATGAGCACTAACTGTTCCAATCAGAGAAAAGAGATCCAACATCATATAGACACTGATGTGTGTCATTCATGATGATGTCACAGTGTTGATGAGCCGCTACATGTGTCTCTAGCACCACCTAGTGATAAAGGTGGGGACTATTTGTGAAAAGAAGTGTGGCACCATATGTTGCTCATTTCTCAAACAATATGTATTTAAGCACATTAAAGCTTTGCCTTTTTTATTTAAAAAAAAAATCTATTAAATTATAAGTAATAATGAGTAATAATTAACAGTACTGTACTTCATTGTACTCTACATGCTCTCGACATTTAGCTCCTGGTAGGAGAAGCGAGAGGAAGTGGAGAGTGAGTGCAGGTCAGAGTGTAGATGAGGACTGCAGCACAGTTTGTGGTGAACAGAAGTAGCGTCTCTGCATGAGATGAACACCTCTGACTGATATTTCCTCTTACTCTTTGGATATGATGCCTTCTGGTGGCTGTGTCGGGGCATGACAGAGAAACAGACCCGGCAGACGACCGACTGCGTACCTGCACAACACATGAAAGTGGAACCTATTTAAAAAAGTCAATATCTTTCAGTCCATATTTGAAGTAGTTTTAACTTTAGTTCAGTGGTAATAGATTGAATAATAACCTTTTAAACAATAAGTTTAAATAATAATAATAATAATGATTATATATATATATATATATATATATATATATATATATATATATATATATATATATATATATATATATATATATTATTCTTATTTTTATTTTTTTAAATAAGTCTCTTATCCTTACCAAGGCTGAATTTATTGAATCAAAAAATTCTCTTATATTGTAATATTTCACAATGTCAGTTTTTACTGTATTTTTGATCAACTAAATACAGCTAAAATCTTATTTATTCCAAACTTTTAACCAGTAGTGCGGTTTTTTTTTTTTTACTCACACTGTGTAAATACTGTATTCTTATACACGAATATACAAAAATACTGTGACACCTAACCATTACAACAACAGGAACTATAATGAAATTGCATTCTAAATACATAGACATTAATATGGAGTTGGTCTCCCCTTTGCAGCTGTAACAGCTTCCACTCCTCTGGAAAGGTGTTCCACAAGATATCAAAGTGTTTCTCTGGGCATTTTTTACCCATTAATCCAGTAGAGCATTTGTGAAATCAGGCACTGATGTTGGACGAGAAGTCCTGGCTTGATCTCTGTTCCAGTTCATCCCAAAGGTGTTTGATGGGGTCAAAGTCAGGGCTCTGTGCAGGTCAGTCAAGTTCTTCCACACTCATCCAACCATATCTTCATTGACTTTGCTTTGTGCACTGGGGCACAGCCACGCTGGAATAGAACAGTGCTTTCCCCAAATCATCCCCACAATGTTGGAAGCATAGCATTGTCCAAAATGTTTTGTTATGCTGAAACACTTGGATTTTCCTTCACTGGAAGTAAGTGACCCCTGAAAAAACAGCCCCATACCAATATCTCTCCTCCACCAAACTTCACATCTGGCACAATGCAATCAGATGAATAACGTTCTATTGCCAACTGCCAAAAACTAAGATTCACCCATAAAACGGCATGAGTTTCCACTGCTCCAGAGTCCAGTGGTGGTGTCCTTTACACACTTTCAACACTTGCAATTGCATGTTTGTCAAATGCAGACTGCATAGCTAGGTGCTTCATTTTATACACCTGTGGCAATTAATCTGACTGAACCAAAAGAATTCAACAATTAATAGGTGTGTCCCATATAGTGTATATTGTTGCCTTCATATTTGCTTACAGGAGATCATCTGTGGTATCAAAAGTTTGGAAATAAAAAATATGTCTTTAGCCAGTGGCCCCAAAATGACACTGCCTGTTTGTTTATGAAGAGAAAACACAGAACCTCGTTCCACATATATTTCTATAATCAAATCTAAGTAAAACATCCTTGTATACCAACCAAAAAAAACCATAAAAGCCTTGTCCCTCTGCAGGTAGGACACACTGAATGAAAGTGTTGTAATGTGCATGGAGAGACAGTGAGGCAGGGAGGATTGTGGCACAGCAGGACACTGTTCCTCTCCAGGTTTTGCAGGGAGTCGTGTCGTCTAGGGAACGCAGGGAGCCCAGGCCTCATTAAATGTGCTGAAGAGACCCATCAGGAGCAGTTTTACAGAGCCGACCCGTACCACTTTCTCATTACAAACCCTATCCTCCCCCAAGCACTCTGCCCACACAGCACAAACCCTCCAATATCAAATCAAATCAGCCAGCCAGGGAAATAACCCAGTAAAAACACACTCGCGTCACACATATTCACACACTCCCACTGACACACACACACACACGGCCGCATACAGCATGTGAAGCACGTCCTATCTTCTGTTCACTGGCTGAGATACAAAATAAACACACAGAGTGGCGCAGAGATATGAATATAAACAAAACCATATCACATATACAGTTTAACAAACATTATGGAAAGCAAGTTAATGTCCGGTAAGAACATCTCATTCAAAATGGAGGACTGTCTCGTCTCTTTTAACCTCCCACACAGAGATGTGCTGAGCAGAGGTAAATGAAGACTGACTGCAGGGTACACACACCTCCACTCTGTTTGCTCAAAGTCTAGTCAACCGAGGAGCCATTATCAGTGTTTACACAAGCAGCTTTTAACTGACTGATTCAGCAACATGAGCTTCATCATGAGCATTTGTATGCACTGGTATACCTAATACCGCATGTCCTCAAGGTTTAATGTGAATGCATAGTATTTTTGCTTGCAAATGATACATTTTGTTCCAGAACTAGAGAAAAAAAATTGTATTTGTTGATTGGAAATCTATTGTCTGGGGTTCCTGTGATACTTATGTAATGGGAGAAAACAGCTAAAGCAAATTCCTCTGCGGCTCTCAGTATTGACACACCTGCCTTCAAAGACTGGTTAGATGTGAGTGAGTCGGATTAACACTGTTTACACAACGCTAACATCTACACACACAATCATGAAAAGCACATTCAGACCCAGGTCTTTACAAAAATACACATAGAAAAAAGGTGCTTTAATTAAAACATCACTGCTGTGCTAAAATTAATTATATATATATATATATATATATATATATATATATATATAATAGGCCAGAGTGACCGGAATCAAACCAATAAAACCTTTAAAACATCAACAATAACAAGCTTAGTTTTTAGTCCATATACATAAAGTAAATGCACCATTTTAACTGTTCAAATAATCGTCTCTATGTCACTCGTGTTGTTATCCTCTAGAGGGCGCACTCAGCCCAATTTCAAAGCAATCACGTGACTCTAAAAGAATGGAATCGTATCACAGTTACACACATCGTGAGGTTCTTTATTCGTGTATCTGAAACCGGAGCATATACCAAACGGCAGCATCTGTCCCACTTTCTAGGGTAATTTAATGTTGCTGCTCTGCGGTGTTTTCTGTCAGGGATGTTGTGTGGTATGCTTATATTTGGGAAGACAAAATAAGTGTCAAGTTCACATTCCAGTCAGTCGTTAAGAGCAAGAGTGTTAAACAGGAAGAGCTCATGGTAACACGAGACATAGGTTCTCCAGTGGCCTACAGAGGGCGCTGCAATTAATTCAGTGGCTTGAACGCCAAAGCTGTAACTTGCCACTAGACATTGGTTTTCACCCCAAAAACAAAAGTTCACATCAACATAAACTGTAGGCTATCGTTTAAATTGCTTTAAAAAAAAAATTAAGTAATTATGGAGCATAAACACTTAGATTATCAACAACATTTGCTATGAAAAATAAAGCAGGATTGTTCCACCACTGCCATAATATATATTAATAATATTTATTATTTATTCATTAATTTATTTTGTTATTTTGCTGTCTCTTTATGACAGGCAAGCTGCTCTTAGTAGGATTTAATCTGAATCCTCTCAGTCTGAAATGATATTCTCTACACTGAGCTCAGTGTTTATTTGAAAAGCAGACGTTTCCTCGCTCTGCACACAGACAGAAATCTGTGGAGGTTTGATTCTTCTAACATGTTTTCAGTGCTGTGCAACCACAGATCCGCTACATTGAAGCTGTGAATCTCAAGGATTAAAAATCACATCTGATCACTGTAACACTGCCATCTCTAATCCAAGGATGTAGTTATTAATCTGGAATACTGTCTTGCATTATAGAGCACTTGCCTTTTAAGTGCTGTTAGTTAATATCATATAATAATATTTCTGAAAGTGTGAGATTGCATGCCAAAGGCATCTCCTCTGAAATTAAATGAAGCACTTATCTGAGCCTAAATGCATGAACACATATATTATAAATAAATATATCCATTCAGCATATTTTTCTACTAAAGCACTCCTGGCTCCCATTTCAGTTTCACCTGAAGACAGCTGCTGGCCTTTGAATCAATATACTAGATCATCACAGACGGGCGACACACATCTGTGACCCAGGAGGTCTATAATACCTGGAGAAAGCTATGTTTATAGCATTACCATTCATCTCAAATTCAGCTGCTCTGCTGGCGCAGGATCTATTTTCCTTGCTCAGTTCTGTAGCTGATTACCTGAGCTGCAAATGTTGATTAATCACTGTAGTCAAACAACTATTTTGACTCTAGACAATTTTATTTTGTCAGAAGACACAACCCCTTTTTTATGTACTGTATGTCAATTAAGGAAAATGATGTTTGCAGCCACGAGATGCATTTATGAGATCATCAACCAGCAGTAGCTAACCAGTCCATGTTAACCAGTAAAACCACCATCAGCAGTTTTATTGCTCCAGAGTTAAGACAAAAAAAGGATCAGAAATCATATTTTGCAACATATAGCCAAAACGTACACTATCATCAAACGTTTGGTATCAGTAAGATTTTTTTTTACATAATTAATCATTCTTCTCATTATCAAAAACTGACAGTGAAGGCATTTATAGTGTTTCTAGTCTGTTCTGTTTTTAATAGATTTCAAATAAATTGCAGATTTTTGAACTTTCAATTGATCAGATAGCCTTAAAAATCTTTTTTTTTTTAGCTTGCAAAAGACACGAGAAAGACTAAGAAAATAATTAAAAGTAACCCCTTCAACAAGTTCAGGCTGTTCAAGGACTGTGTACACTGTACACAAATAGACGAGAGCTGGCTGAAAACCAGTCCCGCTCATATTTAGACTGGTCTGTTGAGCAACAAAGTTGTGTTTGGGCTGCTACAACAAGCACTTCTCAGGAAGATGTTTGTTGCTGTATTTATTAAAAGGTTAGCAAGGGTCATGTTGCTGTTCTTTTTTAAGATTTAAGAGTTTAGTTTTGTGGCAGTTTGTAGCAAGTAAACAACATATCCTTGAGCTCAACTGTATGATCTGCTTTATCTGCAGAGATATGTCTAAGAAAACAATTTACTTCTGGACAGGCAGAAATCCTGACCCCAAAGTCAACACATATTTTCTACAAGTTTCTTTAGTTTTGCCAATAATTTGTAGCAAGTCGATCTACTTATTAATTTGCCCATCGTCAGGTTAAAATAAACATATTTGTGGTTCCAAACCAATGATCTATAATAAAAAAACAATATCATTGTATATATATATATATATATATATATATATATATATATATATATATATATATATATATATATATATATATATATATATATATATCTGGCTGCTATATTGGGGTGACAACAGTACAGATATACAGAAATAGACAGAATAACAACGAAAGAGAGGTCAAAGTGGAATAAAAGAACGCAACTGGGCAATCCACTGGAAAAACTATGTAAAAATGCCTTTTATTGTTTTCCAAAAGACCCTGACAGGTTATACACATTTTATACACATTATATTTTAGTGTAAAAATATTGTGTGTTTTGGAGTTTTGAAGTTGTGTTTTTTTTTTTTTTACAGTCTTCCTCTA
Organism: Carassius auratus; assembly: GCF_003368295.1. NCBI lineage: Eukaryota > Metazoa > Chordata > Actinopteri > Cypriniformes > Cyprinidae > Carassius > Carassius auratus. The sequence continues at coordinate 1,191,710 of NW_020523286.1, read as the reverse complement.
ACGGACATAATATAATATAAGACAATACATCAAGAAGGGAAAGCCAATAGAATGTTATAATATTTGCTCAAGATCATTTTGGAAGGATTTAAAGAGTCACTTGATGTTGCTAAAAAGAACATTATTTTGTGTGATGCAATGTGTTCATGCGGTTTAAGGTTCAAAAACACTATTTTCCATATAATGTACATTATTCTGAAATACTCTCTAAAATGTGTCGATTTTTACAAAGCTCATCATTCTGAAAAAGCGAGGTGTGCTCTGATTGGCCAGCTATCCAGTGCGTTGTGATTGGCTGAATGCCTCAAGCTATGATGGAAATGTTACGCCCCTTACTATACTGTGATGCTGTCTCCCATCAAGACGAGACTCAGTCCATTTGCTCTGCTCGTGCACATCTCATCATCGGTTCTCTTTTAGCAGTTCAGTCAATAAACTGTTAGGAGTAACTGAATAAGTCCTGAGAGTCTCACATCAGAGGCAGTGTCAGGCATGTTTATAAACCAAATAACTTCAGTAATTTGTGGATTAGTGCGTACTGGAGACGCGAACCGTTTTAAATGATTCAGTTTGATTTGGTGAACTGGTCCGACCTTCCTTTCTCTCTCATGAAGCCAACACGGAAGTGACTAAAACTGCAATTCATTGACTGGCCGCTAGAGGCTGGCTCCAAAAGGGAGTCAGTCCCATAGACTCCCCAGGTTAAAATGCCCAACTTTACAGCAGAAAAAATTGTGTTTACAGCTTGATATAAAAAGTGGTTTTGGTCTATATAGCAAATTTTGCCCTTCATGTCAACTGTGAGGGAGGTGAATTTTTTATATACAGTCTATGAACACAACCAATAAACCCATTACAAACGAGGCATTTGATGCATCCAGTAGGGACATAATTACTGATTATAATGACTTATACTGTCTATTTACGCACTGCGTTGCATATCACGCCATGTAAACATAAACCCATCTCTGCATTTGTGATTGGAGAAACAACAAGCTCACTCTAAACTGCCCAAATCTTGCGTTTGAATCATCACTGGCAAATTATTTAAATATAAAAAAAAGTACTTAGAGGCTGTGAGTCAGAAGCGTCAGACTGTCTTTGCAAAGTTGGAACTGCCCCACTTTATAGAAACAGCCTTTGTGCCACAGACACATTGTAGGCTACTGGTTCAGGAAACATTCCTCGTCCTCTGTAAAATGCACTGCACACATCTGAATATTTGTGTTGAACTGTTCTGGAACAGTGTTGTAAATACAACTTATCCACTGATTTCTAGTTGTGGCTTCTTTTGGAAGGCCAAACAAAGTAGCTTCGCTTTCACAATGAAACAGACAGCGTCTCCACAACATTTGGGCTGTGTTATGCAAATCTTCCCACATCGTGATGTAGAAATGTGGGGGCGTGTTTAAACAAGCCGTTTTAGGAGGCCATGGACAACTTTTATAAAGAATATCTCTTTGGATTTGAGACTTTAGTCTTTGCAACTTTACAGATCTTCTTCATGCACCAAGAGCTTGTAACACTCCAAAAAGAAATGAAATATTTAAATTGCCTCATATGACCCCTTAAAAACCCAATATTAATGGAAGAAATGTGTGCTTTATTTCCAGAATGAAATATGCAGTTATTTATTCTTGAACAGCGCTGCATTTAATAATTATTTTTATATATATAGAAGTGATAGATGGATCTGATTATTATAATAGTAAGATGTGCGGGTTTAGGGTTAGTATTTCTTTGATTGACGTGACCAGTGAAATCTGTCGAAACAGCCTCAGGCTGGGCCGGGGGTCACGCTTAACTGCTTTATTCATTTTTGGGCTACCATGTATGAAAGAAAAAAAGATACTTTACATTATATGAACATTGATTAAAACAATTGCTGATTAATACAATGGTGAACTTTGTCACTTCAGTTGTTATTTATTCTGAATACATATTTGAGGAGGCTCACTTCCATTGCTTTTTAAATTTATAAAGCTTGTCTTATGAATTGCTGGTTTAGATACTGAAACACAGATTTTGTTAGAATTGGCTTAAAATGAACAAGAAATCAAGCCTTAAGTTCCACATATCTTGTGATTGTTAATGCAAAACACGGAATTTGCAATTCAGCAGATCCAACATTATTTTTTAATGGATAATGCAAGATGACTGTTGATGAAACTAGTTATGAAACTAAAATGAATCTGAATCAATGGAGCAAAAATAAATAATACCGTTTTCTTTTTTTAAGCTTTGCATTTGAAGATCTTCATTCTTATATTTCAACAGGCCGTGACGTATTTACCCCTGGTCTGTGAGTTTATCACCTACCGGCGCGAGAGGTGTCTGCTCTGCTGGAGTCGAGCATGGAGATGGAGTCGGGGAAGATTAATTGCACTGTGTAGGTGTGAAGAAAAACAAAGAACAATCTATCTGTGTCTGGGAAATCGGACAGCCCCACAAGGCGGCGAGTGAGAGCATTGGCATGGTGATCTATCACAGAACGCTCATTACACACAAGGTCAGGGTGCTCCCTGTCTCTACGGCCCCAGAGAACATCTAGTTCATGCATGTGGTTTCACCCGAAGCCCTCTGGGCAACCACAGGTCAACATCTTAACAGTATGGGTTTAACACCTCTTTCATTAGGGCCACAAGAGCATATAATCATATTCCAGCATCGTCACTATGCATCTCAACATCTCACACCTTAGAGCAATCAGTTCTGTTGTAAGAAGATAATCAGTCTTTATCAGAAAAATAGTCTCTTTCAAGTTGAAAAACTGACCCAGCGCTAATTCACACAGGCTTTTAGTAGTAAACACACGGAAGTTGTGACCTAATGGTTAAAGAGTCGGACTCGCAATCAAAGGGTTGTGAGTTCGAGTCTCAGGCCGGCAGGAATTGTGGGTGGGGGGAGTGCATGTACAGTTATCTCTCCACCTTCAATACCACGACTTAGGTGCCCTTGAGCAAGGCATCGAACCCCCAACTGCTCCCCGGGCGCAGTGTGAACACTTTGGATGGGTTGAATGCAGAGCACAAATTCTGAGTATGGGTCACCATACTTGGCTGAATGTCACTTCACTTCACCTCACAAAATATACATGTCAAGGCTGCATCATTTATTAAGAAAAAATAGTAATATTGTGAAGTATTATTACACTTGAAAAATATATTTTTGTTTTTATAAATATTTTAAATGTAATGTATTCCTGTGATGGTAATAAATATTTGTATTATTTGATTAATGGAATGTACAAAACAACAGATTTAAAATTGAATTTAAAATAGAGATCATTCTTCTAACATTATAAATGTTTTAGCCATGGTAGCTGTTGGTGCAAAATTATTTATATTTATATTTATATATATTTATATATATTTATATTTATATATATTTATATATATATATATATATATATATATATATATATATATATATATATATATATATATATATATATGATTATTATTAATATAAATTTAAATTTGTATTATTCCTTAACACCTGAAAAATCCATGGTAATGGCTATGTAGCACCTACAGCTTTGCATATCTGGAGATTTATCAAAGGAAGGAGCAGCTGAAGTTTATTTTCAACAGTCATTATTCCAGTCAGAACAGAACAGTTTGTGCAGCACATAGCACTGTAGGTTTCTTTGTGATCCTCTCATGATGTAATACAGACTTTACAAAAAGGCTTTTATTAAAGAATTGAGCAGCACTAACTATATTGCATCTGACAGCAAACCTCCAGCTAGTGCTGTACTTATTTTGAATGTTTAAAAAAAAAAAAAAAAAAAAAGGTTTGACAAAAATACTTACCCTGGGATGGAATGATTTAAACACTCCTTTAAACCTCAGCAATACTTCTACTTGGTTTTGAGAAGAAAATATCACACCTAAAAAGTCCACAATAATCCAAATAGGCGAAAAGATAAAAAACACTGATGAATGGCAAATGTTTCTGTCACAATTAGGCACAAAATTAAATCTGAAATTTTTTTAGAGGTTTAACAACTTAAATGCTATCAAAATAAACCTATGCTTGCTCCTTATGTAACAGATATGAAAAATAATTTTACTATTAATACACAAGATCACAAGGTTGATGATGTACTGTACATTCGAGAGCCTGCAGGTGGCCCGAAGAGGCTTAAGTTATTACTGACACTATCACAAAGCAAATGTTTGAGACTGTGGACAGCTGCCACAGATGATAAGTGTGAAATGGAGATTTCATATATCTCCGAGGATAACAATGTAATCCAGCTAAGAGACAGAGAGCATCATGGACAGAAAAAAGGACGATCAGACGAAAAACACAGGGAGGAGGGTGAAAAGAAAGAGAGAGCGGGTGCACACGGCTGGCGTAGTTTGGGTGTGGAATGCACAGGACCGGCCAAATGTGAATGTAGTCCCGCAGAGCACATGAGGGAATAGAGATCGGCTGTGACAGGAATGTGAGAGCGGGATATCATTAAGCAGAGGGAGCAGCTTTCTCGTCTGTACACGGTGACTAACACCACAGGGACGTACAGCAACAACAGCTGCCTAATAATATTCACTGACTGCACACTAGCCTCATAAGAGAGGCAGGGAGAGAACAGAAATCATTACTGTGTGTTTCTGTCTCCTTCAAGATGGCCTCTTTGAAGAGGACGCACTTTCAAGTTCTCTCTTCACACTGAATTGCTCGTTCCCTCAAGCTATCCAGACAGAAACAGGAACAAATTGCAGATGCACTGACAGATTTGAAAATTGTTCTGCTAGGCCTTTATGTTCACTTTATGTGGATGTGTAAGCGCTTATTCACTGCACTGTGTGAATACAAATTGCAAGTGTAACGTTACATGCAACAGCACAGTTAAATGTAAGCACAGTCAGGGCTTGAAGCTTACCTTTTTTTTTTTACACATGTGCTCCTAATGCATTAAAATAATTTAGTGGCGCAATGCAAGATTTTCAAATGATTTGTTTTAGCTTAATAAGGGTATATAAAAAGACAATTACAATTTTCACAATAGTCATTGAAGCATTACAGCATGTTTTTTGTTGTTGTTTTGTTTGTTTTTTGTTTTTACGTCACAATATATGATTTCTAAGTAAAAAAAAAAAAAAGTGTTGTCCTCCAAACAGGTTAAATAACATTATTAAATAAAATTGACTAAAGAAAGACTATTAAAAAAATACACAAAAAATATAAAGAAAACAAGTGTTTCAAGATAAGTGAGCAAAAGATCGTTCAAATGAATGAAAGAACACAATCTGTAACACTTAACAATAAGGTCCCTTTTGTAAACATTAGTTTAACATTAACTAAAAATAGCTAATTGTTGTAGTAGTTAATGTTCTTTGTTAATGTTGATTAAAAAAAATACAACTATGTTAATGTTAGCTCTATTTAATAATATATGCAGCACAACTTTTGATTTTATTATGTATTATTAAAAGTTTAAATTACCATCTTCAGTGCCTCAGATGTCTGGAGTAACTGACGACTGCTATGTTCATTATTTCATCCAACAACAGAACACCTCAGTCTCTTAGGAGACATTCTTGTCTACATCTGGTCTGGTGGTGAAACAATGCTAGACTGATGACGTTTCACTCAGGGTGGGGTAATGAGTAATTGGAGTAATGAAGTAAGGAACGATTTTAAAACCTGTTTTGATTTCAATAAACACATTTACATCAAATATTCCACTCTCATTAATGGAGATAAGCACTGAAAATACATAAAGCCATTACGCAGAAATTAAACAAAAATTATACGAGTTTAGACAGTGGAAAAAGAATAAGACCAACTTCTCTCTAAAATATTTATCTGAGAACGATTTTAAACAGTTTTGTTTTTAGGGATTTTTATATGCTAAAACGTAACGAGGCTACTGGATCATTTTTAGCAATAAAAATTGTGCATGGCACAAATATAATTTATAGTCCATATCTCATATTTCCTATGTTTTGTACCTTTAACGGTGTTAAATATGGTGTCACGTTGATGGGAATATGCATAGAAATGGTATGCAGATGAGGTTATGCATAGTAAAACTAGCCTGACCGGATGTGATGTAATTCTAATCAAAACTATTGGGGCAATAGTACAATAATTTGTTCACTTTACCATTATTCTTTAAACACTTTCTGTGAAATTATGCTTTAGAATAATTATTTTATAATCATTAAATCCGTATTAATGTTGATCAGTCCCATAAAACCTGTTTTTATTTAGGGGGGACATTTGATTTTTGATTATAATTAATGTATGAATGCATATTCATTAAAACATTCATTTTACCATGTTGAATATGCCAAGGTAATGGTTGCTGCATGACCAGTTTGAAGGTACTGTGCGACTGCCACTAGGGAGAGAAATGCATAATATTTGCAACAATCTATTTACAGAAAAGCAATATGTATAACTATGTTTTCAGAGGTGTATAAAGACCTTTTTTAATGAACTGTTATGTTTTTATTACCTTAGATTGAGCTATTTCTATCTACATTCACCAAGGGTCCCCCTTACATTGAAGTCGCCACCATCTACAGTAGCCCTAAATGGACAAACTGCTCTACAGTTTGCAAAAACAACCCTGACACAATTATGAACAAGTACATTAACATTCCAAATAACATTGATTTACTGAATAATTAAATATAATTCCTTGATTTACCTTTGTAAAGAAATCTCATTGTAAATCATTGAAGAAATCTCAAGAAATCTCATTGAAATCTCGTTGTCTTTACCGATGACATCTTGACCTGTGTCGGCCACCATAGCACCGTAGGGAGGGGTGAGCGGGGGACTGAGCTGTTGTTTGCAATTCTCAACCTTACCGCTAGATGCCGCTAGAAATTACACAGTGCACCTTTAAGGTAAGACTCCAGTCTGGTCTGTACTGAAATGCTACTGTCAATCAAACTATCGTGGGAGGGGCCTGTCTGTGTGACATCACACAGAGAGGCATATGAGATTGGCTCGATTTGAGAAAGGGGTAAAGATTTTGTTAGATTTAAAAAAAAAAATACAAATAAACACTAGTTGGATTTTTATCATTATAGAGTGGCTGTGTAAACATACTGCCAGCACACATTTCAGTTCAAACAACTGCAAGCATGTAGCATCCGATGACCCCTTTCAGAAACCTGAAAACTATGCGCAAGTGCACCGAGGGCAAAAGCTGCTTTAAAAGCAAAGGATGGTCCATCAAATGTTGATTTATTTTAGTTGATCAAATTAATAAAGAAAATTTAGTTGACATATTTTGACAGCATTCTCATTTTACAGTACTCATTTTAGGTACTTTACACAAGTACCTAAATCTTTTAACAGTGTTGTAGCTTTGCAGTGTAAACTGTTTTAACTGAACTGAGCTGGATGACATCATTGAATTCTTTGATAAACTGCCCTTTATTAACACACTATTTTCCTATTTAATGCTGTTCAATTGCTTTGTTACAATCTGTATTGTTAAAAGCGCTATATAAATAAAGGTGACTTGAGTCGGTCTCAGTTTTGTATTTTTTATTCATGTTATTCCGGACAGACTTGATGGTGAGATCAGATCTCTGTGTGCAGCACTGGCTGTTGTCAAACTCCTTGTTACAATTAATGGCAAAATGAATGTTTTTTTAAATGTAAATGATATCTACTACTGACACTACTGCAAAAGATAGAAATAATGGACTCAAAACCATTGTTTGTATGTTTGTGTGTGCGCCAACATATATTAAATATTAAAAAATATGAATTCAGTTCCATATTTCTTCTGAATATGCCATATATTAGTTACATTTGTTTTGTAATTATGAATTCATATTTGTATATAAATAATTGTAAAATATTTGTTTACACGTATACATTTTTGTAAAATATCCATTTTCATTATGCATGACTACATTTTATATATTCTTGTTTTTGTAAATAATGACTGTTTAATTAAACTTATTTAGTATGGGCATGTGCAGACATGTGCACACACAGAAATATGCCTAATTGAAATTCCTACTTCCCATGCATCTGCTTGCATTCTAGAAAAAAACTGCAGGAGAAAAGGAGCATAATTAAAATACAATTGTTCATTAAATATTTAATATACTTAGGTTTATAAAAAATGCAAGTGACATGCCAAATAACTATATTTGGCTGTGAGGTAGGTTTATAGAGAAGTTATGAACATTTTAACATCACTCAACAATAATCATATACATATATATATATATATATATATATATATATATATATATATATATATATATATATATATATATATATATATATATATATATATATATATTTTTTTTTTTTTTATGTTTGCAAAATGAGGATTTTAGTCCATCTAAAAGTTTATGGGTTGAGTCGAGATAGAAATGACCACAGAGAGCAGATCCAGTCTGGTTTTAGCTCATAGAGTACATTCGAACAATGATGTGTGTTTAATGCATGGCAACCGAACGGGAGAATTCTTGTGGATTGCAGGCCATTTTTGGTCTCCCATTTATTGGTACTCCGTGACCCATTCTCAGAATTCACTTTATGAGCTCATTTCCCAGAATGATTGTGCTTGTAAAATGATGGACAACAGCATTACTTTGGAGCAGCACAATATGCATGATATGTTCAACAAAACACACTTATGAGCAATAATCTTTATACTCCCTCATATAAAGCCGCCACCCAACCCAGCTTCAGCCGAAGACCAGAATTAGAAGACAGAAAACACTTCAACCCAGTTCTTGTTTTGGCAGCATGAACATTTACTTTTGTCATGTCATTTAACAAAAAGTGATATTGACTAGAAATCAGGTTTCCATGTGGTGTAACTTAGTTTATTTTAATTCCACAAATTTGTCAAAAAAATTACAAAATACTCAAATGGGGAGAACACAGGACTCACAATCTGCCTTAATTATCTCTACTTTTTGTTTACACTGTGTCATCCCATGGCGACTACTAATATATACAATAAGCTTCAAGATACCAGTATATATAAATCTTAGCAGTCAGAATGTACATTCTGCTATTGCCGCTTTGAAACAAGAAGCTAAACCATTGACAACACTCAACATCAAAGGTTTAAGACACAAAAGAGGGACAAAAGGAGAAAATGCTTAAAACAAAAATAAAATGCTGTATACATCTGAGACAGAATAAAAAATACATGACAGTCCAATTACAGAAAGTAATCAGCTTTGGGTGTATACTGCTAAAAACAGGCTTCTATGCATACTCTTCAAAGGATGCACAATGGCTTTTTAAAAACCAAACAGGGAGAATTAAAAACTGTACTAGGAGCTTTGACTGTACTTTGAACTGTACGCTCGAGAAAGGCCCACACACGCATGTTTTTTCAAATAACGAACGTTAATTCTGGTGAAAACCCAACGCAACGAACAAAAATACTGCATGTAACAGTCGATGATTGCTATCGAATGGCCTCGCCATGATGGAGAGCAACTAAAGAGGCATCATGCATCATAGGTAATGCAATGTCAGGAATGCAGAGAGCAGCTCAAACACAGTCGTCGTCTGCACTACTGTGAACACATGCACACAGGTACACAGACTCCAATCCAAGCCAGCCTCTTCCCCCAGGCTTCACAGTGAGAATGGTTCAATGAATCTGTACAGTAGGTCGGGAAACTGACTGTGTGAGGACAAACCCGGGGGTGTAGCATTGCTATCTTTTCCAGCACCCTTTGACAATGTGTAAATCTAAAAAGTAAAAAAAAAAAAAATTGCATCAAGATGTCGCTTATTGTCACTTAAAAAAGCAGTCCGGTTGGTTTCGCAAATCTCTAAAGCACTGAGGAACTTGTCGAGATATGAACCCAGTTGCAAAACTCAAAGCCGTTCAACTTTGGTACACGGAAAACAGAGCGAACGGCTTTCGAAATGCACTTAAAAAGCCATAAGAAATCCAATTATAGTTTCGGAACAAAAACTGAGGTTAATCAGTGCAATATTCATTCTTTCCAAATGGGCTACTTGCCCCAATACTCACGAGGCACCGCACATCCTCCTCCTCCAAGTGCTTTGAACGTCTAACTCCGTTTGAGTTCAGCCAAGAAATGAAACGTATGGTCATGAGTGTTTGTCGCAGACTGTCGATACATATGAAACCAAACAAACAAAACAATAAAAAAGCATCATCAGAGCTTTGACCTCTAGAGGTGTTTGGATTCAAATCCGGTACCATTCTACCCAGCGAACCCCGCTTCCATGGACCGAACCATCTGACATGGTTACCTGCTCGAACAGTGCCATCTCCTTCCCCTCTGAAACAAGGGATGACACTTCAGAAAATTATTATATCGGAGGTCTAACGACTCGTTAGGAATCCACACCTAATAATAATTATAACAATAATAGTAATAATTATATATGTATATATATATATTTATATACTATTTACAGACTTACAGAAAAACGCCATGCTGCAGCTTTTCTTAACATTATGAAAACCTCCTACAATGTATTAAAATAAACATTGAATTTAAGATAGCACTTTTCAGATATAACCGACTGTTCTGTTCCTCTGTTTTTCCCCCAGTTAGCACAGTGACAAAGTATCTGGTTCTCTAGCACCTACAAAAGACGTCAGGGAAGCTTCTCAGAGTATGTTCATGCAGGAAAGTCACAATCAGTCTTGAGGACGCTGTCACTACTTGAACGATATATAACCCCCCGAAAAGTCACTGACGTAAAAAAAAAAAAAAAGTCTGGAATAGTGAAGAAAGCTGACAACAGAAAGAAGGTTCCTCAGACGATCCTTGTCACTCTGCCGAACTGAAAACGTTTCTAGGACACGCAAGTTCCCGTGTGTGACTGTTCTGCTGTGTCCACCTGTGTCCTGCTGCTCCTCAGGGAGTCTGTGGGTGATCACAGCTGCTTGTCGCTTTCCTTCTTCAACCGGCTGAAAAACAGTGAGATAGAAGAGGGATGTATGGTATTATGAAAGATGTTTGAAGCACATGTACGTTCTATCAAATGTCAGGCTGTGAGACTGACCTGTAATAGTCCTCCTGTCCTGGCAGAGGGCCTCCGTGCATGTGGTGATGACCGTGTAGCCACTGCTGCTCCATGGCCAGTCTCTGTAGCTCTGCAGACTGTGCATGCATGGCCTGCAGCTGGTGTGCCGCTGACATGGGCGGTGGGAGCCCACCTGGGAGATCTCTGGGATATGGAGGGCCTACAGATGAAACGGGAAGACTGATTAGTCAATGCCTGGACAAATGATGGAGAAGCTGCTCATGAACGTGTCTTACCGAACATAGGGTGCCGGAGCATCTCGTGTTCGTGTGGGGGCTGTCCGAGCAGGGGGTTGGGGATGGCTCCGGGCGGGTAAGGGAACCGGGCGAGGTGCGGTCCACCGGCCAGCGGGTCTACAAGCGGATGTGCCCCAGAACCTGGGGGACACACAAGGCATTCACCACCACCTTCTCCGTGTGAGTAGCTTTTTGTAATGGTACATTGTCAATATTATACAGATACACACATATTTAATATTCACAGCATTGACATAAAAAATGAACATCATGCTTAAAAGACAAGTGTGCAACAACATTTAATAGTAGGGATGCATGACATATCAGTACCATATTGGTTACTGATATTGGTTACTATATATATATATATATATATATATATATATATATATATATATATATATATATATAGAACGATTTCATAAAACTTTTAAACATAATATTTAGCAAATACAATACTTCAAACATACTTGATTTAGAAAAAAAATACAGAATTTGAACATTTGTACCATTTATTGGCCATTTACAGTTCATAACATGAAAATGTCAGACGGAATTTTAATATCAGTGCATCCCTATTTATTTATATATACACAAACACAGATACATTATTATTTTTTTATTTTTTTAATAGCACGTAAACTATAGGCAGGGGTGCACATAATTATTTCAGCCTGGTTCTCATAAGAGAACCTGGAGATTTGGTTTGGTCCTCACACTGCATATAGTGTGACCCATTAAATATAACTATAAAAAATTAATTAATAATATTATTGCACTATATTCATTTAGTTTTTTTTTATAATAATAGTAAATAAACTAAATAATAGTGTGTGATAATATTATAAAAAAATAAAAGGCAGTCCTAGTATTAAATACAGTACTAGACTGTACTAAACTTAAAAATAAAATGCTAATATTTACTACTACATTTGTTTGTTCGCCTCTTTAAGAAGAATCGCTTTATGTATTCCCCAATTTTGAGTCGCTTTGGATAAAAATGTAAAAACTTTAATAGATTAAAGTGTTATCATATTCAAACTTAAAATCTGCAGGCTTTTATTTTGGCAGGTTGCCGGCATGTAAGTATACGCGCTTCCAGATTTAGCGCTGCTGATTAAAGAGCGTCAGATGATGAATGTCACAGTTTTGCATTGTGCTTTGAAAACGGCATGGTATAGCCTAGATTTATGCTTTCAGGTTGAAAATAAAACTTCTATAGTACAGTTTGTGATCTAAAATGGTAATTGTGTATTAACAGCGGTCAACCATGTCGGTACGCAAATGCGCTGTCAGAACATATTTATTTATTTATATATTTATATTTTTATATTTATTTTGGTCGCGCATGTGGAGCTGCGGACCACTTTTGTGCACCCTTGACTATAGGGATAGTTCACCAAATATAAAAATGTTGATTGATTTCTCACCCTCATGTCGTTCCAAACCCGTAAGACCATTGTTTATCTTCAGAACACAAAGATACTAGGACAGAAAGCTCTCAGATTTCATCAAAAATATCTTTATTTGTGCTCCGAAGATGAACGAAGGTCGTTGGGGTTTAGAACAACACGAGGGTGAGTAACTAAATCACAGAATTGTTTAAAAAACAATCTTCAGTGGCCCAGATGGAATCTGTGGACATTTTAAAAAATGTTGGGCTATTTTACATGAAAACTGATGGAATTCTATGGAATGGATTCAATCAAGTTTGTTTTCACAGCTGCTTATTTGAAACTGAATGCATAATGAAATTAGCCAATATATCTCATAATCGCAAGAGATATGCATGAGATTCCATGTGGGCCTAATACAACAATCCAGCACACAACATTAGAGTGAATGGTCCCTCACCTTGGTGCAGCGGGTCCTGTTGGTGCAGGTGTAGGTGTGAATGGATGTGCGAGTGCTGATGGTGGTGTGGCGTCACGTTGAACATCTGGAGCCGAGCGATGGGGTCATTAGCCACAGAGGCCATCCTCTCGGCGTGTATCCTCTCTGCCAACCGGTCAGGGTACATCATCTCAGGCCGTAGCTGCGGCCCGGCTAGTGCCAGCCGTTCCCGCTCCAGGGGATTCAGGCCGGGGTGGAAGGTGGCGAATGGATGTGGGCCAGCCATGTGCGGGAGACCAATGGGCCCGTGTCGGGCAAAGTGCTCCATGGGGTTAGCGGAAGGATGCAGGCTCTCCAATTCTGGAGGTTTGACCTCGAAGCCTGGCTTCATCCTCTCCATTCTCATCTCCCTCTCACGGATCTCTCTTTCTCGCATCTCTCGCTCCCGCAGCTCACGCTCGCGCATGCTGGGGTCTGCATTGTACAGGCCGGGCATGTGATAGGCCAGGAGAGGGTCTGAGGGGTTGAGCGAGACAAAGAAGGGATGATTACGGTTGGTGGGGGACATGACGTGGGGACGAGCGTATTCGCTGAGCTGGCGCAGGGCGGGAGTATCAGGGCCAATGTAAGGGGGCACAGTGGCGATGGTGGTGGGTGGTGGATCAAAAGATGTCCGCATATGAGCCGATCCCCCCATCGGGGGTTCACCCATGCGACCCTCATGCGAAGAACTGGAAGCTTTCTGTAAAGACAGAGAAGATCTAGTAAGCAACCTAATACAGAATTTTAGCTGAAACCATCAAATAAAGTTGCATTTCAACTTGTATGCAACACATTAGACCAAAACTTACAGCAGCTCTCTCAGCCTCCTTCTCTCTCTCCCGTTCCCGCTCCCTTTCTTTTTCTCGTTCCCTCTCCTTTTCTTTCTCTTCTCGCGCCTTCTGCTCCGCCTCCCTCTTGGCTTTCTCCAGCACCTCTTCCCGCTTCTTTGCCAGTTTTGATGAGGCCAGTGGTGTGAAGTAGAAGTCTGTTCTGGCACATGTGTTGTAACCTCTGTCCAGATGCTTGTAGAACCTGTAAACAGGATAGACGGGAAGACCGTCAGCACAATCATGGAGAATGACTACTGTCAGAGTCATTTTGTAGTGTCCAACCTTTCTTGTTATGTGACACATTAGCTATGAAAATATTTTCACAGGCTGAATTTGCAGCCATTAAAAAAAAGCAATGCAATTACTTTGTGACAAATAAATAACCTCTGACATGTCCTCTCGTTTATACTATACTAGAGCCACTCAAATCAATCCATTTAATCACCAGTTCCATAAAGAGCTGCTCTCTCTGTGCATTACTGAGCTTATTGCTATTCACTGAAGGGGAGACAAGGCCACAGTAGCTCTACAAAGACATGCTCATGTTCTGATGGAGGCTTTCAGTGCTATGATGCAGTCATTAATCTGTGTCCTGTCTACACTTGATGACTGCAGAAGAGCTGAAGCAGGTTTAATTAGGCCACTACATTAATAGCGCTATTTAACAACTTTTAAACAAGTACATTTTGCACACAGAACCTGATAACATGTTTAACTATTAATAATATACAATTTGAATAAAAATATAATATTTATATAATATATAATAAGGAAAATGACAGATACAATAACCATATCTCCACTTTCTTGCAATTACTCTGCTTATTGTACATATAAAATACAGTGTACAGTGTGAGTACGTAGAGTGCATTTCTTTGTTAAAAAAAAAAATACAGATTTTTTTTATTACAATAAACAATTATAAATTAATATATCATTCTTATAAATGGAATCAAATATAGTTTTATCATCATTTTGAATTTTTTTATAACAACAGCAATAATAATTCATTATTTATTTTTGTTTTGTGGGGAGGGGGGCTATAATAAAAATATCAATGTGTTTAATAAATATAACAAATCATTACCGTGCTGACTGGCTGGCATGACTGGGAGTGTTGACAATGGTGGGTGGGGGCGAAGGACTCCTCTGTGGTGGTGGAGGACTCTCTGGTTCCTCCACCTCATCCAGAGGCTCTTCTTTAATTTGCACAGGTGGCACAGTGGAGGGTCCCGGACAGGGCGCGGTGACTGATGCAGGCAGGGGCATGGATATGGAGGAGGGTGGTTGTTGCAGCGCAGACATAGAGCTCACAACGGAGGAGGGTACGGTGGAGGGTGAGAGGACGGGAGAGCTGCCTGGCAAGAAGGAATGGGGAGGGAACGGGGGCTGAGAAGGCGCCGAGTGTGAGGCAGAGGAAGAGGAAGGGAGTGGAGGAGCCGGAGGGGGCACTTGACTTCCTGTTGCTGGAAGATTTTGGGACTGGGTGAGCACTGGAGGTTGCACGGGTGGAGGTTGAAGTTGCTGGTTTTGAGACATGAGCTGAAGGGGTGGCGGATGGGCGGAGGGAGGGTGATGTGTGGATAGAGAGCTGAGGGGCTTCAAGGCGGGCGGAGGGGGCAAGTTGGAAGGCATCTGTGGGAATGGAGGGTGGCTGGGATGCTTGTGTGATTGAGGGTTTGGCATTTGTGGGATGGGGGTGGTTGGTGGAGGTTTGATGTGGGGCATAGGCAATGTTGCGGGAGGGAGAGGCTGCTCTCTGGGAGGTTGGCTGCCGCTCTGTGAGGAGGACTGTGACTGGGATGGAGGGGTGTGAGGTCGCTGTTGTTGAGACAGGGAGGTGGCTTGGGTCTGACCCGAGAGAGCTGAAGGGGGGACCTGAGACTGACCCATTGGGAAGGACTGAGCAGGTAAAGCGTGAGGGAGGGGCATGTGTGATGGCCCAGCCTGCAAAGGATGGCCCAAGGGCAGCATGGGGCCGTGTAGTGGAGGCTGCAGAGACTGAGGGCCGATTTGAGAGGGTGGAGGTGGCTGAGGCAGGCCCTGCAGTGGGGAGTGAGGTGAGGGCAGCCTCTGTGCTCCTGATTGGATGAGAGCCAGCGGACCCGCTGGAGGTATCTGCTGAGGAGGCATGGGGGTAGGGGGGATGGATGGGGATGGCTGAGAGGACAGTGAAGGTGCGCCTGAGGCGGGTGGCGTTGAGGCTGCGGCTGCAGAAGGAGGGACTGGGGGTAATGCCCCTGTCTGGCACTGGATGACTGGAGGGTGCTGGCCCTGAAGGATCTGCTGCTGCGCCGAGGAGTCGGAGTCACTCTCGTTGTCACGTGGGCTGGGGATGCTTGGAGAAGAGCTGCGGTTGTCCTGGTCAATATCCTTGGGATCGCTGCTACCCTCGTCATTTACGCTGCGACCGTCCGAGCTCTCACCCTCGCCCTCTCCTTCACACTCCGAGGGTGAGTCTGGCCGTTCCTGCGGAAGATGGAGGAAGGGTCAATAAACTTGCCCATAGCGGCAGTTACTAATGACCGAATAATGGGTGCAGTCATGATCAAGAACAAATAACCTTTGCATATCACAGTGCTTGAGTTGTAATGTGAACTCCTGACATTTAAAGGATATGAAATCACTCCATTATCACCATAGGTAACGGCCAAAATAAATACAACTGTAAAATCCAGCATCTTCACTGGACTTTGGGTCAAATAGAACTGCCATGAACCCTTCAGTGACCTTTGGTCTAAGTTTATTTATGTCTTTTGGATTAACGGAGAACTGTTCTTCCAAGAAAACCTCTAGTTGATAATTTTTCTCCCAAACAAATCCCACATCTCCAAAATACATCGCCAAACAACCATCTTCATGGCAGCAGCACACATTGAGAAGTATCGAAAATAACTGATTAAAAGTACTGTACAAGCTGTTTCTGGTTTAGAGATACACTCGTACACAAAATAATTAATAAGAGGCTGCTTGTTTAGTAGGAGTTTCCTTACCTGCGTTTTAGACTTCTTTGCGCTTGTCCTCTCGGACTCCTCTGTATCCGAGGCTCCTTTCTCTCTCTGACGTTTGGCACTCTTCATAGGCGATGGCGCATCTTCCTTTGTCTTCTGTTTGGACAGAATGAAAACAAGTTTCTTCTGAAAACAAGGTCCTGTGATTCTCAGTGTAATTCTGATTGCTATAGTCTGGTCATGTAGATCGTACCTTGCTGAGTTTCTTGGAGTCAGTCTTGCTGTCAGTGCTGGAGGTGCTGGCTGCACTGGGTGAGGTCCGCCCGCTGGACCTCAGATCCTCATTGGTTGGTGAGGCTCTGCCATCTGGGCTGGCGGTCTGCTTCTTGCGGCCACTTCGTAGCGTTGACATCTGAACCGAATAATAAAATATCTGATATAACACTGCTAATAATGCTAAAACACATTATATGCAGTTAAACTGCCACTAAAAAAGGAATAAAGTATGGTGTCTTACTGAGCCGCGATTCCGTCGAGTCCTCATGCTATGCTTCCCACTGAGCCCATCGTCTTCCTCTTTGACAGGTTTGAACATAAACGGTGGCGGGTCTACAGGCTTCTCAATGGGGGGTAGTTCGCCGTACTTCTTAAAATGGATCCGGCAGTCGGTGCACAGCAGGATGTTCTCACGACCCCCGTGGTGCCAGTCCTTGGAGGCTGTAAACACAAATTCAAGTTCAGCTGAACTCTGCTTATTAAACATTACTAACAGGAAGTGCTCCAGGCCTAGCCAAACACCTCATGGACATGCTAAGGTCAAAGACTGTTACTCATTCATGCTGAGGATGTTTTCAAATCTGAAGTGAGAGTGATAGGAATGCCAACTGCATCCAACAGGTCAGAGGATTTAATGAGGCAAAAAACGGACGCGTAAGTGTCAGATTGGATTAAATTAAAAATGACACACTCTGATGTCCATCTGCCAGATGAGGGATGGGGCCGAGCATCAGAGCACTCTCAAACTGAGAGTAATTACAGGCCTGCGGAGGGGATTATTGAAGTCTTCTGAAGGGAGAACTCGCACAGAGTCTTCACCCGTCTCATACTATCACTATATTAGAGTAATACCTCCATTTCACCCTTGAACAACCGAAGGACTGACAAAACCCAATGTTCACCGTTTCTCTCACTCTATATTAACTTGTTCATTGAACTGCTGCATAAAAGCAGTATCACAGTTGTACTGTTTGTCTAAATACCAACATGATTTGATAGTTACATAAATCAAGCACTCACTGGTAGTGAAACAGTGACGACAGGCGTATCCCTTCAGTTCCTGCTCGCTGTCTTCACTGTCAAAGTCATCTTCGCTGGCTGAACTCAAGTCCACTGGAAAAGACAAACATGCTGGTTAATGAATGTCATTTCACAACTACAGTCTCTTTAGGACAAGCATGCTGCACTCAACACATTATCAGTGGCTCTTTGAAGAGACAAGTACAGTACACATAATAAGAGCGATCCCTCCCTGTTGCGTCTCTTATCGGATATGAGATTTCAGCTGTTTACTTTGAAGAATCACAGAGGGGGATCTGTGCTCTGAAAAGCCATACTAGTCCTGGGAGTTTCAAAGATGTCATGTTTAGCAGTGACAAGAGTCTGTTCTCTGTCTTTAGGGGGAAGTGAGGCAGATTGCACTTACAGAACTCGCTGGAAGGTGGGCGGGAGGGAGTGTTGACGGGAGTGGAGGCAGTGCGGGTCTTAATCCGGCGGAAGACGGGTTGTCTGCGGTGCCTGCGGTGGGCTCTGCAACTAGCAGCCTCAGGGGTTTTCTTCCAATAATAGTAAAAGGTGATCAGCTCCCCCTGTGAGACCGAAAACACAAAAACATCTCATGAACAAGCTGTTTTTACAAGCACTCTGACAGCCTCAGTGAGTGAAACCAAACAAAGAAACTTTTCAACTACTATAAAAAAAATTATGTTGATCTGTTGGATGTAAACCTGACTTGATAAGCGAACAAAACGACCTCAAATGTCAAACTGATAAGGCAGCTGCACTGAAAACATCAGTGTAGTTTTTATGACAGACAGAAAGAAAGGGAGAAAGTATAGCGTCCTGGACAAAGAATCCATGCCGGGTTTGCCAGCAGGCCGGCTTGTTGTGCCGTGGCTGTCCCAGGATTAGGCTGCGAAGCTCTCTGAATGCTGGGATATTAGGATCAGTACATTGGTGGCTGCCTGGGTGGCAGGCGCTTGAATGGAAACAAAGGAACATGTCAGGGAGAGCTTTGGCGCTACAAATAGGGAGTGAAACGGCTCCAAGCCCCTGCGCTAGAAGAGTCAATTGAACTTTAATCAAACATTCAGAGGGCGCGATTGCCAGGGAGTAAGGCATATAAATCCCGAGCACAAAAGCCAGCCAGGAAATCAATACCCTACTGAAACATTAACACATGCAATCATGGATCAGAAGATGCTTTGCTGAGGCAGCCTGCACAAATTAACTGTCGCTTTCCGGACACACTCAAAATACACACAAACCGTTGTCTGGTGGAGAAGCAATTATGCACTTTTCCTGCGGTGGTTCCTCTTGTTTCTCCTTTTATACCTTTCAGTTTCTTATTAACAGAATCATTTGCCTGATTTTGGATATTCATTTCAAGGCCCTGCACTGGAATGGCTGGCGTGTCAACGGCTGAGACTTTAGCATGTTTTATTGGTGCAGGAATGAGTGAAGAGGACAGTCATGAGGTTTGACATGGTCTGTTAAACTCAGGCTGAATGGGGCTTGGGTATCTTTAATGTGTATTGATTGCTTTCCCTCTTTGCTTCGGCTGTTCTTCTTGACATAAATTGGTCATTAAAATGCTGCTCTCCCCAACACATTAACAGCTTTACGGCAAACACTTCAAACTATTCTTGGCAGCAAGCAGAAAAACATGTATTTCGAATCCTATCAGACCATTCATAGGCTATTTTATTGCTTGAGTGAATTTTACTGAACCATATAGATTCGCTTCGGATGCCTGCACTTGAGTATATGAATTATATTTACATAAATCACAAAAAAAAAAGCTGCAGCACTCTGATGGAAAGGCTATAAAACTGAGGTTGGGCTGCTAAGCTACCATGTCTGACATGGGCAAACACACAAGATAAGTCTCGCCCTTACAGCTTCTTATGAGCTTTGACTGCCTCATTTTCCAAAAGCATTTAAGGTACAGCATCATTTCCATCAAGAAGCACTTGGAAAGTTGCATTAAAGCGAGGGCTTTGGTGTTTCAAATTTAAATCCACTTTTTGGTCTTAAAAATAATGGGAGCGATCAGAATATGCCATTGGAGGGAAGAAAAAAAAATCATGAAAAATTCACAAAAATATCAAAAATGCATGCTGAGCAGTAGAGGAATGTTCTCAAAATGTTTCCACATGCGTTAGACACAGAGTATCCCATCTCTGAGTGGCCCAATGGACACACGTACGAGGAATATCAATTATGACAATTATATCAATTACCTGTGGGTGGTACAAATGCTTACCAAATGAGAAACACAAGGCTGACAGCCATCATCTTCAAGTATCCCAGCCACTGAACTAAATGAGCCATTGAAAACACCTGAGTGTTAATGCCTTGTTAGGAATCTTAAGAATAAGCCCAGCTCCTGCGGTTTATTTATCTGATATGATGAGAGGAACGTGCAATGGCGAAAGGCCCGGGCCCGCGTCTAAGAGCAAAAGGCTTTTTGGCAGGGTCGGTCAGGGCGCAGGTGCAGGCCAAAGGATGGCAGGCTTCCTGATGTGAAATTTAATTGAAATGTGCAGATCAAAACTCTTCGGCAGGACAGCGGGCTGGCTTTCTTCACAGCCTAATGACTGTTCGCCACAGCATCCCCCCTCCCCTTCCTCACGGTTGCCCCTTGCTTTTTATTTTCCCTCCCTCTATTTGATGTGAGCTTTGAAGCATGAAACCTCAACTTAATGCTACAGAAGATAAAAAGAAAAGGTCATTTTAGCCCTCAACCATTTTCGCCGGAGCACTTCATAGCTCTTAAACATCCCAGAGGAAGGCAGACGCAAAATTCGCTGGGGTTTGGCGTAATAACACTGTGAAAGGAATCACCGTGGTCATTCAAAAGTAATTTAGTCCACAGGCTATCAAGACAGGTGTCAAGGGTGGAGAAGAGCAGACATCCACGGGCGAAGAGAACGCAGTGATGTTTAATGCAATCTGCTGAAGCAATATGTAGAGGAGTAGGCGACTGAGGATGAAAAGTGTGATGAAATGTTTTGAGAGGATCATCTGTGGTGGTGACAAATTTCCTTGGGCGATAACTGTACGATGGAGAGCTATAGAAAAATCCCCTTTCAAGCTGGAAGAGAGGAGATGGAAGAGGAAAGACGATTTGATTAGAAGCATGGAGGGGCTGTGCCAAGTCACGGCTCCGGGTTTTTCGCTTCAGCGCTGTTCATTCTTTCTGACAAGACACTACGTTTATTTTAGTCGCACAGATTTTTCACAATAATTTTCACAAGGTGTCGCAAAGAAACATAGGACGGGCAAAGAAGCAGCCATTAGTCTTTTATATAAGGAGATGTCCTACTGTGAAGCAAAATAAAATATGACATCTGGGGGAGGAAATGTCTCCTGTGAGTTTCTGTTCGCGGTGGAGGCCTGTGAAGCTGGATGCACATAGCGAGTTAGTGTCAAGTGCTCAGACTGACAGCTTGAATAACAAAGCCAGGTCTTTGTGTGTCGGAAACAAAACTGAGATTTCTCTCAACAATCTGTATCGAGCTTCAAATGTCAAATATAAGCCCTTTTTTCATTTTGTTTTCTGTATACACTAGAGTGAAAAACATTATGCTATTAAAAATTGTCCACCCAAAAATGAAAATTCACCCTCATGTCATTTTAAATCTGTATGATTGACTATCATACAACACAAAAGGCAGTGTATTTTATTTAAGATGCACTGAAAGTCAATGTGCACACCGTTTAGACCGCATTGACTTTCACCGTTTTGACAAAACCGCACAAAAGAGAGAAATCATACAAATTTGGAATGACATGAGGGTGAATAAATGAGGGTGAATTTCATAACTCTTTATGAATCTGTAGCGTTTAAAAAATTATTTGTGGTTAAAATAGCACTGGAATTTTGTACGACATGAAAATACTCGGCCTAAAATAAATTTTCCCAAATCGCTTGTTCCCCCAGAGCCAGGATAAATGCGTAAAGCTACTCGTGTGTGTGGAATTTCCTCCATTAGCCCTGAATCTCTCAGCAGAAGAGAAGAGTGTGTGCCAGGGAGCGAGAGATACTGACAACGTAAGCTTGGAATTATGAGACATTTCAGAATGCTTCCATCTGCAGAATATTTCTGGAGGGTGGATTATCTGACAAGGAAGGGGCTTACCTCCTATCACGGCACAGAGAAATGCTTTTCCACTCTGATTTCGCCTCGAGAAAACCGACGATGTGCGAGCGTGCGTGCACAAACTGTAATTTCCAACAGATTATGCTTCTTTTCATTGCAGCAGGCCGTTGGGGAGAAACCGTAGCTGGACCTCCTGGTCGTGTGCGAGTCTGTGTGTAGGATGGGTGCGAGGCCTAAACTCCTGTATTTATACACTCATCCGCACTCAGGCCTGGACTTGAACAGATGGTTTCTGTTTTTCCTGGCAGATTTGTGACGAAGCCACAAAAGGCCCCTGCTTTGACAGTGAGCCAAACGGTTAAGGCTGTGGCTGGCAAATACAGGGGAAGGAGAGCAGCAGAGAATGCAAGGGAGGGCAGCAAGGGGGAAAGAGAAAATGGAAGACAGCAACAGACAATCAAACCAGTCTGAAGAAAACCTCAAGAGCATTTGCTTGGTTAAACAAGGTTTTTGATACGAGAACATTTGGTTACTAGGTACAGACAGGCAATGTGCAGCTGTAAACATTAATTAGTTGAGTTGGACCGTGTGCCTTCCAGTCTTTGCATGGGGATCGATTGTGCCCATGTAGGGGAGGGACATGCAGAGGTAAGCCTCTGTAACACGAAAAGAGAGTTGAAAGAAGTTTGACTAACTTATGGCACTTGACTTATGGTAGATTTTTGTATGTTGTCTTCATTAGCTTAGCTATTTTTTTAATATTTATATATTAATTTATAATATTAACTGCAAAATAAACTGCAGAAATGATCACTTTATATATCGCAACATTTAACATTGTCTAAACAAATATATATATATATATATATATATATATATATATATATATATATATATATATATATATATATTAGTGCTGTCAATCGATTAAAAAAAATTAACTAATTAATCGCACAATTTTTTTAAATTAATCGCGATTAATCGCGATTAATCGCAATTAAAAGACTGAAACTTTTTGGATATTTAAATGTAAAATGTAAATAATTAATGTAAACTCAAGACAAAGAAACTATTTAAATTCAAAATATGATTATTTATTGGAATTTTTGTTTAACTTGTAACACAGATTTTCTCATGTAAACAACATACCTGCAAAAAACCATCAATATCCTCCAAATTAACTGTTGGCTTGAAAGCCATATTTATTACAGAAATAAAAACACAGGCATGTAAGTACCATTTGAATTTCAAAACAATCAATGCCAATAAAAAACAAAAATGATTTCCATGTTGAATTCTAAGTGGACTGCAAAAAAATTCCAAAGTATAGTCATTGCCAGTGCTTTAAGTGGGCCAGTATGCACAGGTACTCAGTACCGCCACTTCCAAATATAGCTCTTGAGCGTACCGCCACCTCTCCGTGCGCCCAGAACGTGCTTGTAGCGTACCGGTACGCTCATTTGGACATCTGTTTTAATAGAGGTTTTAATTTTTTACCTGCACTGCCGATTTTCAGAGCGCCCTTCACAATGCAAGCTTCCTAATTCATCCCACCCAGAGCAGAAACTACATTACCCATTCACCCTTAAGTTATACAAGTGAATAGCGCATGTGTCGCTTTTCCCACTGTTAAGTGTCAACAACTCCACGTGGCCGGAGAAGGTGTGTGAAACTCGTTGTGAGTTATACTAAAGCAAAATCTTGAGTATTCATTGTCTGATAAACATTAAAAACTGTCTGCGGAGGTTGAGTCGTCCTGCAGCCCCCGCTGGCTGTTCATTGGCTGCAGCATCTTTTTTCTAAGTTCTAAAAAAATACCGTAGACGGCAAGGCACAAATTTAGATATTCATTTATCTAATTAATCTATAGCCTATGCACAAAGACAATATGATCTTTTTGTCCCCTTTTTGTTTTAAAGCTTGATGAAGAGAGCGCAAGTTGCTGCAGCTGAGGAGGACAGTGATACACGCGTACAGGAGTGATTGACAGTTCGCGGCACTGTGTACAAAAAATACTCCGCTACACAATTATTTCTTTATTTTCGTTTAAGCTTATTAACGTTAGCGTTACAGAAAGGTCTGATTTACGCACTGTTACAGTCATACAGTCATAATGTTTCTTGTGGCAGACTGAAGAGTAATCCGGCAGAGTTTTATACTGAAACTTTCCGTCTAAAAGTCCTTCCTTGGTCTTATCCATATTTCTTTGCACGTTGAACATACATAGGCCACAACTGGAAATAAAAAAAACTGCAACCGCGTTAATTGCGTTATTTTATTTTAACGCGTTAAATATTTCAAATTAATCGAATGCGTTAACGCGCTAATTTTGACAGCACTAATATATATATATATATATATATATATATATATATATATATATATCAAAATAAATGCAGCTGTTATACCGTCTGAGAAGAGCCTTGAAAAATTGCATTGAGTGGAGACGTATATTACTGTAACCTTGCTCCAAAGTCAACAAAGCAATGTGGCACACTGCAAAAACAGGCTCCATTCAAACACGATTGCCCAACCTTGTGGTTAAATCAGGCAAATGCGAGACAAAAAAGTGTGCTACAATGGCCTTGGCTGATAGGGCAGGGTGTAAAAGGATGTTAAATAGACAGCGGATCCCTGCTGCGCTGCCGGTTTATTGTTGGAAAAGAAAGAATAAGCCGTGTGCGCTCACAGGTCAACGAGGCACAAGCAGAGGAATCAGCAGTTGTTTCCCTGCCGTAAGCGCTTTTAGCCAATGGAGGCAAAAATACGCCACAGCAAGACTTTTTGATGGGGGTCGATCTCTTTAATCCAAAAGATCAAGTTCTACAGCCACAGCTTTGTTCAGAAAGCCAGCGAGCAAACAAAACGCAGGCTATCCAAGCCCACTCTTCATACAAACTTTACAGAAAGAATTATAAATTATTTGGATAGCCTATCAAGAGAGTCTAAACCATACAAAACGGCCAAGAACACGGAGATAAACAACATTTCCATAAACAACATTTACCAAAACAAGCAGGCTATTTTATCAAGCTTGGACAGCTGCTGGCGATCGAGCAGGCCGCCAGTTTTAGCCATTTTAATTAGTGCCCAAGCCCGAATACCTCTAATCACACAAGGGCCTCTCTAGGGCACTGGCTGCAGGGCTAACGTCTTTGCAATGATTTCAATTTGACATTTATACAGATTGCACCAGGGCAAACATCTGCTACAAGGTTGTGCCGAGAACAGTTCTATCATCTTGGCCATCTTAGCTTGAAAATTACAGGACCCGAGGGCCAGGGCTGCCTCCTTACCCTGTTGGATCCTGCTGCTTTACCTCCCTGTAATACCAGCAATGAAGCTGGATTTCAACATGGCTGCTTTACAATATGGCTGTTTTTCCAACGACACGGGGGAAATTGTCCTCCATCTCGTCACACACTCATCTCTATTTTACAACCTAATATTCTTTCTTCCTGCAGGTGCAACTTAAGCTTTGGAGCGTTACCAGTTAGTCTGCACCCTCCTGAGACAAGAGTCTAACTGGCATTGAAATCCAGGGCAGATTTCCAAGGGTTTAAAGAAACAGAGACTGCATGGTAATCACACCAACATCACATTCAGACAAAACTCTCATTAAAAAAAAAAACATCTGGAAATCTCAACAAAAAAATAAATAAATAAATACAATTGTATTAAAAAAAAAAAAAAGAGAAAGGAAATCACAAAAAAAAATTGCTAAAGAAATCAACTAAAAATACCATTTATATGCATTAAAATAATCACAGAATATTTTTTTTTCTAAATAGAAAATATCTATTGCAGACTATGTGCAGTTTAAATCTGATTATAATTCGATCACTACTTTCATTAGTATGCAATAGGGATGGGTCACTATTTTCGAATATTCGACTAGTTTAATTATATATTATATTATATTATATTATCATTTCCCCATGTTTTTCGTGCTGGTATGGTGGTATTGCATTCATCTAAGTAGGGTGGCGCTGCCAGTAATGCACTTAAAAGCTGTCAAAGGCAACAGAAGCTCACATTGTAAACTTGCATGGCATATAAAAGACTTGGGTAGCATGTTACAGTTAAAGTAATTTGGGACGATGTCAAATAAGAGGTGTCGCACAATCCATGTTCAGAAAGGAGCGGAAAACAAATAACCCGTGCTACGGAGCCACTTAAGGGACATGGTTAGCTACTTGCTAGCGGTAGTCAGTTACATTACAGTACATAACATTCCACTTAACACATAAACAGAGTAAAGAGAGATGACTGATAGGATGCAACGAATGATTTGCAGATCCTGAGAACTGAAAAACATCTAATCTTGCCAAATGTGTGCCAAGTACAGCAGAGTGCTGCTCCGTACGTGTTGACGCGAATCTCGAAAGTGAAAGTAAAAAACAAGCTTGCATTCAAAAGCGGATTCAATTCCCAACGTATTAATAATGGCTCCCTGATGCCTGCAATTTTTATATAGTATAATTGCGACAGAAGATATTGAAGTAACATATTTCCTCCCATCTCCCCATTTAGGGGGGTTCCATTTTTTTGCCTTAAGAGCAGTTTATGCTAATCGACGGACTGTTATGTTAATAAGTGCCATCATTCGGTTTATTATATTTATGTTTATTATATTAATGTTTCAGCACGTTACAACCATTATATGGCTTAAGTTAAGGTAGCCTATTTTCTAAAGCAGTTTATCATACAGATTGAAAGTGTGAATCCGTCTCTCTCTGTTTATGGGTGTTTGTGTGTGCATGCAGGAGATGGGTGCGATTTTCAAATAATAATCGAATAATACCCAGTGATTTTTGAATATTATTTTTGCTCGGAATGCACATCCCTTGTATGCAATGATCTAAACAAATTGGTCTTATTCCCTAAAAAAAATATTTGAAGTGTAGAGAAAATCTTTCTGGGACAGCACATGACTGAACTGCAAAGCTGTGTTATCTGCGATCTGTAGACACATCATGTCGGGTTTGTTTGGGAACATTTCTTGCACCAGTACACAAATTATTCCATGACGTTGTCTTTCAAGTGGGGGAAATGGTGGCAGCGAAGAGAGCAGAGACAGTAAGACGACACACCCACTTCCCCAGCTTCCTCTTTTATTTGACTTCATATAAAGCATTCCAGAGAGCTAGTCAGGCCTGGTGTGTTTGCACAGCAGTGGGTGCTTAGCCTTGGCACCGGCTCTTTATGAGAAACCCAGCTAATAAGTGCTGAGGGGAAAAATGGGGAGAGGCAGAAAAGCAGCACTGTATCACCCTCTACGGCCCTGGGCATTTAAAAATGCGACAGTCATATCAAATGCTGGACCAGATTACCTGGAAGAAACGCAAAGGAAAGATTCTTCGCCAGAAAGGAGCAGGAAAGAACTTTGTGTTGGATGAATGAAGGAAAGAGTTTCAGAATATGTTCAAAGTCACACAAGAAAGAGAGATATGGCAAAAGAAATAGGAGAGTGGAAAAAGGGCCGTAGAGAAAATAAATCAAGCTTTCCGCGGGGTATTGACTGGCACTTGCACAGAGAGCTGGCTTTCAGCACAAAAGCCACTTCAATCTTAAGCAAAGTGGGGCTTTTTAGAGAATGCTCGCTTTTCTTAGTATATTGAACTAACCCCTCAACTCTGCCCTCGAGCAAGACTGCTATGCATCCATCTCTCCTTTTTCCATCATTCCCTCTTCTTGTACTGGTTTTTAAAGGGTGCCTTGTTTATGTAAAAACTGACGTAGACGGAACAAATGGATTGCTAGCTATTAAATAACATTTTCAAACATTCTGTCAGGGGTAACAAATTTGTAAAAAAAAAAAAAGTATTTTTAGGGGCTAAAAAAATTAATAAAATGAGAAAATAAAAATCATTATCTCCATGATACAATTGCAAAACCATTATTTCTTCTGAACACTGCCAGTGATAACAGAAATAAGCAAAACTTGTGCTTACTCTTTCAATACTAAAATGATGATATCAACATATCTTCTATTTTTTGCTACAGGTAAACAACCAACGAGTAACAAATTTCAGCACAAAAGTGCATCGTTGCACTCGCCAAACAGGTATCTGGCATAAGAATTATATGCCCTGTATTTCACTTTGTTGTTTCCTCTACAGGATCACACAGCTCACTAATAATTAAAAGAGTCATTTCAAAGATGAATTTATGGCCAACAGAATACATGCTGTTCAGCATGAAGAGTCAAAACTATCAATGACTGTAGAACTTTAAGGGTGACAGGTCTTTACACAAATTCCTTCAGCTAGCAGGGATTTTCATCAGTGACTAATCATTGAGCTAAGTCAATATCCCATAAAACATGCATTTGATAACCAACCTATTAGCCACAGCTTGTGTTTCAGTCTCTGATATGACACTGAGGCCAGGTAAAGCTAACAGATGTCCCCAAAAAACATTGCTAAAACAAGTCTAGTATGCAAATCATACTGTACTTAAATTTAATTAAAAAAGAATTGTAAGTGCGCACACAAATATATGTAAAAAATAATGCATTTAAAATTTTATTGTATATAATGTATAGTATAATAATGGATTTAATGGATTTCTGTAAAATGTTTAATAGTTAAAAAAAAAATTGGCATGAAATCTTTACATTTACTAATCCAATGGTAAAACTATTAGCCTAAAAACATTATGCGAAATGCAAAGTACAATGCATTTAACATTTTAAACATACCCAACAAATAAAAAGTAAATACAAGGGTACTTTGCTAAAATTTCTACCATTACTTGGATTGCGCACTAAAACAAAAATGTAAGAAATAGTGCTTTAAGCTTAAGATAAGTTTAATTTTTAAGCTATCAGTAATCAGCCGTAGCTTTACTGAGCTGTAACCAAATATTATATAAACAGTCATGATTCTGTTTTGATTAAACACAATCTCAGGGCCGGTGTTCCAGCACCTAACATGCTTACTGTTAAATCTAATATTCGTGCACTCAAGTCCATGCGTAAGCTATTGCTTTCAATCATTTCCCTTAACCTCACCGTTTTCGAAACCACTAAGATGTAGCTTCAGTTTCAAAACAAATGAGAAACCACAGTGAAAAGGAGTTTGTTTTGGTGTCCATGAACGATGACAAATGTATTCAAGAGCAAATAAATGACTTACCGTCTCCTTGTTAGGGAGCAATTCTTTCCGAATCCTAAAAAAGTTTTTCCCGTACTGCCTTAAACCCTTTATGAACCGTTTCTGTTGAGAAAACAAAAGAGAAAAACAGTTAAAATTAGATTTTTAACCACCCGTAACAATACACAAAGCACTACAAATACATTACATTGTGAAAAGCAAGGGGAAGAAAATGTTGTGATCTTAATCTGAAAATCTCTGCTTGTGCTAGCACAGCTCAGCTACAGTAAGCAAAAAAAATGAGGGGAAATGACAACAAAAGCAAGAATAGAAGCTGAGATTAAACCACAAGCGGAGTAGAAACACGATGGCAGCTCGTCTGAAATCTTAGTGAAAGTTCAACACGGCGATATGCATATGAGGGTCGCACCACACTGAAGTTCAAAGCTGAAACTGAACTTCAATAAGTTACGACGAATCACAACACACTTCTCCCTGATCTCGCAATTTGCACGCTCGCACTTCAAACAGCTGCCTGATTCCTGAGCAAAGTCCTAGAATTACAAACCCATTTGCTTACAGTTACTGCAAACAAACACAACTTAAGCTAACAGTGTTTAAACAACCAGGTTTATGAATGTGAAAAACGACTCTAAACAACAAGCAAGCACAGTTAATAAATAAACCCCTCACTTAATAAAACCGTAAGAAAAGAACTTTTACAACACAAACCGAACTCCCAAAATAAAATGTATTTACACTGTCCGCTGTAATACAAAAAGAGACTGTGTAGCTTGAATGCTTTTCTATTCCTTCAATAGCCACAGACTGTGAGCCACAAAAAGCGGAGGCAGAAACATTCATAACCAGCGAAGCAGACAACCAACAGATTTACTTTCTTGTTCCAGCGGCGAGCCCCGCTCCACAGTAATCTCAGTCAACGGTCCTCAACAAACAAACTGTTCAGAAAGCCTGTAAAAAGTCCACTTGGCACAACACCCAGATCTCTACGTCCACTCACAGGCAGTAATAAAAATGAGGTGCAAATCCACAAAGTCTCGGAAGGTACGTCGTTTTTTTCCGAGCAAGAGATAGCTTGTCACTCTCTGCTCCTCCACTACAAAGGGGAAGGCTTTACATGTGATCTTTCTGCTAGAGAGCCTCTGGTCTGCGGCTGGCCGGAAAACCTGGAGTGGAGTCGTGCGATGCATGGTGGATCGGCCAGGCTCTGTGTCACAAAAGCATGTTCTGAGAGCCCACTTTAAGAGTGTGTGTGCATACACATCAACTCTGCATCTGCTCTTCTCATTACTTAAACTCCATCCCCCTCGTGGTTTTTACAAGGAAACCGTACAGTTTCACTGAACACAAACCAGCGAGAAAAAGCCAGAGCGATCTTTGTAGAGGTTTTAAACGTGGTTAAATGCTGACTGCAAAACCAGTCATGGAATTCCTCCGCTTCTCTTGGCAAACAACTTCTCTAATGCATACTGGTTATGTAACTGGGAACTGTTTACACATGGCGTTTAAAAGAACAATCTTCAGTGAGGAAGGGAGGAAGTATTACTTCTATCTCTTTACAATATTTGAGAAAGAAATTAGACGTTTGAGTATAATCCTGCAAATTAAAACTACCAACTTTTAAAACTACATTTTGCCTTGCCGGGGCCTCCATCACGGGTTGAGATACTTAACCATAAGTGTTAGAAAAAACCCACCAGAGACGGCACATTTCATCTGCTGTGGTAAAGAGGCGGATGATTAAACAGTAGGTGGTGCATCGTGCAAAACGATGATCTTTAAATGCACCTATAAATAAAGTACTGGTTATGAGTTACGACACTTCAGAATCTCCAAGAGCCTAAATAGTTTCTCAATGTTTAAATGGCCGTAACATCGAAACAAGCAAAATAACAAAAAGGTTGGACGGAGAAAAGACATTAAGTGCTGAAAAAGTAAATCTTTGCACTTGAATTTGGCACTGTGATCACGGGTGCAACAACAGCCACTTAACCACAATAACTGTAATCTCACATTGATGAGCCTCATGTGTTAATGAATCCCCAGCCTGGTGACCACGCGTCTAAGGTGTGTACATGTGCATTTTGTTTAACACATTAAGTGTTAAAGCGATCCTTGCACGCCTTCATTATCCGAGGTCCCGGATCCTGACCAGCAGGACAAAAATCAATTACACCTGCCAGAGCGGACCGTGTTAGCGGCTTGATTATGTCACCTTAATTATGTTTCCACTAATGTAATATTTACAGTGCACTGCAGGCAGGCAGCTATGTGCGCGGCTGTCTTGCTGCGTGTCGGCTCCACTTTAAGGCTCCATTTCAGCTGCCTGGGCTCGCTGCACTCGGAGCGCAACTAATAAATCATCCACCAATCTGCTCCCTGAATTGCTCTGCCTCTGCTACGATTGCTCTGGCCCGCCGTTGCTAGGCAACAGGGCAGATGAAGGGAGGGGCCGGAGAACAAGGGGTGAGTGGAGGAGGGGTGAGAGGGGGAGGCGAGCGCTACAGAGTCACCAGCCGCCCGCTCTGTCGAAACAACAGGCTTCTTTCTGTCAAAAATTGTTCCAGTTCGCTGGCTCTGCTTTTTGCCCCTCTCTCTCTCTCTCTGCTCGACAGTGCTCTATTGTAAAAGAGAGCGGGGAGAAGGGAATACAGCTGAAAAGGCTATTGTGATGCGTGCACGCTTCCTGTCTAAATCATAATTGTTAAAAGCTGTAAAACTGGTTAAGATCATTCGAGCATGTACAAACAGATGGTGTCAGACCACTCTGCACAAAACACACTACGTGTGTCCAACACAAACACACACACACACACACACACACACACACACACACACGTGTCTGGCAGTCTTCAAATAATGTCTAACATTTAACTCAATGGCACAAACACAGGGGGGGTCTTATGAAATCAGTGTGCTTGGCCTTTAACTGAGGCTGCTATGGGCAAAGGCGAACGAGTGAGTATACTATTACAGTTGCATATTTCACACAAATATGATTCGACGTGACGGCAATGATGATGGCACTTTCACACACAAATCGACCACAGAGCGATGAGAGCCAACCCACATCCTGTCCATTTCAACCTTACATGACATCAAAACCACAACAGAAAAGAAGAGACGTGTGAGGGAAAACTATCAAAGGCCCAGACGTTGTATTAGTACTATTAATATTAGCAGATGCTTGGAAATGCTTCTAACTCAGGCCGTCACTGCCGCCGCTTAAGTGTTTGCTTGAGTCTATAAATATGCATAGATTCAGCTAAACCGCAGCTTTTCGTGTGTACTGGGTAAAACCAAAGGTGACAGGAAATACTCCAACACACCCTTCCTGTCTGTGCAACGCTCATTTAAATCTGAGCACAACTGATTCCACTTCACACATAACTAAAATAGTACAGTGAGACAGAATATATATATACACACACACACACACATTATATATATATATATATATATATATATATATATATATATATATATATATATATATATATATATATATATAAAAATACACAGTACACATATATTATGTAAACATAATGTATATGTAAACATGCCCTTAATCATTTGACAGCATACAAAAATGTTGTTAATCTATATTTGAAATATACTAATGTTCATTTAAGGTTGAATAAAACAGTCTAGATATATTAAATGGTATAATAAACTAGTGTCTTTTTTAGTATATATGTGTGTTTGAATTTAGAGGTTACTGTATATCAATCAGTGCACATTCATAGTTATACAGATAGTACTTTATTATAATAATTTCTCACAATTACTAAAAAAGACGATGTAATTTATTATACCATTTAATATATCTATACTATTTTATTCAACATTAAAATAAAATTTGTATATTTCAAATCTAGATTAACAACATTTTTGTATAATACTTTCTGCACTGTGTTGGGTCTCCACTTGCAAACCAGTTGAAAACCTCGGAGCTAAACAACCATGTAACCTTTTAAGAGGGTGGTCAGTTTCATGGTCCAAAGGAAAATGTCAAAGTCTGGTGTACCGAGGAAGGTTTTGAAACATTCTACCCAGTATGTTACATTAATATCAAGGAGGGAGGTGTTTGATTGGAAAAAATGTGCAGGCTTCATCGTTCGCCACTGGGGGGCTGCAGCCTTGCCAGGTTCCCCACTGCCACGCACAGGACTTCAACAATCTGGAGCCTCACGCTGTCATTCAACAACCCGTGACAAGCCCAAGATAATATGCAGCAGGACAGAGGAGCAGATCGCAGCCCTCACTGTGGTCATATATCAGACACCCTGAAACAACACTCTGTGCTCCGTTTCAAAACCCAAATGAGCTGAATTTTTGGCCAACACAGGCACATTTGAGCACAGCCTTTCTTAAAAGGATAGTTCACCCCAAAATTAAAATAATTCACTCACCTGCATGTTCTTCTAAATATGACTTTCAATTGATTTTTTAAATGACATGAGGATAAATAAATTAGCAGATTGCAATTTTTAGATCTACCCACTATTTGTTGGGTAATTTACTACAATACCTTCCAAAAGTTTAGCTGTCAAATAATTAATTGTGATTAATCGCATCCAAAATAAAAGTATGTGTGTGGGCTGTGTATATTTAATATGTAGATATAAATACACATACATGTATATATTTCAGAAAAACATGCTGTTTATATATTAAATATATTTATTTACAATATAAATTATAGAAATATAGAAATGTAAATATTTTCAAAATATACTGTATGTGTCTATATTTATATATACCCACATAATAAATATACACAGAACAAGCACATATTACGCAACAAAAACTTATTTTGGATGCGATTAATTGTTCGACAGCACTATTTTTTATATATTTTTATACGTTTTTTTGAAAGCCTCTTTTGCACAGTAAAAACAGAAATATTGTAAAATAATATAATTTGAAATAGCTTTCCTATTGGAATACACAAATAATGAGGCTCTTGGTATGTCTGCATACAGTTTTTATTGCATTTAGATCTGTGTTCAATTGAAAAATGTGTTTTCATGAAATTAGTGTTTTCATGATCGACCACTGCTGTTACTCGGTGTATTTGAGTTGTTAAGCCTAACCCGAAGGGAAATATATATATATATATATATATATATATATATAAAAACCCTCACAGCGGACTAATATTTCTTACACTGCATTACTAAAATGGCTTACAAGATTAAAGGGTGTTCCATATGACATGCCATTTTAGAGCATTACTGCGGGATCTAAAAGAATTCTCCAGATAAACTGTGGCACAGGAAAAGAAATAAAAAGGGCCGCTCTTTCTTCCTGCTGCTGAAGGCACTGCAGGCTAGTCGAAGGGAAGAGAGGCTCCGAGGGCCGTGTCGAGCGGCTGAGGGAGACGGGTGACAAGTGACCCTGAAGAAGGGATGATTCTGTCATTTCTGAGACAGTCACTGTCACTTTTATTCACATTTCAAAAAGGAGCGATGGAAAAAGAGCAGGAATAATGAGCCTGTGGACCTGCAGGCGGAAAGAGAGAGGGAAAGCGAGGGATGATAAATAAATGAGGAGCAGCGGGCCTGGAGAGAGCGTCCAAGGTCAGGGGTACATTTACACCTGTCCCTCAAGGCTGCAGGGCTGCAAAAGCACAACTTGAAATCAGATCGGGGGAGCGGTGTCCTTGACAGTGCAGCGGTGGCCTGGCTGGGTTACAGATGGGGAGGAGGGGGCGGCTTGCATGCCCCAAACAGCCTCCTGCGGGGTGCGTGCACAAAACCCCAGAAAAATACCAACGGTGGTGTAATCGAGGCCTGCGCTCATGCAGTATTTATTCAGCATCTCTATTATTCATCTCAGACAGACAGTTATACAGATCGCTTCACACAAGTTTCTCCCGTGTACATTAAAATAACAAGCCCACACTCGGTTAAACATGCCGATGCAAATCAATATCCACAGGCTAATTGATCTTTTATAATGGGCTTGCTGGCATTATTAACACAAGCCCCATTTAAAAATGCTGTCTTGTAGCTTTTAGTGATTATGTGCAAATGTACATATTTTATATATATATATATATATATATATATATATATATATATATATATATATATATATATATATATAAATTCACAAAGATGGGGATTGATTTTACTGGTTAAAAATGGTAGCATATTAAAGCCTCTTGGGATGGATACGAGGTAGTAAACATTTAGGACACTTCTTGAATATTTATATTTAGAAATCAAGGTCACTTGTTCACGATGGTGAGACTTCAGCACTGGGTGCGAACCGTGAATATAAGGTCTTTCATATATAAATAAATGGTTTGTCCTGGGCTTTTCTACAATTCTGTGGTTAAAAGGTAAATGCATAATCGCATTCCAGGTTGTTATAGACACCGCTGATCTCTTTCTATATTTGTTTTCCTGATTTTAACGACTGAAGCACAAAAAGCTTTCAGGTACTTGGATAGAATTGAAGTGTCTAACACAAGCTGACCAAGACTTTCTTTCCCCCTCCTTTGCTTCTCCCTCACTGGGAAGATTTATTCCACAGGCCATAAACAGGATGCAGCTGCCCTGTTCTGCTGGAGGAGTTGGAATCCTGAGCGCTTTTAAGCGGACGACACAAAGCCAGTAATGCAGAGAAATCCGGCCTTCTCTCGCCACATAATGAAGAAAGTTATCTTGTTCACTCACCACTTCATCCTCTGACCAGCACTTTTCAATCAGCTTGGGTACTGGTTTCTTCACCAGCCGCTGCAGGGCTTTTCCTGCATCATAGCTGCTCTCGTGGAGCTGTATGAAAGACGACAGAGCACAAATTCACATTAATGATAGTTGTTTTGAAAATGTACATTTACTGTAGTTTGTTAATATATGATTTACTTGTAAAATTACTTTTTTATTTGAAAATGTAGTCAGCTATACTACCACTGACTGTTTAAATATGTAACTATTCAACAATATAATTATTTGAATAAATCATGTGAAAATATTTAAGGCAAGAGTATAAAAACTTACAATAATATTTACTAAATGTTTTATTAGCAAATGTTAATAAAATTGGAGTTAAAACCACAAGAAACAAAACAAATAAACCCAGAACACACCCTAATTTAACCATAATGTGACAAAAATAAATACTAGTAAATAGACCAATTTAACCCTAACTTACTAAAAGGCAAAAATACAAAAGAGTAACAAACCACCAAAAAATGTATTAACTTAATTTAACCTTGAGTTGAAAATACATAACTAATAAAAATAAAAATAAATTTTGAGCTATGTCTGAATGAACTGAATTTTATGTATCCTCATGTTTCATTCTTAACTCATTTTAAACAAATTTTAAAAATGTAAATCCTTGGTATTATTGTGAATTTTTATTTTTGTATTTTATGTAAAGCACTTTGAATTACCAATATGTATAAAATGTGCTTGCCTTGCCTAATTTACCCCAAACATTAGTTAAAAAAAATTATAAATAAAAATACAAGCAAAAATTTTATAAAACTACAGAACACCTAATTGTAACTGTGTTTGAAAACACTAAATACAGCAAATTAACAATAATTTAACCCTAACTTCACACTAAAATACTTTTGTTGGGTTTCAGATTTTGATACATGTATATGAAATGTAGCTTGAGTTGCACTCAGATATGTATCAGACGTACATTTTTGCCATGTGCAAAGTTTTGTGAGTTTTTGAACACACCATTGGTGCTCGGGCCCTAATAAAACCAGAAACCATCCCAAGTCAACCCAAACATGAGTCAGACACACTAAATAAAAATAGAGAAAACATTTAACTCTAAAGTAAAAAACATGAAATGCAACTAAAAAATATACAAAAATCAAAGATACTAAAATCTAATAAAACTATAAAATACCCTAATTTAACAGTAACTTGAGAAAAAAAAAAACTGAATACAAGGAAACTAGACAACATACTAAATATCAGTACTAAAAAAAATTATAATCCTAATTTTATTCCAAACAGCAGCATGCAATTAACTATTATTAAAACTGGGCCATGAAAAACAGGAATGCTACATTGTAAAAAGACACAAATACTGGATAATCGATGCTGGAAGTATGAAACTACATTGAAAGCAACTAATGCAAAACAGTTCAGTTAATAGATGTGGCTACTTTTAACTAGTTGCTGCTTTTGATTGTTACAATGTGAGGATACCATCATATCAGATTGCTATCGACTAATTTTCCCAGTGTAAGGACAGCCTGAACACGGTAACAGTGATTGGCTCCCTATAAACGTGTCAGATAGGGTGAGTTTGGACAGCTGGACTGGAAATCTGAAAGCCATTAAGTATTGAGCAGGCAGATGAGTGTGAACTCAATCTAAAATACACTGCCAAAAAAAGCAGGCACGCAAGCCTCAAGGGTGATGCCGAAAAACACTGCAATATGACTCAAGCATCCAGACAAGCTCCTTATTATACTAGCCGTTAACAATGGAGCGTTTTGTCGCAAACTGATGTCAGTCACTATTTAAAGACTTAAAGCTTCCCACATCAGGTCTGTTTACAAAAATGGTCGCGCACAGAACAATATCTGGTTGAAGGGAAAAATCCTTTTTCCCGCACCTCCACCGGAGACATTGGCATCATTACTAATAAGGCTACAACAAAGCAG
Organism: Carassius auratus; assembly: GCF_003368295.1. NCBI lineage: Eukaryota > Metazoa > Chordata > Actinopteri > Cypriniformes > Cyprinidae > Carassius > Carassius auratus. The sequence continues at coordinate 1,153,647 of NW_020523286.1, read as the reverse complement.
CTTGTCAAAGGCAAGCAGGTACCAGACTGAGGCACGAGGCGTTTCACGCAGAAAGCACATTGGAATTGCAGATGAGTGGAAAAAGGTCAGGAAACCGCGAACCTCAGCTCACATTAATTCTCAGCTTATCCACTTCTGTCCAAATGGAAATGTCATGTTTATTGCATTTCAGGTTCATTTGTCGAATGCTTTTTTTTAAAGGCTAGCAAAGACAAGGAGAGGAACTGGTTTGATAATGGCTCACAGGTTGTCCGACATGGGCGGCATTAGCATATCAGGCTGTGCGTTCTGTACTTGACCGGGTAACTTGACCAGTGGGGGCTGATAAATTCGGTTTTGTGAACAGCTCAGCTGTCAGGAGCCACTGCGCATTAATGAAGCCATGAATTACACCCCTCTTGTTCAGACATCTAACAATCGCAGACATCACTGAGGAGCTCTTCAACGCCAATTTACCAGCGTGTTTTGATGGCCCCTGGTGCCTGTGTCTTTCCCGAGGCGAGGCTGTGTTCAGAGAGCGGCAGCCTGTGGTGCACCACTGAGGAGGTGAACAAATGTAAGTGAAAACGCTGAGGGATTTATTTTTCCCCATCTTTTGACAATTAGGCATGAATCCTGCTAGGGACATCTTACTTCACTGTGTCTCTTTGGTGTTGGGTGCTTAATTGGCCAAGACAAATTGGGTTTAAGCTGCTGTACTGAGCAAGTACAGGAAACTTACACGCAGCATATACAGACTGATTTATATGTGCCATTTACATGACTTTAAAAGTCATGATAACACGTCACAACCATAGACCACACAATTAATAAAAATGGGAAGTAAATCGAGCCACAAAACCTATGTAATAATCTCTTTTAGCTGCAGGGTTCTGTTTAAACTATTTCCCCCTGAGCCTGAATGATTAGTTATATAGAAAATAGCTCTTCCTGAAACCTGTGGTCTTCTCCGTTAAACCACTCCACTGCCTGGACCTCTTTATGGTTGAGACATTATGACATTTTATGGTTTTCTCAACCGTGAGTAATGTGACTGGCCTAATTCCTCTTTGTGTTTCTACTAAATAGCTCTACAGTAAAATGACAATAAATACTGGTAATAGCATAACAAAAATGCACTCGGACTGAATCACCATTTTTAAAGTGGTAGATCAGATCACTGTCTGAAAAAGCAAAAAAAAAATTTGCGAGGAGAATAACAAGTCATTTGATACTAATGAGTCTGACAAATCAGCATTCTGATGAATCTACACTGCTGATTATATGCATCTTATGTTTGGTTCTTAGAAAGTGCCCAGATAATAATGAAAACACAACTAAATAGGTCAACACTGTTTTATCGGAAGATTTAAACGGGAAGCGAAACCACAGCCCTAACAACTAATAAAAATATACTAATAAGAATACAGAAAATAAGACATTACAATAAAAACTCACTATTCTAATTCTTTTCTTAAAAAAATAAATACAAATCTAACTAGCTTTCTAATCTTTTTGTATTCTCTCTGTTTTCATGTATTATACAATTAACAAAAGAAAAAAAAAAGAAAAAAAGACCTCTAACACTAGCTGTTTTCTTTTTATTTATATTATTTAAAAGCCCTTGCTACATGTATTGCGTTTAAGCTAACTGAGACTTGTTATAGCACTTAAAGCACTTATGGTATATCACTGCTCTTTTGTTGTTTTTGATTGCTTCCATTGTCCTCATTTGTAAGTCGCTTTGGAAAAAAGCGTCTGCTAAATGACTAAAAGTAATCATAATATTATAATAAAATAATTTTCCATTCTCAGTTTTATGTTCGGCAAATCTAATTTTAGTATTAGTAAAAACAGCATGTGTAAATTTAAAGGTCAGTTATTCTGTCAACTTACAGTGTTTAATGCATTTAGTGTAGTGTCGTCTCGTGAGGCTGCGAGGCAGCCGTCCTCTGTTGACCCCCCGTCACACATCCCAGCAAACGCTGCCATGCTCCTGCCAACCACAGAGAAGGAACATTGATGAAGTTGAAGCTGAAGCTGACAATGACATTGTACAACATGACTGACGTGGGGCTTACCTGGCTGCCCGCAGGTACATGAGCAGGTCACAGTCATTGACCCCAGGCATCCAGACCAGCTCCTCATTCTCGGTTACGGTCTGACCTCCAGGAGAGGGGAAGGGCTGGAGCTCTGGCAGCTTGGCCTAATTTGGCAAAGAGCAGAGGGGACAGACAGCTGCGGTCACAACACAAATAGCACTAGTGATGAGTGCTAAATATCAATTTTCAAATTCATTTAATCTCCACATGCACTGATCCGACAGAGGGGTGTGAACAATCACGGATGATTAAAAGACATCTCTTTAATCAAGGAGGCAACTAAACATTATTCAGCTTCCCTTTGTTTGTAGAAATATTATATTTAAACCTTTCTAGGTAATGCTGATGTAAAGCAATGTCGGCAGTTACCAGGCCACTGCCATATGCCAGGTGTTTTTAGTTTGTTACCAGGAGATCATGAGAAGCTTAATACCCAAATATGACAAAGCATAACTAAAAAACACACAAAACTCTTTTGTTTGGGGTCAGTAAGATTTTTTTACTTATTTTAAAATAAGTTTTGATTCCAGTGCTGGCAAAACTGAAGCTTTCACAGCCAATACTGCAGTCTCTAAGTGAAACATTATCGTTCAGATATCATTATAATATGCTGATTGTACAAAAAAAAAATCAATGTTTAAGAATGTTTGGTTTAACATTTTTCTGGACACCATGTATTTTTTTTATTTTATTCTTTGATGAAATCAAAACGATTTGTAAGTGTCTTTACGATCACTTTTGATCAATTTAATGTGTCCTTACTGAAGAAAAGTATTCATTTATTACATTTATCTTACAGACCCCAAACCTATATATATATGTGTGTATTTTTTCACACATACACATTACATAAGTGATCCTAATAGACACAATGAACAGCTTAGAATAGCATTAGTATGCTTTCAGCCATGTTTCTTGTACACTGTGTTCCGAAACCCTAGACCAAACTTCAATAAAATATTTCCAGAGTAAAATAAAAAATAATAATAATAATGTGCTCAAATAAATCCTAAGAGTAAAGCTCAAGTCATTTCCTAACATATAACTAACATTCAGTTCTAATGTCTTACAGATCCGTTCGGCGCTGGATCAATATCCACGGTGCGCTGGCCTGTAATGGCCGGCCCTGCAGAGCTTTATTACCGCAAACTTCATCTAAAGTCATTTGAAGTAACCCTGGGCAGAGGTCCTACCGCTGATTTCAATCCGTATGATAACTCGACTGGATCTCTGGGATGATATACACTATAAGACATCTGATGTTAATTGCTAGTGGTGCTGGGTCTTTTTCATCGTGTGCCATCTTCTTTAGCGATCTTCCTTTTGGCTTTTCAATTTCAGACCACTGTGACCGTTCCTAATTCTCATAAAACACTGCTGAATGCATCTAATAAATCCCACACCTTCCGAGCAGCCAATTTCCAAACACACTATTCCATATGGACGCTGCACTGCATGAAAAATCCATCAACCATCTTCTTGAATGCACGATGAGGACATGTTTGAGTTAAGCATGCAGGTGACAGAGGACCAGTGGTAATATCTAAGCAGTCCTTGCGCTTGTCAGTCAAGCCACTGCTTAACATGAGCTTCAGATATCACCGTTCAATCCACACCACAAGCTTTTAATAAGCAATGCCAGGGAAGACAAGGTTTCAGATAACATGCTAAGCATTTGTAAAGAGACATACCTGGTGACTGGGACCGACTCGAATCTCCCCTTGTGTACTGTTTAATCGTCTGAGGAAAAAAAGAGAGAGAAAAAAAACAGAAAATACATTTGTTACGAAATGTCATGACTTTAAAATGACTTAAAATACATATTTAATAGCAATGAGGCAATAATAATAATAAATAAAGTATCAAAAGCATATAATCACAGTTTTATTGAACAAAACTTAAAATGCATAATGTATAATGTATAATAAACAACAGAGCTGATGTACATTACGTATTATAACAAATGACTGCAATGTCCTGATGATTGCTTTACACATTACTGGGCAATCTAATCCTTTTTTAATATTGACTAAACATTTAATTAAAATGCCCACTTAATCTTTAATATTTGGTCTTTTCTTTAAGACAGCATTGTCATTTCATGAATGTGTAGACATAAAAAAGCTTTTATTTTGAAATTGCGATGAACAGTTAGCATATTGAAATTCGCCTTTGCGAATTCACAACAGCGTATGCTTTATAATGATTTTTAAATGGGTTTAATTTACCATGCAGCCTTGACAAATGGTAAAATAATGCATTTCATTTTCATGGATTCTTGTCCGTTGAATGCGGCAGTTTCGGTATTTTAAAGATTGACATCTTTAGTTACTTGAGAATCATATTGCATTAGCATTAAAAGCCCAGTTTGTTAAGCTTCAGGCTATAACAACCTTTTAGCAGCTTTATTTACAGATTTTTAGCTCTCTAAAACATTTTCAACGCCCTGACGGTGCTTTTGGGGTATTATATGGCTTTAGCAATACAATACAAATCACATGAATGCATGATTCACATTAATGCACAATAGAGGAAATGGTGTTGATTTAAACCTATAGACCGAACAAAGGCACAAAAGGTGGTGAACAGCGCAGTCACAGTCTTTTTGTTTTTGTGGAGGTGCGCTACAAAAGCCCCCAAAAGTCCAGATGATAAGCAGGGGGAGAGGAGCCCTGAAATGGCTGCGGTTCCAAACCCGTGGCAGTAACCATGGCAGCTACAATTTAATAATAGTGCTCCGATCTCCAGCTGCAGTGGATTAAAGAAAATGACAAGATGTTCCTTTTGAAAAGCCTTCCCCGCTCCGTTGCCACAGCAACAGCACTGATTTTCATATAGCCAGGCACAGAGCGGGGCCCAGAAACTGTCACTATGATTTGCGTCCAGAGTAGCTCTCCCTCCACCGCCGGGCTGGCTGCCCGAACCTGGCTGCAAAGTGAGGAGAGGTTAAGGCCTCAAATCATATCCTCCTTCATCTGGGTACATTTCATAAACAACCCTCTCTCTCTCTCTCCCTCAAGCACGGTCCACTAAAAACACGAGCTCTGTCAATGGAGGAAATTCCACACTGAAACAAATATGGCAGACAGATGAAGAAGCAGCAGACGGGACTGCATTAAAAGCTTTTCAGCATTGAGCTGTTTAAAGTTTTAAGAGTCTGATTCTGAGGCTCGTGACTCCTAGAACAAAAGACAAATCCACATGAAATAAGTCGCCAGGCAAGCATTATGGCACTCTTGTCTGAAACTGAATCTGCTGCGAGATGACGGCGATAGCGGAGGGGGAAAAAAATTAAACAAAATCACTCGGCTGGGTTCCTAAACATTCTGCAGCCTCTGCATTTTTGGAGGATGTGAATTAGGCAGCAAAGCACACAAGAGCCATAGAGAAGGATCTGAAGGCTGCCACAGTAAGATCGCATACAGAGCAATCTGGAGAAAAACTAAATCCTATTGTTTTCGCTAGAATCATTAAAGTGTGTTACAAGAATAGAAGTTACAAAAATGGCATATTGAGAGGTGAAACCTACTGTAAACCTAATATACTTCTACATGTAAATAATGTATTAACAATAATACTTTAAAATGAATCAAGAATTAAATATGCAACAAGTTTCTTACTGTACATTAAAAATAATAGGATTTATTTTACATTTATATTAACGTTTATGCATTTAGCAGATGCTTTCATTTTATGCTCTATTGTTTGGGACACAGGAACACTTTGAATACTTCAAATTTATGTAATTGAATACATTGATAAAACTGAACAGTCTACTTTTAATTCTTTACACAGACACACAATCCATGTAATTTCTTATTAGGTTGATATTATTAGCACAGGCTAATATTAACTTTCATTAATAAACCTAACAATACAGAATAATAATTTTTTACTCATTTCACTGGTGTAACTAAGACTCACAGACAAGCCTGACATTGACTATGAACTAATAAACTATGTAACAAACGATTTTGGAGTAAAAAAAAAAAAAATTCATTCAGTGGGCATTTTGTTGAAGAACTAAAAACTCTATAGCCAGATGAGAAGAAGTGAAAAGCTCATCTGAAGCGACAAACTCAAACATTAATCTTAATACGAGTGACTCAACATGTGTGAACACTTATGCTGGGACGTTTCCTGGCTTGACATCCTTTGAAACAAAAGGTCAGAAAATTGCACTGGACAGGCAAATGAAAAATACCAGTATGATATTCATGGGGCATATGCTTTCAAAACTCTAAGATCACATATAATGGTATCTGTGTGTGTCTCCATGCTTACAAAACTCACACCACCAATAATAACATTTTAAATGTTTACTTTTTGTGATTTTCATTACAGAAAATGGTTCTTTTTTTTTTTTCAAACTGCAGATTCATCACAGATAAAACAAACAGTTTACACATATTTAACGAAATACACAATTTTTTAGAAATTAAAAAGAAAAAAACTTAAATACAATTAACAAACTACAGGTCATTTAATTGCAACAGTACCTAGCACGTGAAGGCTGCCAACACATGCACAACATCCTGCATATTTTGAATTGACCACGCGCACGGCAATCAAGCCCGACCACGCCCCCTCCATCAATATCCTCCAATCACCGCTTGACTCCGAAACGCATATAACTCACTGAAATAAATACAGCGAGTATCACAACTTTATTTACTCACCTACTAAACCCTTCAAGCAGCAGATGCTTTCATTAAACATCTTAAAGTGAGCAAAAGCACCCAAAGCCACGTCACTCTTACTGTAAACACAATATAGCGTACTGCTAAGTCATAATACGACCGTCTCTCTATTATATTAATTCTGTCAAGTCGCTTATTCCAGACAATTCGCGCCGGCATGCGTGCAAACACAAACACTTATATGAAGCACCCTGCGTTGACGTTAGCACAGAAGGCTAATGCTAATGACAGCAACATATAAACAACCGGACAGCGCTGTCAACGCGATTTAAACAGCTGCTTCTTCAAGACAAACACGTAACTTATATAATATTGCAAGAGGCGCGCGAGTGGAACGCACAGTGTGACGCGCGCCGAACGATTAACAGGTGAAGACGAGCATGCTAACGTACCTGCGCGGACTGAACAGGTCGTCCATGTCGGAGCCAGAGCTACGGTTTTATTTGACAGAGTGAGGAATAGTGTCCCCTCGCACCTATTTGTGTAGGTACTCAAAATGGAGGCTCACGCATTCAGTCAGCTTTTACACTGAGCTTGTGCCGTGACCGACAGACAGCACTGAGCATGTGCCGCGACCTCATACACACACACGCGCGCACGCAGAGAAATCACAGCCCATCTCTCCTGCTCACACACACAGCTGCAGCATACCAAACAAGCAGGAGGAGGGAGTCGAGAGGTGTCTGTGATTGAGTGGGGGACCCGTGAAGGGGGCTCCCGTCCAGCGACTCGACAGCATTCCTCCTCTGTTTATCAGCAGCAGCATCTTTTCACCCCTCAGACGTCCCCTCTCCTCTCCCCAGGCTCCTAATGCACCCCATTACTGGAGCATCACATGACTATGGTAATGGTCCTACTGTAATCCTGCTTTTTTCCCCTGACACAAGCATCCAGGCTATGATTGTAATACACAAAGGAATGGGGGCGTGAACTCTATTCATTCCCAATATGCTTGGACATGTAATAGAGATGTCAAAGCGTGGAACTGATTTTATTTTTGTTATTTTGGTTGGTTAGTGTACATTTAAATATATTTACAAAATGCATAATTTGCAAATAAAAGAATGGTAATCACTATATATAAAAAAAACTGAGGGACACATTGTTAGGTATATAATAAAAAAATTGTAGAAGCCTAAATGAAGAGGAGTAAATTACTTAATTAGTAAATTTACCTGTTTTCATTTAGATCTTTTTTTTCTTCCTAAATCTAAATCAGAGTAATCCGGAATGTTTAAATATCTTTCTTTGTATGTTTAATACATCTCAGAAAAAATAAGTTACGTCGCTTTCAAATCTGTGTATGTCTAAATAGCCTGGCTTTATTTAAAACGTAGCCTATTAACTACAAGAAGAGTAGTTATTACAGGCATTTTGAAGCAAATCCTTGTTCTTAGTACTGTAATATAAGTGCACAAACGAGACAGGGCTGTAAAATATTTAATGGATATTTGAGCAAAACCTGGATGATCGCTACAGTAGGTAATAAACTTTGAGAGGTGTCTTATGTTAAATTATTAATGTTACAGCAGTGTGACTAGTATGTCAGGCTTGGTCATGCAGTTAAAACGTCCTACATCATCAATTTTCTGTCATGGACTGTTATTTTAATTTATTATAACATGTAACTGTGAGAAAAGAACTTGAAGAGACATATATACATAAAAAATGTAACGGCACATTTCTTCCTATAGCAAGCAAGCTTACAATCAGATTTCAAGAAGCATTACATTTTATGGTCAAATATGAAAGAATGTTATATATAATAGTATGCTCAAATATTCAATACTACCATTCAAATGTTGCTTACAGTAACAATAATACAAATACAAAATTTAATATGTAATAAATGCAGCTCTTTTGAACTTTCTTTTTCAAAACTCTTGAGAAAGCTTGCATAAAAATATTAATATCATGCGAGCATAAGAGACTAGTTTTAAAAACATTAACCCCAAACTTTTGTACAGGAATGTATTTGTTTGTGTAATAAATAATGCAAAATCAAGGTGTGATAAAATTCAGCGAAATGCTGGAATAATAAAACTCCAAATGCAGACCTCCATCGTCAAAGACAGGCTACAAAACAGAAGACTGTATTCTTCATACTTTAATCTATTCTCAGACTGCCTCCATGCACTGCTGGACAATTTAAAGTGAATAAAGCAAATCCAGAAACCTGATATGAATCATAAAATCGCTATTTGTAAAATATTGCAACAGAGGATCTGAAGACAGAACATGCCTGAGGAGGGCTGATTATTCAAGTCAGTAAAGGCTTACCTGGTTTCTGGGTTATATCCTAAGATGTAGAAGAAAGAGTCGATTCGTGCTTTGAACTCCCTGGCAGCAAATATGTCAGAAAAGTGTGAAATGTTACATTTCCCCCTGCAAAGAAACAGAGAAAACAAATCAGTCATGGTGCAAATACATTCCCAGATTTACTTCTAAAGGAATAGTTCACCCAAAAATGAATATTTGCCATTATTATTTACTCATTTATATTCATATTTTACTGTATGTACACATTGAATGCCGTTCCAATCATGTATGCATTTATTTGGCCTTTGTGTATTTGTGTAAATCATTTTAATCATGGGATACTGATATAGATTTCTAAGTGCGAGTAATCTCGGGGGTTACAGGATCACAGCATTCCTGTAGAGTTGTATTGTTAATGCCCTTTCCCTTCATTCTGTCAGACAAACAAAAGGTGACAATTCAAACAATGCAGAGCGAAAAACCTCTACGAATCATGATATTTTTACAAGCCCCCCTTTCTACACATTTCCAACGTCAGGCGCTATCAAAATAACAGGCATCAGTGTGTTTGCACCGGTTCAATACCTTGCTCATAAGATGAAAGGAACGTGAGGTTTGGAGCGAGCATTGCGACATGCTAGCGGAATTCGTTGAGTTTATCTAAAGCCCTGTAATAAGTCAAATCAAAGGGCTCTCTGTGTAGCAGAAGTTGCAGCTAATTTGCCCTGAAATCAGTGGTTCAGAGCTGTGGCTTAGTGTGTTGCCTCCAGATGGTTTCAGTTAAGAGCGAGGAAAGGAAAAGAGGGAGGAAGAGAAAGAGAGAGAGAGGGGGATATATCACATGGGTAAAGACAGACTGAGAAGGTCTGGTTTCTTGACAATAAGCAAGCCTGTACTCTTTTTCCTCAGCCTCATCGCAAAAGAACGTAATTGCTTTCAGTAATGCTTTGCATGCAGAATCTCTGTGAAATGGTCGTCTGTACGGAGACGATCACTCCTGTAGTCCACTGAGAGGATCAAAATGTCTGTTTACGGCTCTTAAAGACTGCAGTCTTACATCCCACAGCATCTGTACCTGCCAGGGTTTTTTTTAATGACTATAAATCATGGGAGCTAGTGCTGGCTTTTATTCGCAATGCATTTGCGTATTCATTAGAGTAGTTTCACGAGTCGCCAGTGAGCCACCATGAATAATAACAGTGTGAGAGTGCCAGCCTAAGACATGTTTAATAAACTCTGATTTAAACTTGTGGTAAAATTGTTTTAAACGTAATTGTAAGTTGGATTCATTTCCATTAATCAGTTTAAACTGCTCATTATAAATGAATCATTTTAAAACAAAGCAGCTACTTGTGTGTCATCCAAAAAAAGCACAAAGAATTAAATAATGCTGTTAAATAATATATATGTATATGTATGCATGTGTTTATAATTACATTATATTTTACTAAACCTGTTAGTCTTAATAATTTAATGCATGTTTAAATTATTTTTTTATGAAACATACTATGACAGCCAGTGTGTAATTTAATGTATTTTAACAAATAGCCTAGAAATTATATTACAAGTTAATTTAAAAACTGCATTATGTGTAATATACATGTTTGCATACAAATGTTCATCTATTTAAGTTTGGGTCAAGCTGTTAGGCCTAATTGTAACCTTATAATGTAAAAGGTCTCCCTATAGTTTACACACAAGCTGAGGTAGTTTTTTTTAATCACTAAGAAAATTTGAACTATAACTGAATGTATTTAAAGAAAGAGCAACTTGTTCAGTAAACCACTGTTTATATATATATATAAAATAATAATACTTTTTTCCCCCTGCTCTACTGTGCTGTCAAGCGCATAAAAAATTTTTTTGGTTTACATAATATATGAGTATTGTGTACTGTGTATATTGTGTGATTCTGTGTAATGTAAGTGTAATTTTATATATATATATATATATATATATATATATATATATATATATATACAAAAACAAGCATGTATATATTTAAAAATAGAATATATTTTTTATATAAATTTGTGTATATAGATATACATAATAAATAAACAGTATATATATATATATATATATATATATATATATATATATATATATATATATATATATATATATATATATATAGCAAGAGAGAGAGGGGTATATTGAGGTACACTGGATATGAGAGGTTTTTCTCTTATTAAGCACTTTTTACTGCTGTGGGTTAATTCATTCATTCCTAAGCACAGGTAAATGTAATGTGGTGTGTTTTACCTGAGGGCAGCAGCATGATAGGTGTCCACATAGTCTGAGATGAAGAGCTCTCTGCTCTTAACCACAGGATCAGTAATAACCAGCTCGCGACCAGAGTCTGGAGAAAGAGACAGAAAGCAGACACAGAGCGTGAGAGGCATCCAGACTGCCGCTAATAAAAACGTGCACACATAATAAACGCAGGCGAGAGACAAAAGAAACCAGACAGATGCACAGACACTCTCACAGCTTATGAAATATGACTGCAATAGACTTATACCACAATGAAAGCAGCAGTACAGAGGCTTGTGGATAATAGAGTGGAGAAGTATTAAGCAATGGGATTCAAGAAAAAAATTTATTAATGCAGCTGAAAAAGCTGAATGAAATACTAAACTAATTTTTTCAGGCTAATATTTCAATCAAAGAGCCAAATGAATATTAGTTTTCAGATGGCATCAGCACAAATAACAATGGCTGCCATGTCAGACTAGTCAGGGGTGCAGCAGGTGGTGGCTGCTGCTCTCCAGCAGGCTGGCAGAAACGCAAGGCTTCTTAATGCTTTATTAGAGTGCAGTGTGAATCAAAGTGCCAAAGCCCCAGCCGGGCAGAGCCCCCCGGCCTGTTATTACTGCCTGATGTGTGTATCAAGCTCAGATTTGCTGCTGATAGTCAGGAGAATGAGAGCTCCGAGGGCACATTACACTGAAAGTTATTTGCACTTCACGGCCCCGCTGTCGCTCTTGAGGGAGCGTTACCAGGGAAACAAGGGCAGGGGGGTGTTTTTTTCTTTCCAAATCCACATTTATTTGAGATGCCATTCTCTAAGAAACGTCACAAACCAATAACCAGGGGTGGTTAGATAAATGATGGCAGGCGAAAAGAACCCTTCAAATGAAGTTCTGTGTTTTCAACCATCACACACACACACACACACACACACGTACCGTTCTCATTGTTGCGGTCCTGCACCAGGTGCTGGTAGACAGAGTCAGGTACCTCAGACTGACGGTAGTACCATTTCACATTCATTAACAGATGGTCCCGTTTACTCTGGAAGAGAAAAACAAACAGGAGTTAAAATAAATAGACATTAGTTGTTTGTTAACAGCGTCACAAACTGAGCTCTTGGCAAACACAAGTCGGTGCCACAACTGGGTTTATAGTTCTAGTCGTCCTGTGCCAAAAGCCCTGGGTGGAAGGAAAAAAAGCCAATTAAAAAGGGATTGAAGGCCTTTAATTCTTTAATAGAGTAAACAGCTTTGTGACCATGTGTGGGAGTGAGGTGAAGAAACACGGATGGTGCATATTCAGGCAACTAAAAATGAACAAAAAATGAGGCTGGCTTTGTCTAGCCAAACACATCCGCTGCCGCTCCCCTCCTGTTTTCCACAGCTGCACTTTAAACTCTGCCACCCGCTGTCCGTCCACGGGACTGCACACAGCTCCCCTCACTGCAGGAGCGCAGAATGACCAGCAGGTGGCAGCACTGAGTCGTGTCCAGACCTCCCAGAGGCGCTTCCAAGAGGGGCCAGAGAGAGGGACGAGAAGGGCAAAGCACTGTTTCTATTCCCTGACATGAAACATTTATTATCCTCTCACACGAAGCCAACTGACCATTCAAATGGTTTAAAAGGACATTAAAAGAAACCACAGCTCAGCAGACTCTGGCAACAAGACCCCCGGAGCAGTGGCCAGAAATCACAGTCATCTTTAACATGACTACAGATTACCACATTCCCCACAAAAGGCCGAGTGTGAGCCACTGCGCCAGCCTACTGCGAAAAAAAAAACAAGGGTGGATCACAGAGCCAAGGGTCTTTTTTTTATTTTTATTGAAAGCCTGATTGACTTCATGCAGCTCTGGCTTCTCAAAGGGGGGTGTATGGGGGACTGAGCTCATTGTTGAGATATTTCAAGACTCCTGCTACCTTTACTGAGGTCACTGGAAACCACTAGGAGGGAGCAAATGAAGTAGAATATCTGCTAAAGAACTGCAAAAATGTTCTCTCTTTTCAAATTACTGACAAATGAAGGTCGAAGAGAACAATCCATGGCGTTAAAGACCATGAATAAGAATGTTTCTGTTATGTTTGAGATGGTTAAAACCCTATTTAGACTGATGGCGCTCTCTCTGTAACTGGGCCACTTGTATGTGTCATCAGAGGTGTTGTCAGTGCTTATTACACCGCAGATGGGGAGACAACCTGTGCTCCTCCGGGGGATTTCAGAGCTTGGTTCAGCTGAGGATGGAGGCTGATGGAGACCAAGAGCAGTGCACTACCGTCTTAATTTAAAACACAAAATAAATTAACATACGCCTCCAGACCTTAAGAACAAATGCTTAAGATATTTGTGGTCGAATTGTGCGACCTTTCCTGTTCTAGAGCTGAAAGTGACTGTTTCATTATCAGAGCCTAATTATGTTTGCATGTTACACTGAACAGATCACTGCGCAGAATCAAATTATCACGATAAGCACTCTGAGGCGGAGAGAGGCAGTCGAATGGAGGCAGCGGCGAGGAGCCCATTACAATTACAATGCTGAATTGATTAGTGGCATTCCACACAGCATTCCCTCCCCTCCGCGAGCCGCTCCTCATCCGGCTGATCCCAGCACAGCTTAAACCACCTCTCCAAACACATGACTGAATTAAGACTGCTCGAGAGGCCCGCCTGCGCACTTATGAACTGGGTTTCAGTCAGCAGCGATTTCCCCTCCGTCAGAGCAGCGAGACATTCCTGAGGAGAACGGAGGTCTGCTCTCTTCTATCTAAAATGACCCTGCTGCTTTCTTTGTCTGATAGTTGACCACTAAACCAAGGAGTCACAAGTAGGGTTTTGGTTACTCTTACTGTACTTTTAATGGTTCCACTGAATTGCTTGGGTACTACCGAAGTACCGCATCACATTAAATCAATCGGTGCCAAATTTCGATACCAGAGAATACATCTGGTCGCATACAATAAAGAGCAAGAGAAAGTTTAACATTTCTAGGGCTGTAAGGTTTCCACGAAAATGTGGACAGGATCGTAAAAACTTAAATTACTCTATAGGGTGGAATGCCAGTAGGTCCATACCTTAATATTGAATCATAATATAGACTAGTGTCTGTGAATATTAAAGGGGTGGTTGATTGCGATACTGGTACTGTACCGGTTAAAATGTGAGCGGCACCCAACCCTAATCACAAGGTAATCCAAAACACAAATTAACTCTCCACCCAATCTGAATCGGTCACATTCAAGTCTCACAGGGCTGTGCAATATCTATCAAATATATACCACACTCCAATCCATACATGCACACTGTGATGCCTGATGCTAAACTGACGACAGAAGCCTGACCTAAAGAGGGCAGAAAAGAGAAGAGAGAAGTGTCAGAAGCACAGGGGAGGTAGGGCGAGACGAGCAGCTCAGGCAGCACTAATTACAGCACAGCCAGCGTAAGAGTCCAGTGAGAGCGCTATAAGAGGCTGAAGCTGGACTTTACGAGGTCTGGCCGGAGGGAGAACAGAGCAGGGTGGAGTCAACCAGGGCTGTTAAGCAGACTCCAGCGGCACGCCAACAGCTGGGCTTTCCACAGGGAGCTGCTGGGCTAATAATAACCTGATGTGTGGCACACATCACAGAGAAAGGATGTGTGAGGACTATTCATTAGTGATGTGAGAATTAAAGAGCTGCACACAGAAGCTCGGACGCAGAGCCGAGGTGGTAATGAGAGGAAAATTACACGAAGCGAATGCCTGCGTACACGCCGTTTGAATTAGTCACGCTTTATTACACGCTATTGCTGAAGGGACCAACACCGATACGGCCGCCGTGGCAGAACCTCCCGCCCCTGTGACCGGACGCTGCGTGTCGCCGCTTGACATTGTCCGTTTAGCGTGATCATTAGACATGGCTGCAGCTGCAGCAGTGCTGGCAGGTCTCATCCGTTAACATAAGCAGCTCGAAGCGGTCACATGGCTCCCACATTAACAGGAGACGGTTAAACAACCGCAGCCTGGGCCCTCGTGGTCTCTTCTCACATAACCAAGCCACAGTTAAGCAAAGCCAGACCCTGAAGCTCTCCACCTAGAGCACATTAACAGGAAATGTGTGTTTATTTTCAATTTCAAATGTTGTGCTTTTCTGTCATCCGGCACCAGAACTCTCTCCAGTTTCCCCTAACCAAACTGGGCTTGTGCAGAGGAGCCGAAGAAAAGCAGGCGTTTTCGCAGTTCCCGAAGAAGGTGGTGGTGGAAAATGGTTTCTTGAAGGCTTTGGCAGATATGCAAGAATCCCAACGGCTTGTTCCGCCCAGTGCGGTTACATGTTGGTGGCATCGAGAGGGACAGATCTATGATCTACAAAACATAATATGATTAGCGAGGAGCAGGCAGACAGGAAAGGGCTCGCTCTCTCACGCATGATGGATGTGCACACCGAGACAGTTTCCGCCCATACGCTCGCTCGCTCTTTAACTGCCTCTCAGACACAGACCAGACGCGGCTCTCTTCATATACACACACACACTCACACACACAAGCACTTCCATCTGGACCTCAGCTCACAGCTGTATGTGCCTGAGTGACAAAGAGAGGAAAAACACCTCGTTGTAAGCCCTGTGAACAAAAACGTCCCATGTGAATAGACATGTAGCCTGCTTTTCCTTTTTTAATAAATAAAGAATAAGCAGCAAGTCACACGCAGACGGTTTTCGGTTCTGGCGGTTGAAGGAGAGCAATTGCGCTGCCCTACCACCGTCAGACTGAAACTAATAATGGTAAACAAGTGTTGATGACATGTTTCTCCCCTGCAAAAGCCTGTGTACAGATTACTCCTCCGCCTGTCTACAAGAACAAATAGAGGGAGAGAGGGAGGGAGAGAGAGTCACAGCTGTGATGCCGGCACAGTCAGGACCTTTATGCTGCTAAACACCGGGCGCCTCTCTCTCTCCCTCTGCTGTTTAGATATTAAATCACGACTCGCTTTGAACAAAGTCTGCCCATCTGTCAGCCGCTCTCTATATTGGATTTGATGAGCAGTAGGCAGTTCAAAGGGGGAGATTTTTAGTGTAACAAACCCAGGATAAAACTACACCCCCAACCTTTTGACACAAATCCTCTCATGTGAGCTCTGGTCCAAAACACAGTGAAGTTGTCTGCCTAGGTAAAATGAACACGTTTCCAACCCAAAGGCAACATTATGCAACCTTTCTAGTACACAATTTCACCCAAAATGTACAGCTCTGGCCAGAACCTAGTGAGCTGCCTCACTGTCTACGGCTTACATAAACAGCTGCCTTTTAAAGGAACCTCAATAGTGACTGTGTTGGAATGATCTACATGGGTAGCTATGTATATAAATAGTGCTCCTCAAACAAAGAGCACGAGAACACAGGCAATGCGAGTGGAATGGCATTATACTTGCAAAAGCTGAAACCTTAAGAAATCATTCTAATATGCTTTATTTGATGCTCAAACATTACAAATGTTAGGAACAGTCTTCTTCATTTCACATTTTTGTTGAACCATATTCGCCAGTGTTCCCCAATTCGATGCATTCTTGCGACAAATCAATAAATAAATTAAAAAACATAACTGATTCTAAACTTATGCATACACATAAACAATACTCTGAAATTTGGGATAAATCACTGTTTTTGAACTTTTTAAACCATTTCCACACATTTGCATTTTATGAATAACACAATCACTTAAGTATTGCCTTTGTCGTGATTGTGTGTATTCTTGTGGATGAGACAATCCCAGAAAGCATTGCAATGTACCTAAAATGGTGGCAATGTAAAGTGAAACGTGAACTCTAAATTTATTTTCATTCAGTACTGAAAATGATGGATAAACACTTAAAGCAATTAAACGTAGTATTTCACCTAAATGTCTTTTCTTTTCATGTTATCTTCATTGGAAAAAAGCTTTGCAAAACTCTACTGGAATCAGTTGTGGTTTTCACCTTAGAAAGCAGCTCCATATGTAGACAGTACAAAGCTAAGCGGCACAATAGGTTTTGGAACGAAACCACCTTATCCATCTTGTGCACGTACACATGCTGGAAGCCAGAGATCTGCAGACATTATCGTACGTTCCTGTCCATTTAGCGGCGACTCGCGCCATGCTGGGTGTACAAATAATGCTAATTAAGATCTCCCTGCTACTGCTGCATCCATTACACCAGCCTCAAAAACACAGCAACACTTAAAACACTTGACTCTGTGCCCTTCACATAATCTCCCTCTCTCGATTTCCTCGCCCTGATTCTTGATCTCGAAGGCTATTTCCTGTGGCTGGCCGTTGGGCGAGATCACGTCAGGTGTGTTTGATATGAAGAGGCAGTGGCTGTGATGTGTATCACAGCGTGTGTTGGGTTGCTACACACAGCAGGTGTGAGCTGCTCATATCCCTTCCCCCTTTTCCTCTTTCATAACAGTTTTTTCCCCTCACTCAACCCCCCACCTGGTCCTCAAACACTTCAGTTACTGCCTCAATGCTGGGGGCTGGACATGAAAGAAGGGGGTGTTTCCTGAGACATGACTGACAGCAGTCTCCAGGCAAACAATGGGTGGAAAGACAACGTTAATATTTAAACGGTTGTTATTTTATAGCTATGAAGGAGAAACACTTTTTCCTTCACGAGGCAGCACTGATGGCACAGGTCTATTGTTCTTGGAACGTTTTGTTGTGGGAGAGATTAAAAGACGCAAACCAAGCCAGAGACATTCTTTCGAAATGGTTAAACAAAACAGTGTATCATAAAAATGAATGCTTTTATCTGTATGAAACAATCTGTAAAGCATGCGAGTAGACTGATAAGATTCCAGCATAGTTTCTAAAATAGCTAAATACAGACTACTCTTTCTTTTCCTTCAGTTGTGGTTGTTTTTGAGCGATCCAGACAATAGCAGGAAATGAAGAGCTCTGAATACAGCTATCGATAACAGGCCAGATTGGAAAGCTTCGCTGTACACACACACAAGCTTTCAATGTCACTGCTCAATTGACAGCAGCCAGACAAAATCATATGAATTTGCAGCCTGAATTGAATGTTATTGTATTATTTTGCAGTATCCAGTCACATCAAACACAATAAATAGACATCACGCCCTTCTATTGTGTATTCGGCATTGACCGTACACACACACACACACACACAAAAACTCATACAGTGCAAACTGTCCGATTCACAAATGACTCTTATGGGCAGATTCTTTTAATGAAGTGGTCAAACAGCCTCAAAAACCCAGGCTTTTAAATCAATTACTTGCCAAATTGGCTTGAATTAATTTTTGATCTGCTTACTGACTACTGTTTTAATATAATTTAAATATAAAATAAAACATTTTATATTGTGAAATATTATTATGATGTAAAAAAAGTTATTATTTTTTTAATAATGTTAGAATATATATATTTTTTTTATTTTATAATGCTGTTCTTTTTAACTTTTTATTCAAAGAATCCTGAAAAAAGTATTGCATTTTCCAAAAAAATATTTGGCAGCACAACTGTTGCCAACACTGATCATTCTAATAATAAATCAGCATATTAGAATGATTTCTGAGGGATCATATGACACTTTATACAGTACTTGAGTAATGGCTGATGGAAATTCAGCTGTGCATCACAGAAATAAACTATATTTTAAAGTATATTAAAATAAAAACCATTATTTTATATTGTAATAACACTTTGCAAGATAACGTTATCTTCTGTATTTTTGAACAAAGACACTTCTTTCAAAAACAAGTCTTATTAATCTATGGAGATATATATCCATTCCTCTCTCTTGCAGTTTTAGATTTGACCTCTTCCTCCGTCTATCTGAAAGCTGACTGTGCCAGCCCTAAATGACTGCTGACAGTGTAGATTTATGGACTGAAGCAGTGCGACTTAAGAGAGGAGAATGCCTGCGAGCTCAGGGGACGCCGGATCCGTGTTCCTGACCTCAATGGTCACTGTCGTAGTATAGAGTTACTCCATAATTCTTCAGCTCTCTGACACAACCTTGTCACACGGCCGGTGAGATAATGTACTACAAGAGCACAGGCCTGGCGTACAGCCTCCCAGAAATGTGAAACATCTCAAAACATTTGAGCACAAAGGCAAAACACATGAGCCTGTGAGCTTATCCAGTCCCGAAATCTGTAGATAGAGCCACTGCGGATCAGTCACACAAGCAGCGGGCTCGGTTTAGCCTTGAGTCCCTGCTCATGTCTCTGCACTTCCTGAATGAAAGCAGAGAGAGAGAGACAATGCGCTGCCTTGTTAGTGTGGCCTAATGACTGGGTCGTTTCACTCGCCGGGGAGGGGAGCAGCCATGCATTCATAGATAAACACAGACAGGATCATGGTGGGGTGAAAAGGGCTGAACCACAGGCAATGGCTGCAGCACGAGTTAAATGAAGAAATAGCGTGTTTACGAGACTGACGTATGAATAAAACGCAAGCTGTGGGGCCTTTATGTTAGAGAGAGAAAAACACGCCGTGTGTGTTTAAATGTGAACCGTGCCTGGCTGGCTGGTTAATCCCAGCATTGAGGCTGCAGCATGGGCCGCTGAGCAGTGCCGGGTGTGATGGAGCACGGTAATGGAAGGCAGGAAATGAGAAGTCTTGGTTGAGCCACGGCTAATCGATCAGTGTGTTCAGGCTGGAGCGAGCCAAGCTGATGCAGGGAAAGGGGCTTGAAGTAACAGACGCTCTGCAAACCCTTCCTCTGTTCTCTTCAGTGCTGTACTCTGACACAATGCTCTTTGTTCTGCTCTGGCTCTAATTGCGTCGCTGACTCACTTGGGTTCTGATTATTTGATTGGGCTGATTACAGCGTTCAACTTTCATTGGCCAGGGATCATGTGGCTCAGTGTTTGTGGATTGAGTACAAGAGCAGGTTTTGTATATAAGTGAAGCTGTTTGGTTTGATGTGAGAAAGCGAGAGAGAGACTGATTCTCCCCCGCTGACTCGGCTAACTGACGGAAATATTTATACAACTCTAGCTCGGTTCCAAAACCTAGGGTGCTGTCTACCTAGATTGCATTTAAAAGGAACAATTCACCCAAAAGATGAATTTAGTTTTTTGTCTACAGAATTAAAGTCAATGGGATCCAAAACAACATTAAAAAGACATTTAGCACTATTGCGCTTCGGGCATCCCGAGATCAAATCCTTGCTCGCTTGACCCAGTCACACTTTCACTCCCAGAATGCATTGCAACAATGATCTATAAAAACTGTTTATTCTATTGACTACGTTACACCTACACTAGACTGTGCTAAAAAAAAAAAAAAAAAAAACACTAAACATTTTTTGATGGACTAAAAATAAAAACTGACAGGACAAATTGAAAGTATAGTAATAAAATTAGTTTGGATGGTACCTTAAAAAGCAACTGCCTATGTAAACAGTAGACAACAATACAGCTCACTAGATCTGGAACAAAGCTATCATTTTTTAAACTGAAGATATAAAGAAAGGTAGAGAGGAAGACAAGAAAAAAAAGCTGATTCTTACAAATCCTGACTGCCTGACAATGATACTCAGCAGGAAGTAGTCTTTACCAAGTACCCTCCAGTAGAAGAAAAATCAAGGCAGGACAAGAGCACAATTCCCACCCTCACTTGTGATTCATCACACACTCCTTTCACCCAGCATCCCCCTGCTCTGGGTTTCCTTTCAAAAATCAACCTCTGCAAATATTTAGTTCCTAATACCTCTCGCATAAAGGAGCCAAAGCATTACACAGGCTGGCAAAGGGACGGATCTGCATACTGATCCAGCTCATGCGTCCTGAGAGGTGGGCAAGCGTTCAACCATCTAGAAGGACTGTGGCATGAGGTCCTTAGGATGAGTCGGGGAGCTTGTGTGTGTGTGGACAGACGGTAAACTAACCGGCCTGCGACATGCCAGCTGGAGCCCCGCCCTCTGACTCGACGGGTGGCACCGTACCCGGTGGCCGAGAGAAATCACCGCTGACAAATATTCATACAAACATGACAGATACCGGATATACATCTGAATGACAACACACATCCTCATGTAGACAGACAGGCACAGGCGTAGCCTCATTCCCTATACGTTTAGATTTTAATGAGAATGTGTGCACGGCCAAAACAGCTCCCTACGGGGCGGAGGGGGAGAAATAAAGAGGAGCTCCACAGGAAGCTGCTTATCTGTGCTCCAGACTGTCAATCTGCCACAGGAGCCCTGCACTACAGGCATGAGGAGAGATCATCTGCCTCCTCCAATCCCTCCGTCCTCTTTAATTACACACTCGCTCCACGTACAAACACACACATGCGGGTTTGCACATGCGCACAACTTCCAGGAAACAATGCGGATCTCATTTGAGTCTGCCGTACAGGCTTTGACTCTGCGTCAAGGGGAAAGGAGATGAATCTCTCTCGCAGGGATGAGGAGGACACAGGCAGCTGGAGTTTAAGGGTCATGGCTGACTCTCAGCCCACGGTTGCACTCCCAGCATGCCATCTTTCAGCTGTATTTCAACCCTTACTACACACACACACCTCTACCAGCCGCCACCAAGTCGGTTCTTTGTTATAGGGTGCCTACACAGTCCTGCCAGATAAGAGCTGAGGTCAACCTAATTAGATGTAATGGGCGGCAGCGGGCGCAAGCGCGCACACACACACACAACACACACACACACAGGCATGTAACCACGCAGACGATTTCCCATGCACTAAAATGTGAGCATATGGTCGGGGGAGGGCTGCAGAGACATCAGCCATTTGACATTTTCATTAAGTACCGTAGTACCCTCGGAGTAAACTGATATCTCAATTGGCAAAGCGAGGTATCGCCCTCCACCGCCAAACTAATGTCAAATTGAGCTGCCGCAGAAGACGCGCCACCGGACTGGATTAGAACGAAAGGAAGAAAAGAAACGTCTGCATGCGTTAACATCTGCTGAGATGAAGGACGACACAAAGTGAGACTGACAGCTAAATGTGGTCTTCAGTCTATGAGCGTGTGCGTGTGTGTGGGGATGTTGGGTGGGGGTGTGGGGGGGTTATTGATGGCACCCGGCTCAGCATCATTAGTGCAACGGTTGGTAAATTATCCTTCAAACCTTTTGCACAAGGTCCGCCCACCCACCCACCAGCCAACAAGCTTCCAGCTGGATGATTGACAGCCCAGAGCAGCCAGTGGCGGAGAAGCAGGGAGTGTCGTGAGGTGATAAAGCGCTATCAGAGCCGTTTTGTGTATGATGACTGAAAAGCAGTGTTTGTTTGCAAGCCTGCTGAGATTTACAACCATTTGCACTGCCCCTCCCTGTATTTGTTTTCTTTCTTGCTGTATTTTCCCCGTCCTCTCTTTCTCTCCCTCTCTCTGGCTGCGTAGAGTGCTGTGTGCACGGAGGACATTTTCCAGCCCACTGTGATGATATTGATTGCAGTGCCTCCCCTGATTGCAGCCCTGAAGTATTGACCAGCCGGCTCTCCTAGAAGCAAACAAACACACATGATGCACACAAAAGTGTGTGTGTGAGTGATTACACGCTGTCAAGCCCCACGTTGAAACGCTCCACAAGGAGAGTGTAAAAGCCCAGAGCTCCTGCTCTCTTGTGCTCATTGGGTCCAGTGACAGCCAGTGGACATGGGTTTCTGCTGTTTTTCTTATTACCTTGTGCAACAATTTTACCCTTTTTAAAAGGACTGCATTCTGGGGGAGCCATCAAGAAAGGAACCCAGATTTAGAAATTCTCATTCTGATCACTCATCTAATCCAGTTCACAGTCTCTCCACAATGAGCCTGATCTAACAGCTTACACTCTACACTAATGCACCAGCACTGCCATTACCCATAATTCCACAATACAGCTCTGCTGCTCTCTAATTACACCAGCATTTCCATGGAAAAACAGAAAAAGTATGTGCTCACACCCGGTCTCCTGCACACAGGTGGTTGACACATGCATTAAGAAAAAACCATCATCATTTTAAAGTGTAAAATGTACAAATACATCCTTTTTTACCATATTTATAAACATGCACAATATAGGTTAAATATACTCAATACTTTTGACAATAATCATCATTTATAATGTTACAAAAGCTTCATAGTTTTGCCAAAAGTGCATAAAGTCCCTCGACTACTTCACATAACCACTTTTCACAATCCAATCAATTTCTAATAGACAAATTCAAATTCCATCCTTCATTTTCCCTCAGGAAATATCATGTTTCACTCTACAATCCATCAAAATACTGAACTAAAATGGTTTCTGACTTAAAATGCAAAAGTATTTCGATGTCTTCTGATGTAAGAGATCTCGCTCAGCCAAGAAGAACAGCAACATCTCTTAAAAATCAAATATGTCGAGAGCTGTCAAAGACCGCTTTTACCACATGACATGCATGACGTGATATTAAATATGGTGACTGGCATGATTTGTATGCTACAGTGTATAAATCGCTCACATTGTAGTATATAAAGCTGATATTCACCAAGAATATATGCTACTGCATGATATAATTCTCACGTCTTGCCTGTAATTCTTTACATTTTCATGCTTAAATGTCAACCTCCCACACACAGTTCTCTAATGGCTGTCGGTGAGAGCGGTCTGACAGCGCCGGTTTAAGACCGTAACAGTGTGTCGATGCCCCCAATCACGAGACACTGCAGAGCGCAAACCACTTCCACTCGCTCCTCTCTATATTCTCCTTCTCCTCTGTAAACCTTTATAAACACTAAATCCCTTCCATCCATCCAGCCGTGGAGGGAAAGAGACACTAAAAAAAATTGAAAAGGCAAGGTTGAAGCCATAAACCCCTGATATTACGTGTGCTCTGGCTACCACTTGGCATTTAAATGCCATTTGTGGCGGCAAACAGTTCACACTTAATTACAGTGGGCAGGCAGCTGTAGCGGCCAGCCTTTCCACACCGAAGCAAGCTGGGCCGCCAGCTCCAGCCCTTTCAACTTCCCATGCCGCTAAAAGAGAGCTCACCTTTTAAATAGTAAATTGGCCCGCTGCTCAGAACATCTCAGCGAGGGTATCCCAGCTCCTGAGATGTTGGCCAGCGCCTCGGTTCTTCAAACACTCCACCATCAGCCTTTCCTGCTGCCCCAGCGGTGCCTATAATCAATTGGCCTTTATACAGCACCATGAGCTCTGCCTTTGCTTTAGTGTGACACACACACAGATAGAGGCCTCCCCTGCGCTCTGAACCTGCTTGGATGATGTGTTGCACAGATGTTACAAAGCCACTATCACTCTGAAGCGACCTTGGGAAGGAAACTAAAAAGATTTCAAAAATATTTAAAAGCGGTTGCATCAAAACGACAGCAGCCGACCACTGTAGGCGACTCACAAAGATGTCTCTGAATGAATTAATATCGGTCTCAGGCGGACACACCGATTGCCTTCAATAAAAGGGATTCATCTCAGTATTTACACTATTTTTGTCTATCATAAGGAAAAACATTTTATCAACAGAACTCTGGTCTAAATATGCATCTTTTACTACACGTTAGCAAAAGATGCATATAAATAATAGAAATTCAAACGCCAAATATTTCATAACGCAATACACGACATGGCAATACACATCTCACTGGAAAAGCAAAGTCTGCTCAAATAACGCGCCAATAAGACATTTCTTTGTAGTATATTTGTTCTTGTTTGCAGCAGCGGTACTGTGCTGTAACATGGCAACCCTGGTAAAATTACACTATGCTCTGCACATATGCTCTGACAATAATAGCTTTATAGGATTATTATACATTATTTGGATAATTAGTTTAAAAAAATTCTGTTGCATGGAACTGAATAAAAAGAATATATTGAGATTTAATATTAAGGTAACACTACAATAAGGTTACATCATGTCCGTTAATGTATTAACTAACATGAATTAACAATACATTATAGCATTTGTTAATCTTTCTTAAATGTTAATGAGAATACAGTAATTATTACCAATATTATTGTTAATTTCAGAAAAAGTTTGGTTATTTTATTGGCTCGTGTTTTTTAAATTCAGTATCATTAAAATTATCAAGTTTAATTAAAAAGTCTTACAAAATTACTTTATATTGTTTAATAAAATAATAAATAATAGTTATAAAGCATTTTAGATTTCGGTTTTCAGCCAAGTGCATCCAGAATTTTCGGTTTCGGCCCAGAATTTTCATTTCAGTGCATCCCTAGTGCTTGGCATTTCCTAACACGTGACCAACTTTAGACTGCTGGCTCCCAATACATCAGAAAAAACACACCTGTCAGAGCCAAACAGAGGACAGATATTCTGTCAGAGCATCATTTGGCTGTGCAGCTAACGCATTGACGTATATGGCACTGGGAACGATGGAGAGCATATGTGTCACACCAGGAAAACGCACACAGACAGACTGGGCTCTTAATCTGTCTCTTCTAGTCTCACACACACACACACACACACACACACATACTCCATATCACCTTCCGGGCAGGTCTATACATTAAATCAGCCCATTTCATCTTTAGCGGTAGGGAAGAGTTGTGAGCATCTCCTCGACAGCATGGATCTGCCTCGGACATGTGTGTCCAGTGCAGGGAAGACAATAAAAATGGAAAGCACGGCCTCGTCTTGGAGCATGCCCACAGGCGCACATTTATCAGTAGCACCAGGCAGCGGCAGACCCTTTTCAAAGATAGAAATGGAGAAAGAAAACAAACATTCTCAACATGTAAGTGTGCAGAAAATGATCTGGTGCTCTTTCTATCTCATTACTTTTTCTTAAAGCTATAAAGAGCTATTCTGCTACAAATGGTTAAGGCATAACGGCCATCTATAAATGGGATGTTAAGTTCAATAGCCCAAGGTTAGAGGCTGAGAGAGCCAGAGCGCTTCATTGCACTCTGCATTGTTCTTTCCAGAGCGCATATGAGTCTGGTCTCCGTGCACGGCTGTAGTATCAAGCGCTGGCATGAGGGAGACGGTGAAGAGAAAACCAGAAAAAAGCTAATAAAACATTCTGTTCATGAGAGGAATTCATATCTGGCTCCTCTGCTATCTCGCTCCAGTAGGAATCCGCCGCAATTGATTTTTGAATTAATTTTGACAAATAACCAGATTCGGAATATGTGGCCCTTGTGGGTTCAGCTGTGGGACAAAGAGTCAGCAAAGGGGCATGACCTTTGGGAAATGTGCAGTTACAACAAACTAACGCCTGAAGTATGTGTATTGTGTACAGTTAATTTAACCATCTAACAGACTTAATTAATCGGACTGATTACGAATGTCACGTATATTTAGACCGGCAAAGACGACATACTCAAACTTGCTGAAGCTCAATTATTTCTGTATGTTAACACTCAATGCAAACGACCACATCTAAATTGCTGTCATCCATTCATTCTGACAGGGCTCTTCAGCAACCTCACTCTTTCACATCAAGCTCCCTGTATCAAAACAAGCTCTGGAACAAGCCTGAGACGTACGAAAATTAGCCTACAGGTAAAACGGCAACATGAAAAGATGCTAAAATCACCTTTCAAGCGTTCACGCAAACACAGCCCAAAACTGCCAGTTCTGAAGCGATTGTGACGACGCAAGAGGAAGAATGCATACAGAAAGAAAATGGGGAGGAATAACATGAGGGGCGTGAAGATGGAGGGCAGTGGAATTTTCTAGCGCCTTATATTTCCCATCCTCCCCAGGCCAGAGCGCCCTCCCACTCTCCCTCTAGAGTTTCTTCCTCAGCGAGAGCTAATTTGCAACATGTGTTCTTTAATGGAGAGAGCCACCCGATGGAAGCATGTGAACTCGATACCACTGTAAATCTGCACTTCCACAGCTTTTTTATATTGGCATGTCACACTTTGGACAAGCTGGAAATTACACTCGGTGAACTGAGAAGCAGTGCAGAGACACTCTAGAAAGGCGGGGAAGAAAAGGAAAGGAAGAGAGACAGATGAGAAGGAAGCGGCGTAAGGTGCTGCAGGTCGGAGAGAGAGAGAGAAGACCCGTAGTCGTGTCGGGAAGGGAGGATCCAATTACACGGCAGCCAGGCCAAGCACATGTGTTTGGAGAACAGGATTGTTGCAATAAATATTGGCCATGAAAAGACTCCGTAACGCACTTGGCTAATACACAACATGAAGCAAATTACTTGGAGGCAAATATCAATTACAATGTTTTAGTTAAAGAGAACAGGAAATCTAACTGGGGAATAAAAATGATAGTGTTGTTTATTTTGAGGGGAAATACAATTAAAATTTCATCTATAACGGTTTTGGGGGGAACAAACAAATGTGAAAACATCAAGCCCAATTTTCATTTTTCATTTTCAATTGTAATTAAAATGCTGAGGATTACATCGGCACAATAGTCGTTTTATCACAGTGTGATTGGGAAAGTGTAAACATTCCCTTCGTGTTGGTATCTTTGTCATTTTTCTTCTCTTTGACATCAAAGCGGACGAGATAGAGAAGCCTGCCTTTCCTTTTTTAAGATGAAACAGTTGGGTTGAATGCCAGGGCTCAGCGTTCCCAGCTTCAGATGCTAGTGAAGACATCAGAAGAGGGAATTTGCCTGTGATGTGCCAAAAAACGGCATTGTGTCTCTGCGGCAGATTCCAGCAATCCGAGATGAGGAGAGCAAAATTAACATAGCCGTTCCTTCGAGACCCAAATGATTTCTAATGCATAAAAATACTTGACAAATACCCACCCCGCCACCAGCAAAGCAGCCACGGTAGTCCGGGAAGGGAAAGCCGCGATAATGAAATGTGGCGAGAAAGGCTCTGTTTAATAATTTAGCCTCGCCCGTCAAGGATCTGCTATTGATTGTGCTTTCAGGTGTCTTATGAAAATGTTATCTCCAGCTTCGCAGTTCTCTCGGCTCCATCTGGCAATGTAATCACCACCCCATACCCCACTGTTGACCCCACACACCTCCATTTTGATTTTACCCCTTGTTCTCGCTCTTCCTCCTCCCTTGATCCCTCTTTCTTTCCCCCGGCCACACAGCTGGTTTCCATAGTAGTGTTTACTGAAAGCACGGAGCTGTTAAATGTATAAGGGGGAGAGCAAGAAAGAGGGAGGTGTGATCTAGGAATAAAAAAAGATTTTTGATCTTTTTCAGATTGGATGGTATAACACAAGTTGACTATTCTCTCACACTTATTTGGCTACTATTGGTAAAGAAAGCACTGGTATTTTGGGTAAAAAAGCTCACATACACACAAAAAAAAAACACCAGTGTTTTTATACGAAAAAAGCGCATGTATAAATAGAAAAATAACAAAAAATATATAAGATGCCCAATTACCAGTTCTATGCATTTAATGCATCATAATAGATCTATCTTTGAAGTACTAATATGAATCTAACATTAATATTAACAAGAAAAAAATAAATAAAAAGGCTCCACTGAATAACATTAATTTTTATTTTTCTGTGGTATTGAAGTTGGTATCAAGAACAGTGTTATTTCACTTGTATTGCTATTGACTAGTGAAATTATTATTGTGACAACCCTATCAATTACATATCGATTTGAATTTCATTGGTTTGCCTAAATAGCTTCATTTTGGAAATTAAATGGTAAATGTGTTTTGTTTTAAAGATACCAAAAACAAACAGATACAAACAGAGCTTCAATTGTTTTGGAGAGATGCCCATTTGGAAGCAGTGCAGCATGGGCTATGTGTATTTTGCACCGTGCTAAGTACCTGATGTCATTACCACCAGCAGCATTAATGCTTTCTTTAGTGGAGTTTCAAGTGTACAGGAGGGAGGGAGAAAAAAAAAAAGAGCACCACTTCATTCAAGAACATTAATCAAAATGGCCATTAAGTTGCCGCATTTTACAGCAGATTTACTTACACAGGCCCGATGCTTAAAAGACTTCACAGTCAGGACTGCCGAAATAAACCGTGTCGATGAATAATCCCAAGGGTGGGGGTTACTACATCAGAACAATGAAAAGCCAATTCAGAAAAAACATAATTTGTTTTAAAAAAAAAAAAATGGTGGGAAAATAAAGACTATTTGACTACCATTACAGACCCCCCCCCCACCCACCCACCCATTTTTAGCATGTTGCTAATAGTGCTGCTGATTTTAACATTGTGTGTGATGTCATCCTGCTTGCTTGACAAAAAAAAAAAGCTCCCCCTCCTACACTGTTCCCTCGGTGCCGACACTCACAGCTAAACCTGTAGCCGCTCTGTATTCCTGCCCTTCTCTAAACATGCTACCCTGCAGACAAAGTGCAAACAGGGATATTTCAATCACACGCTGCTGAGCAGAGGTGCAGCGCCGGCTCTCTAGCTGCCGGCAGAGCCCGCTGCCAGAGGCGCTTTTTCAGAAACGCACACAATAACGGCACAACAAAAACCTGGGGGCCACTTGTGAGAATTGCACCTTTACATATTTATACATGCAAATGCACCGGCTCATTTTCAGCGGCTGAGCAGGCAGAGGAGTGACGGGCAGGGGGAGGGTTGAACACATCGAGTGTAACGCTGGGAGAGATAGAAAAACGCAAAGACAACCCTGTCCACACAGCGTCTCTTAATGACTGCAGGCTCCCTGATGTAAAGATGGCAGCGGCTGCCGCTCCGCTCAATAAATATTAACAAGCACTGCGACTGATGGCGCTGCTCACTGATCCATAATTGCATTTCAAAATGCTGGAGCTTGTGTGTGTGTGTGTGTGGGGGGGGGGGGGTCCTGATGGGGGAGTGTGTGTGCACGGAAGTGGCTCTCGGACTGATGAGGCAACCTACGCACCTCCCACCTCCGGGCCGGATAAGGATTTAATCAGAGCTGCAGAGGACATTTAATGGAGACACAGGCCATCATTGCACTTTTAAAGAGATAAAATCACCCAAAAAAAAAAAATCATCTATCATCATTTACTCACCTTCATGTTATTCCAAAACAGTGTTTAGGATTTTTTTTTTTTTTGTCCATACAATGAACCCCATTTCTGGACACCACTGACTTCACTACAAAAAAAAAATCAGATTTGAAACATTTGAAGGGTAAGTAAATAATGACTATCATTTTGTGTGAACCATGCCATTAATATCCCTCTAATAAGGCTTGTTCAATCTATTTCCTATATGCATATTCCTATATTTCACCATACTAATCAGTAAAGCAAATTTTTCGAGTGCATAGGCATCCTTACGGATTGGAGAAATATGCACCAGGGCATTGCACACACGCATCTCTTCATAAACCCACTTTTATGATCATTCATGCGTGTATGCACATATATTTGCATCTTCATGAAAGCCTTTTAATTAAGGCATTGAATCATTAGCTTTTGAGGGCGCAGAGATAAGCACAAAAACCATCAGGAGTGAATTACACTGGGAGTTTATTTGCATCCCATGAACGCAGGATCCAGTGCATTAGTGATGGTTGGCAGTGGGCTTAAACACTCCAACCGCACACCCTGATCAAAAATATCCGCATTGCCAATAATCAATAGTCTGTGTTAATTGCCATTTCACAGCTAGAGTGCAGGAGTGTGGGTCAATGCAGGGCCAGTTCAGACTGCGGCGCCCTTGCCATCCACTGAGCTATTGTTTCAAGTGAATCATTAGGGGTCTATGTATAGCTCGGCTCAACGAGCAAACAGTTTGTGGAATAATGGTGCTGTAGCAGGCTGACAGTCCAAACTGGAGTTTCCACATTTTCTGATTTGATGGGGAAAATCTGTAAAATGGATTTTAAAATGGTACAATGTGTTAAACAGAGCTGATAGTACTACTATAATTGAACATAAATCAAATGAGCTAAAAATGAACTTGCAAAGACAGGTGATGTATGGAACTGTAAAAGACGGGGGTTCTAATGCTGTAGAAATCTGTCATGTCAAGACTTCCTCAAATTTTCAGGGTCTCATAAGCTATATAGAAATACAAACTCAAGATGTTTGAATAAAAAGCTGGTTAAGTGTTAATACTTGGGTTTCTATAAAAAAAAAAAAAAGGCTTCACTTTTTTTTTTAATAATCTTTCAATTATTTAATAAAACCGATTATGAAACACTGAAGCATTATGCGGAGATATCAGAAACGTACCTCCAAAGAGTCAAAAGGTGTGAAAGATGTTTTCATCACCTTAATGCACACTCTCATTGAGGCAAAACTATTTTTTCGGGAGAAAATCTACCTCAACCTGAAATGATTAATATAATGCATATGCATTTATGCAGGTTGTATAGAAATTTTTGTGTTAAATATCACCCACAAATGAAACCGTTATCCTTGAAACCCTCATGTCCTTCCATGTGACTTTTTCACCACCTGCATTATACAAAAAGATCATTGAAAGAATGTTTTGACAGATTCCACCGACTGTCTTTGTATGAACAAACACTAAAACATTGACTCTTACTGTGTATAGACATATTTACAGCAAGAAAGCTTTTTTTATATCTTATGTTCCACAAAAGAAAATCATGCAGGTTTAGAATGAATGAAAAGCAAAAATTCTAAAAAGGCATTAAAAAAAACAGATGGAAACCCAGCAAAGAACAGCCTTTCTGCCTGCTGCTGTGCATCACTGGAAATCAGGAGTTCTTTTTGATAATTGTATTGTACATCACCCCTAATTAAATGTCCATAAGCACCAATACAGTGAGAAGAGCGGGGCATTTCTGCCTGCGGCCGAGCCCCCCGAGGCAAGCAGCAATCACTCCATTAGAGGCAGTGCTGTGCTGCAGCTGAGCTGGCCAATATCAGTGAATTAGTTTAGCCACGGGGATGGGGGAAGGGTGCGACGGCAACACACACCAACAACAACAGTGTCAGTCATTGGGCACATGCATCCGGCCTGAATTAACAGGAGGAACAAGTGAGGGAGTCAGGCAAAGACAAAGAGGGTAGAGCTGGAGACTGTGATTGACTCGAGGATAAAGGCTTCTGCTGTTTATGATCGATTCGGTGCTGAATGGTCTTTGTGTCTGAGCAACCCCTTAGAGATCTTTCTCTTCCTATCTCACCTCTTCTCCTCAAAGCCAACAACATCTCAAGGCTCAGTTTCCAGCCAATAGTGTGTCAACAGGACTCGCTGCATAGCTGCTTTTCCTATTAGCAACAGATACTTAACTGAATGTGTCACTGTCGTCACATTAATACAGCGTATGTCTTATGCACGGCACTAATGGGCTGAGGCCGTAAAATAAATACACAGGCTGTCCATGTCCTTGAAATCAGTATGCACTGCTGGCTTTTAGACACACAAAATGGTGCTGGGTTAACAGCGGCCTATTATCACACCTGAGCTGAAGTCCTGAATTGTAGGAGATACAAGCACAGCCTCTACTGCAGAAAAAGACATACATCTTCAAAACTACTTCAGATTGCATTTAAATACATTTTAAAAGCAATAAAATAAAATGCAATAAAATCTAACACTGGCATCATAAATTTAGCTTAAAAAAAATCAAAATCAAAAAACACATTTATTCTGGTCCAGCTATAACCGTGTCCACACTATTTTTCAGCAATGTTAGATCTGGAAGTATTTTCCCCATTCATTTTCTCAATATGGATCTCAAAAGACTCGTCAATAAAGAAAATTGTCGAGCATAAACCAAACCAACCAGATCTGAAATAATTCAAACATTACAAACTTGGATTTCAAGGTATTAGAAACCGTGAAATATAAAACAAGACTTTACTACAATCTGATGAAGGTTTGCAAATAAAGAAACAAAGTCTTGTTACTCAAATGTATTTCTGTGACAGCAAGGCTAAATTTTATTTTCTCCACTACTGCTACTTGACTTTAGTTTTTACACCACTCTTACGTGTCACATGAGCCTTCAGAAATCATTCTAATACGCATATTAAAATAGTTGTCCTGCTTAATACTTTTGTGGAAACTGATTTTCTTTGATGAACAAATCGAATAACACCACTTTTTTAAACAAATCTTAATGTTGTAATAAACATTGATATGTGTATGCACACACACACACACACACGCATATATAAGTCAACAAGTGAGCAATGCTCTTTAAACTGAAAGGCGAGGCTTGTGTGTGTAAGAGATTGTGAGACAGAAGAGATGCATATGGCAGCAACTCACTATATTCCCACCCCTTTTTCCTCCGTTAATTTCTTTTATTCTGTCTTTACAACACTAATGTTTACACAAGCTGAGGGGAGCTCAGTCAACTGTGCATTAATCACAAACAAGGGTGGAGGCACCGCACCTGTCTTTGTACATCTTCAAGCTCGTTTAAGCAGGAGGCTCATTCAGAATAGGAATATGATTGAGGGGGAAAAGGAAAAGGTTGAGTGAAAAGCGTGTCAATTAACGGTCTAATTTGGACTGAGTGAAGGGCGGAAAGATCTCTGTGACAGTGTGAAGATCTGTGAGTGCAAGTGTGTGTGTGCACACAAACACACAGATTTCATCGCTCAAAGTGGGCGGAGGGATTGATTGCAGCGTGCAGGTTTTCTCTGCGGTGCTAACTGGATTCCCAGGTCATTAGATAAAGTACACAGGGTGACGTTGTTCAACCCTTAAGACTAGAGGAGAACCATATTAATGAGGTTATTTTGCCAGAAGCGAGGCAATTTCCTCACCTCATGGCAGAAGAGGGTCGCTGAGAGAGAGGCTCACGTGACTCTGCATGAAACTGAAGCTCTCAAAAGCACGCTAGCAAAAATATGGCTGAAACCTGTCCTCCAGAGAGCCATGATCGTTACGCATGTAATGAATTCACTTTATTATGTAGAACCACTCTGTAAATCCGCTAATGCTGGAACCTTTCCGATATCCTCATTTACCGTTATGGCCAGCTATCCTGTTCTGCCCTGCTCAATACGAGTGAATGAATCAAGCAAGCATTAAAAGCTAAGAGAATGCATGAGGAGGGACGTCAATGAGGGGGGTGAGTGGGGTCAGGGCAATTGACCTCAAGGTTTTTCTACCATTTCAGTGGACAGATGCTCGCTCCCCA
Source organism: Carassius auratus (assembly GCF_003368295.1). NCBI lineage: Eukaryota > Metazoa > Chordata > Actinopteri > Cypriniformes > Cyprinidae > Carassius > Carassius auratus. Next base: position 1,119,425 of record NW_020523286.1, on the reverse strand, counting down.
ATTAAGAGGACGGGGTGACAGCCGGCGTTCAGAGGTGAGCATCCAAGCTGTAGCAGCACGTCCATTACACCTGTTTCAAATGAGCTGAACAATGCCACAGCTATGAAACACACATATTCCACATGTTGGGGAAAAAAAGCAGTGCCCTTGATAGGAATGTGCAAAATTAGTTTATTGGCACTGCCTTAACTACTAGTTGACTCAACTGGTCCTAAAAAAAAAAAAAAAAAAAAAAGGGAACTTCAAAATATGTTTATTTATTTGATATTATATAAAACAATTATACATTGTAGTTTAATATTTAGTTTAGTATTTGCTATTACATAAAATATAAATACTAAATTAATACAAATAGATAAAAAAATATTTAGTTTTTGATATTCAGTTTTTACATTACATAGGTTTTTGTTTTATACATTTAAAGTTATATTTAATATTGATATACATTTTTATATATTTTATTAAATGTAGATTTTTTCTTAGATGATAGATATATATACACATGCTATCCATATTTATATATCTATTTCTAATGCAACATCTCAAAATGTTAGCTTGACCCATGCCTAGCAATTACACGCCAAGCCGCTATCCAATCCACTTCATGGCCAACAACATGGATGAGAACGGACTAATTAGATGGATTAAGGTGGTAGGAGATAGAAAGGAAGGCCATTGAAGCCTTGTCTTCTCCTCTGACATTTACAGCCATCAGACAAAGACCCCTAGATCTGCACTTAATCAAGATGAAGATGATCACGAGACATACTATATGTTATTCTTGGCAAGAGCAGGATTCTGCTGCCCTCAGCACTCTTCAGAGCAATCCGATTACAGGCTGCTTGGATGCCCGGGCTCTGGCACGCACTTCCCTACCTACCCTCCCGTCCTTCTCACTCATCCAGCCAGCCCTGAACCCCCCCACTTCAGCTCCTGTGGCTGTCATAAGCTAGCCTGCCCTGTGCCCAACCCCCTCCCATCAGCACCTTACTGTTCAGTACCATTAACAAAGCCTCATGGGTCTTCCTCCACGCACTCTACAGAGGGGGGCTGAAGGACCTCTCGGCTAATTGTCTCCTGCTGTGGGGAAGTAGCCATCAGAAAAGCCATAATGTGCTTATTTGCTTGTGACATAACGTTATCTCTACATAGCAACCATCGAATGTGGCAGCCATGGAAAGAAAAAAAAAAAAAAAAAACTCAACTGTCTGCGGCTGCTGGAGGAAATAAATCAGGGAAATATATTGGCCTAATAAAGTAGATTGAATCTGAGGTGGTTTTGCTCTCTGATCAACGTGTCCTTTGAAGATTCAAGCTTTTTAAGTAGCTGATTAATAATCTATATAAAACGCGTCGGCGAGGAGCAGATCAAGTGGCAAGAACTACGATCCGCAACAGGAGTTTTTCCTTTCCCTTTCTCTCGCTTTTTTTAATTGATCAATTAACGGCACGCAAAACCAAGCTGGCGCTACAACGTAAACATGTGTGAGCTAGCCGAGGCTTTGTAGAGAATATCTGGTGCTCGCTTCACACAAGCTAATTAAACTTGTAAATCTCAGTGTGTTGCAGGCTCATTTTCCTATAGAGTAGAAACACGGGCATTAAAAGCAGAAAAACTGTCAGCACATTTCATTTCCAGAAAACACCCATAAGCCTGGTTGAACAAGCGTACAGGAAAATCTGAAGGTATGAAACCAATTTCCAACACCGTGGCATTATTTCTTTTTAGACATCGATTGCAACCGGCCATTTCACTGAAATGAATCAAGGCAATTACCCACATCAAACCCTTGCATTTGATCCAGCTTTGGACATATAGAAAAAGGTAACAAACGAAACACAATGGCAACAGTGTTACATAAGGTCTGGCGGAGAGGGAGGCTTGATCTGGTGGATGAGGGGAAGGAAAAAGCCAAGTCAACTCACCAGCTTGAAGTCCTGAATGCTACAGATGAAGTAGGGCGTGTTCGGCCGTCGGCTCTCTATGTACACACAATCTGTGAAGAAGATGACAAACAAAAGTGTTACTGGCATCATCTAGTCTGTCAGATAAGATGATCTCAATTATCTTCATTTCTCAAACCCGCACACAATCCTTTGTAAAACACAACTGGAATGTGAGTAATAGGATTAAAGGGCTTTTGGACGCGGGACAGTCCGCCCTTTCCAGAACAGAAATCATGGGGAGGCCGAGAAACTAGGTCGGTATTGTTCCAACACAATTATGTGATGGCAGGGGTTTGTGTAGGGAAGAAAATACAATAAACCAACATGGGAGACAATGTGAAGCTGATATGATATGAAACGTATACCAAATTATGATCAAATTACGTAACTTGTCCTCCTAAGCAAAGCTTAGCAGAGGGCCTCTGTGTTTAAATTTAAAGTGACTGGTGGTATGGCCAGGTCACGAACCTTCATCTTCTTAACAAAAACATTCACACTGCAGAGCCCCAACAAGAGAAAGCAGCTTTAGCTAAGTAGACGCACATACACGCACACATACTTCCTTCCTCTGCGGTCAATCTGCCAAACATTTGTAGAGTGCGGGGGATGAAAAGATCACCCTCTTGTTCCACCCGCTTCTCCGCAGAGAGACAATCTGAGGCGCTCTTGAAATGGAAAATACTTCAGTGCCGTGCTGTACCAACATCAAAATTATTGCAAGTTATGTGGGGCAAAAACAACAACTGATGTCTTTTTGAAAGAAAGGGAGTGTTTGGAGCTGTTTGCTAGATAAGAATCTTATTTACACAGAAGAATGAGCCTCTAGTTTGAAGACAAGCTTTCTTTGATAGTTCAAATGTGTTGAGAACACAAAGAGGGCTGTGCTCGGCTGCTTGGATCACCCTCTGTCAGACTCTGAGGTGCCAGCCACCGCTCCATTCAAAACACTCATTACATTACACTGCTATTTCACACTACAAATCCATTTTACACCGGCAAGCAACTCGGTATTTGTGTTACCTAGACCTGTGCCGTTCAGCTTGAGATGAAGTGATTGGGGTTGCTGTGGTTTCAACTCAACATGAAATCAAAACTAACCATCTTCAGCTTAAACTTCCCTATTGCTGAATACATCCATTCACATTATTCTAAATAAAAAAAAGTGTTTAAAACCTAAAATCAAAATGTTACAAGGATGATGTCACCTAGGATGCCAAGATCATGTTAAACAAGTGTCTAGTTAAGAAAAGGAAAGTCATCACATTCCTTTTTATGATGACATAATCTAATGTCAACCAATAGGCAAGCAGACTTCAACCTGCAAATAAAGTACACATCAAACAAAAGCTTTCAGGTTGTAAAAATAAAAACAAATCAAATCAAACATTAATATAAAACCAAACTCTTAGAATAATGAGCTAGCTAATGCCAAACGGGAAGTTGAAAGTGGCTTATCAGAAAGCAGATTTCAAGAGTCACAACAGATTCCTGAACCCATGATTCATTCACACTTCCTGGCACGTAAACAAAGGCCATACCGCGTGTTAAAAAAAACGAGCTGCGCATTAAACAGCAAGGGCGACTCCACCATCTTGTCTCCAGCTCGCTAAATCCGTAAGCAACGCTCGTGTGTGTTGATGATGGGGTCGAGGCTCGCAGTTACCCAGCAGCCATATCTGCATAACACACAGCTCCTGAAGCGTGGCACAAACACACTCTCACACCACGCCGAGGATAGCAGCCCGAGTGTATGTCATCGCTTTAAGCACAGATTTGGAGATGTTAGAAGCCTTTGTGTCTCTGTAGTGCTAAAACTGCATGGAGATAAATGTTTATCTGAATGCTTCAGTATTCCAGGGATGGATTCACGTAGCGTGGGCTGAGGAGGCTAAAAGCTACTACTAACAAAAGGAGAGCGATTCCGTTCCAGTCCTCTTAGTGCACATCTTTTATTTATTTGTTTTGCCTGGTGCCGTTATTGATCTCATTGCGTTTATCTGTTCAATGCAGCAGGCGGAATAAAGATATTTAATAGGCTGAACACATTGTAAACCGTTCGTTGGGAGGGTAAGTGGGGGGGGGGGGGGGTTAAGAATGCAGAGGGGGCCATTTTGAGTGGGTTGCATGTGTGACAGGAAAGGCTTGTTATCAGAGCTGGTCCGCACAGGGTTTTCTAAGGCTTTATAGTGTGTTAGTGGGGTGGGCTGAGCTCTGCCCGTCTGTTTCTACCTGCGCTCATCCTCTCATTTACAAGATAATGTAAGTGAATATATCCATCAGCGCCGTGACTGACCGCCTTCACCGGAGGGGGAGGGGAGGCTGGAGAACAAAAGAGACAAATCTCAATGAAATGAGATGACATGTTTCAGAATGTCCCAGGCGCTGTTGAGAGGGATTTACCTTTGAGAATTGCGGCTTATAGTCTCTTAACCCGGCTGGTAGATTCATTTAGAGGAAATGGATTCCCTACATACTGACAAGGCAATAGATATCTGTGCTGTGAGCCGTAAGGAAAATACTGAGGTATAAAGGGCTGGTTTGAAATGCTTCCTGAGGTAAATGAAGCCGTAAATGTGACTTCAGCCTATTTCTGGGGAATTACGCTAAAGGAAAATCTATATTTTGCAGCATTTATGTATTTCTCGATATATAAATAATGAAAATTTACTTGATAAGAATTGAGAATGAAACTGAATCATTTTCATTTAGTTACACCAGCATTACTTTACTAAGACTTGATGGAATTCTGGTCACATTTACCGTTGTTTGGTGAAACCTAGTCATTTCAGAGTATTTCATGTGAGGATGAAAGATTTCGCCATGCAGATTTTGCATCGGGTTCAAGTTCGTCACAGATTTGCTGCGTTGACCCACAAAAAAGCTGCTTGGTTTGAAATCTGTGCTTCACACATTGCTAGACTGCTGACAATAGACAAATAACCTTTTTTGCTAATGTGACTGCATTTTAACACCACTTTTGCCATTTAAGTTAAAATCGGAGATGTCATTAATTGCACGGTTTGCTGTTTTGTAAAGCAATGAGCTATGCTAAATGAAAATGCAACAGTAATATGCGACAGGAAAAACATTGCTAACATTCTAGTCTAGCCGAACAAAGTCAGCAAAAACTAGCCAAGAAATGGCTTTTACAACAATCCAAAAAGGTACTTTTCCCACCCATCTGTGAAACTCGTTTCCAAACAAAAGGTCCTCAGAAAATAAACCGTGTTTAATATTTTACAATAATGACATTCCTCGCTGGCCGCGGAGAGTTGTGAGGCTGTAATTTGCGCTGTACTCTTTGAGAGCGGACCTTTAAGACTCCAATCTGTTCAGCTGCGTTCCAGCCATTTTGTGCTTTTAGAGAAGCCCCTCTCCATCAGAGAGAGAGAACAGGCAGAGAAAAAGAGAGAGAGAGAGAGAGAGAGAGGCGTCTGGGGGAGGGGTGTATGGGATTTGAGGGGATGTGTACTGTTCTAGGGGCTTTGTGGACTCCCAAATGTCTCCCACAGGCCACAGGTCCCAGCTCTCTCTCCCTCTCAGTCTCTTTACCTGGCTCTCTTGCTCTCTCGCTCTCTCTTTAGTGGCCCGAGGAGAACAGAAGGGTGGGGGCTTTGCAAACAGCACAGATCCATTATCGACCACTCTGCTGGAGCAGCCTGGCCTCATCCTTAGATTGAGATTTATTGAGCTGAAGAAATAGTCCATCACACGCCAAAACGCGCTCACACGCGCACGCACCCGTGCTTAAAGTAAAACGACAAAACGGATGTTAGAAGTTGATCTGTTAGCAACTATTATTTCTTAATGTATTGTCACTTGTCACTTAGCCACATGAATATTCATGTGGAAAGGGAAGTGGGGTAGCACTCATCCAACCCTCCTCCTCCTCCGCCGCCGAAGCTTATTGTTCACTCAACCATTCTTCTAAACCGGTGAAGCATGGCAAATTTAAAACACACCTTTACCGATGAAAGAGACCTGCCCAGCTTTCCGTGTCAATCCAGTCGCTGTTTTAATCCACTCCCGCCTCCGAGGAGGAATGCTGAGACACAAAAAGGTGCCGTCGAGAAAACCTGTCTTATTGTTAAACGCAGACGGCTGCTGCGGTCATCCTTCAACATGCTTATCTTGAAATTAAAGTAGCAGGAGGAATGCAATAATGAAACGACAGGGGGTTCGGACCAGGTGCCGACTTCACACTCCACAAGTCACATTCACACCCCTCTCTTCCTACATGACCAACAAGCGACGAAGCGTCGACCTGTGCCGCTCGTGTCACACCGTACTTGGAAGTATTTCAGCGCAGGTGCTTCAGCTGGCACCAATGCCCTGTGTCAGGAGAAACAGGCCAGTCTTAACCCTGCTCATCCAATTCACACTGCTCCTTGTTGAGACCTGCAGCTTCAAATACACACTCACACATACACTTCTTCTGTTCTTCTCTCATATGACAAGCTTGCAAATTTCCGGGCTCATCTCATAGCAAGAGCTTAATACCTCCGGTCCGAATTAGATCAAACCCTTATAGTAGCAAGCAGAAAAGAGCTGACTCCCTCTGGGCTGGGAACACAAGTCGTTTGACGAGTGTGGTACACTTGGTCTGTAGCAGCTTTCTAATTTGTAATTGGCAGGTGGTTCGATTTCACAAAAGCTCCTACAGTCTCCCTGTCATACAAAGCTACACGAAGGAAATTTCAGAATAGATCCGGCTCTTTTATTTCCAGCTATGGGCTTGGTACTGGGGATTTCTCTGCACACTGTTTGAAACCTTGTAAAGGAAGAATTTCGGTGACACTTAAGCCTTTTGTTTTTGGAAGAATAAAAGTGGCATATGGGGGTTTAAAACGAAGAAACAAACAAAAGCGCCCAACAACATGACTGTTTGAATCTCTCAAGCTAAATGCGTTTTGTTTCACACAGTGTCATTACGCTAAACTAGCTATTCGCAAAAGAGTTTTGTCTAAATATATAAAAAATAAGAGGTTTTGAATGCTACAGATACAGCAAACATAAAAATATAAGAAATGATGTTGTACAAATCAATATAAGACACTGTTCAATATGATAAAACGAAGAAAAAAAAATGCAGAAATTGATAAGATAACAAATAGTGATAATGATCCAATAAAGGGTCAAACAAAAAGATGTTTTTGGCACAAGAACCCTTAAGATGAGTGACCCTCAGGGAAAAATAAATGCTATGAGTGTAAAATGTATCTCTTTTAATTGACCGCATTTAATGATTTGATTTATAAAGCAAAGCTTCTGTTCTCCCCTTCGAGACATGGATCTGAGGGTCTCCTTGTCGCCTGCTCTGCCTCCGCCTGCTTTTCATCCCCCATCTCGGTTTCTGTCTGTCTAAATCTTGAGACAGCTGGAAGCAGAGTGGAAGACATGCATGGAAAAGTTGTCTCTCAACATGGGGTGATACTGTTGCTGTCTCTTCAGAAGAGCAACAGGGAGATGAAGACTGCTGCTTGATGACTCACTCAGGTGGTCAAATGCTGTTAGTCTCACCTCGCTGAATAATACATGACTCTAAGCCAAGAGAGAGCCTGGTTTCTCCCCTCTGACAACAAATGGAGGAGGAAGAGGAGAGGTTTATTTCGGCGATGGCCCGAGCGCTCTTTTTGCGAAGGTGGTGCCTGTCCATTTTCACCCCGCCAAGTCTATTGTGCTCATTCTTGACTGTGTTCCAGGGAAAGATCTGAAGCTTTGCTCGCCTGTTAGTGTTTCTATAACCTCTCTCTACTGTATCCACTGACAAACATGAAACGGACACAGAGCTGATAATCTGGCAAAATTGCGAGCAGAAAAAGAAGTCTTTTTCTGTCTTCAAATGACATTAGAGAGCTGGCAAGAAATTCACACGGCTCTGTGTGGATGTGGGGACAACGTGTTCGAGCTCCCGGGTGGAGATCTCAGCCTTACGGAAAAGACTGCAAGCTTTGGGTGGTTCCGTAATTGGGCGACAGCTGTCCAGACACCCACAGAAAGCCAGGAGAGAGGGGTAGAGAAATAGAGGCCCTCTTCAGGGATGTACTCATCGAAGAACTTTCATAAATTCAACATCCAGACCTCCACTTCAGTCATAACCTCAACCACAAGCTCCGCTCCAAAATCTAGTAAGCTGCCTTGCTGTTTACACCCTACACAGTCAGCAGCCTGCTAACATTAATAACTTGGAAACCTCTTCCCCTCGATGTTCGCAATAGCGATTGCTTGTTGACTTTTACAAAGCGTCTTAAGACATATTTTTATACAGGCTTTTTTATAACATTTTTTATTGAGACTTAAATCCACTCTATATGTATATGCTGTTTGTTTGTTGTTTGTTTGGTCTTATGCAGTGACCTGTATATTGCTTGTAAGGTGACCTTGGGTGTTCTGAAAGGCGCCATGAAATAAAAATGCATTAACTTAATAATAATAATGGTTAAAGTACGTCTAACTTCTAAAGATTAACCTGTGAGTGTTAGATGCCAGCAAAGGCAGTCTAACTGTAAATGGAAATCATCCTGCACAACTCAACATCATCGGATATCAAAAAAATGTTAATATAAGTTGATAACTGATATAGGGCACTAATTTGGAGCAAATAATCATGCCGGTCTCCTTTTGGAACTGTGTTTGCATCCAGAGAGCATTTATGCTGCCTTAAAATGCTCTCTAGTTAGGCAGCCTGCTAGGTTTTGGAAGAGCGCTGTAATGAGCACCCTTAGCTAAGCCCACTTTGGACATTCACCTCTCTTTATTGTCAGCATTCTCATCACACAGGTGGGAGTGGTACTCATCCAGCCAATCCTACTTGATGAGCTCTCCATTTTAAAAGCCAAATGGCAGCCAGGGAGACAAATTGCCGTCACAGTACAAGGACATCGGTGTGACTCCGGGTTGTAAAGACGGAATGCAGACAGCCACGGCCAGCTCACAGAGGCCTGAGTATTGATCTCATGTGTGTATAATCTCCTGGCTGGATCCATAAGCTGCCTCTGTGTAGCGAATATCCGCAAAGCTACAGGGAGCCTGGACACGAGAACGCCACTCAAAGGCCTGATCGATTCAGCTGCTTTACTCTTCCTTCCATCCGAGCGGCCCTGTCTGCAATACAAATGCCTCTCCAGCTCTCTCTCCCCATCCATATCACACTCCACTCTCTCCTCATTTCCAATCCTTCCTTCCCTCCTCACTCAAGCACACTCCATCTCTCCAACGACGTGCCTTATTTGCTTTTTCAGACAACCTAATAAATGCATGCTAAGATTACTATAAAAACATTAGCGGGCAAAAAAGTATGAGGGTGATCTCCGTGTTGGCTTTCAATATTACTTCCTCTTATCTAGTGTCATACGTGCGCACAGCCGACTCTCTCGAGCCATAAAAGCAATTATTGTCTTGTTTCAGTTCTCTCCCTTGATTACGCTCTCTCTTTTTCCGTTGGCTTCTCGCCGTTTTTAATACCCACTCCAAGGGTGGCCGGTTTTACATAGTGTGTGTCACTAGACAAATATAAAAGGATTTAACATTTAGTAGGGTTTAATCCAGCACAGGCTTTGTGTCTACTTAAGCCTCCCGAATCAAATCTGATTGCAATAAGGCTGCAGCGACTGACCGCAAACTGAATGAATGCATGCATATTCGCCTAGATCAGCACAATTACATAAAAAATAAAGCTGAAATCGCAATATGGCTTAAGTATGCATGCATTCTACATGATACAGTGTTTTCAGATTTATGATGTATAGGAAATTGCAAGTCAAGTTAAAAGGTTTGCTGTATAAACAGCATATTGCAAATTCGTAATCATTAGATCACTAAAATGACTTAGTCTACTGTGGTGGAATTAAGATTCCCTTTTTTTGAAATAACAAAGGCTCTTTAAAGCAGCCATCTTCAAAACATGGTGACAACCCTTTCTATTCTCCACTGCAACGCTGACAAAATCAACTAACATGCCTCAGACATGTGATTCAATTCAGACTTATCTAAGCAGAGCAGCAGTGCTCTCCGAAACAGAGCAAGGGAAGGGGTCTGCTGGGTCATTATCGAAAGAGAGCTTCAGCAACTGTGTTTTCAAGGACCTTCGGCAGATAATGCCTCCAACCTGATTCCACTGGGGCAACGGCTAGAGGAAGAGGAGGAGGGGGGCAACCGTCACACCATTCCCCACCTTCCCCCTCTGAGCAAATGAATCTCTAAGCAGAAGAGATGGGGTGAAGAGACGAGGTTGAAAATTTGCAAAGGCTATAATTTGACGACTTCGCATTAAATAACTAAGCATACTGCTTGACCTTTCTGTTGCTACTAAATAAATGAAAGACATGGCGAGGATGATTTAGGACTACGGCAGCTGCGCTACACAGCCGTGCCTTGCCCTCCACCGGAGTGTTGACATTTCCCCCCAGCCTCATGTACAACCAATTTCTAAACAGCAGGTGAAAGAGAGGCCATGTTTACAGCGCAGGAAAAGGTTATTGCTCTGGTCTAGGCTCAATCTCAGTGCCTAATAAAGACCTAATGTGGACCGCTTCGCTTTTTCTGCCGCTCACTGAAAAAATAAAGAAAAACAAGAATCTTACGTGTGTGAAAAACATAACCGTTTCAAATATCACCACATGGATTTCTTCTGCATTTTCATCAAGAAGCAGGGAATTTATTTTGTCAAGCACAGTAGCCAATGCTAACAAAATATTGCCAGATACATACTTGCAGTCTAATGGCATGTTTATTTTATTAAAACCGGCGTTTCAGCTGAAACTACGAGTCAGACAGACAAAATGTTTAAGTATATTACAACCAAAACTTACCGCCAGATCTATAAACAATATCATCCTCCGTAATGAAGGAAGTGATCTCGCCGTTCTCCGTTCGCTCATAGCGTGACTTCTTCTTGGGTAGCTTTTTCTTGTTCTTTTTAGTGGCCTCCTCGGCGGTGGCGGCCCCAGGCGTCTCATTGTCATCGTCCTCACTGTGTTCGCTCTCTGCATAGTTCTTAGCTCCACCCTCTAGTGTGCAACTGCGCCGTGGTCGTGAGCTCTCGCTTTCACGCATTTTGTCCCGCTTTTCACGATCTCTGTCCCGGTCCCGGTCGCGCTCCCTCTCCTTGTCCTTCTCTTTGTCGGCAGTCATGATTCGCCACGTGCCTTCTTCTGTCCTCTCACGGCTGGGCCTCCGTGAAAGGTAGACTGTGAGCCTGGGCTTCAGTCTTCTGAATTTACCAATCAAATCCAGGGAAAATTTGGCCACACCAACAACCCCAGTGTTTCAGAAGAGCTGAATGGAGAAAATAAACACATTGTTAGAGAGGTAAATAAAGGGACACTTCTTTTGTTATATATGAAGGCATTTTTGTTGTACAGTAACATTAATACACAGTTAAAAATAATGTATTTTTTTTAGAGGGAGCAGAAAAACAATATCAGGGTACTATTCTATGATTATTCTGATATTACAGTGAAGACAAAAAATTCCTAAAATATTATTTTTGTTTTGTGGTGATGTACAGCAACATGCAGTAAAAACCCATAAAAACAGGAAATTATATGCAGACCCACATGACGTTATCAAGGTCAATAAGTCTCTTGAAATATCACATAATTAGACATTTTATTTGTATAAAAAGACAAGGTTAAATGTAAAATGCCATTTGGTGCCACTCACCCAAAAATACAAAATTAAAGAAGAAAAAAATTAAGACATTATAAAATAGTCAGCACCAATAGCATTGTGGGCAGCGCCGCGAAATATAGCACATTTATATGTTTTTGATGTCCCGAGTTCCAGCTCGTAGACCTTTCTCAGGCCCCCTCCTCTCACTTCACTTCCTCTCTACATTACGGTTTAATAATTTTACACCTTTTTCTTATAATATAAAATAAAATTATACAAATTCAGTTAAAACTAAAATGTGTACACTCACGCATTCAAAGTGAAAGAAAATTGTGACACTTAATGGTTACACCATTAAAATAGATGTGGCTTTTAAACAGGCTTTTTACAAATTCCGTAGGGCTGGGAATTATATCAAATTTGTACGATATATCGATATTCTCTTTATAAGCAATCCGATATGGGGCAATACCGCCTATATCGATATACAGTATCTTGATGCAAGCACATCTGAATAATAGCGCAATTTGTCTTAAAACTAGTAAGATATTGTTAAAATGTACAGTTTAAAGCGGCTCACCCCATCAAACGCTCCGACAGACTCATGTGCTTCTAAAAGTGACACTACTTGTGCTGTTGAACTCGTTTGAGATGTGCGGTTTTCCTCAGTGCATAATTTACATTTCACAGGTATATTCTCCATCTGTAAATGTTACAGAGTGCACAAGCCTACTGCAAGCGATTCTCCACTAAACTTCAGACTTCACTGAACCGGGTGCCGTTTTGTGCATGCGTGCCAAACACATGCAGCACAATAGAATAGGAGCACAATAATTCTGACTAAGATACACGTTTTACTAAAATATTTGTAGTTGGACAATAAATGTGCCATGAGTACAATTTAAAACCCAGAAGTAGCCCAAGTGTGTTTTATGATAGCAGTAACTGTGTAAAGTGACTATTGTAATGGGGTAATCAAAATATAATGCAATTAATCCATGCTTCTGTTATCATTTCTATTCATTTTTAGTTAAGTGAAACTTTTGCTTTGAAATAGCATTGTTTTTGTAACAATATTAGAATGTAATATGATTTTAGCCTATTTTTTCAAATAATATAGCCTACATGGTTACTTTCACTATATTGTTTTCATTGCCTTTAAACAACGTTTCAGTGGACAACATTGGACGGGATATAAAAAAAAACATATATTGTTTTACTCCAAATGGAAAAATGTATAAAACAACAAGATATGTATTGTATATCGCAAACCACCAAAAAAATACAGAGATCTGTTTTTTGGCCTTATTGCCCAGCCCAAAAATTCCGTAACACACAGTGAGAAATATTTGTAAAGCCAAGGGCCTGTTGATACTCATGCAATAGCTTTAATCAATCACAGCCGGCGAGCAGCACTGTGACGTCGTGCACCAAAAGGAACATCAATCGGCGGTCTTCTCCACGGCAGCAGCGCACGTCCTCAGGAGAGCTCTGAGCACAGCTATATCAAAAGAGCACAAACTTCAAGCTGCCTGCTCTATTCCCCAGCTCATTTTTGCCTGTCGATGAAAAGCAGCACTATGTTTCCCCGTACAGTGACCTAAACAGGATTCCCCACTGCATTTTCAAATAGGCTCAGCCGCACGTTTTACAGGGTATTAGGCTTATATAGACCTTCGCACAACTAGCCAGTTCAGGCTATGGAGAATTCCTTACAAGCAATATGTTAGACTGGAATAAGACCCGGCGCTCCCTCCAGGCCACAGTGTTTGTTGGTTGTGCATGCTGGTCAGACTCACTACAGCCTGGCCAGAGGCGGCCCTACCTCAGCTAGCACAGCGATCACCCGTGGAAATCAGAACAGACAGGCACGGAGAAGAAAACCTGGCAGGAGACTCAGACAGAAAACAGCTTTGGATCAAATCCTGTTTTTACAACGCTTGCTGCTACTTGCCTCTTTTAAGTCAACATTCATAAAAATAAAGATCAATCTTTCGTTGGCCGAAAAGTGCAAAGTGGAAAAACAAAACGAGACCTCCAATACAAGAGCATGAAACAAATGTGTAACGACAATGAAGTGCACTTTTGCACCGCTTCAAAAGAATGGGAAAGTAAAGATTACAGCCGCTGGTGCAGCTAAACCTGACAACTGCCTAAAAAACTACAACGGGTGTATTTTTGAAATGCGAGGAACCTGCGGGAGGACAGCAGCAGGACAGAATTGGGCTGTTTGTCAGTGTGAGAGGTGTGTTTATAGAGCAGGTATAAAAATGAAGAGAAATGGCTTATGACAGGCACACTGGTGCAGTTGACAAGCAGTCCTGTCAATGGCAGCCTGTCATCTTGAGTAGACGACAACTGACAGGGCAGCTGCTCTCCTCATCAACCTCCAACACTACAGACTGATTACAGTGCTGCGCCGCCACGTCACGGCCCGATTAATCACCTTATGATGAGTTACCGCGCTGACCACCAGTCTGAGCACACAAAAACACATAGGATATATACACTAACCAGATATGTTTCTATAAACGCAGTGTTTTTCTTCATTATATGTGTGTTTTCTTCAAGTCACAGCAAAGCTATGCATTTTCAAACTCGACAAGCTGGTGGGCTGCTAAAATGACTAATCGATCGGGAAAAAACCCTGCATTATTTAGCCAATTCTGAGTTCATTGGACGGGTTTCATGATTCTGGTGTTCAGGTGGTCTGGTGGTTCATGAGAGCAAGATAATCAAACAGAATGCAGGGGTTGAGGTGCATTCCACAATTTTAAACTTAAAAATATGATAGTGACCTAATATAATTAAAAAGCATACAATCAATGTCTGAGAAGGTTTTACCATACAAAAAGTAAAAAAAAAGAAAAGGTGCAAGAAAAAAAAAAAAAGACAAAGAATCTTGACAAACTGGTCAGTCACAATCTCATTATTAAATAGTTGGATGAGAAAATATATACACCCAAGATTTCAAAATAGTTTTAAACAGCAACTTTGTGTTTTAAAAGGTAAAAACATAAGATAAATATGAGAATGTAATGTGGCGAAAAACATGGTACAAATGTCTGAAAAGGTCAGTCTGTTGAAAAATTAGAAAATATAGTATAGCCAAGACTTAGCCAAAATAATTTTAAATAGCAGTACTAATGTAACGGATTAAAAACAAATCTTAAAATAATAAGAATAAAATATTTTATTAATAAATAATCCACTAAATTAAAACAGGAAAAATATAAAAACTAAAAACTTATTATATATAAGTTATTCGTTTTTATATTTTTCCTGTTTTATTTTAGTTATTTACATATACACACACATTTTACAGCACAAGGACTAAATTGAGAAGTTGTCAAGAAAATAAGTTTTAATGTGGTGGCATCTTGATACTATTTGGTGACCAAAAAATATTACGGTAGCTGGAACCATACTGTAAGATGATAAAGGTGTCAAGACAACCCTTACTGCCTTATGCTGTTCATCACGTGCTGAATCACTTACAGCCACAGAAAGGTCAGCAATCCACACATTCTCCACGTAAAGAGCATCTTATTTATACCCACAGGAGCACAAGCATCCAGTGATAAGCAGCGGCTGCAGTGAGCTTCACAGCAGCGAACAGCAACAATGCAGCGGTTCATGTGGCGTCTGAATGGTGACCAGGACCAATTAAGCAATGGCGAGTACTCCCCTCAACAGTACCCACAGATGAATAACGCGCTGTGGGGCAGGTGAGGCTTGAAGCCATTACACATCAATCACCAGAGCAGGACCTTTTGAAAGATACCAGCTGTCTTAATGGAAAAGGGAGGGAGAGAGGCAGGGAGGGAGAAAAATCAGCCATTTGTGAAAGCTGGTGAAAAAAAAAAAAAAAAAGCTTCAGGGGTCTCAGCCAACAGCACCTATTTTACCATTTCCATTACTGCAATGAAGTCAAGGGGTGTGAGCCAGGAGGTTTTAAATAAAAATACATTTCTCCTTCAGAGCAGCGGATAAATTAGACCTTCTCACCCCTCCAACCACACAGTTGCTCTCCCACTATTAACACATCACCTCACAATGGGCACGCAGCAGGGCTCTATTACAAAACACACTCCTTTTTCAACATTACTCTTTCATGCTGCCATGTTTTATTCATCCTAAATCACTCTCCTATTACGCCAATAGCCCATGCATTCATCTCTGTGATTTGAGGTAAAAGCCAATAAAGGGTCAGACAAACGCAAATGCCATTTCCCCCAAGAAACCCCAACTGCCAGGTGTGCTTGATTTGCAAATATAGTCAAAGATTGC
This sequence comes from Carassius auratus, assembly GCF_003368295.1. Lineage (NCBI taxonomy): Eukaryota > Metazoa > Chordata > Actinopteri > Cypriniformes > Cyprinidae > Carassius > Carassius auratus. Next base: position 1,103,576 of record NW_020523286.1, on the reverse strand, counting down.
TTTGGATAGGTAAAGTCAACAAGCAGACGGAAACAAGATTTTTAGTGATCCCTGATCTGTATTTTCAATCGGTGCATTACGAAACGCAGACGTTTGACTGGCGAGGATTATCAACGGTTTTCCAGAAGGAAGTTGTGAAATGCACGTCTGATGTGATTGTTTTCGCCGAGCGAGATTAGCCTCGGAACATATCAAACAAAACATTATCTGCAATACGAGTAACTGAGATTTATCAGACAAATGTCTCGTTCGAAGCTCATCCAAGAGAGCTACTCTGAAAACAGCTTTGTTTGAAATCAATCTATTTTTCCAGAGAGCCAAAGTGAAAAGCTCGATAAATAAATAAATAGACATTTGAAGCAGAACTCCAACAACAACAAAAAAAACACAGCACTATTATCTGGTGTTGAGTTATCAAAGATTTCTGTTATTGCTGATGAAAGCATCACACTGACTCTGTATTGTGTTAAATTATGACTCGCAGCAGTTCAATTCCAATAGTTTCACATGATCACGCAGCAGAAGCATGTATAATCTGTACTAAAAATTAAGATTCACACCATCGGTCCGCTAATAGCAGCATCTTTATCTGATGGCACACATTTATTCTGAAACCGTTTCTACTCGAAAAAATTATACCAAATAAAATCCAGCCTACTCTAAATATTAATGGCCACTACTGACTATTTCTAACAATTACTCAGTGCTCCTCAATAAATGGCTACTTTATTGATACGGCTGTGTAATACAGTGTAGGATCCTCTCCACACGGGAACTGTTTTTATTGAGTTTTAAATTGCGCAGACAGGCTGATGGATCTTTAAGCTTTACCGAAGCCAGTTCCATTAAGTGCTATAATGCAAGAAATGGCCTTCCTTCAAAGCATAACTCTATAAAGACTGCATTATAAACAGCCTAACATCTATGTATTCGGTTCTTCTACTGCAGCCTTCAGGAACAAAAAAGACTTTTGTTACTTCTAAGAGCTTAACCGAAAGTGGAGTTACAGATGATCAAGACAAACACTGCAGAACTCATTTAAAGAAATCTGACATATATAGACACATACATATATATATATATAGACACATACATATATATATATATATATATATACACACATACATACATACATATATATATATATATATATATATATATATATATATATATATATATATATATATATATATAAAACTTGCCATGGCATCAAAAGCACTAGAAATGTTGCAAGTTGCATGAAACAAAAAGCAATGTACTTTTGCAGAATGAGATAATATATATATATATATTATATATATATATATATATATATATATATATATATATATATATATATATATATATATAGGGATGGGTATCGTTAAGGTTTTAACGGTATTACTACTCTTACCGATACTGCTTAACGGTCCGGTACTTTAATGGTATTCTTATCGGTACTTTGTGTTGTGTTTCTTTGTGTTGTCAGGCAGTCGAAAACTTTGCATTTCTCTGTCTGCACATAATGCACTTTTGAAAGATGCTTTGACAGATTGCTTGTGTTTCCGCCTTTACATGCAAAATTGTTGTTGCACTTATGACAACCAGCATTATCTGCATCAACTGTAGTGAAGTAGAACCACACTTTGGAACGTTTTGCGGTCTCCGCCATCTTCACTCTTTGTATAAAAAATTTCAGCAATGGATAAATGGATTTGCAGCACTAAAAACTGCTTGCAGTAGCACTGCTACTAAATTAATTTAAAAATCCACATACAGCTATTATCAGCTGTTCCTTCATCTTGGCTGAGCTTTCAACGTTAGTACTGAAAAAGGTGAGGAAGTTACATGACCCGCGGTGCGCTTACGGCATTCTGAAAAGTTAAGATGTTTTTAACTCGATGTGTTGTGGATGCGCCTGGAAAAAACGAGCTCGTCGCACCATGTGCGCATCACGACCAGCTCGCTTGCATTATGAGCGCGCATACCGCGCACCCACATTTGAAATAACGAACTTGAACGCGCGTGATATGTGAATGACCGTGTGCGTGTGCCGCGCTCGTTCTTGTTGTGTGTGTGTGTGTGACTGACAGACAGCCTCCGCGGCGCGCATGATAGATCTTGCAGATCTCACAGACAAACGTCTTAATATGATCGCACATTAGAAATGTTTGGTAAGATAAAATGTGCACGATAACATTATTAAGCAAAAATACACAGTACACTAATTTTTTCCCCTCCAGTACCGAAAGCAGAACCGATACCGTCAGATCTTACTGATACTACGGTCTTTCATAATTTAGCCCCGGGGCCAGTTTAATACTTAATAATATATATATGTATGTGTGTGTGTGTGTGTGTGTTTTTGTCCCATTTAAACAGGTATCAATATGCATAGCGGTTTATACTAGGGCTGCATGATAAATCGCATTTATCATGCGCATCTTGTCAGTAAAGCCGGTTCTGTGATTAGTAAATCTCCAGCACATGCTTTTAGATGGAGCAGCATTTACTACACACAAGCCACGCAATATCACGTTCGTTATCAGCGATGAACCACCTGTGATAATGAAAGTTGTTGGCATAGCTTGTCAGTGAACTACAGCACTGTGTAGTAAATGCAGCTCCATCTGAAATCATGTTCTGGAGATTTACTATTAATCAGAGAACCAGCTTTACTGTCAAGATGTACATGATAAATGCATGCGATTTATTGTGCAGCCTTAGTTTATTCATATGCATATGAAATGAGACCTGATTTGATATTAGAGCAATAATACTTTCAAATATGCACTTTGCTATTTGAATATCCTCTTTAATGTCTAATCAAAAGCTACCACTCTACTTTAATATACTGTCATATTCAGATCTCATGAGGGCATCTTACACAAACACTGGCTGAAAATTAATTCTGCACATCTCCATTGCCTCAGTAACTACACAAACGTTGATGATTTATATACAGAAATCAGTTGGCTAATCTGAGCCCTGAGGAGTCAGTAAACCAGAGGCTGAAGGCTAGGCTCCAAGCAATCAGAGTATGTGAGAGTAAGTGGTTGTGTGTGAGAGTGTGTATTCCCTCTGCACAATTCCCGGAGGGGCCGGCTCCCCATCAGCGCTTGTGTCTATTATCAGCATCGTGCCTGAGAGTAACTTCATTTCACACTGTAAGACACAAACACAGTGCAAACCACACTGAGGGCTCTCAGACAAGTTTGTCCGTGTGGCAGAAAGTGTGTGTGTGGGTGTGTGTGTGGGGGGGGGGGGTAGGTCTGGATAGTCAAGCTTTTAGCCTGGTCATGTAGTAAACAAGCACTTTTAGAGGGAGTATCAACAACTGAAGGAGTGCGCTTATGATGAGAACATGACTGGCAAATGCTAAGCAGGGAGAAACACATTTAGTCCATACTATGGCTTGCTTTCTTCTGCAGAATAAAAATAAAATTATATATAAAAAGGCCCTATAAAATTTGTTTTATTTTTTCAAAATTCTGATTTTCCGTTTTAGATTTTCCTGGATGTTGTTTTATTTTTCAATTTTAATTTAATTACTATTTATTAAATGGCTAATTTAATATATAAAGCATGTCTTATTAATCAACATCATATTAGTAGTAGTACTATCATTGCATTAAATAACATTTGTCACAGATTCTTCAAATTAAACCTAACTTTTATTTTGACGGTTTCTTTGTTTATATGACAATAGTTGTTCTTAAGAGTGGCTAAAATGTTGAATATTGATAAAGAGAACCATGTCTTTTTGCATTCAACAAAAAGTGAACAAGGGAACAAGTATGCATATGAAAATCAATGCGCATTCAAAGCAAGATGTATTTAAAGGGAGTAAACCTCGTTTTAACCATCAATCTGGTGTTCTGCAGCAGACGTGTCCTTTGCTTGGCTTCACCCGAGCAAACGCTATCAATACTCAATCAATGGCGGATAAACACATGCGTCACTTTCTAAATCTACCCTAGATACAGAGGATATTAACATTACACGTCCCCACCTCCCCTGATCTGCTTTGATTTACAATACAATGAATTCAGTGTGAATGCAGCCGTTTACAAAAGCCTATTCACTGTTTCAATAGGTTCAGATTGTGTAGCAGCAATGCCTGTATGGCTTTTTCCTCCTCAATCAAAATATAATCGGCATAATAGCTGATGTAGAAAGACTGTTAGCATGGTGCAGTGCAAGATTTTTTTTTATTTTTTTTATTCTATAGCTAAAAGACGACATCTAAAAGTAGTCAGTAGATCAAAAGCCTCATGGCAGCTCAGCCTGAGCCTCATTCACAGTGAAAGCAGGGAGGTCTCAGGGAAGCACTGGTCCTGACAGACACCCACCGAGAGGGGGGCTCAGCTCTGCGTCACACAGCCCCCACACCCCACACTAATCATCGCATGAAACATAGGGCCTGGAGGACAGATCTCAGCTCAGGCTTATTGTCCAGGACCTCATTTATTCTCGCTGCAACGTTATTCCAAACACATCTTCGCGAACATAAGGTTAAAGATGATGAGGCCGCAGCGGCAATGCCATTAGGTCAATGCGTCAGACCATTTCCAGACTAAATTATTTAGTTATCTGGCAGTGGCTTTTTTTTCCCCCTGAACACTGGCAACCGGCGGCAGATGGTCTCGCGAACAAGCCTTGCATTCAAAAACACGCGTAACGGCTCTGCCAAAAGCACCTCCACCCCAGATACCACAGGACGGTATTACCTCTAATTAGGAGCGGCTTTTGTTCCTGGATCAGCCACCTCTCCAAACCCACAGCCCGACTGTCTTTAAGAGGCTCTAGTCTGAATAACACCCTCTTTGTTACTCCACCTCTCCATTTAAGGCGACTCGGCTCAAGTATAAATATAAATTCTCTAGTCCTATTTCCACTGCTCGCCACACAAAACACTGCTGTTTATTTAAGGCAGACAAAAACCAGAGAGCACCTAGAGTGTCAAATCTTTGACATCTTTAAGAAGACAGGACGCTTAAACGTTTGGAGCAATTTCAAATCACAGCTTTCTATACTGCTGGTGCGGTATGGAGTCCAAATGCAAAGCACTGTAAACATGATTTGAGATTGTTTTCATGCCTTGGAGAGGCAGGCAGGAGGGGAAGTGACTGGAGGGTAATGAAAACGTAGCTGAAACAAGCAGTCTCAGAGCTTCCCTCTCCTCTCTGGACAGCTCATAAAACATGCATTGACTAGAACTATTACCATTCTGCCGTATTAGTTTGCCACGCAACACACACACACCAGACTCGCTGCTTTTTATTTTAAACATATAGTGACGTAAAAGAGCAGCTGTTTAGAAGACAGAAAAAAAACATGCGTTTACCAGAGGGAGGCATCTAAACAATAGGCTGCCGCTGCTCTCTGGGTTCAGGGTTGTGTTTAAAGCAGTGTACAGTGGCAGGCGGGAGATTAACTCGTAACGCATTCATGTGTGAAATGGAGACTTTATCCCTAACTGATAGTGTCGCGAGGCTTCCAGAAAACACAGGCTTGATGATTTTTCATCATTTCGGAAAAACAACCATAATATATTAGATTACCGCTCGCAGCCTTTTGGTACATTCACACAATGCAGACTCTTAAAACACCCGGCTTGTTGTGGGCAAGGGCAGCGGGGGTCTGCCATTCATGCAACGTGGCTTTTCTATTCCAGAAAGTGCATTAAAAAGCAAACTATTTCACAGAGGGACCAGGTTATACAGTGTTAGTGTAAAGAGTTGATCCAATCTTAACAATTTTTGTGAGCTGAACCCCTTTGATCTAAAATATTTACTTTAGGCACACTCTAAGATTAAATAAATATAGCCTAAATAAATTACAAATATATTAGCATGTTCACAGTGTTGGGTCACATGGCATAGGTAAACATTTGATATTTTTAGTTGGCGTTCCACTTTGATTTTCTTTTTATTATAACATTTTTATGATTTAGTTATTAGCTTTTCATCAACTCACTAACCCGCTGCAGTGTAAAATAAGATTGGACCCCATCTCAGAAGATCTTCTTTGTTCCACAGAAGTCAGGCAGTCATTTTTGTGTGAACTACCCCTTTAACTATCCTGAGAAAATAAAAGCCACAAATTGCCTATTAGCGCTGGAAGTAAAAAACACTGTTACAATTTTCCAAATTAGAGAACAGGAATTCCTGCCACTTCTTTGCACAGAGCCTCCATTTCCCAAGAGAGCTGAATCAGAGAGTATAAAAGCACTGAAAACGGCACTGTATTTTACAGGTTTTAACAGTGTGCAATGATCACGGTATTATTCTGCAACACATTCACAGGCTTTGTGCTCTTTAGCGAGCTTTACAATTCCTTCCACGGCATGACGAGAAATTAACCTCTGGGGGAAGATTTGTGTGCGTCCAAGCTAAAATAGCTTGCAAATGCATGGGTAAGCTCATAAACAGAGCAAGCATGTTCAGCACAGAGGCACATTCATCCACCTGTATACACATGTGTCAATCTAAATGAGTAGTCCATTGACTGCTGAGCAACTGTGTTTTCGTCTAAACTGCATACTGGGCAGAGCTAATAAAAAGCTCGTCTGAAATGAAATGTGGCCTGACCTTTTCCGATCTTACTTTCAGCCGCTCCTTTACGCAGATTTCCAGTTCCCCTCATGTATCATGCTGTTAAATAGCCTCCCTTCTACCCAGCGTCCCTTTAGCCATGCTAATAGTGGTATGACGGAGAATCTGGCGACTATGGGACGAGTATGTTTTAAATCAGAGATCGATACAAAAGCAAGAAAAAAAAAGGGGAAATCCCAATCTAAAGACTTTTACCCGCAGCTAATTATTAGTAAAGTACAACACACCCATTTTTGTTTGCATAGTATCATGTTATCTCCTGAAAAAACACAATTTGATGAAGATCTACTTTGTTACCAAGAGGAACGTCTTAATGAGCTGTTCAGCAAAGATAACGCATGGCTCTGTGGAGTTGTACATCTCTAAGTCTCTGCAGCAACAGCAGATCAAAAATTCAATAATGAATGTGGAATCACTGTAATTAATGTCTATGAGAATCCAAACACACACACACACACACACACACAAAAAAACACCAAAAATGTCAGTAACCAGATTAATTTTATATAGGAACAATCTGTGATCAGCATTACCAAGTGAGCCCAAAAACAAATTAGATTTGAAGCTAAGAGCCCCATTGATCAGCAGTCATCTAAACCGGCCATGAAATGGGGCTGGTAATCCAATCCAGCCGTTCGGAAGTGCCTTGGAGAGTTGCATCTCCACAATGGAAACATTCTGTCCACAATGTAATCCATTGTGTTCATTCGCCGGGCGTTTTGGAACCTGTTCGATTGCACTAAAACGGCCCAAATCATTGCGAGTATAAACAACGTGAGGAGATCCTTTTACAACTTGGCTGAAGAGCCGACGGCTGCACCACTCCACTTCAGATGACATCTGACTGACCTGTAGAAACGGTGACGCACCACTGTCAAAACACTGCCGCTCTCCAGAACATTCCACACAGTCTCCGTACAATTCCATGACTCACCTAGCTTAATTTCTAATATTCAATGCTATCCACAGCTACTTTAGTAGATCCCTGGTGGCTTGTGCTTCGGTTGCTAAACAAAAACTACATAAACTAAGCTCAATAAAAGCAGACGCCAACAACTATAATCATTAACTATTCTAGCCACTGGAAGTGTGAACAGCACAAGATTATACATTCACTAGTCTGAAACACTCAAGACTGTGAGCTCTGTCAATGGACAAACAGTTTAAGGAATCAGACAAATATTAGGATAATCTTACAACACTTCACTTCAGGCCATAGCCATTTTACAAGCCAGCGCCAAAGAACAACGGCCACCTTCCCTTTAAATATACAATGTGCTTCTCATAAATATAAAGACGAGGAAGAATCAACAGCACATCCACTCTTAACCTTGGGCTGTCTTACCGTTCCATTGCTTTATGGAACTGTATGGTGTATAAAAAGCAGATCCATTTCTATCCAGTCTGTTAGGGCTGTATTTCAGCTTCCCCCGTCATTAAATATTTATCCTTGCGGAGCGGCAGATTGTACTGAGGTGATAAGCACTTAGGAATCCAAATTTCTCAACCCCACACCCACTTCCAACATCTGTAACCCTCTACCCCAAACGCAACAGAGACTTATTTCAATGGATTATCTACAAGTGCTACTTTAATCGGAAAGGACTGAAACAGTGCCCACATTCCCAAAGGAAAGGCACTCTGCTGGTTTTATCAGGAGGGAAATCTTTTTTAAATACCAAAGGGATGAAATAACTTGATTTGAGGAGGACTCCCTCCTTTGTAGAGAAGGTTAAAGGGGCCGGGCCAGGGGAATTTCAGCATCCTGGAGCTCTTTGTATCAGTGACACACTGCATTATCACTCAGACTAGATCAAAATGGGAGATTTAGCTTTACTAAATATGGAATTGGTGTTCGTTGTAAATCTAACACGAATTTAAGCAGCACCTCTGCTTGTTGCTGCTGCTTGTGTGAGAGTTTGGCTCGGGTTGAATTTGGCATCTTAAAACATATGATGATGAAAAGATTTCATGCCTCAGCCTTGTGGGTGGTTGATGTTGGGTGTGAATGCATCTCTAGTGGACTCTGCATGCTTCAAAAAGCTTCTAGGGCCGAACTATGGGACTCCGCAGGTATTCTTGGATGGACAACAAAAACATCTTTTTTTAGGGCTCAATAGGGAATGGCAGCTCAAATCGGACAGGCTGAATTCCAAATGGAGCCTTCTACATATGGACTGGGAGCTCTTCACAACACAAGAAAAGATCTAACAAACATTTCGTTCACACACAGCCAACTGCACTTCCATCCACACAGAAGACAGAAAAAGTTGTTTTTAAAAACATTAATAATGTAATATCTCCTGATCCAATTAAAATAAATGAATAATTAAAACAAAACATACACATAAAAAAAGTGGAATAGTAAAAACACACACACACACACACACACACTCATGAATCACGATTTCAAACACTATAGAAAAACATGACATTAATCACACAACTCCACCCTACCTCTAATCAAATAAACATTTACATCTGTGTACTTAACAGTTACTGCACGGTGTACTAAAAGTGCTATTAGGCAAGCACTACTGTATTACTGTCTGTGTTAAACCAGGACAATGGCTGCAGTTTATTGTAGAACAGCCTGACCAGTGTAATCCAGTTTTGAAATGAATGGAGAGATCATGTTGTATTTAACTGAAATGTCTCACAGATGACTAACACTGGCCCAGCGGTGAACCACACGTGACCCATCGACAGCCATGATTCGGCGTGACCCTGTGGCGCTGACGAGCAGAGATGCTTCTGCCACTACAGTAAATACAAACAGAATCTAATAACACTCTCAAAGATCCACGCAAACATAACCAATCCAGACCTGATAAGGAAAAGAGAGCGTTTCAACCATCTCCAAATGGATGCAATCACCATACGATCCCTGAGAGAAAGTGGCGCTATCAAGTGGCAATGCAAATATTCAATAGCTCTGCTCTGCTTAATGGCGACTGGAGTGGGATTGTGGTGTATTGCCACAATAGAGTATAATTTCCCTCCCGCTCTGATGGAGCCACTTCACCCTGATGAAGAACAGGAGCACTGAGCCGATTCTATGACCACAGTTTGTGTTTCCACCCCCCTCCGCTCCTCTTTGTCCTCCCAATGACACGCAGCACAACAAGCTTGTAATTTTCAAACGTTACCATTCAGGTCTCATCGATTTATTCTAATCAAAGATGATGTGAAAGTCAAATACAACAGGGGTAAACAAACAGCAAAGGTCTCGGGGTACGGAGAGGTTTTAACCTCCGTCTGAAATCCCCTGTTCATTAATGTGCCGTTAACAGCTGGTTAAGGCCAGTGTAAGCGCGGTAGCAAAATCCATTACTTCAGCAAGTATTGATATGTCTCGCGGCCTGTTTACAATTTAATCTCGAACTTGTCAGAGCCATTATTTTCCTAATCACAACTCCTGCTCTTCTGCGCCTTTGTCTCTGGCTCATGTTTAAGGGAACAAAAAGGTCATAAGCTTGAGCGCTCCCCAGGGTGCAGCCTGCCACTGCTGTAATTGTTCCTGAGCAAGAGATGACAAATGAAGTGGATTAAATCAAAGGTGTCAGTAGCTCTTATGACACCGGCCCAGTCGCACAGGTTAAAACAGAGGTCAAGCTAAAAGGAAAAACTAGTTAATGCCGCCCTGCAATAATTATATGTGAAGACTATTAAAGTGACAAACTGTTCATAATTCCAGCCCTCCCTCACTAGGATAACTGGTTGAAAATCCATACCTACATCAATTCTATTGATGGGGCATTCAACTGCAGGAGATAAATAAAACAAATAAAAAGAAAAAAAAAACCATGCATACACCCAGTGACATGTCTATTACTCAAATTGCATCCAATCACAATAACGGCGGAAAATATCCTCAGGAGGCGATACAAAACTAGCTAAAACGATCAACGAGGATATCATCAGCAAACTTGCCATTTGTATCTCGGCCGGTAATCATTGAGGAACGGAGGCTGATGCATTATTTACTGGCTAATGTATAATTCAGAGCCAACAGCAGATTTAATGCATAAATAAAGCTGTGATACACTTGCCTTAAAATGTTTACTCACCAAAATAAGATCTGAAAGTACAAGCACGTCACACGGTGCCTTTGAAAGTTTCAAACGTGTCACCCGTTTCTTTTTTTCATGAGTAAAAGTGAAAATGGCTTGCAGGTGGCGAGATCCAAGACCCGCTTTGTTCACCTCCTAGGAACATAAACGGAGATCAAAATGAAACACTCAGATGTCTGAGCACAAGATCTCAATTACTTAATTTAAAACACAGGCCGGCGGGCACGAGCTAGCGTGTTTGTCTTTCTGCGAACGCAAACGCTGTAATGAAAAGTGAAGGGCGTCCATGTTCAAAGTTACTCGTTTCTGTTCCTAAGCAATACCATTGGTTCTTTCATATGATAATATTGTGGCAGAAAATAGAGGTTATTTTGAAAATAATTCCACTTGTTTATTGCTCTTTCACTGGCTGTTTTCAAAATGTAACGGAGCATGGCAGATTTCAGAGGAAAGGTTAGCAAACAACACACTAGAAATAGAAAACAAGCACAAGAAATTCTTGTAAAAAGGTTAATTAGGCTGCTTCAGAGAATTGATCATTTGACGTCAAACAAGTCAGTCACAATTCCCTACAGGCCACGCTATTGACCCCTGTGCTGAGGCTGGCCTACTTAAAGCTGGAGATAAAGACAGATGGTGTACTCCAACCGAAATGTGCTCATCTGAAATACCTTGGAGTAATCAAGTCAAAAACAGGAGTCAGGACCAACAGGATTGCTACAATATCTATTGTAAATATCTTTTATTTTGCCTTGCTTGCACTTTACTGGAGTTTAGATGCACGTAAATGGATCACTGAAACATACAGGTTATTAAACTAATAAAGTACTGCAAAGAAATCCGCTACATTCATTGCCATTCAAACATTTGGTGTAGGTAATGTTTATGAATGTTTTTAAAAGACGTTTATTATAAAAAAATATACAGTAAGCCGTAATACTATTAATTATAACTATCTTTTTCTATTTGAATACATTTTAAAGGCAAGTTTATTTATAAAGCACATTTCATACACACTGGCAATACAAAGTGCTTTACATAAAATGAAGTAAATTAATCATTAAAAAAAAGAATCAACAATAATAACAATGAGTTTAAAAAGCTACTGTTAGTGATGTGCTCTTAACACAAACAAACAATCAAGCTTTGTTCAATCTTTTCTCCACTAAGTGGAAAATCCTCCCAAAATACCCAACTATTCCACTACTTCACCTCCTACTTTGACCATCATAAACCAAACAAACAGATCTCGGAGGTCCTGCTTTCAACTGATTAACCAACAAACTTGTCTTTCTTTGCCCATTCTCTTTACCTCCGTCACAGCACTTACTTTAACCTTCTGTTTAAACTTTTAAAATGATTTAAAATGAATTAAAACAGTCAAGAATAGAAAATGATTAAACATAGAATACAGTGCAATCAGTTCGGATGTAACGGTGTGTTCATTCAGTAAATGCACAGCTAAACAGATGAGTTTTGTGTCTAGATTTAAATGTGGCTGATGTTTCAGCACATCTGATCTCTTCTGGAAGCTGGTTCCAACTGCGGGCGGCATAATAGCTAAAAGCGGACTCCCTTGTTTTGTGTGAACCCTTGCTATTTCTAGCTGACTCGATTCTAATGATCTGAGTGGCCTGTTAAAGTTATATTCAATATTAATATCTGCAAAGTATTGAGATTCTAGGCCATTGAGTGATTTATAAAAGGAGTAAAAGTACTTTAAAAGAGCATTGAATGAATTAATTCGAATTTTTTTTTTGTTACAGGCGATTAAAAAAATAAGTAAATCGAGTTTTTGTGTAATGGCGCATTTTTTGCTGTGTGCAACATCATAGCACACACGAAACAGCAAGCGACAACATAGCTACCGGTGAGAGTTGGAAGTTTGTTCCCAAGAAAGGAATAAAATCATCTGTTGTTTGGAACTGGTATGGGTTTGCCGCGACAGACGTGGAGCAAGAGACCCCACGCTGCCTAAAGCCCATCGCAGTCAAAAGCCGAATATGAAAATGGGGGTTACATTTGTCTTGCCTTTGATTAGGGCTGCTCCGATCACGATCAGCCGATCGTTATGCGCATCTCGTCAGTAAAGACGGTTTTCTAATCAGCGGTAAATTCCCCCAGGTGCGTGATTTCACATAGAGCAGCTGTTACTACACTTCATTTTCAGCGTTTATTTGCGCATCTTCTCAATTAACAAACGCCTCTATGTGAACGGTAACAGCAGCTCTATGTGAAATCACGCACCTGATGGAATTTACCGCAGATTAGAAAACCGGCTTTACTGACGAGATGCGCATAACGATCGGCCGATTGTGGTCGGAGCAGCCCTACTTTTGATTAAATCAATGCAAAATTTGTTTTAAGTTGTCTGCTTTTTGTACTTATTGCTTACCTTAAGTAGGGGGAAAATCAAAAAAAAAAAAAATCGGAAATCTAATTAACAAAATAAAATCGGAGATTTTATTTTTAGGCCATATCGCCCAGCCCTATTTAAAATCAATCCTAAAAGGACCTGAGGACTAATGTTAATAAAATAAAAATTACATAAATTTAAAATGTAAATCATTATTGTGATGACAAAGCTTTAGTGTCACATGACCTTTTAGAAATCATTGTAAATGTGGAAAATACTTTTTTTCATGATTCTCTAATAAGAAAGCTCAAAAGAACAGCATTTATCTGAAACAGTAATCTTTTTTAACAATGTCTTCACAGTAGTTTTCAACTAAGTATTAACTGAACTGAATAAAAGTATTCTTGAAAAATAAAAAAAATCTTACTGACCCCAAACTTTAATATTAATGTATATCCTTAATATTAGAGCAACTAAAGTACCACTGACTGAAGTTCTTGTCAAGCTGTGAGCTCCATGATTCTTCAACAAAAGCAAGTGAAGAACCATGAGCCAAGAAGAGACATTTCAGAGTTTCTGCTGTCTTGTCTATAGAGCAGAAAACAGAGACATCTGAAATAGTCAAACTAGGCATGACTGAGACTTTATCCTAACCTCAAAAGTGCTCACTGGTTCACACCTCGGCCATCCTGTCAGCTGCATTCAATGTGACTTTCCAGCCGTGGAACATTCCAAAAGGATGTGAGATGTAGTGGGATAGTGCACAAACATTGTTTAACAAAATCCCTCTGTAACTTAGAAGTACCACATTTTTTCCTAACATCTGTCAACCAAGTAAAGTTTTATGTTTTTCATCATATGGTTTTTCATTACATGCATATAACTTGATTCTTAACCTTTTACCTCATGCACTCGTATTTCTCTAGATGAGGTAATTATTTTTGCAGTCGCAAACGTTTCTTGACAAGTACGTTTAAACAGACTGCATTCAACTACTTGATAATGAAACTATTTATACACTATCAGGATGAGTCAGGGAGTGAAAGTCTAGAGTGCCGTTTTCTTCTGCCAGAAGTAAAATTGCACAAAAGGTTTATTTGATCTTAGAGAGATCTAGCTTGATCCATCAAAGCTAGCATTATTCAACAACAGCAGGCCTGGTTTGTACAGAACAATATGCATATTGTGCCACACAAAGACAACATCACCTGAAAAAAAAAAAAAAAAAAGATAATCCTCTGCTCAGGAACAACCAATATAGCTGAAAACTAATCGCTATCTGCTTCAAAAGAGCTGATTAGTCCATTACTGAATTAAATACTTTTAAATGAACAATCCTACTGAAGGAAAACCAACATGCCTGCCTTGTGGATACATGATCTGTCTTGGCTTATTATTATGTCTCCAGCATTCCCGTGTATCTCCTCAGCAAACAATACTGGCTTTAGTTTTTAGGATAGATCAGAGGTTCTCAACCAGTGTTGCCAACTTCTTTCAATGGAAAGTAGCTAAACCCTGCCTGAAAAGTCGCTAAATGTCGCTAGATGACGTCACACGCTAATTAGCATATTCATGACGTAAGTGCGTCATATTATCTTGCCCTTTCTGTGCTCATGTAATGCATTTTAAGGCAGCTAAAATTTTCAATAAAAGTTTTTAATTATTATATTTTAATGTTTCTGTTGTCCGACAACGGAATTAATATTATAATGAATGAAACGCGGTCCATTAAGACTACATAACCAGCTCTCAAAGATGTTAATCTCTGCACTAAAATCCTATTCATGACAATGTCTAATGAAATCACAAACACATAAGATTAAGACAATGATTGTACTGTGATTTCGGCTATACTTGTATGTAAAATAGAGTTAGAAGCAACAGAATATATTTTTTAACTGAAAGTGCTGCTCCTCTCTGCTTTTGATGAACATAGCAGATGCAGAGAGAGAGAGAGGCGTGTGTGCACGCTGGGAGAGAGCGAGAGAGAGAAAGCTCGTGCGGCAGTGTCGGAGAGTCTCAGAGACTAAGTAAGGTCTGTCAAAAAAAAGTCGCTAGATTTGTCGCTAGTCGCTTTTTTGGAAAAAAGTCGCTACGGGGGTCTGAAAAGTCGCTAAATCTAGCGACAAAGTCGCTAAGTTGGCAACACTGTTCTCAACCGGGCCTCTCGGTTTTCATCCAAAATATCTTAAGTTGTGTTCCAAAGATAAACAATGCTTATACATGTTTGGAACAAAATGGGGATATGTGATTAATGACAAAATTTTCATTTTGGGGTGGAGTATCCCTTTAATTAAAATATTATGTTATAGTATTAATGTTAAATTAAAATGATTTTAAAGCACGGCCTCTCGTGTTCTGTGATTTATTGCTTCGGACTGTGCGCAACAAGCCTCATCGCACTTGTAAATACACACTGAACTGCGGCTCAAAACTTCCAACCACCGCAACTACATCTCCCGGCTACATAAAGCAAGTTAGTGCTATTGTAAAGGTAAAGATTTCATGCAAATGTCAATGTAAAGACAATCAGAGTAATAACGAACTAGCGCGTGCCTAATGTATGACACTCCTGTGTATCAAAGTCGTAGGCTACATTAGGAACGCATAAGTCTGCACTCGGGGTTCTGATCCCTATTGTATTTTTTCGTGAAATTTCAATATATTTGCATAGCTTTCCAAATTAATGTCCTGTGAGTGTTTTATAAAGGATTCTCAACCATAGAGGAGGATCTTGTGAGGCTCAGTGGTGTTAATGCACATATGAGCATCCGACACGCTCTCAAAAAGTAGATATTCACTCAGTCCAGTTGAAAGGGACCGGTTTAGTGAATGGTCTTTTTTTTTATATCTCCCTGCTGTCCTGATTGCTATGGCAGGTTCACTTATTTAAGAAAAAGTATTAATTATTTTAAAGTTTATATTTTGAGTTGTTTTTGTTTTTTACGTGCAGTAGAAGAATAAGGCAAAACAAATGTTTTGGTTAATAAAAAAGGATTAAAGATAAACACCTTTCTCTTTGCTGCTGCAGTACAGTATAAGAGGAAATGTCATGGGGGGCTTGCAAAATTGACTGGAGAAGGATGGGGGCCCCGGAACCCCTGGGATAGATTTATCTGTACTGCTCCTTACTAACAGTAAAGCAGTGATCTTGAATGCTTGTCCACCCACCACAATTCATCACAGCTTTGTGATCGTTTTAAAGTCAGAAATGAGATTCTGCTCCACAGTCTCATGCCTAGTAGCTATAAAACCATTCATAGAGAATAGTTGGGATCTGAGGTTGAGTGCCTTGGTTGTACACCTATACTAAAAAGCTACTTTATAAGAATAGTTTGCCATAAATTTAAATTTAATCATTGAATCATCATTTACTCACCAATATTCAACACTATTTCCTTTCTTCAGAAACATGAAAAGAGATCTCAGGTAGAATGTCATCAGGCAACTTTTCCATTATATTTATATTTATATTTATTCATTTAGCTGACGCTTTTATCCAAAGCGACTTACAATTGCTATATATGCCAGAGGTCGCACGCCTCTGGAGCAACTAGGGGTTAAGTGTCTTGCTCAGGGACACATTGGTGTCTCACAGTGGATTCGAACCCGGGTCTCTCACACCAAAGGCATGTGTCTTATCCACTGCGCCAACACCACCCCTATTAGAATGAAAGAGGATGATCCACTTTAATTGAAAAGCTACAAAGAATGCAAAAAAAGTTTAATAAAATTTGTCTATGACTGTTGAGCAATACTCAGTGAGGAACAGACTAAAACTGAAGTCTTTTTGACTGATATTTTTCCGCACCGCCACTGCTCTCAAATATCACTTGCAATATAAAATACCATGATCAGTCAAATGAAACAAACAAGAACTGGTGACATCAAATTTAGAAAGGTGCCATTTCTACATCAAAAGCGATTACAAATTATGTTTAATAATCACAGCAGAGGGAAAGACTTAAGCTATCATACAGCTTCAAAGGAATTTTTCCTCACAAGCTACACAGATTTTTTTTCTCTTGTTCCTATTTTAATGTCATGTCAGCTTCTATGGCTACGTTCATGGTAAAAAAAAACAAAAAAAAACAGGTTTAGTTATTCAAAAGTACAACTAAAGATTTTTTTTTCTAAAAACATTGAAACTTTTACAAAAATATCAACAGAATAAAACAAGTTTCACACAGGAATAGAAGTATTATAGTATATCAAAAAATGTTTAATGGACAATTTGATGAAACTGACTGTTATATGGATTACTATAACAGTGCTTCACAACCAGGAAGGCAAGGGTCCACTAGGGGCCCCCAGTAAATATTATAATTATATTAATATTAAACAAATTGTTATTTGAATCTTGAAAATCAGTCATTTTTTTATTTTGACTGTTGCTTAGATAGAAAGGCCTTTGAATATTGTCTCGGACAAAGAGACCTTGAAGTCAGAAAGGTTGAGAACTACTGGATACTTGTATATTTAATCTTGGCATTGGAGGTCTACAAACAAACAAACAAACAAATAAAAACCTTTATTTTCATTGTATGGACAAGCTGCCAAAGGACATTCTGCCTCCTTTCGTTACAAGGAATGACAGGAAGATGAATGAAATAATGGCAAGTTTCATAACATAAAGCATATATAGCAAAAAATTATGATGTTTAGGAGTTGTAGGAGGGCCGGCAGTCACAAATTGTGCTCTCTATTCCAGCAGTCTAAGAAATCTGAATCCTTTCTAAGCAAGGAATGCGTCGATCAACACATGCTTTTCAAGATGAAAGCACTTGAGCGAGGACTGCATTTTTATAATGTTTATCACCACAGCGAGTGTTTCTCTAAAAGGACAAGGACAGAGCGAATACTAGTAAGGGTGTGTGGATGTAAAAGAAAAAAAAAGCATAAAAGACTCCATCTGACATCCCTAACCGAACAGGAAAACAGTGGGGCCTGTGGGACCCCCAACCTCACTTTATGACCATGTGCTGAATTAACAGGTCCAGATGTCCTCTCTCACTTAACATGTGCGAGTCATCTCGAGCAAAGGGCTCAGCTGCTTTAGGGCTTATTAAAAAAATATCAGTTTCAATTACACCCATTAACTTCTCGCGCTCCTCAGGTTTACACTTATTTGACATCAACAAGCCCGATTCTTGCACAAGACGTATGTTTAATGCATAAATCGACCCATCCAAGTTTATCAGATTAACTTCAACCGCTACACATCAACTACCTGCTTCTGGCAAGGGCAGAATCAACGGAGAAATGAACTACAAATAAGACGGTGTGAGAGAGTTGTGAGTAAGAGAGTGTTGCTGAAACACCATACCGTGTACCCATGAGTCGAACAAAGACGAGCCTATTACCAGATAGATATCAATCTGCTCTTAGTACTTGCTGCTACAGAAGCATTCAGAAGACTCGGCTGCTTGAGCTGTTTATAGTTTGACAGTGTCAAGTCTCTTTGTCACTAGGGCTATGAGCAGGCGCCTGTTGTTACTGTATCTATTATCAAGGGGAAAGTGCCAACACATTCTTGTAAACAAAGGAGAGTCTACCTACAAGTTCGCAGAGACAAAGCCCAACCTGAAAACGCTCGAGGCGCCCATTCAAACCAATCCGAGCGGTTCTCAAATTTCTTTCAGAAACAAATTTGGACGAGTAAGCGGAGCTCGCAGTCAATCAATCGCATATTTGGCTAAAGGTTTTCCCCAGATGATGCCATGCAAAATGTGACGCTAATTACCTCTGCCCTTTCTACAATTCATTAAGCATAACATTGCATAGCTCAGCCTGGATGTGCCACCGTTAAGGCCCCTCTTTGGGAAACGGAGGAGAAAAGACGTGCGGCGTAACACCAGCTGGTTCCAGTGTGCGAGCAGATTAAATAGCATGCCTGCCCAAGCCCCGTCAAACATTCAGCAGCCACCATACGCCAACTGATCCGCTACAACACACTCTATGAAGAAAGCCCTCTGTCAGCCCTACCACACTGCCTTTGATCAGAGTATCGCACGTTTGATATTTTTAAGGGACAGGATAACACACAGAGCGCATCTTTGCCACGTGGGTAATTCTATTAAACGCAATAAAAAAAAAACATCTTTTATGGATTGGGTTATGAAAGGTTCATATTTTGGTTTTGGGATTCCCCAACAACAGGTTGACATGCATGCAAGGTCAAAAAAAAAAAAAAAATGTATAATTATTTTTTTTTAACCTTATTTGCTCAACAACTCCCACATGATTCGTTTAACGATTAATTTGTCCAAACTCCTCTTTTGCATGATGCTAATCTGGTGTGATTGGTCTGATTAGTGAATTTCATGTGTTTCATCATGCCTGTAATGCCTGATAAAGCAGCGTTTGTGAACGCAGTGCTGCTTTGTGTACAGCCGTTACTGGGGAAACCGCTATTTCACCACTCCAAAAGCAGCCCCTAGTGGCAAAAAATTATTTTGCATTTTCATTCAGAGCAATACTAAAACACCAACAAGTGGGCGGGCAATATGCTAA
Source organism: Carassius auratus (assembly GCF_003368295.1). Lineage (NCBI taxonomy): Eukaryota > Metazoa > Chordata > Actinopteri > Cypriniformes > Cyprinidae > Carassius > Carassius auratus. Next base: position 1,084,038 of record NW_020523286.1, on the reverse strand, counting down.
TGTTTCATGATGACATCAACATGATATGGCTTGGGATGTGTTTTAAAAACGATTTGTTTCAATGATTCAAAGTCGACTCTTTCTTCTGAGAGACAATAACTTTATAGATGGTGCACTTTCAGATTGAAAACTTTCCAGGAAGTTTTCATTCACTAAGAGCTGTGTTACACACTGCATGAAAGGTAATATTTAAAAATTCATTATATGAGCACTGTAAACCTTTAGTAGCCATTCTCCGCTGCTCAAGCAAAGAGGCAAGCAGTTGTTAAGGGAGAAAGATGACACAGTTAATCATACACCCACACGCTGCAAATGAAGGCCCGGCACTCAGATGTATAATAACAAGAACATAAAAAAAATACAGCATTCACCAGTCATTTAAAAGAGTAAGAGAGCCCAGTCATTCACTAGAGATGACAAGGAGGACGTTTGGAAACACCTAACGCAACCTAATTAGCCGTATTCCAATCTAAATAGGTGACAAAAAGGGTGTACACGTGCTACAAACACGGAGAGGCTGTGTTCAAATATTAAACTTGCCGTCCGTGTATTTTAAAGTAATCTAGCTCTAACAGGTTTCTAACAAAAAAACAATGAAAACATTCTGTTCCTTGCTGTAGTCTTTAGTTCCTCTGCAGGAGACGCTTCACTAAATGTTTGATTTCTTTCACCTTAGGCTACCCTCAAAGCTATGGCATGTGTAACAGGGTATAAAAGCTTTTCTTCTCCCTCTCTAACGCTCTCCATTTTCTATGAACCGAAGGATTAGGACAGATACTCTGTACATTAGTTGTTACAGATTACTGATGTCTACATGTTTCCAGCCTGGTCAATGCCATCTTTTTTTGTGACATTTAATCCTAATCTCTGTGTTTTCGGTGTGACAGCAAGTTTGGGAAACCCCACAAAACTACTAGCAGAGTGTGACTGACCACCTCAAAGCTTTAGACATGCCAATTACCATCTTGTTGCACAACTGGAGAGGAAAAACATCCCAGTGTGGGGGGATGGGGCGCTCATTTTTTTCAAAGAGTAGGCCCTTCTTACCACATATAGCTACATCTTTTACATATGCAAAGTGTGAAAAACATGGCATAGTTTTTTATTTTATTTTATTTTTATGTTACCCCTAGGAACGGACCAGTCACATGAAATTCAAGTATGGCCAATGAACCAAAAAGGATATACAACATGTTTCTTCCATATGCATAGCATGGAGAACCAGATCAGATAAGGCAGGCTATGAAACAAAAATGGTTCCAGACAAGTCTTTTCAACCTACAGTCCTAAAAATAACCATGATTCCATAAAGAACATATAACATCCAGAAAACCTTTAAATTGTAGAAAAGGTTCTTTAGAAAAAAGAAAAACTGAACCAAAAAATGGTTCTTGTACGACACTACTTCAAAAACTACTTCAGAATCCTTTATTTTTAAGAGTTTGCCCACATGTACCAGTCATACCCCTTTGGTCTTCACCACAAACACATCACTACATGCTAGGGACTGGAGGACCATAACCAGCCATATTTGTTTCCATCATGGGCCACAGTTCAAGTGTTTCAAGTTAACAAAGAGAAGTTAGGCAGACTTGGCCGTCCCATAGCAGTTTCCAACTGGTCAGGCAGGTCTACCAAAAGCTCTTCTCCCCTGCTCCCAGGGTTTTCAGTAAACAAAAGGTCTCTTCCAACATGTGAGGCTTGGGGTCACTGCAAATGCACTGTTGTGATGGTGTTCGATAACACTAAACACTGAGATAAACAGCATGCTTAATGTATTGAAGATCCTCAGCACCTCCAACTTTAAATGCACCATTTATTCTAGTACCCGAGCATTAATAATTCACTTAATGCTCGAGTTCCTCACTTAATAGAATGGAAACAAACACAGAACAACATCTTTACGGAAGATGCAAGATAGCCGGGGCCGAAACTTGATAGACTACTTACTAGAAAGCCATAAAGCATCCTAAAAAAATGACACAGTGCTAGTCTCTTTCAACAGCGAGAGCAAAAGTGAAACATGCAATAAAAAACAGGCTGCTGCTGCTTTCAACTTCTGAGCCTGTAGCAATTGCCAACATTCCATCTCTATCCCCCCCATTTACCTTCCCACCCACTCAAACCCTCCAAACTCCCTCAGTCTTCCTTCTTTTAGAACACAGCCAAAGTCGCCAAGGCACTACTCACCCGCCAGTATGATGATCTAAGTTCCTATCGGGCTGCTGCAAACAACTTCAAACAATTCCACGTCTGTTCGTTGAAAATGACCCTGCCGAACTTCTCGGCCTGGGCCAAAATCCAAGAAGCCGAGGGCTGAGCACTATCACGCCGATACTTTATCCTGAGAGAGCCGATGTCCATACAGAGGAGAAACGGGGCAAATGCCTCAACAAAAGACGACCTCGCTTTACTAATTTATTCGCATTCGGACCGCCCGGGGACTCGTTTTCTGAACGTATGCGTTTCCCCCTCCTCCTTTTCGCCGTGTGATAACTCCAAAAGCTTGAGTTTGTGGAGGGTAGGAAATCAGTGAGTTCGGCGTTTACAGACTCCGCTTCCTTTTTCACACACACACACGCGCGCGCTCCCTCGCGCTTTCTTTCATATGCACACACAGCACGTTCTCTCTCTCTCGCTCGCTCTCTGTCTCACTCTCTTTCTGTAGAACCCCCTCCTCCTCCTCTTCAGCTGTTCAACAGACGCATCCACATGGCTGACCTAGTCTTTCTTTATCCAGACACTAGTGAAGGAGAATTACCCCCCTCCCCTCCACCACACACACACACACACACACACACACACACACACACACACACACACACACACACACAACTTCTAAAAAGCGAGCAAAACAAAAACACGGACTGGATTCTAAAGATTACTCGTGATTGAGCGTAAACTGTAAGGGTATGGTCGGTAAAGAAACTGCATCGGTAAGCAAGACGTTGAATCCAGATTCACACGGCTGCTGTATGGAATATTAATGTGCATGATGACGACTCCAGCTCCAGCAGCACAGATAACAACAAATAGATAATCACAGTAAACGCCAAAATCAAGCCTACCGTCCAAATAAACCACAGATTCCAGCTATTGATTTTCAGTGTCCAATAATGAACACTCAGTTTTTATTACCGTGCTTCGCTGCCAAATGATTGGGGCTGAGAACAAAACAACCAGTGAAAATTACACATACATTGTGCGTTGCTGCTCTCATTCTCATTTGCATATTCACATAATGAATTAATTACTCCGTTTCCCCCGCCCAACATGGAAGCAGCATGCATTCACAAATGTGCATTTAAAAAGAACGTGCATTCTTTGTTGCTCTGTATAGAATGAAAACCGATTTTGTGCTTCTACACAGAATATAAATAATTTGATAATATAACATCAGCACTGCCATGATGATGCAAGAGGGAAAATTTTTCAATCTTTTAAAAACATGGTAATCTTTGTATACATGTTGTCTTCATACATTTCTGAAAGCCCTTCATTTCATCAAATGATTCTAAAAAATATGTCAGGAACTAAAATAATTTCCTTGCACTTTTACACATTTGAATACAACACAGTTTTAAAGAAAAAATATTTTCTCAAATTCATGGGTCATTTTTCGACAATGTGACCTTGCCTTTTATATTAAAATATCAATGTGACATTAAAAACAAAGTTATATAAATAAAATAAATAAATGTATACTATATAATGTACACATAGTAACGTATGTAATGTATACAACAAGTGACCTCACTTTCATGAGAGTCTAAAGGGGTGCTTTAATGGATGTCTTGTCACATGAAAAGACAAAGCTTCCTGCATATTCGTTTATCCCCACCAACAAGACATTTTTTTGAGTTTAGGCTTCTATGAAAAAAAAGGCTTTTAAATCACCAAATTAACTAAATGTTCATTATAGCAGTATTTGTTTATGCAAATTGCACAGTTTGTGTATTTGAACTTAGACAATAGAAATGAGCGTCAAGTCACTGACTCAAATACTAATGAAATGTTACATTACAGAACGTTTCAAAATCTTAACCCCCCCCCAAAAAAAACGGAAGCATTTTCTCTTCACCAATGTTATATCTGCGGAGGCAGCGAAGATCAATAGGAAGTGAGTTTGGTGTACTGCAGGCCCTTTATTGTGCTGCAAACCATGTAGCCTGTCAGGTTTTCAAAAGGAGGAGGTGTCCCTAGTGATCCCAGTGCTGGCAAACGCTTTCCAGCTCCAGGGGAGCCAGAGACAGTGTGACTTCTGTTTCTCCTGACAATCCTTAGCTCCGCCATGCACCCACACGCACACGTACACACACACACACTCACTCTCACTCTCACACCCCAGCAGGCCACCCTCCTCCCCTCTTGGAAAGCGTTTGAGCTTCACATTCAGGCGTATTTATTACATTTACTCAAGTGCATCCATATTTATCTCCCCGAGCCGCCCTGATAGCACTTACAATGTGCCCAACAGGAAACCTGAGTCACTTGCTTATGCGAGATCCTCGCTGTGCACAGGAAAGATATTTAGAGAATGCAGTTTTCAAAGAGATACAAATCATTGCTATCAGCCAATGGGAGATTAGCTACTCTGGCTCATGAGAAAAATTCACAACAATGCATTTGACACGGTGGCAGACAGTTAATTAGTGCTCAGAAAAACGAATCACGACGGAAGGTGCGTGTTCGCGTGGGGAATGCCTGAAAAATGTATAGATCGTGTTTTGTTTGAGGAATATTAAATCATTGTGATGTTATGTGCAAACAAACATTTCCTTTGGATGACTGACATTCATGATCGGCAAGGTAAAACAAACAGGCATGCGCATACGACTGGTTTTTCACAAAATGCACTCACTAACAATCAAAACATTTCCAAAAAATTCTCAGCTAATGCACGCTTGATACTGCTCAGCGTTCAGACAGACCAAAAACACAAGCTGAGGGTTTGGAGGAAATGTAAGCCAAAAAGAGCACCGAAGTTGTGAATGCCTTGCATTTCATGCACTCAGATGGCTGTTCCGCAGGCATTCGCAACAGCAGATGAGATCCCATTATCAGGCAGACGAGAACTCCACCTCCAGGATTTCACAGCTCCTCTGTTTATCACACAGCCCTGTCAAGTTGGGCACCATTAACCGATAATGAAAGGAGACAACCGGTGCAGTTACAAGCAAAGCATTCTGCATTCTACAGGCCTAAGCATGTATCTGGGAAGCTGACTGTGTCTATTCAGTTCTGCTCTGCATTCAATACCCATCACAATGCCTCAGCTACTGTACTCTGACCCCTTCACACTAGTATATTATTGAAAGGTTTAGCTTGAGATGAAAGGAATTAAAAAAATATGGCAAGTTCAATACCAGGCTCAATCTACAGCAGATGTGGAATGAGATTGATAACAACAAAAAAAATCTTAAAATTCTAAAAAAAAAAAAGGGGGAGGCATTTACAATGAAAGCCAATCCATGAACATTAAAACTTAAAGTTTCAATACAATCGGCAAAATATGTAAACAATATTTGTTTAAAAAATTAAAACAAAGATATATCTATATACTACTACTAATTGGCAAAAAAAAAGCATTACTGCTAATTGGAAGTCTGTGAAATCACCAACTGTAACTGAATGGAAACAGAGACTAAAAAAGATTTACAAGATGGAAAAAATGACTGCATCATTAAAATTGAAAACTGACATTTTTAATCAAAGATGGCACATGGTTAAAGAATATTCAAATCTATAATTTATTTATTAGTTTTTTTTTTATATGTGTATGTATATGTATGTATTTGTGTGTGTGTGTGTGTGTGTGTGTGTGTGTGTGTGTGTGTGTATGTATATATATTATTATTATAAATTATTTTTATTTTATTACTTGTCTCGGATGATCTTTCTTGTGTTTTGTTTTGTTAAAAATATAAATAAAAGTTCTAAAAAAAAATGTGTTTGTTTTTATTAGTAAAACTGTTACCTTCACATTTCTGCATTTAAATCTTCAAAAAAATGACCATATATATTTTCGGTGTGAATACAGCCTTACAAACTTAAGTTAAAAGTTGAAATTAATTTCTCTGGAAATCAACATGAAGCCACAGATGCTGTCAGTTGAACCTAATTCAGAACCCAGATTATTTCCCAAGAATTATGTCCTATTCTTACTAAGAAAGATAAACTATATTACAACGATAACATTCTGCATTTTTGTCATCTGCCACTTGAAATGTTCGAGCTCCTCAAAGCAGGAAAGATTATGATTGGCTGTCAATGTTTTTATTATTTATCAGCTAAAAAAATATATATATTTGAAAGTGATTTCAATGCTCTCGCTCTACTGTGTCATTACAGTTGTGGTTTGGACTGCTGTTCTTTTAAATTCAGAATAACATTTTATAAAATCATCATCCTAAGTGTGAACAGGCCATTACAATTTGATAAGATGCTAAACATTTTATATTTGACGACTAAAAGGAGGGAAAGAAGTATTAGTGCTTTATTGTAACCAATAAAGATTCCCCTTGCTGATCTGATGAATGTTAACAAAAGAATTAGATGTACATGACTGATTTATTATGCCTCCTCCAGCTTGACTGTCTTTCAATGAATGTCCTGAAGACTTCAAATGCCCTGCCATACTAATAAGTCAGCCAGTCAGTCTCTGAAACAACAAAAAAATGGTAACAAAAAAAGGGGACGAGAAAGAAAAGATGACATGGTTGAGTGAGCCAAGCTTCTGAGCGCCTTGGCAAGCCTGGGAGGCCCTGGCCCCTTAAGCACTCATATCTAGTAACTTCATTTAATGCATTCACCAGGGATCAGCAGACAAGCGGAAGGGAGACAGAAAAAAGAGAAACATTCAAAAGCAAATGCTCTCTGGTATAAGGTTCGGTGAGTTATCGAGCAGTAAAAACAGCATGAAGAAATTAAACCTAATCTTTCACACCGTTTCAGGGATAGACGGGATTTATTCCACTACTTATAATAAAACGTGTTCTTCCCGGTCTTTGAGGAAGTCATAGCGTCGGAAACAGCCCATTTCAAAGTGATACAAAATAACAGTAGTCCGGAGTACCTGAGCTCTGCAGCCGTTCCCTTTTCTTTTTTTTTTTCACCAGAGGTCATATTCACACTCTGATGCCTGCCATCGGGAACAAACACTCGTGCTTCCCTTCAAAAGACACCAGGCACTTCCACCCCCATTTACTTTTCCTTCAGACACACACACACACACTTCTCCATCAGCTGACAGCCTCTCTCTACTAGCAGACGAAAAAACCTTGACTTCAATTTGCTGGGTGCCATTTTAGCACTCTGCTACTTTCGGATGAGACTATTTTACAAGTTTTGAGACTTGAGGGGTGAAAACAAGCAGAAATCACAGAACGGCTGTAACCAAACCCTCTTTGACTATAAAAAATGTCTCAATTTAAATGTATTTTATTGCTTCATCCTATTCAGCAATGACTCACAAAGGAAATGTAATGGGTTTCAGCCTCAATGGAGTCACACATATTGTTCGACTGAGGTTTGGATCTGTTTATGGTACGCCAATAAACATTTTCTCATATCATCTCATCAAGGGATCTCATCCAGAGTAGTCTGTGTTTTTTGACATTGCAAGCCTCCGCTGTTAAAGAGTAGTTAAAGAGATAACTGCCTTCCAAGCTATTATTTAACATTGTAAACAGCACAAGAAGAAAGCAAAAGCCTTCTGATGTGAGGCAGGAATGCTCAATTTCATTGAGAGATTGCCCTGTAGGCAAGCCTTGCACATTATATTGTTTACTTTGCCATTCATCCATATTTGGCAGGCTCGCGAAACCTCAAATCCTGCGACACTTCGGCGAGGTTATTTATCGTATCGCCAAGCTACACAAACTCATAAAAATCCATCTTTCAAGGGACAGTTAGATTCAAAAACCATCACATTAGGAAAAAGCAACATAAGCATCCACAATTCCAGATGTGTTGCTGTCACCCGGCAAACAAATTAGATCAGGGAATGCGAAGGGGAGGTCTATGTGTCTTTCTTCTCACGTAATTACACAGCGCAGAGCTCGCTGAGAGACGAGTGGCAAACCGCCCTGACGGACTGACTAGTTTTCAGCTTCATGCGTAAACTCGTACTCCGATCTAAATGAGTGGTTACTTCTGAAAATAAACAGAAACGTTTGGCCGGATTCATACACGAGCAGTTGGGAGATTTTTAAATAGCTGTGAAGCTCCCGTGTGGACGCCTTGAATTTTCTCTTTGTTTGCCGGTGGTAAATAGTCCATCAGGGCAGAAACCCCTCCCTTTGCTGCTCTCTTGCTGAAGACAGAGGTATAAACACACACAAGCCTCCCCAGGTGCTTCTTCACTCACTGCCTGATTGTACATACATTAAGAGCACTCACTAAGGCTTTCTCAGGGCAAGAGCTGGTGTGCATTGTCTAGGTTAACATAAAAGGATTAATAAAAATATTTAAAATCTGCTCTATATATATATATATATATATATATATATATATATATATATATATATATATATATATATATATATATATATTTATATATATATATATACACAGAAAAAAAACATGCTATATATTATATATATATATATATATATAGGAAACAAAGCCTCACAAACTCACGCCTGAACCCCTTTCTGTGACGCCACTGATTTTAAAGGGTAAAACAAAAAGGAAGTGAATGGAGGATGTTGCTTTAAGCTCCTCTGTCCAGATCCATTAGATCAAGCCACTAGTGTCTGCCATGTGAGAAGGCACGTCTACACGACTGGAGTCTTTCACTCTGCCACCCAATGGACAGTATGAGCAACCGCACCACAGTCTCTGTCACACAAAAACACAAGAGGCACACAAAGATTCTCCAGGAGGTTCTAAAAGTAGTAACGTGCATTCAGTGTGAAGTTTGATGACTTTTACAGCAGTGGGAAATTCTGAAACTGCTGTTGGTGATTCATTGTTTACTTCTCACTCCAGACGCCAGTGCCAAGCTGCTACCATCAGCCTTACCCAAAACAGAACAAGGCTGTTTGGATGACTAACAAACCACATATAACTTACATATTGTGTGCTGCCACTTAATGTACAGTGGATGAAAATTTTCGATAGACTGCGACGCAATTAGCAATGTAAACTGTCTGCAAGATTGTAAATATTTACTCTGAAATCAAAAAAGGAGAGGAAAAGGGAAAGAAGTTACATATTCCTCGGCTGTATTAACATCTCAAAGCTGAAAAGCTTAAAGCAAAGCATTAAGGCTATTGTCACAGTAAATGCTCTCAGCAGTATCTCACACTGTTTCAGCAGTCATCGTGCCCTAGGCTGTGCTTACCAGCTGGAAAACCATTCAAATGCAGATGAGATCGTACTCAATTGGCAAGGTGTGATTTTCACACTTCTCTCGCCCCGTCCTAAGATCTCACTGTCAGGTTTGCACCCTCTGTGTGCCCTCGTAACGCCTGTCACAGGAGAGCGACGAGGAATGATAACAAAACGGGTCCGTCTTAGATGTAGTGCCCCCGAAACACTCACAGGAAGTACAGAGGGAGCATTGTTCTCCCTTTACTGTAGGCACATTCCTCCAGATGGTGGAAAACAAACCCCACAATACCAGCTACACGAGCCTAGCTGAGTGAAACGGTGTCACAGTCACTCCGCTGGGGCACTGAATCATCCTAAACGCTGACATCTTTCCAGCGATGTTCTCAACGCTGAAGTCAGCATGCATTTAGGGCAGTCATGTGTGTGTGGGCTCGTGAACGATTGTGAAAATCTCAAGCAAAGGCATCATGACAGTTGTCTCCGTAGCCTGTCCTCGTGTCACAATGGATTTCGCACTTATCTGCATGCTATCAGTTAAGAAATGACATGCGATAGGGCCATCTTTAGTGACGTGAGAAAAGACACGGAGAAGCTGTCTTATATTCGTTTGAAAACAAGACAGTTAAAGAGGCAGTTCTTCTGTTTCTTATAATGTCTTTGGAAAACCTATTTGACTACTGTGAAAGAATGCTGAACTGTTTTGGGGGGTTCAGAACAACATTGGACCATATTGACTTTCATTGTATGTAAAAAACAACTGCTACATTTCTCAAGATATCTTCTTTTGTGTTTCACAGCAATAAACAATCATACATTTTGGGGTGAATTATATCTTTAAAGATGCAGTTGAATTTCCAGTTCATCAAATTTTTGCAGCGAAAACCAATCAGTTTAATAGGAATCCATGCAACTGAAATTTTTTGTTCCCGGTGCAGATTTAGCAAAAGTCATCTTTTGTGTAAGCTGGGCTTCAAAACATTGCTACACAATTGCAACAGACCTTTTTTGCCTGCAAAATATTAAAAAATATGACTGCACCTTAAAAAGAGAGGTGAAGTTTTGTCATTTTGAATGCTATGGCTTTTATTAATAGTTCAACTAAGTATTCTGTTCCATTCAGTAGCCCATCTCTACAGTGAAGGACACTTAAAGCTAAGTAGAAGGAGAAACAGAGAGAAAGAGAGGGAGGTGTAACAAGAAAAAGGGAGACGTAGCCAGCAGAAAGCCAATTATCAAACTCATTAAGTAAGCCGCTCTGGTGCTTTAAGAGGCACAGCCTCCATATCATTGCTGGATTTATCACCGTCATTTGCATCCTCTGATGCAGCCTGTCACTTTTTCAACTAGCTAAAAGGAGGGGTCACATCAGAACAATCACATGCATCACACATACTGGGTCGACATGCAGTGTGGGCGGCATTGAGAACGGACAGAATCAGTGCAGTCGTGTTTGTCATGCTAAACAGGGTGAGCTCAATCGAACGTTATTACAATGACACATGCGAGTAACTGTTAGCATGAACCAGCGCGACCACAGTGAGTTCTTAAAACAGTATCAAGGTGCTACTAGGAAAGATTTTACTGGGATAACTGATAAAACAGTATTTGGGGCTATGGTATGGTACTCTTTTTATTATACAGACCTATTTATATTTTCAAAAATATTAACATGGCAATTCCGACATGCACGCCTTTTATACACCACTTCCAATATATGCTATTATTTTCTTTCTTTATATTAGTGATGTCAAATGATTAATCGCGATTAATCACATCCAAAATAAAAGTTTTTGTTTACACAATATATGTTTGTGTACTGTGTAAATTTATTATGTATATATAAATAAACAGACACATGCTTGTATATATTTCTGAAAATTATGTTGTTTATATATTAAATATATTTACATATAATACAAATTATAGGAATATAAATACGAGTAAATCTTTTAAAATGTATACAATTAAATTTATACAAGTAAATTATATTAATATATATATATATATATATATATATATATATATATATATATATATATATATATATATATATATATATATATATATTATCGTATACAATATTTGAACAACTTCTATCTGCAAAATCATAATCAAAAACTTGTAATAATAACAAAAAGACAGACAATACATTTTTCTAAGAACTTATTTTTTATTACTTTTTTTTATCAATGAACCATTTATGATTTTAAAATAAACATTTTACAGTTGTCAAAAGACTAAAAATTAAACAAATCCTGTAATTAAGTGAAATGAAGCAAAATGATTATGACAATACTAAATCATATCCAGTACAATGATTATATTTTCATAAAAAAAGGTTTAATATAATAAAACTGTAGCCCTCAAGACAAAAACAGTTGGAAATCATGGCTTTAAAGGATGATGTGAACAAACGGTGTGTGGTAATTGAGTCAAACAAAAGGGAGTTCTGGGAAGCATCAGATAGGTGTGCTTTTGGCATCGAAGGCGGTAAACAAGGAGATGTTAGAAAAGAAACAGCTGGATTTACAACTGTAATGCTGACTAACCTCGACTGGGTCTCCGAGGACCCGCAGCCCTCTTTACAGGCATTCACAGTACCACACTCTGGGGGAAGCAAAAATAGACAAAAGAAATGAAAGGAAGGAAATAAATCATGAGTGCATGAGCGAGCAAGTGAATAAAAGCATGCAATAAATGAAGAAAAAGCATCCAGCCACTGCGGCTTTATGCACAAGAGGAAACAAACCGAAGATTAATGCGTCACCTGGAATTAGCGCTGATGATTTATTTAAAAAACGTCTACTGCTGTCATAAACAATGAGGGGGGGGTGATGAAAGAAAAGAACAGTGTGCAAGTTACAGCCACTTGGTTTGTGCTTTAGAAATGAATCCATGACTCGATTTTCCTCCCCCCTCTGCCACCTTAAACACACACACACACACACACACACACACACTGATTTCTCTCCCTCCTCCACGCGCTTTTAACTCCCATCCTGCTCCTTAAGCAGCTCTTCCTCCCAGCCAGCGCTGTGGAAATAAAAACATCAGGACCTTGCCTCACAGCACCTGTTCAAAAACATTGACATTTTACATTCAGCAAAATGGAGCATCCGAGCGCTCGTGAGCCTTTCAGAGAGAAAACAGAAAGAGGCTGGAAGGGCTGATTTATGAGGGCTGGAACACACTTACTGCTAATCCCAAACATTTCAGACAGAAGAGAAGAGACAGGGTTTCCTTTATCTGGGTGTGTGTATACTGTGCTAAGGTAACATTAAGCAAGCCCTTGACCAAAAGTGGGAGGAAAACAACATTGGACGGTTGCTTATGCTTTGGATTTGTTGCGTGTGTCCGAGCATATGGTCTGCTTTGATTTAATACGGTTAAACAAAAAAAAAAAAGATAAAGCTCTGTTTCCTCAACACACGCCTGTGACATGGCCGTTTTTCTGGTGAACCGTCTCTGAGCCTCTAGGACATCTGTTCCACAGAATTAGAGCATTTAGTCCACTGCAATTACTACAGATAAAGGTTATTAACTCACAGGATTAGATCACTGTATTAAAACATTGGGCTCTTTCCTCCTAAACAGCTGTATGTTCACGTCTTTCCATATCTTGGTTTCTCTCTTAGTGCAGGAGAAACTAATAGCATATAATGCCCAAAAATGTATATTCATAATTTATTTCCCCTTTTTTTTTTTTACTTACCCTTGTGTAAACCTAACAAAACCTATAACTGACTGACCGTCTTCTCTGGAACATAAAAGATATTATGAGAAATTTCTGTTTTTTCTTTCTTTTTTTGTCAATATAATAGTCAATGGGGTCCAAAACTGTCTGGTTACAGAATATTTGTTCTTTATGTCATCTGTGAAACACAAAAGAGGTTTTGAAGGCATGAGAGTGAGTAAATTAAACAGAATTTAGATTTTTGGGTGCACTATGCCTTCAAGCATTAACTGTTCTAAACAGCATACTACCATACTAGCAATGATATCATTGTCAAATAAATGATTTAAAGTTGTGTTTGTTAACTGAAAGAAAGATGAAAAAATGAGAAACCTGTTCTAAAAAAATCTTGTATCCAATGCACTTTTTTAAAATCGATGCATCGCATCATTTACTTTTTATGCCGATGTAACGATGGGAATGATGAATTTTACTATCCCTAGTATATACTGCACTGTATTCAGTAAGTTAGTATTCCATTCTGCACACAGCCTCTGTCTTCCTCCAGTCATCACTTGATATTGATCCACAGCAACATGGCCGTCAAGCACAGCCGTGCACGCAGAAAGATGGAAAATAACATGACTGAGAGAGGCTCACATAGAAAGGAAGCTTCAGCCTTGATTTGTGTGGCTCTTATTTTTATAATGAATATTTCATTACTGATTAGCTGGTTTGTTTTTGTTCAGCCACAGTCATTGATTTGTCATGGATAGAGCAGTAACACAATAATGATCTCGACATGATGACAGTATGAAACGGCATTTGCAACCCATTTACCCTCTGAGATGTGACGTATTTGAATACAGAATATTCAGCGTAAATGACGCACTGAATTAAACGAGACACATTATGCAAAAATGGTGTTACAATTGATTTACACAGAAACTCGTTGGCTTGTGTTTCATCATGAGGCTCAATGAGACCGAGGAGATTTATTAACAGTTCACCCCCACTTTTGCTTCCTTTGGCCACAAAAAACATACATTTTAAAGATTGTGCCGTCACTTCTTTTCAATGGAATTATAAAATAAACTAATGCATTCCAAAAAAAAAAAGTCCAAAAGTAAAAAGTACATGAAAATTTAATAAATCATCAGTCCATACGAATTTTAAAAATGTTTGAAGCCAGATTTGTTTGAAGAAATAAACTGACAATGCTCAACTTTTCAACTTCAAATAATTTTGTGAATTCGTTTATTGAAAACATCTGAATTAGAAGTACGATTTATTTCTGCATGAGACGCTGCTTCATCGACACACCCAGAAGAAAGGAGACTGACGTCAAGAACTGGTCTGTTTCTCACACAAAGCTATCATAGCACTTCAAAACACATTAATTATAGCGTACAAGTCATATTTGATATGGTGCTTCTGAAGCTTTAAATCACCAGACCCATTGCAGTCTTTAAAATCACGTTCAAAAGTCATAAAGATTTGGAATGAAATGACAGTGAATGTAAACGGATGAACTACAAAAGTAAACAGTCAATTTTAATTTCAAGTTAATTTCAGTGTGCAACTTTACCACGGCGTTGTGCTATGGCCTATCATGATAAAGTCAAAAATGCCCAAAATCTTTAAAAGACAAATCCAGGGTTCAGTTAAAATGCCTGATGAATTCAACCTCTGCAAAACTGTGAATGACTACAAATGGCTGAAAACAGCTGCCCTTTTTTTAAAGCAGCTTCAATCTCATTATGCAACTCATCTCTCTTTTTCTCTCTAAACTGTCTCTTCAGAATCAGCTTTAGAAATTCTTCACCTCGCCGCCTGCCGAGGCCCCAGCTTCTCTGGCTGATTTCAAACTCTACTGACAGCTCTCATGACTAAGGCTCTCATGTCAAACACCATTATATCAGCCATCCATTCATTCCCGTAACACTGCTTTAGTGACATTTTCAAGCACTTACCAGTGCTGCAGTACCGTCTATGCTACCTTTTATTTCAACTCAGCAGCCATCAGAAAACGTACATTATTCAAAAATGCAATCTAGATTGTATTTGAAAAAAAGAGAAGGAGAGGGGGAAAAAAGCTTAGCTTAGCTAGATTATAGGATTAAATGCTCCTGCTTTAACTAGATCAGTGTGATTTAATGCTAATGCTCTCGGACAAGAGCTGCTAGCGGCTTTTTTAGACCACAGCCAGTGGTCTCCGTTTGCCCACAGGTCGCAAAGCATCTCGGCTGGATTGTCAGCTCAATAGAAATGTAGACTTTCAATGCTTGAGGGGATAAAATCACAAACATTCAAACCAATAAAACAACAACACTCAAACTGGAACATGAGAATTTCCAAATCTGTACACTTCGGTCAACGTTGACCTGGGAGAATCTAATGGAAAGAAAACAGATTACCTGCTGATTAGCCTGTATTATGGGGCAGCTTTAACCTTTGTGAAATGGACTGTCTGTTCTGTGCTCAGCCAAGCATGGCTCCTCCTCGACTTCCCCAGCGCCGCGACAAGCCTGCTCCCTATTAAGTAAGCGCTCTGAGCAGCGAGCCTTGCACATCCATCAGCACACAATGACACACTGTCCTGCCATCCACCAGCCTCCCTCTTCTTCTTTTTGTGGTAGAAAGAGGTGTCGTGTTCGCTCAGTTCTTCTGTCTTAGATGGAGACAGGAAATTATTCATAATTTTGAGTGCTGGTGGCTGCGAGGAGGAGATGATAATCCAACACTTGAAAACGCAAATAAGCACTGATGACAGACAAAACGGAGCACGTCAATACTCGACGGTGCTTCAAAAACAAACCGTATGCAAATAATAAAAGGTCTTTAAAAGGTTTGAGATGCTAGCTTCCCATTAAGCATTAACACTCTCTCCTCTCTCAGAACTGGTAAGAGACGCATTAAAAAGCAGTAGTGTCAAATTCAACACCATGATGTTGATGTTAGTGGTTTCCAGGGTGTTGCTATGTGATCTGTATGTATTTTACAATGTATTAATAACATTAACATTATGATAAATTAAATTAAATCATTATAATTATTATTATAGTTGTTATTAAATATTTGTTATTATATTATATTATATTATAATTTAATTATATGACAAAATTTGCTGTATTTTAAAATATCTTAATTGTTATTCTATTATTATTGACATTAATTGTAAATTACAGTTTATAATTAATTATTTTAATAATAATATAATTAACAATGCAGTCAAGAACCATACATTAACATGTAAATTATATAACATATAATAATAATTATTAGAATTACAATTACATTAATTTATTTCATTATTTTGTATTATTGTATTATGTGATAATTTAAATGTATTATAAAATTGGCTGTTTTTAAAATGTGTTTATTATGTTATGTTAGTCTATTATTAGCATTATTAATTGTAAACTACAGTATATAATTACTATTATTCATAATAATAACTAATACATACAACAATTATGTATTTTACAATCCATTAGGTATATTAATCATTAATCATACATTATAAAATGTTGATTATGTTATGTTGGTCTATTATTAATAACATTATTAACTGTAAACTACAGTATATAATTATTATTATAAACCGCACAGTTATTTTAATACATTTTATAATAAGCGCATTATAAAAAAAACATCATGTTATAAAATTATTGTCTATTTATTATTATTATGATAAGTCAAATAGGCTAGGCCTAATTTCAGAAAACAAAAATGTGAATGCAAATTATTTTTTTTGGTATTCTGTTTACTTTCTGATTCTTTTAAAAACAAACTGTAAGAACAATGTATTACAATCAGTAGCGAAGGTGCTGTGTAGAGAAACTCTGAGATGTATTATTCTCTGAAGTCAAATCCATGGGGTTAGGGGTTTGTTTTAGCATGAGCAATAGCAACTGTGATGCTTGCCCTAGCAACTACAACTAATAAACAAATTTCATCTGCTATAAAAAGTGACCTTTTATTATGCTAAATGACACTTAGATGAAGACCTTTATGACGAATATTTATGCCAAAATGTCATCAAATTCAAATCATTCTCTTTCTATTATAGACGCCGAGCTGAACAGAGTGCACTAATCGTGTACGGTCTTGTTCATTTCATTTAATACCACCACAACAGATGGCGGCCAATTTTCTATTTGACAATTACAAACTGGCCTTAAAAATAAACCGACAAAAGACTAGACAGACAATAATTGTTCCAAGCCATTCAAACACCCTCCCACAGCCCACAAGAGCCTGACCCTCTCCTACACCAGCAAATAAATTCAAATCATGGCTCGGCCCCATGCTTATTCAATCCAGGCTAATATCAGTGCTCTAGCACCCCGGCCCGATGGCTGACATTTAACATTCCCCGGCAGCAGAGACGGAGGGGGAAGAAATGAACCCGCTTATGCGCCTTGACACGGTGCCCTCTGCAGGAAAATAAAAACATGGCTTTCACTTACTGCCAGCCTGCGCACTGAGCCTATACATCACCCCGGCTACAGAGGAGACTGATCCAAGGTCAGCTACATTTCCTCACTGTGCTATTTTCTCTTACAATCACCGAGCAAGGCCCGGAAGAGACGCGCTAACACAATCATCTGCACGGAGACGGTGTAAACCACTCCAGGCTCTTTTATACAAGCTATTGACTCATGAACAAAAATGGGGTTAGCATGCAAACGAACACTGTGCTAAACAGACTACAGGTCATTTAATCAAACCACCACAGCACA
The DNA here is from genome assembly GCF_003368295.1 of Carassius auratus. NCBI lineage: Eukaryota > Metazoa > Chordata > Actinopteri > Cypriniformes > Cyprinidae > Carassius > Carassius auratus. The sequence continues at coordinate 1,066,284 of NW_020523286.1, read as the reverse complement.
TCTGGATTTGAGCTAAAATGCTACAGGACTGAGCAGAATTCTACCTAAAGTGACTTTATGAGGGAGCGTAGTCCGCTTGAATCTCACAAGCAAACAGCATTAATGCTGAGCAGTGCGCGCTGATTGCTTGGCTGAGCAGCTGGTGTGCGTTTGAATGTGTGTGGGTAAGGCTCTGGAGTCATCACAGTACTTCACGCTAGGTTAACACTCAAAGTGCCCTGGGAAATAACATTTAGGCTACATAGCGCTTACTTAACACAATGCTGGTTACTCATACCAAAGCCAAAATTTCTTAATGTGCTTCAACGCTGTAAATGACCAGAGCAAAAGCCAGATAAAGTAAACGCTCTAATGATAATAATGCAGGTTGATGTTAGGAAGATGTTAAAAAGAAATCATTATGCGTAATGAAAAGTTTTAGGTTGGTTTTACATTTGTAGGATGTGATGTGAAAAATATGAGGTACTCTTTGCAGGCTGTTTACTCGGAGACAAGCCGCAGTGTAGAATGCAAGATATACCGATAAGCTGGTAATATTCTTTTTATTTCACAGCAGATTACTATTAAAGGGATAGTTCACCCAAAAATTCTGTTATTACTTACCCTCATGTCGTTCCAAACCTGTAAGTTCTTCATTCATCTTTGGAACATAAATTTAGATATTTTTGATGAAATCAGAGAGCTCTCTGACACTCCATAGACAGCAATGCAACTGTAATATTCCCAAGTCCAGAAACGTAGTAAGGAGATCGGTAAAACAGTCCATGTGACATCAGTGGCTCAAACTCAATTCTGCCAAGTTACGAGAATACTTTTTGTGCGCAAAGAAAACAAAAAGAACAATTTTATTTATGAATTCTTCTCCACCAGGTTACGTTTTCTGCCTTTTAGGAGAGTTTCAAGAACATATTCGATGTAATCAGCGTTGTTTACATTCGGGAGGAAAACGTGCGCACGAACATAATCTGTGTAATCAGCATTGTTTACGCTTAATGGAAAGCGGAATCTGTATAGTGTTATTAACTTGTGTTTGAATTAAATTAAATAAAACAAAAAACAACTAATCACTTCTGCAAACATATTTTAGCGTAGTTCACTGTTGTGCATTCACACTGCATCAAATAAAATATATAAAATAAACAAATGATCACATTTGCAAATGTATTTAGTGTAGTTTACTGTTGTGCAACCACATTGCCTAAATTAATAAAATAAATTATAACTTTTGCAAAAATATTTTTTATATTTTCTCTAGTAACATCCACACTACATAAAATGATATAAAGAAAAGGATCACTTTTGCAAATGTATTTTAATGTAATGTAATAATGCCCGATCAACGAAACATCCCCAAAATACTTCCTCCCATTCAGTAGCCCCTTCTCTGCTGGTTCTTTCTTTTTTTCCTTTCTCGCTATCTGTCACTCTCTTTTCACTTTCCAGCTTTGGCCCTTGTACCTCCCTCCTCTTATTCTCTGTAGCGTTCCTCCCTCCCCCATCAGCGATCTCTTAGGGTGAAGCAAGTGACAGATGGAGAACATACTGCAGCTGGCTAATTAAAGGAATCAGAATCTTCAATTAAATATCCAAAACACTGGACCTGTCACCTCAGTGGAATTCTTTCTGAACGCAGGCTCCAACACGCTTTGTGTACCATAAGCCTGTTCAGCATAATCCAGCATAGTGATGAGAGCTTCAGAGAGAGAGATTATGAATGAAACGGCTCCAAATGCAGATAGGAATTCCTCACTGTGACCTCAACCCTCTGGCTTTTTCCTCTAAAGAGCATTCCTTCATAAATTACCCACTTAAAACACACGCCATCTTTGTACTGTATGTCTCCACCTATTATACTGATCATCCAAACCACAGTGCTGAGAAAATACATGGTTTAGGCACTGTTGTTGTTTTTTTGAGTTAATAATATTGTAATGTACCAAATTATAAGGTTCCCTCTATCTGTGTTTACTGTAAAGATTCAGGTCTAGCAGCACCGATTGAGCAGTGAGGGAGAACTGCTGCTGAAAAGCAGTGAATCTTCAGAGCCACTGAGAAAGAAATCATATTTTCCTTGACTTGTGAAGGTGAGTTCACAATCTATATTGAATGGGATGTAATAAAAAGGCTGTGTACCTCAAAATAATGGCAAGACGTATCACTCTATTGAGTTGTTCGAAAACTGTTAGTCAATCAAAAATATACAACGCAACTGGTGTAGCCCTATTCACAAACATATGACTCTTATAAGACAGATATATTTAGTGAATCAAAACATTTAGAGCAACCACTGTACGACAAATGATTCATATGAGGCAGTTCTTTTAATGTATAGTTCAAGAAGACAAGTTGATTGGAATCATTAGAAAAATAAACTGAGGAAAACATAGAGAGCAACCATCAAAGACCAATTCCCTAAACTAGAGACTTAACAACTGGTTCTTTTATGTGACTCAAAAACATGTAATGCAAGTAGTGCAGACCGACAGACAAGCAAATGACTCTTACGGTTCTTTTTACAGAAACAAAAATATATCAGTGTAGCCCAATTCCGGAAAAAATGACCAAATTTAAAACCAAAGGGAAAATCAAGCTTGTGATTCAAAATGAAGCCGCATTGGGAAATCTGAATGAGCATAAAGCACAACTCTTGCTTTTGTCACATTTTCAACAATCTGTCTCCCATTTTGCTTTAAATTGCCAACATTTATAGAAAAAAAATTATTTCTGATCCCTTTTTTCTTTGTTCATGTGTGAACACCCCTGAAGTAATAACAGTTACTGCAATCTAATGACAGCTTTTAATAATCAGGAAGAAATAATTCACTTCTTAATCATCAGTTTATCAAAGTGTTTGCCAAAACATCTCGCCTGCACATACAGCGAGCGATACAACAGAATAAAATATGTTGTGTGTATTTACCCTTTCCTTGGGGGTTAACCGTATGAGCACATCGTCCCATGAACCCCCATGCTCTCTCATCAGCACCTCGATATCCCTTCAACTGATACCTAATCTGCCACTCTCTGGTGGGATGCTGGGATAGTCACGGCCCGAGGCTGATTCCCGCAGGACTCACTTGATTAAACACAGCAGTTGGGGTTGTGACAGAGAATATGGCACCTGTCACGACACCTCCCATCATCACTCATTTAGCTGCTAAATATAAAACTTGCGCAACGCTGGCGATTATGGCAAATGTAATTAGCATCAGAAGGAACAATATTTCTACATTTCGATCAATATTGACACCACAGCGAAGAGAGCAGCAATCAATAATTTCAGAGCTCTTTATTCCAGGTACAATCCAGACAGCTGGAGACAAAGACAGAGAACAGCATCACATATTCCACCTAAACAATGGGTGTCAAAACCTTCTGTCCTCTGTCTTCCTCCATCGCCTCGCTCTCTTTCTCATTTCAGATGTTTGCTGTCTTTCTCTGTGATAACTGCATCTATTTCAGCACGGCTCCAGGGCTGGGTTTCCAGACAGGCTCAGGTAAAGAGGAGCAAGATAACATAAAAAGAGTGGAAGGAGCCGGCCAGTATAACGCCCAACTTAATCATTTCCTTTCCGGTCCCTTCCGTGGCCTTCAGGAGCTTTATTTCTGTCAGGATTCAGTGCACAAGAGCCCGTGTCAGGGGAGCTTACCCTCAATTAAGCCCAGGTAAAGTAATGCTCGTTCTGGGGGTGGTTGTGAATACATTACACCCTCCCGTCACCCTTTCAGCAAAGTGGTCCACCGCATATTGGATGTAAGGGGCTTTTTTCTCTCCTTTTCAAAACTGCAGGTGTACAATTACACTTCTACCAACTGCTGTGCTTAAAAATGGCGGGGAGTGATTTTTCTCCATGAAGCTTGAGGGCTAAGCCAAATGCATCACCTGAATTCTCCAACAAACTGCTGAAATTACTGGTTCATCTGTGGCTCTATTTCAGAACACTTATTAGTTTGCCTCAATGGACAAATAAAGTATTTCAAGTGTTTAACCTTTCTTCCCCTTCCTCCTCCACCACAACTGAAGTTGTTTTCTTTGGTTGAAAACCTGGCTTGCGCTAACCAGAGATGTGCGAAACTGTATGCAAAGCCTGTATAATTAGTAGAGATGCACAAAATCTTACAATTATAGCCTATATGATAAACCGATAATTATTTTTATGTTTTGGCTGATAGGGATACATGGCTCATACTAGAATTACTGACTACTTTGGCAAAATAATGTAAAAATAACAGTAATAGCTAAAACCATTCTCTACAAATTAATTTAGGCATCACGGTCTCCTCATGCACAGTATTTTCATAAGGATTTCCTTTAATAGTGTTATTAGTGTTTAAAAAAAATAAATGTAAAAAAGTGGAAATGATAATGTACAATTAAATATGAAATTGATTTATAGGGTTGAACGGTTAAATGAAGCAAAACTGAAACGGTGCAGAAGGTTGTGATTTTTATTTACGTTTCAGTGGCCAGTGATGCAACTAACAGTAAAATTACTTTATAGGATAGAATTATTACATTATTTTTCTTTTTAAATGTTTTATGGTAAAATATTACAACAGCATTTTTTTTTATTTTAAGATTTTTATTTAGTGATATAAATATTAAAATATTATAATAATATTGACAAATATAATAATAAAAAAATACAATATCATTATTATAATTAAATTAGTAGAGAAAAAGACTGAAAGCAATAACTCCGTTTATAATGAAAAAGATGAAATAATATATCTAGATAGATAGACAGACAGACACTTATCCACCTCTAACTGAAACCAAGAAATTAAATTAAAAATTATTCGTTTTTTGTGCATCCCTAATCTGGTATTTTGGTTCACTCAGATTATGGGCAATCTAGTCAAACATTGTAACCCACTAACACTAGATCTTCATGAAAGCAACACATCATCACATGACATCACATCACAAGAATCCAACTGTTTGGATTAATATATTCAAGATGATGCATTGGTAATTAAAGGGGTCATATGATGTGATTTCAAGTATTCCTTTCTCTTTAGAGTGTTACAAGCTCTTGGTGCATAAAGAAGATCTGTAAGGTTACAAAGACTAAAGTCTCAATTTATTTGTTATTTATACTTGTCCAAGCCCTCCTAAAATACCTCGTTTAAACATACTCCCATATGTCTACGTCACGATTTGGGAACATTTGCATAATGCAGAAGGCCTAGCACTTGTTGTTTGTTGCTCCAATCAAAAATGCAGACAAGGTTCTATGTAAACGCTGTGCAATAAAATGCAACGTAATGGGTTCCATTGTTTTTGTTTTGGCGCATCGGTATTCTGACCGGGACACGCATCATAGTATAGTAAGGGGCGTAACATTTTCGTCACACGCTTTTGAGGCATTCGGCCAGTCACAATGCACTGGATAGCTGGCCAATCAGAGCACACCTCACTTTTTAGACCGATGAGCCTTGTAAAAACCTACACATTTCAGAGAGGCGGTGCTTAGAGGAGAAACAATAATGTACAGTATGTGGAAAATAAAGTTTTTTTTTTTTTTTACCTTAAACCACATAGACACATTTCATTATACCAAATAAACAAAATAATGTTCGTTTTAGCAACATGATATTACCCCATTAAATGATCCAAGTGTGATGAGTGCTTCACTGTGATGACAGGTCATGTTCAGAATTTTGACTACACTGAACTGTTATTACACACACACACACACACACACACACTCACACTTCATATGAGTCACCCACTTCTGTGTTGATAAGAATCCAGGAGAGATGGAGATGTCCTGCCCTCTGCTCAAACTCTTGTCGCTCTCTCCTCCCTAGCAGTGCACAGTATGACAGACGAGTAAACACAGATGCTGAGCAGCAAACTAGAGGAGACCGTTTCATCAGCGATGACAGTCCTGCCTGCTGCAGGAATCAAACAAACAGCACAGGCAACTACTTGGCTGTAATAAACTGACAGGGAGAAGAATGGAGAAGAAATAGTGCAATGGACATACTGAAGGGAGTCGATGCCTGCAGATATTATGCTGCTTATGCAAGTTTAGATATAAGGTTATACATATAAAAAAAAAAATGCAGGAACCTCATAATTTTTCGACAACTGACAACAAATTGCTTCTCCACCATTTACGAATTATAGAACAGCACTTCCGTATTCCAAATCAAGCGAAGAAGATGAACTCTGTAATCCAGAAGTTGTTAATGCAGTTGATCACCAACCTTTCAGCAGCATATAAAAACAGACTAACATTACCCAGAAAAATGTTACCGCTCATTAAGAGATACAAGACTGCACAACTTATGGAGGTGTTAAGGAATCAGACTCCAGTACTTCTTGTTTTGAGCATTATTATGTATCAAATCTGGACGTAGATTTTCAGTTCGTTTAACAGCAGTACATGTGTTCACACAGAACTACAACACCATCTTTAACGCCTGATTAACTACTAAATATAAAACATGACAAATGCAGTCCGATTTCTGAACAAAATGACTATGCCGGGTTCCTTTTTAGGGAATCAAAAACACTTGTGAATCATTGAAACAATCTGAATCACTTACTGAATCACAAGTCATTACATTTCTAATGTATGACTCAAAGAGTATCAAGAATTGTTACTGTGTTTATGCCTTTAAGGATTAAGCATAGTTACAGACTCTCACAAATGTTTTAAATATATACAAATATTGACTAATATTTTATTATGTACTATATTTTACTATTTATCATATTTTTATAATATAATAAAATATATTATATAATTTTATTCTGTAATATAACTTTCACATTTAATAAGGAAAACATTTTCCTAATGAAGTGGATTAATTTAATAATGAATGAATATAGAAATTATGTTGCTTAATGCTGCAAAACAATAAAAGAAAATTGTTAATGGAATCAGAGCCAGAATTGCTAAGTTCAGCACAATCCTCATGTTTATTTAGGAAACAGAATCACTGCACCTATTACTTACACAGATTGTGTGTATTGTCCCGACCAGGATGTCGTGTCACCAGGGCGCCTATAGACACCTCCCCACGTCCTGTCCAATAGAGTCACAGCCAATTAATTACCTTCCCCTCTTAATATCTCTGATTAAGATAAAGAGATAAATAAATGCATCAATCTCCGAGCCCCAAGAGGATCTTCGGCTGAAAGGCGTAGTGACAGCTGAAAGGTTTCGCCACCCCCCAGTGCTACAGATGTGACACTGTGTGTAAAGGAAGGGGGCAGGGCACATGCTCAGAAAAGAAGGCAGCTTTTTGTTCCGAGCCCACACAGCTGTCACTAGCAGAGTCCGGTTCAGTCACATTCAGTCGTGTATGCGAGCATCTCGCCACCCACCCTGAACAAACACACACACACAAATGTAATTCAAACACAGAGGTTAGACAGGACGACCACTGCCCCTCGGGGATCTGCTGCATTCATGACCACATGACGTGGGCAGCCACACTGAAAAAAAAAATGAAAAAAAGAGAAAGAAATGCGGAAGGGGTCACTGCACCTGGTCAACTCTGTTTTTTCCACTCCTCCATTTGGCAAAAAAACACATCAGAATCAATTACGTCCATTCACCTCTAAAGCCAGCTAATCCACTTGTGTGTCATAAGCTTCCATGTAAATCCAGTTTTATACTGCGTAGCCCGTGCCCCCATTAATCACTGCTGGCACGGTCAGAAACGGGCCACTCTGAAGGGACAGCCTGCAAAATATCAGAGTGGAGGAGGTCGCAGTTAAGGCTGCTGACACTATTGTGGAAAAGGCAAAATGAAAGCAAATGGCAAAAATCCTTCTATTAGCATTGCAACAACAGCTTATGAACTCGAGATCACACAGGATAATTATTATACACAGCAATTTGGTTGAGTGGGAAGCGTGTTTGTTGCATGCTTCATTTTTTTGCCATGTAAAACAAGCCAAAATGCATTTATTATACTTGCAAGTTTTTGTTTAAATGCCAAGCTACAGAAAATTGTTTGAAATGAGGGGTCATGTTAAATGACTGCCTCACGCCATTCATTAAAAAAAAAAGCTTTTTGGCATTCTCCTACATTTAGATTTCAAAAACTTTCGAGGTTCAAACTTTTCAGGGATCAAAAGCATTTCAATTCTCCTGTTAAAAATGCACCGTTAACTAAAATCATCTTGTGGCTATAATACTGAGCATATTTGGATTGGATTTATCTGGCTCCATTTATTTCAATCATAAGTGTCTTTTTACTCTTTTTAAAAGGAGAGTCAAAATGATTTTTTTTCAATCATCAGTTGAGCTTAACTTGTATTGTTTATTCTTTATAAATATTTTTCAGAAATGTTTTCTTTGTCCATCCATACAATGGAACTGAATGATAACCAAATATCTTCTTTTGTGCTCCACAAAAGAAAGAAAAAAATTATATGGGTTTGGAACAACACTAGGCTGAGTAAAATTTCTTTCTTGGGTGAACCATCCCTTTAAACACAATTAATAGTGTTAGGTGACCAAAAAAAATGATTTGACACAGAATGCATGTCTATTTTACATGTAAACCAATTACTCACAATAACATCACATCATACCACCGCTCCTGAATCAGCGTGGCGCGATTTGAAAGTTAAACAGCGCGAGTCAGTGGCAGACACAGACAAGCATTAATAAATGATAAAATAGCTGCTCTAATCCCCTTGTTCAGAGCCAAGTACTTCTTCCTTCATCAGCGAGTGTGATATTTACACAGAAACTGGAGCGTACTCCTGAGACGAGACAGGAGAGAGATGTACATTCCCTATTTGCTCAGGTTTTGGCAATCTGCTCCCTTATAAAGAGGTGAAACTGCTTATTTGTTACCGTCGCAGCTTGCCGTGAGCATCAGCTTATCATTTTCTTTCACACTAGCTCTTCTCTTCCCCTTCCTCATTCTCTCTCTCTCTCTCAGTGACAGATGTAGACACCACCACTGACCTAAATCACTCTTTTCCAGCACATTAACCCCGATGCCTGTCCAAACACCTTGCAGAAACACAACACCTCCGCTGCAGCCGCCACCATTTTAAACAGAGCCCCGTCTCTCACCTGCGCTAATTGTTAAAATGTCCTCTCATTACACGTGGGTGGCTGATGATGGAGCCTGCCAAACATTGCTACTGAACGCAAAACGAAGCCATGATAGACCGAATTAATTGATTAAATGAGAAGAAAAACGGTGTCAATCAAACCCCAGAGATAAACAGCAGGGAGTGGGATGGGCAAAACGGCAAAGATATTCAATCCAGCTCGGGTGCTTCTCGGCCCGGATCAATAAGATTTGAATTTTTTAAAGCTCTGTTTATGAAATGCAATAATCTCTCATTAAAAATGCAGGCGGCACGTGTGAGCTCTGCTGGCGTAAATGATTCATGGTTTGATATAATGGGCTTCTCTAGGTGAGGCTGCACTGCAGCGCTGGACAACGTGATGAAAAATAAACCGTCTCACGGATGAAAGCGGCTCGGTGCAAAAGCAGGGACACACAGGTGCAACATTTGCCTCCCTTAATGGAACAAAACATCACAGATTTCTTTCCTCTTCCAGCTTATTTTTATTAAACACCAGGACACCCCAGATATCTCAGTGTGAAACACTAACCGCACAGACTACCCAAGCTCATCTAATGCCAGATGATTTACTATCTCTCTTTCAGACACCATTTTTTCCCCTGATTTCCTCCATCCTCTCATTCGGTCCCTCCCTCCCTCCCTCGCTCGTTCATTCTCTCCGCAGCGGCTCCCTGTGAGAAAATGAAGAGATTAAGGCTGTAGCATGTGCCTGACTTTGATTTAGGGGAAACTGGCTAATCATAACATAGACAGTTTAGTGCAATCTTGCATAATGAAACGCTCCGCACTAACCACCTAATGCATACTAATTTGAAACAATCCACTCCTGGGACTGGCAAAGCATGAAGGGACCGGCCTGAGAGAAGCGAGATGCTCATCAACACTAACAGCCAGGGACGTCAACGACAAACACACACACACAAACACAAACGGCTTTTTTTGGCCTTGGACTACAAGCATGGATACGGATTCGCTGCAGAGGGGTGTGTGAATGCTCGGAGGCAGACTTGAATGAAAAGGTCAAGCATCATTATCAAACAACTAAATAAACAGCACTGCAGCTGTTGGGTGGTAACGTCACGGCTGCCGCTGCTGTGCTTCCATCCATCGAAATCCTCTCTCTCTGGCTCAGACATCACATTAGGACTGTCATATCCTGTATTGATCCGTATCCAGACAAGGCTTTATTGCTCCACTTCTTCCTAGTCGCAGGGATAAAGCTATGCTCGCATTCTTCGGTTCAAAGTGCATTAATATTAACCGCGGTCACATCCACTGTGAAAGCACAGAGGGAATCTGGAATTAACACAGCAGCGAGCAGGAAGTTAGGTTGTGCATCCATTATAAGGGTCAATGACATGACGCTCATGAAGTCAAGATATAGAAACATATGATATGATAGAGAGAAGCCCTTCAGACACTCATGACTCATGTCAAGAGCTTTTAAAATATCAGATTATTTGACCTTTGTATGACACAGCAAGGTTAGTTCAGTTTCTCTTAGGGCTTACCATTTATGAATTACATATATATATTACATTATATATATATAGTATTATTGTGAAATGTTTTTACAATTTCAAAATAACCACTTTCTATTTAATGTATTTTACAATTAATTTTCCGAAATCATTCTAATATGCTAGTCTGGTGCAAAAAAAAACTAAAATAAACATTTCTTATTATTATTTAATCATTGTTGAAAATTATGCTGGTTAATATTTTTGAGGACACCATTCCTAATTTTTGAAACCGAACTCTTTTGTAACATTCGCTGTCGCTTTTGTTTAATTGGATGCGTCCTTGCTGAGTACAAGTATTCATTTCTTTCTTTTCTCAAAACCAAAGTGAATGCTAGAAGTACATTTCCAAAAAAAAACGTGGCACATGTTTTTAACAAGATTTTTCTTTTTATGGTGGACACTCTTATTTGTCATTGACCCATAAACTAAGTGTTGGGAATTGACTTCACCTAATCTTGAAGTTAATTACCTTCAGTCAAGGCCAACAGCCTCAGCGTCCAGCGTCCTCTGAAAACTACTGTGCGTGCGAGATTGAGTGCAAAGAAAGGCCACAGCACCAATAAAACTGTGCTCTTAAAAACCATCAGAGGAATTAATAGCTTGGCCTTATTTCCACTCTCAGCTTTCATCCCTGCTGAAACATATTCAATATTCTCTCACCGCGATGTTTTAAACGGTGAAAGTGTTTCCTTTCTCTGACGTGGTCTAATCGTTTCTCAAGGAGAGGTGTAGCATCTCAGAAACACATTACGAGTTTAGTCACCTTTTAGTCAGCGTATTCACGTCCGTCAGGAGAGTTGGGCGGCAGCGGGCATGTGCACTTGACAGCTATATCACTCTCCTTGCCCTCTCCTCTTCTTCCTCTCACTCCATTCTCTCTTTTTATCAGTAGCTGAGAAAGAACTGACAGCATATTTAACATTGCAGTTTTGCAGCGCATTTGTGCTCTTCTGGCCGATTTCCCCCCAGACTCATCAATGCCGCATTACCAAGTCAAATCAGGTGGTGCTGCAGAGCTCGCCTCACACCAACACAAAACAGCCAGCACCGCGAGCATCACCATCACAGCCTGGGAGAGAATATAAAACACCCTGCTCTCACGGCTCGCCCTCCATCGCTCTCATTTCTCTGCAGCCTGAGATTATAATCTCACGGGCCAACTGTTACCCTGTTATTGTTTCTCATTCCAGGAGTCCGATACCATTAAAGGCATGCCTGTCGCTTCCGACCATTTCTCACTTTTCGCTGACACTATGTTTGGAATCTTCTCATTTAATTGGTATATACAATTAACAGGCTACTACTTCCTAAAAATAATAAGTAACCGTAGGCATTGTGTCCATTACAAGCATTTCAAACAGAAGCTACATTGTTGTTACATGACTTCATCACTCTGTCTGTTTAATTTATCAAGTGGCGTCCTTCATATTGGAATTAAAAATTGTTGTTTTTAGGATTGCAATTTAGCGGAGTGATTTAGTGATTAACTTTAAATGGCCCCTAAATCTACCATTGCCAAATTGGCAAAAAGGCTGTTAATTATATAAACAATAAAAATATTTTTATAAATTATATACATATAAATATACATATAATATAAATATATATATATATATATATATATATATATATATATATATATATATATATATATATATATGATAGGTAAAAATTGATAGCCTGAATGCACTGTCACTTTGTGTGTGTGTGTTTGTGTGTTGTTTGTAAAATGAGAATGCAAATGCATATATTTGAATTATTTATTTATTTGAATTATTTATTTTTTATTTATTATTATTATTTTTTTTTATGTTTATTTATTATCACTATATATATATATATATATATATATATATATATATATATATATATATATATATATAATTTAATTGGAATTTATTTTGCATTTTTATAACAGATATAGATATAAATTGTAGACAGACAGACAGACAGACAGACAGATAGATAGATAGATAGATAGATAGATAGATAGATAGATAGATAGATATGCATACTCTGCACAATATCGTAGCATATAGAATACATCATAATAAGAGGAGTATGGCAGTATGCTTTTCTAAACATTTCCATTTCTCTCTCCTCCTCTCCATTTCTCGCTCATGACCATCCTTCTATCAGAGGAAAGGTCACACTCACTGCCCCCTTTCATCATTCTTATCGCCACGTTGCCATTTACAAGGCAGACAAGCTCTCCTCTGGCACAAGCTCAAGAAGGTAGGTTAGAAGGGACAATGAAAGAAAACTGCCATTTATTTCCCCCCGTTTTTTTGTTTTTGCTTCCACGGCTGCAGAGGCAAGACAAAATGCTCTTGGGAGGAGGAAATGAGAAAGAGAGAGATTGTATGTGCGAGTGAGAGGAAGCATTGTGTATTGTTTACTCTGTAATTCACAGCGCATGGCGTTGATTAGCAGAGCAGACTGCGACACTGAGCCTTGGTGAGGCACTGAAGGAATAATGCTGTTCCACAACTATCTCTCTCCCTCTCAATCTCTTTTACTCTAGGGCACACTGTGGAGTGACTGATGGCTGCAATGTGGAAAAAAGCTGCCTGGGTGAGGAGTGAAATTTGAACTGCTGCTGTCAGGAGCATTATTTGGCTTTTATTACGACGTGCTGCTCCGGTTGCCTGAGACAAGCCCGTCTCTACGTGAGGCAAACGAGGCAACGGCGCCTCACCTCCCTTTTATTAATTCATGTTTGCAATGAGCTCGTACATGATAATTACTGACAGAAAGCACGCTTTGTGTACTGACAGTCGACACAGAGGTGAGAGATGAGAGCACAAACAAACTCTTTAAATGGATGGACATCTTATAATATCACAGTGGTCAGCTTAGAGAACCAACATATAATGCTATGACATACTGTAGAAGTGTTTTTATTTTGTCCACTGTATTAATCTGTTTACAAATGCATTAAAATGAAATTCATGCATCGTGATACAGCTGTAATGATATAATACAACAACAAAAGTGGAATTATATCACAGAGAGGAACACATTACAGGGTGTCAAGGTCATTAAGTCTCTTAAAATGCCACATAATTTGCCCTTTTATGTTGAAAAAAAAAGTTTAAAATAAATAATGGAATGAAAATAAAATGTTTAACTTGAACTTGTTTAACTAATTTAAAATATATAAAAATAAAACCTAAATTAAATTAAATTAAAATAACCTAAAGCTTTTTTTCTAGCAGCAACTGTTTTTATAAAAAATAAATGAATAAATGAAACCCTTTTCTTTATAATGGACACTCTTGTCACTGACCTGCCTACATGGGTGTTAAACACATTCAACATATTCTTTTTTTTAAACAATATAAAACTCAACAGCAGATTAGTAATACTATAAAGCATTTCCAAGATTTATTTTTTTGAGCAATAAACTGATTGTACAAGAGAATACACAGGCCTCCTGCTGCTCGGTGTAGATGAATGAGACTGAGAGAAATTTAATTCCCTGCTAATTAGCATTCTGCTCAGAGGAGCATGTGGTCTCTCAGTGGGTTACACCCAGGTCAGGTGACAGTGGGCGACTCGGCAGCAGCCGCCGGGTTGGCAGTAGAGAACGCTCTCAAGGGAAAGTAAGTGGCAGAGCCCCTCTTCTGCTCTCCAGTCTGTCTGTCCCCTAGAGCTACTTCAGTCTTTCACAAAAAACAAAGAGCAATGCTGGATGCGGGGAGGTGCTGGGCTCATCTCCTCCTCCACAGGCTGATAAAAACAGGATTACAGGTAAATACCAGGAGAAGAGGCAGCCTGGAAACACACGGTCCAAAGCCCTTCTCCAAAACCTTGAACAACAGCCCCCTGGAAACAAATGCCACTCACTAGCGAAGCGCAAACATACGACCCCTGTGTAATTTGCTTTAAAAGTGAGAAATGATTGCCTGTGACTAGACAATAATTAATCTCGCCACCGAGAAGGGAAAAAAAGGTTACGGAGCTGCTTCAATTACCAGAAGATTCCGCCTCTGCTAACAGACGAGGCTGGATTCAAAGAACACTTGCGATGACAAAAAGGAGAGACAACTCCAGTGTCATCAGAAAAAGGCAGCGATGTGGGAAATCAATGGCGAGATCAATCGCGCGCCTGCCTCCCTCTCTAGAACAGCGGGGGAACGGAGCACTTTACATAAGCACTGATAACCATCAGGGAGGCAGGCTTCAGCTCGCTGATTTACTGCGACGGACCCCCGAGACACCTTCAGGTGGCAGAGCGGCTCTCTTTCGCTATCACTGTAACCTTCTCAAACACATCTTCAAAGACACACAGTCAGGGGGAAAAAGCATCATATACTCGGTTTAAGCTGTTGGCTTTGAGAAGTTGTGCTACGTGATTAATAAAGTCAACAAATGTGTTGTTAGACACAAACGTGCAGCATTTACTAGGTTTGTACACAACCTAGTCGACTAGTAAAAACACTATTCCGGTCTCACCTGAAGAGGATAGTTCACCCAAAAATGACATTCTGCCATCAGTAACTCACCTTCAGTTTGTTCCAGACCTTATTTGTTACAAAAAGAAACATAAAAGAAACATAAAAGATTCAGTCCATTCACCCAAAACTTTGATGCTTCAAAAAGTTCATAAAGTCATTATAAACCATAATGGACTTTTCAAATTGTGTATGTTCAAGTGTCATCATCATAATATGGATGGATGGATGGATGGACGGACAGACGGATGATTTTAATTACCATTAAAGTGAAATAACAGAACATAAACATAAAACACAAAATGTGTCTAAATTTCTAATGTGTTAGCAAATACAATATTAAGTTAACATCCAAATATTTCACTTCCAATTAATATTAAAATGTTAAGTATATGGCTACATATAAATGAATATTTGAATGGTTTTGCAATGTAGATCAGCATAAAATAAGTAATAACCCCAATAACTATAGTGATACTATACACTTGTTTTTGTAGAGAAGGCTGATGATGCAACCCACATTTTTATATAATATGTAACAATATGTTCAAGCACTCTATCAAGAGAACCTTGGCCAAAAAAAGCTGAAGACCTCTGTGCTAAATGATAGTTCCTGACATTGTGAAAAAAAATGTCTGATTCTGTGCAGTTGAAAAGTGTTTGGCTTCAGCAGTTACATGTATACAAAATTACATATGGCTGGACTGCTGACCAATGAGCATCCAGGGCCGGGATCACTTATTTAAATATGCATAAGAGATAATCAGAGATGGGAAACAATTAGAAGGTCGATGGTAGAGAATGTGCAGTAGCAGTCTGTGCTGGGTTTGTATCTTCATTAGAGAACAAGAAGAAGTAGCTAAAAAACACGCCGGATGTTTTCGGCCGATCGGTTAATTAGGATTTTTGCTGCTTCGTTTTGCGTGAGAGTGGCGGGAAGAAGGTTGATTGCCTTTTATTATCAGTCTAGCAGCTTCAGCGCTCCCTCCTTCTTTATTGCAGATTGTACAGATGTGGAGCGTCTCGGCAAAAACATCAATTCCAATAATTACAAGAAAGTGCAAGTGAGAGCACGAGCCATCGCTCATCTGCGCTCACCCGCAGGAGTTTGTACGGTGACGTTCCCCTTGATGACAGCATGTGATGGGAGCGCTTAAAAAGCCCACAGGAACACGCACGTCGTTCTTCTAATTGGAGGATGAATGGAGGAGAAGAGCCGCTCTCCAAGTAAAGAGGAATACTTTAATAACTGCAATAAGCAAAAGGGAGGTGCGTAAACACGATAAGAGGGCCCTTAAGAGTTTGTTGTGAAAAATAAAGCTAAAAATGCACACTGTCAATATAATGTGTGAACGTAGCACCTCTGAGCAAAATGTGCATCTGTCTGAACGGAGAATTACTCGCTTAACAGTTCGATTTAGCAGAAGCTCAAATTACACGCCCTAGAAATCAAAGCAGACAAAATACTTGGCTTAATAGCTTTGCGTCACCTTGCCACATTTGCAAGGAAAAGAAACATCCACGTAAAGCCAAAAACGCTGAAAAAAACAATGATGAAACCATAAGCCAATCAAGGTGTTCATCCAATAATAATGCCCAGCTTAACAGAAGGAAAACTGATATGAAGAGCATGTCAGCCTGTCGATCCATACAGAATTTTTACATTCCTACAGGTCCCAAATGGTCACTGATATACAGGAAATTATATCTTATTTTCCTACACAGTAACTCAGCACCAATTCCACATCCACAGAAATTGTTACAGTTAAAAATATAAATCTATAAACCTTTATTAATCTTTTTTTTTTTTTTTTACATTTAAAAAAAACCTAATTATAATTGGAGTAGGGATATGTACTAGCGTTCTTTCCTCTAACTAGCAAAAACTGTCACTACAAGCTCTTTCACACCCTAAAGATGTATGAGTGCTGGCTGAACTAACCCCTGACTCGTTTCCACTTATTACTGAGGCTTATACTGCCAATTGAATAAAATCAATACTTCTGTTGGCTTAGACTTTAAAGCATTTCTCGTCTAATTTCTCCCGTTAATGTTTTTTTCATGAGGCGGGACCCCGTGACACATTTGTGCTGTGTGAAATCCCTGGAGCATCCAATAAAAAGGTGTGTGTCGAATAAGCCCCGTCACCGCACTCAAAACAACCACTGTCGCCACTTACACTCTTCCATTATATGAAGAAATATTAGGCTGACTATCTCAAGCACTAAATTTTGAGTAGACCCCATCAATTTTATAGCTTTTCGGTATAATAAAAACAGATAGAAGTGCTAGCTCACTGTGAAAACAGAACGATGCCTGAAATCATTACAGGCGCTCAAAGCGGTGGATGATTTTAAAAAACAATCCATTTGCAATGTGCGCATTTATTTGCCATTTCAAAGAGAGCCTCATCTGCCCAGTCCAATCAAAGCCCCTCAATGCAAATGATGCAAAGAGAGAAGAAAAGAACATACGGGCTGGCACAGAACGAGAGAGCGAGAGCTCCAGGGTAACGCTTCAATGATAAAAGAGAGAAAATCTTGTTTTGATAAGTGAATTACTGGCCTTCACTACATTTTCCTGCATTTCTGAACCAGTGGGTTCATTAAAAGCATTGATATATCTGTCAACCTTATCCAAGTGCTCAGGACGGAAAAATGCAGTCACCTTTGCGGGGCTGAATCTCTCAACAGCTCGAGGCAACAGATTTATTACAAATTGATCCATTAGATAGCGCTGCCGTGGTTTATTGTTTACGCCGTTCCTCTCGCCCCTGCTTGTCTTTGCCACAATAGCAGCATGTAATAAGGAGGAAACTACAGGTTCGAACCCATCGTCATGCACCACTCTACAGCAAACCAGAGCGAAGAAGAGTATCTGAGCAAAAGGGGGAAAAGAGGTGCTGTCTAACAGACACCAATATGCTGTAAGCAGTCATACTGTCAAGAGGAAGTGGTCGTGGTGCAAGGGCAAATGAAGGGTGGAGGAGAAGAGAGACTTAGAGGCACTCTCTGATGAGTAAGGACTGATTAGAGAGCACAAAGACAGCAGACCACCCCCTCCCCTTTCTCAAGCACATAATTCACACCTTCAGATCCTCACATATTCCCTATTAAAACATCAGACAGGACTCTGCGTTGTGCGGGGGCTGCAGTAAAAATCCACCACTTGTGTGCCAGAATAAAATGACTATACGACCTGCTTTATGACCGAGTCATGAACAATTCCAGGCTCAGCATCCGACGGTGGCCTCTCTTGATTTGAAGATTAAGCGAAGGCTGAGAAAAGCATTATAGCAAATAGAAAGGACCAAGCATAGGGGCCTATAATGTTACAGCGATGATCTCCACTGGACTGATATGACCTGGACATGCAGTTGCACATATATCGTTTTCATCCATTACTGCTTATGGGAGCAGTCGATTGTGTATACAGCCAGACTCAATAGTGTAAGGAGGAGGTCAGCCACATACATAACTGATGAATATTGATTATCTTTACCTTGAGGTGCCTGGGTGGAAATATAAACAAAGGGGGAATCAACCATTAAACGCCAATTCTCTCCATGTGCTGAAAAAGGAACAGGAAAAGGTTCAAGCAGACAGTATTTTCAGGGCTCAGTAATATATGGATGGTAAGACAGCTCAAGTCAGTGTGAGAGCTTGTTGTAAATCTTTTATGCTTTTGTTTTAGAAAAAGACACAGTAAAATCAGTACTGTTGTGAAAATTATTACTTTTTAAAACAGTTTTCCATTTATATATTATTTAAAAACATAAAAAGTTTAATTATAAGCAGCCATTACTCCAGTCATCAGTGTCACATGATCATTCTAATATGTTGATATGTTGCTCAAGGAACATTTATTATTATTATCAATGTTGAATGTAACAGTGATGATTAATATTTTTAGGGCCAGCAAAACAATTAGTCGTGATTAATCGATTCAAAATGAAAGTTTGTTCACGTACTATGTGTGTGTGTACGGTGTATACATAGAAATACATTCAATAGATACTAATTACACACACATACAGTATGTAAACAAACTTTTATTTAGAATCGATTAATCGCGACTAATCGTTTTGAAACCCTAATATTTCTGAGGAAACTAACTAATATATCTTTGATATATAGAAAGTTCAAAAGAACAGTATATATTTGGAAAAGTAATAAACATATGTAACATAAACATTGTAACATAACAAATCTTTAATGGCCACTTTTGATCAATTTAAAGCATTTTTGCAGAATAAAGTTATACATTTCTTTCAAACAAATTCTTACTCACCCCAAACTTCTGAGCAGTGCGTCAATAATAATAATAACAGCTATTATTATTATTATTATTATTATATATTCAAAACTGCTTGAATGAATTGTAATAGTCTTGGATGCATCAGTTACAATGGATCGAAAAATATGAACAAGTCTATTTATACATTTTCCAGCAAATAATATTTGAACTCCTAACTATCACAGTGTTACACTACAGCTATATTATTTTAAAACTTTTTTACACATAAGAAAATGCTTAATCCTTATGTTGAGCCCTGCTTCTGCTGACAGCTATTGAACATCCAATTTTTCTTCTTTTTTATTTGCTATATTCTTCACCTGATATAATATTTTATTTCGCATTTCAGAAATCTAAAACCAATAACCGCAAACTAAATGATCATTCAAATGTATTTTCATTGACAAAACAAGTAGTTTTATAAAGAACTGTTTTATTGAGCTAGCCATTCTAAGGCTGAGATGATTCAGATGCTTCTGCCTGGCTTAATAAGCTGATTCAATATTTAAAAGCGCTGGTTAATGGGCCAGCAGGTTTATATGGAATCTTACTGAAAGGCACATGTCAAACACAGTGCAGAAGCCTGGGCTCTCCTCCCCCGGCCCGTGCTAATGCATCGCAGAAAATTGTATGGCTTTGCTAATACATCCTCTCCTCTCCGCCTCTCTCATTCCTCACACTAATGCACTTACAAATGGACAAACCAGACTAGAAACAGACTCAGAGTGTCAAGGAAAACGGTGACGGTCTACATCCGTGTGGGGGTGTGTGTATATGAGCTCCCCATAACTGCAACCTGAAAACACTGGCATTAGCCAAAAAATAGCACTATACTACAGGCTCTACTCGGCAGATGTAGGAGCGATGCAATAAAAGCACCAGTATGCAGAGACCATGTTTGTGTGCAGTGTTCACTCCATGTCATGTCATTACAGCAGCCAATCTTTTACCTAATCAGCAGTGTGTCTCTTCAGTCAGCAGGGACGAGGTAACATGGCTCCGTTCTTTTACAAGATCCCATCTTATTTTCCACCCTCTCTACGGACAGCAGACAGGCAGGCAAGTGGTTCACTATTAAAACAAAAACACCAGTTTGTTAATAGCTCCCCGCACCCCTTTCTGTTCTCTGGATACGTCATGGAAGCCTATAGTAAGCCTTTGGTACTTTCATTTCCCAACATCTGTTTTGGCTTTGCTATAATATCATGAATTTCTCTTCCCCCCTTCCACAGTTCCACAGGATGACTCCCATAGCACACTTCTGTCTGATCTAGGAGGACATCTTGGAGCAATCTGGAGAAGGGTCCTGTGATTCTTGAGCATGTTACTTTAAGCTGTTCACTGTCAGGAAGCTCCATCAGCAGCCCTGATAGTGTCTGGTCACAGTTACATGGTGAAATACAGCCACGGTATAACACACTCTCTATTACAAAGGCAAATGTCACTGCTTGACTGCTTTTGACTCATGACCCTTTTTATGCTATTATAAACTGCTGACTTAAACTGTAAGCTTCATAACTGTGTGAATACTAAAAGGAACTGGCCTGTTATGCATCAATCCATTTAAGGGACTAATGAACAGACAGATGGCCGCTATCACATAAGAAATAAAAAGAAATGATGGGGAGATCAGGACCCCCCCCAATATGAAGCAGAGGGATGTTGTATCACCCTGAAAGAGTTTATTATGTAATAATGACAAGGTAAATTCATAATTATTCCAATTATTAGATGGCTATTTACAAAATAAATAAATAGTGGATATAAAATTTATTCAAACTCAAATAAATAAAACATCTTTATCCAACTTGTGTATTACCTTAAAACTAAAAACTAAAATAAAATAGTATTGCACCAATATATTTATGGACATATGAGGTAATGCACATTAAAGGGACAGTTCACCCCAAAAATGAAAATTGTCCATGGTAGGACCCTTGTTGTCTATGGAGGGTCAGAAAAAAAATCGTAATTTGTGTTCAGATGATGAACAAAGGTGTTGAGGGCGAGTAATTCATCACAGAATTTTCATTTTTGAATGAACTATTTCCCTTTCATTTGAATTATTAAATTAACACATCGATCGGTTTCACGATCGGTTTCCATTGTACAGCTTTAACATAAACTCTTAAGTATTCCAGAGAGCCATGTAATAAAGATACATAACATCTCCACTCACTGACTGTGCAATGATCAAATATCTATTACAATTGCAGAAATGATTAGGCTACAAAAAAAGTATCTGAAGCTACACCGTTTGCAGCACAATATCTTACTGCTTGTTTTTCTCTCATCTTAGACGCTACAAGAAAAATGATGTACAATACATTTGCATGACTCTCTTCAAAACTGTCAAGAAACACAGGGAAATCAGCCCTGCTCAAGACACGCAGAGCCTCTCGGTGTCAGGGAGGAAGAAAGGAGGCCTGTCTCATTTCTGCCAGGCTGCCCTGAGTGTCAGCCTAATATCTTAAAACAACAGATGCAGAAAGCACTGCTGCAGTCAGCCAATTACCCGCTTTTGGCATTTGTGCTACACACACACACCAGAAAACATCTTTTGAGGAGAATGAAAGAGCTGGATTGTTATGCGTGCTGTCAGTGTGTGTTGTCAGACTGTTAAATTTAATGAGTACACAGAATTTGAATGGCCCATCAAGAGCTCTTCGGAAGGAGCATGACAGCATTGTCCAGGGCATCAGATCTTTCAAGGAGGAATCATGGATTTCTAACAAACAAGGGTGATTTGCAGTCACGCTGTCTTTGCAAATCAAAGCAGACCTTACAGTTGAACAATAGATGCATAAAGAATGACCTGCTTGGCTATACAGATGGCAGCCATCAGTTACATACTATAAAGAGGAGGCACGATGAATGAATAGCAAGGTAAGAGGTAAATTAACCAGACGACACCTCTGTAGACCAGAGACCAGATAATCTAGAAACTAACTTTCACCTCAATGCCCTAAAGTAATGATCCGGGTTCAGTTAATGCCAGTTGAAAGCATTTGTGGCTTAATGTTGATTACCACAATAACAAATAATTTCAAGACCTTGAAGACCTTGGGAGACAAAATTAAATGGAATGGATTTAAAAGCAGAAATCTGAAGCTTATACATTTATAGAAGCTTGCATTAAATCTTCTGTTAAAACTTTGAGCTTCAAAGCTGTTTAAATGATTCCAAGGAGTTAGAGTTTATGACAAAGTTGCAATGTACAACTTTACACAAAAAAAGACAGCACGTGATTTTTTTCCATGCTGAAATCATTTACATAATGATTTCACAGGCTCATTCACCTCCATTTACACCAAGAAGGAAAACTGTGACAATAACGTCTATTACATCAATGTGTATGATATCAATCTGTTTATTATAAGCAAAAACTGCAGTTTTGTCATCTGCCACTTTATATGTTTAATCTCTTTAGATCAGGATTCTTATTGGCTGTTGGTTGTATTATTCACCACCTGGAATTTTTTTTTTTTTTTTTAAGTGAATCCTACGATATAGTTCCTCAGTGCTATATATCGTTATATTATATGAACTCTGCTGTTCTTTTCAGTTTAGAATGATTTTTAAAACAATAGCTTTATTGTAATCATACTTGCTGTAAATGGGACTTAAGATACTTGCTGTAAACACAAATATTCTCAATTAAACTATTCCTTTAACTGATAATGCACCTTTCGAAGTTTTGAGATAGCAAAAAGGCTGAGTCTACTTTCGTGGCATCGCATGATTTAAAGAATCGGTCCCTGGGAGAAAAATCGACCTTATTCGCCTCCCTTTCTCCTAGCACCAAATGTGGCGGCACTGTAACACATTTCCAAGTCTGTGCTAAGCCGCACGCCGAGACGGTCAACTATGACACAAATCAAGGCTCGGATCAAAAGGAACAGTGTGTCAATATGATGGAGCATTATGTAAATGCTGCCTCTCCCTGCCTAAATATTGACAAATCAGCTTGCAGAAGCGAGGCAGCAAGAGCACACCAGCATCCACATGGGATCTCCCCTCCAGTCGCTGACTGACAATTCATAGGAAATGTCTTCCATTTACAACCCATTATTTACTGCTCTCCCCATGATTGCTTCACACTGGCCCTGGCAGCAGCTGCCCCAAATTGCCCTCTTGGGTGGATTCTGAGCACACTCTTGCTCAAAAGATGGATTCATGCCATGCCAAAAAGGCTAACCAGATTACTTCTGTCGTCACTGATTCCCCGATTGCTGCCTCTATCCTAAAAGAGTACGAGAATCTAGGACTGTGCGGCAGCCTGACTGATATGGCTAATACAGCGAGGCACAAGTGTACACAGCAGGCTACCGCTCACTCCACCAGTGACGGTGGAGTGAAGCCACATTCACACCAAGAACATAACTATCTAAGATAACTATAATGATTATTATATTACCTTTCACACCAGCAAACCTTAATTTTCTGTTCCTTACAAGCGTGTGATGCAGTCTGCAGCAATTCTTGAGTTCTTTACAGGAAAAGGTAACCCAAATATGAACATTAGATGCAAATTTACTTACCTTCAGGCCATCCAAGATGTAGATGAGTTTGTTTCTTCACTGGAACAGATTTGGAGAAACTTAGCATTACATCACTTGGTCAGCAATCTTCTGCAGTGAATGGGTGCCGTCAGAATGAGAGTTCAAATGACAGATTATTGATACAAAATCTTAAAGTACATTAAATTCCACCAACATATGTCTTTAGAATGGTTTCGGACTCTTGTAAACAGTGTTTGATCTGTCCATATTTCTCCTGATTCAGACAAGATGAATTTCTTACTGGAGAAAATAATATTACTGATAGGGGACTTTCCTAATGATGGACTTGCTTCTTACAAAGACAGCTTTTTACCTTACAAAACAATAAAGGGTGGAGTCACATGGATAACTTGTGGATTATTGTGATGTTTTTATCAGGACTCTCATTCTAATGGCACCCATTCACTGCAGAGGACTCATTGCAAGTGTTTAATTTTTTCAAATCTTTTGCAGTGAAGAAATAAACTCAAGTGCATTTTGGATGGCCTGAGGGTGAGTACATGTTCAGTCAATGTTCATCTCTGGGTGAACTATTCCTTTAAAACCTTGTTATTATAGTTATCGTCCATGGTGTGAAAGAGCCCAGCGATGTGACTGTCAAGCTATTTATTCTCAAAACCCCTCTCTGCTGTTATAATGCAAGAGCGACTCAACACACTCATGAATCTTCTTCAAATATGAAAACGTCAGGCACTGTGTTCGGGAAACAAGATTCAAAAAGCGGGATGTGGCTGAATTGAGTGCTGCTTTTGCGACGAGAAGGATGTGCTGTGCTTTAACCGGTTTTCAAAAGCTGAGCCAGGCCTATACGTACAGCAAATACAATAGGCCCTCGCCTTTAGGGGTGAAAAATGAGCACAGCTGTGAGTCAGTGTGACACTGATTTTGTTCAACAGTTTACATAGCTGCTCTGTGATACCCTTGAGAGTACTCTCATGCCCTTTGGCCAGCAGAGAATGATTACTAATAGCTTTCTCCTACACTGTTAAGACTCCCACACACTCTTTATGTAGCATGACTCTGAAATAACAAGATCATCAGAGAATAGCAAATTGAGAGTTATTCTAGCTGCTTCGAAGTCTCTGACAACTGTGCGCACAAATACAGCGGCAACAAACAAGAACCTGTGGTCGTGTCGGATTCTTCATTAACAGGCATCATGTGGGTTTAAGTGTTTTGTTATATGGGTGGCATCAGCTTTGAGGTCTGTGCACGACCAAATGCTCATGTGATAATCCCAGCCTGTTTGACTGTCTCTTACTTTCTTTCAGCCTGCTAGATAAGCACATAACCCGAGGCAGATGGTGCTGAAAATCATTATTAAGGAGCAACCATAAAGCTAAGCCATTGTGCTTCAGATAAGTCTATTTGTGAGGAGAATGTCACTTAATGTCACAAAGTCTGCAAAATAATTAAATTGGCATCTACGGCTCAATCGCATCTGTAGAGCAAAACCACATAGTATCACTACAAACAACAGTTCAGACAACAACAACCAAGGCCCAGTCAGATGAATAGTTCTGATTTCCACTGGCCACACAACAAAACCATCTCCAATTATCATTTTTATCTATGTATTTTTGTACATGAAACAATTCATAGAAAAATATGTTACCATGGACCACAAAACCAGTCTTAAGTCACTGCGGTATGTTTTTAGCAATAGCCAAAAAAACCTTTGTGTGGGTCACAATTATTGATTTTTCTTTTATGGCAAAAATCATTAGGATATTAAGTAAAGATCATGTTCCATAAAGATACTTTGTAAATTTCCTACTGTAAATATATAAAAACTTAATTTTTGATTGGTAATATGCATTGCTAAGAACTTCATTTGAACAACTTTAAAAGCGATTTTCTCCGCATTTTGATTTTTTGCACCCTCAGATTCTAGATTTTCAAATAGTTGTATCTCGATGTATACATCTCTATTTTTTAAAAAGACTTAAGACTAGTTTTATGGTCCAGGTTCAAATATAATATAATATAGACTTTTTTAATAAGAAAAATAATAATTTTATATATTTTAATATATTTTAATTTTTGCTATTGGTTAAAAATAATATATTAATTATAATATATATATATATATATATATATATTTATAAATACTAATAATAGATTTGGAATTACAACCAAAAAATACTGTACATTATTCAGCAAGAATGTAAATAATTTGATTCATAAACATACTTTTGCAGGAAGACAATAATATACAATGAAAACAATGTTGTACAGCACTGTTTTGATGCTTTTAAGGCTTGCACAGGTCATTTTTGCAATTTCAGCAAAGCTTTGTCGGTTAGCCAACTAGAAAACATTATCTCATTGACAATATAGCAGAAATCGTACAACAAGAAAACCAAAAGTTTGCTAAGCTTACAAAAGTGGTTGAATGAGCTTGGAGTATGTAAATTCCTCTGCAACACAGCACTGGTCTAAAAGGGTAAGTGACTGTTCTGTAAACTGGCCTGAAACCTTCTCAAACTGGCCTTGGTCCAGTGGGCCACTCCTCATTGAGCCCTGACAAGCAAACAAAAGCCATGTATACTAACAAGTCAAGAAAGATGAAACAACAGTTTTACACATTAAATCATTTTAGCAAAACAGAACAGCTTGGCTGAGTAGTGTATGAAGGATTATCTAACGCACTGGAGAAAAAGGACCACAGAAACACACTTGTGCCTCCTCCAATCACAAGCTGTTGAGAGTGCCATTTGGTCTTAGTGCAACACAGTGGCAGGTGGCTGTACAATTCAGCCTGTGTTTACTGCATGCTGAATGGACAAGAAAACAATGCCACGATTATGATCTTATTCAGTTTATTTCCAATTAAGTGTGACCAGCCGGCTCTAGTTCTACATCTTAGAATGACAAATCTTTATAACTGTGCCACACTTCACCTAAATCGAATTAGATGGTGGAAACTATCCTAATGAAAACCAGTTGCGTCTATTTAAACCATTTGTTATTTTTCAAGGGCAAGAAATCATAAGTGCAGCTCACAACCTGGGCTTCACATTTGATTAATTAACTGTTTTATTGATTGCCCATGTGTTAAGCTAAACAATTTAATGTTTAAATGCCATCCAGCATAATCAGGCTTCAACTTACAAAGCAGTATTACACATTCTACATTAAACAGCATCACACACAAAAAATTATTACTAACTTTTTTATTACTTTAGAACAAACCTACTGAAGCAAACAAACAAACAAAAAAGATTTATAGTAATGCATACAGGTACATATTACATAAATCGTGTTTATAGTGTTAACTAATTTTTTATGCATTCATTTTATATGTTGTAGACTTTGAGTGCTGCACAGTTTTAACTGTCTGGATGCTAATTAAAGGAACATTTCACCCCAAAAAAATGTTTTTGTTAAAAATTTACTCCGCTTCAGGCCATCCAAGATATAGATGAGTTTGTTTCTTCGTGAAAACAGAGAGATTTCTCACCAGTGGGTCCTGTGATGTGAATAAGTGCCATTAGAATGAGAGTTCAGACAAACGTTAATAAAAACAATAATCTACATGTAATGCACATGAATCCAGTCCTTAAATCAATATTTTGCCAAGAAAAAGGCTGTAAGCTAAATAAGCTCATCATTACAGTATTTTAACTTCAAACCACTGCTTCTGGCTAAAGTATCAGTCTATAACGTATAACAGGAAAAAATCCATCCTCTGTTGTTAAAAACATCTTAATTATGCATTTGCTTCTTACAAATAAGCAGCTTTTCCTTTTTTAATGTTGGACTGGAGTCATGTGAATTAGGCAATTTATGGATTATTGTGATGTTCTTGCTGTTTGAACTCTCATTCTGATGGCACCCATTCACTGAAGAGGATTTATTGGTGAGCAAGAGATATAAGGGTAAATTTCTCCAAATCTGTTCCAATAAAGAAACAAACTTATCTACACATCGGATGGCCCTAGGGTGAGTACAATTTCAGCAAAATAAAATGTTTGAATTATTCCCTTATGCGAGTATCTATGAAATCATCTACAAATTGTTTTTGCAAACATACAAAGTCAAACTGATGACACATAATAGAAATGCAATCAGTGTCAACCACCTGTTGTTTACATCCTCACGATCGTTCTACTTAATTTGTGTTTTCATCTATTCATCTCTTTTAGATCAGTCATCTATTCATCTCTTTTTTTAATCAGTCTAAGAAAAAAAAAAAAAAACTTGTAGCATTTTGAAAGCTGTTTCGATAGCCAGCTCGAGCAACAAACTAGACACAAAAGCCCATCTGAACCTTCATGTCAACCACTATAAAAACAGTGGATTGATCTTCCAAAGCACAACTCTGACAAGCCAGACACTAAACAAACATGATGTGTAAATACTGTCACCTGACCTCTCAGGACACTTTGACAATAAAATTATGTGGGCAAGTAAGCGTGCTTGATTTAGAAATCTCAAGACAGGGAGATGGCTTCTTCTGGGTAACCTCACAAGCTTGCAATCACACTATCTTAGAAGATCAACATAAATAGGGTAAGAGCAATTAAAAACTGCACAATGAAGGAGATACGTGCGTGATTGTGCAGGCGCACAAGTTGCCAACAAAGCGCTCGTGACTCGGGTGCAAGAAATGATAAAACACGAGCCAGACAACACTATCAAGTTCAGTCCCATCCAAACTCTCCAGTAACCCTTCTGACCAGGTCTGCTGTCCTTCCGATGACTCAAAGCCGCGGTGTTACGTTTATATTAGCTCATGAATGAAAGAGAGATGTATCTTTGTCAAACACTATGATCTTTGGCACACACATACGCTGATGATGAGGATGATGATGCTAGCCTGCTAGCCAATGTCTCTTGTATTAATAAAGCATAACACCTCCTCAACGACAGCTCACAGCAGCTGTGATTAAAACACGGAGCTAATTACAACAGCCATACAAGCTAATCAAATCATCTTCCGTACACCCGAGAAGACGGTCAAAGGCGGAACTTACCTGAAGTCCTTCTCTACAACATCAGAGATTTTGTGTTTTGAGATGTTGTGACTGAGCAGCGGCGGTTAGCGGATAAGAGTCAAGTGCCGCTTCAAGTGTTTTGGAGTTGTTTTACACCGCTGGCAAACCTATATTAATGATATGTCTGTCACTGTCAAATCAATATTTATGGTGGTAAGGAGTGTTGGTAACGGGTCAGTGTTGGGATACAGTGTTCTCGTTTTCTCTCTCTCTCTCTCTCTCTCTCTCTCTCGCTCTTCTGTAAGAAAGAAACCCCCCCACCTCCCCCCGCCCCGCTTGAAATCCGCTCTTCCTGCGAGGAGAATAATGTGCGAGTGAAAACGCTCTGCCTACTTTCCAGTGTCGCGCGTTGCGATTGGTTGAACGCGAACAGAGTGTAAGACGCGGACCAATCAGATTGGTCATTTTGTGATTTAAAAACGCGCGTGTATATGTGTGTGTGTTGGTGCTGTGTAGGACTGCCTAAACAGTGCTGGTAGGATGGTAGTGAGGGGAATTTTGGTTCATACAAGAGATTCGAATTTTTAAATCTTTTAAATTGTATGTTTTCTCTTATTTTAATAATTTCTAATCATGCACCAGAAGTATTTGACAGTCGCACTGATTTTTAAGCTTCTCACGCATGAGCACCCATTTGTGAGGTGGAACTTTTGTTGTTATTGTTTTTAACTCATTTTTATTATTATTATGAGTGAGCCAGAATTAATTTGCTACAAATTATTTATGTTATTTTTTATTTAATGTCTAGCTTTAAGCATGGGCCTACTGTTCCAACAAATGCAAAAATGGTCTCACATCACAGCAGGCACACAAACGTCATAAAACATTTATTTGATATTTGGTCAAATTTCGGTTGTGACGTCAGGTGACCCAAATTCAATATCAATTCAATTTCAATGTTAATTCTATGTCCAATACCAACATCAGCTGACATGTGATATTTGTCGTTTTTAGGTTGTGTAACCAAAATCCAACGTTAGTCAACGTCAAATTGGTGTCAAATACCGATTTTCATTAGGTCCGTCAAAAATTGGGAACCAACTTCACACATACTCCGTCTGCAGTGCGTATGCAGTCCGTGTGCATCACGTGCTGTATATAGTGCAGAAGGAGCACAGACTCATTGTGCTTTCACTCAGGAAGCGTTTGCAGTCCACTACTAATACGCGGCTGTTTAGTCCACAAACACTACATTTGTTCATTATTTTGATTTCAAATCATGTAAAACTTTTTCAGCATTGTGACTCTTTTATCACAGTACAGCAACAATCTTTCACAGACATTAAACTCAATAACTATAACCAACGTATTATTAATGCACTTGACTTCTAGGTTTGTATAGTAAGCTGCTAAAGCAACCGGCAAAACATTTTAACACAACGATTAGCTTAGCGTACTTTTCTTGTTAGGATATCGCAAATATTTAAAATTAAAACCACTGACAGAAACGGTCGACTCTCCTGCCTTTTGCATTTAAATCTTTATTACAAGCAATCCCCCGGGTCTTAATGAACTTAGTTTTTCTGCTTCCATAATAGTGCATATATTATGTTGCCTTGTTTATCTAAAGGTGCTTTTTTGCTTGTTTTAAACCTAGCTAAAAAACAATATGTTGAGTGTGAAACACAGTAGGCTTTAATTAGTATACATTTATTGTGTAATCATGGGCATCAGAATGGGGGTAAAACCAGTACTGATTACAAGGGCCCCAAAGGAAGAGAGGGCCCTTGAAAAGTCTGGAATATATTTTATTTACCTGGATATTTTCATGGGCGGGGCCATTGGGGCCCATCAGGACTGCCTATGCATAGGGCCCGGGATCTTGTGCAATGCCCCTGTGTGAAATTACTGCATTTCCGTGTCAATTCATTTTCATTTTTACCGTAGACAATGCAGCGTCACTTTAATTCAGCGCGTGCAGTACAGCAAAAATAGACTCGGTATGTAAACGATCGCTGCACTGCTGCAGACGCACCGCTCCTGGAATGCACTGACGGACCGCAACCGCATGCAGTGTGAATGCTGGAATCTGTTAACATGGGTGCGTAAAAAAATATGCAACGTATACGCAATGCAGACGGAGTACGTTCATTATTTTGATTTCAAATCATGAAAGTTGTTCGTACAAACCAACTTTCCTTTTAAGTCGGTCAGGTCATGGTTCACTACAGATTAGTTTGCACATGAGATGAGCAAGATATAATTTGTTAATGCAATGGTTCCGTTAGAAAGGAGACCTGACTCATTCAGATTCAAAATAATCTACTGGTTCACTGAAGTGGTCACCATTCAGTACTACCAAATCGAATGCTGTTGTTTTAGTGCTAGTAAAACAATTGGTTCACTAAAAGTCTTTGTTAAAAAAACACCATTTGTTAGTACACTAGGCCTATGTGGATTCCTCGTATTAAACCTAGCTACATTTTCAGATATGTAAAATGTGAATAAGTCACATTTTAAAAGAATAAATCTGTTCACTTCTGAGTAGCATGGCCTTTTATTTTCAGGATTCCCAAGCTTTAAACACCTGGCCGAGGAGGGACCACATTATTTTTGCAATGCTCTTTCAGAATGTTTCTCTCTAGTGTGCTTTATAAGCACATACAGTGTGCGGTTCCCTGCTGTGGAAATGATTGGTTTATACTGTAGTCTTCCACACTTTATGCTTCTCCCTCTCTGAAACGATGCTTCAGTCAGTCCCAGAGGATTCATTCAGCAGTGGGTCATTGAACATGACCGCTGAGCCCTGAATGCTCTACTTAACCTTCTGCTGTTCTGTCATGGATGTAATCACACAAAAACAACATCAGATCGTTTTACATTTAACATTTTCCTCAGTAGCCATGTGTATTTTTAGTATGTACAGTCACTCGGTGCATTTAACAACATTGGTGATATATTAATGGTGCTTTGGAATAACTGACACAATCCTGTTTTGCATTTTAATAGACGTTAGGTGAAAATGTGTTGCTATTTTGCATTTTATATAGTTAGGCTACATACATTCAAGGGAAATCCAGATCTTATCTTATTCTCTATTAGCAGTTAAACTGAACCGAATTGCAAAAAGAAAGATATATACATGATAATGGTGAGGATTTAGATTCATCCCATCGATTTGTAAATGTAGAATAAATTGAGTATAAATTAGTTTAGATGACTTTAGTGATTCCTTCAGCATCTGTATTTAGATGGCTTAGTCAGTAGGTGGCGACTCCCCTGACCGAGTCATTTAATCAATAGTAATTCTAATAATTTATTTTGAAACATTGTTCAAAAAAAATAAATCAAATAATTAGGCTACAATTAAATAATGATTTAAATAAAAAAACTTTTTTTCATTTAGTCAACACGAAAAATTATTTAAAAAAAAGAAGTAGCCCAGTATAATTACACAAGTATATACAAAGAGAAAAAATATTATTTAAAATTATTTTAAAAAATATACCTTTTTGATTTGTCAAAAAAGCCATTTTCTTATTCGTAGATTCAATTTCAGGGACAGAGGGTGTCATCACCTGCTATTACAAGCAGGTTTCAGGATGTTTTGCATATGTAAGTGCAGCATTGTCTAAACAAGAAAAAGGAAGCTGGAAAAATAATAAATGGACACGCAGTGGTATCATAGTGCTGGGCAAAGGAAAAAAACAGACTGAAGTCTAACTGTTTTGTGTTACAGTGTAGTGATCACAGCTGGCTGTTTTCTTCTCTCATTATGATAAAGGTATCAAGAGGCTTGCGCCGAGATATTGTGTGGGAAACGGATGGCTTGTTATTCTATTGTGACATGACAGGCTGAATGAACAATAAAAATGGGGGAAGAGGGAGAATTTTTGTCCGAGGGTCTTGATTGGAGGAGAAGGAGCACGCAGTGATTGATTTCAGCGGGAGAGGGCGAGGAAGGAAAGTGGATTCAGGAGGTGTCTGTAATCAGAGAGACAAAGCCAAACGTTCAAGTGCGGGTAAGAGACAGGTTTTGTGCGAGAAAAAGAAACCGCACACCTCCCCTTCCCTTTGTCAGTTGAAATATGCAAACTCTTGATACAGAATACCATACCTCGATCATTCCTGCCAGAACAAGACAGATGGCCTGAATCTTATTTCCACTGCAGAGCTACCTTGTCTTGGCAGCTCATCTGATACTCTGCTATTAGTAATCCCTTACATACTGTGTGTCAAGGTATAATGTGCATCACAGGTTTTATGGCACCTTTAATCTGGCAAATTCCCTGGTTTTTAAAACCATAGACCTGGCGACACTGAATGAAGGCATGGGTTAGTGTGTTGTGGGAGCTTTGAGGAGTGAAATATAATGAGGATCCAGATTACAGGAGACAATAAAGCACAGTGTGATTTGATTGTTATCGAATTGTGGGCGGATTCATGCTCCCAAAGGAAAACTGATGGCAAAGAAAATCCTGAAGAAAATATGTATGCATGTGCACGTACTATGCAGATGAGAATTATTCAATTAATATAACGTAATCACATAAAATGATAAGTCCTAATAATCACAATGCAGATTCAAAGCCATGATGTTCATTCATCATACCAGATCATGCAGATTTTTTTCTCCTTTTTACAAATATGTAGTCAAAGCTGAATATGAATTAGCCAAACAACCTTGTTAATGGTACATTTTTATACACTAAACGAAAAATCTAAATATCTATCATTAACAGTTGTTATTTTAGTGTGCCTTTACATAGAAAATGCTTAAAGTGATAGTTCACCCAAAAATAAAAATTCTGTTTTCATTTACTCACCCTCATGTTGTTCCGAATCTGTAAATCTGAGTTTCCGTCTTCTGCTGAAGACAAAAGAAGATATTTTGATGAATGTTGGTAAATAAACAGTTGATGGTAGCTATTGACTTCCATAGTATGGAGGGGAAAATACTATGAAAGTCAATGGGGACCATAAACTACTTGGTCACCAGCATTCTTTAAAATATATTCTTTGATGAAGATTTTTTTTTTTTTTTTTTTTTTTTTTTTTTTAGCTTTAATAGAAAGAGAGAGAGAGAGAGAGAGAGAGATGGGGGGGGGGGGGGTATGCAAAACGGATAAATGCTGTTTCAGCATTATTTTGGCAGCATAACGCTGTACAAAAGCCTCACATGGCAGGAGAGAAAAGAGGTGACATCTTAGCCAAGATTGTGCATTATACTAAAACAACGGCAGAGGGCAGTGCGGGATAAAACACGATCTCCACACAAGCGTTTCAGTGGTAGAACTATTAACGTTTCTTTCTCGAAACGTTGAAGTATACATATATACTGAAATAACAGAATCGCCTGAAGACAAAGTTAATCACTCGCGGAAACAGCAAATCCGAGCACAGGTAGTCAAACCCGTGTCTGTCATACTGTTAAATTCCTCTGTTGAGTAATGACTGACACGACCACTGGGTGGCGCTTCTGTTTCTGTTGCTCCAGGGTTGTGTTCATATTTCCGTCATATGTTTGATCAGTGACAGATCGTTAAGAAAGAGTCTTTCTCAGGTTTCTGTGCGGAACTTTAGTATAAAAATGTATTTTTAATAATACATATGTAATGGTTTTAATTTTCTTATCTTTAATACTTGATTGGTGCACTTTCTGTAAGCTTAATGTGCATGTAAGACCTTGGATGAATTTCCATAACCTTTCCATATCACTTTTAGACTTTATTAATTGCCATGACTTTTTCAGTAGTTTGTGACTAACAGATTAGGATTTTCCTAACTTCTAGCTGACCAAAATTACAATCACTGTATTGATTATTTTCTCTCACTTTTCTAGGGTTAAAAAACGCAATTTTAAGATGGGAATATTCTGGGATTGTTTTCAAATTTGTCATGACTGGGTCACTAACCTTGTGTCCTGGCACTCATGCTCTGTTTGAGTACCTCATATTCTGACCTGTTCTTTCAAACCAAACTCAACAGGGCTTTAGTTTTATTAGAAACGCTGAAATGTTACTTGATTGCTTGTCAGAAAAAGCAGTCTGTGCGACCTATTTGATACTAAATTGCAGATATATTCTCCCTGTTGGTTTGTTTTGCTGAAAGTAAAATGAAAGAATGATCTCTGCTGTCAGACTCTAATCTTGCCCAACCCAACTCTCTATGTCTTTGTTATTTTTTGTGAATTATTGATGTTTTATTATTTGAACTGATAATGTAAATGCATTAGTATGTCTAATGGATTTATACACTATTACTGTGTGTTAAGTAGATAAATATAAGCCTCACCCACTGATGATGTAAATGCATAATTATATATATATATATATATATATATATATATATATATATATATATATATATATATATATATATATATATAGACACACACACACATACATATATATATATATATATATATATATATATATATATATTGGCAAATTACAAAGTAGATAAATATATAATATAAGCTTTACCCACACGCTTCTATTTTAATAGGGATCATTTATTTGTTATGCCACGCATATAGAACTAACACTTCTCAAAAGCAACACAATGCACATACTCAGGCTGCACACCGCAGCACAGTGAACAGCTTTAGTTCTTTGCTAAAATACTCTGTGGAGCACCAGAATCACTACAACTCACAAGAAGCTAAACAAAGCTTTCTCACACAAAACAGAGACACAATAAAGGACTGATGCTATTTGGAAAGCAAAGCATAGATGTGGATGGGGACAAGGGCTATCATGGAGAGCAGTATTCTGTGCTATTGACTACAGATCTGGACCTTTGAATTCACTGCGTTTCCATCTATTCTCCATTCTACAGGAGCTGGCATTGTGTGGCTTTATGTGTGGGAGAGTAAGCACAATGAACACACTAAGACTGAAGACGGGCCGCCACTTCAGATGGGCCTCCTGAAGTTCTGGCCAGCGAAACGAGCCTTGTCTCCAAGCTCCTCCTCAATCCTGCAGACGTCAAACAATGTCAAAATCAATCTGGGAATTTCACTCACTTTAAACAACTTAAGACATGCAGACTGGTACTTAATGTTATTTATTAGAGATGTAAGGATTAGCAAAAAGAAACTATGCAGGAAAAATAAATCATGGATCTCTTCAGTTTTTAAATGAACAAGAAATACTGAACCATTTAACAGTTTGAGGTTGGTAGGATTTATTTCTTATTCTCACTAGGTTTTCATTTATTTGTAAAAAAAAATAAAAAATACAGCAGTAAAAAAACAATAAAAACATGTGAAAAATGATAACAATTTATAGTAATTTTTCTATTTGCACGGGAAACATTTATTACTATCAATGCTGAAAATGTTATGCTATTTGATATTTTTGTGGAAAACCTGAATAAAGTTCAAAAGAACAGCATTTATTTGCAATTAAATTTAAGATTATAATTTGTCTCTACTTTTGATCAATTTAATGAATAGTTGTTGAATAAAAGTATTAATTTCTTTAAAAAAATATTTGACTGCGTAATGCAACTATTGACCAATCAGAATAAACTATTCCAGGCAAAGAGCTTGTATAAAAATGTAATGATGTACAAATGCAAGCGCTCACCTCAGCAGCTGATTGTACTTGGCCAGGCGCTCAGACCGGCAGGGAGCACCAGTCTTGATCTGAGAGAGAGAGAGAAAAAAAGGCAGTTTACTTTGCAATTCCCTACACAGCATTGGCCAGCCTTGGATAAGACGGTGCTTGGCAAGCTTTATACCTGGCCAGTGCAGAGTCCGACCACAAGGTCAGCGATGAAGGTGTCCTCTGTCTCTCCAGAACGATGGCTGACCATCACACCCCATCCATTAGACTGGGCCATCTTACAGCTAAACAAAGGAAGACACATTACATAAAAAAAAAAAAAACACAATAACCTAAACTTTAGTTGTAAAAATATCCACATCCACAGTGCGAGACATCAGAAATACGTACGCCTGAAGGGACTCGGTGACGGATCCGATCTGGTTGACTTTGAGCAGCAGGCAGTTGCAGGCCTTGTCAGACACAGCTTTAGCGATGCGCTTGGGGTTGGTCACCGTGAGGTCATCACCCACCACCTGGATGTCAGTGCTGGCAGTGAAGTTGCTCCAGGCCTCCCAGTCATCCTGGTCAAATGGATCCTCAATGGAGACCACTGAGGAGCAAAAGATGGAACTTTATTGATTTGAACTGCAGTTAAAGGAGTTCAGATCTATCTATCTATCTATCTATCTATCTATCTATCTATCTATCTATCTATCGTTTTAATAAAGGATTGTTACATAGCAAAAATGCTAAAGGTGCTAATTTAAATGCTAAATGTAAAATAACTATTATCTATTTGAATATATTTAAAAAATTAATTTATTCCCGTGATGGCAACGCTGAATTTTCAACAGTCATTACTCCAGTCTTCAGTGTCCTTATAATGTTCCTTCTGTAAGTCTGGAGAACTGCTGACTGGCCTCTCGGGGGTTAAATGACCCCTGTTAAAACTCTCACCCCCAGAGCAGGGTTTCACTCACTGCTGGATCTCTTCAAATACCTCTGCCTATTTTTGGTGATCTAAAGATACCCAAAAGACACGAGGGAAGAACTTGTGTTCGGGTAAAGACACTTAGATAAGGATACGCATTTTGGTAACATTTTACAATAAGGTTTAACACCAGTTCCTGCACTAGATTATTATTATTACTAAAATTACTATTAATTACATTTGTTTCATGTTTATATAATCACATAATTTGTCTACATAGATACTCTGACTTCAGATTCGCACTAAGCAGTTGTCACCGGTCGTCTGAGGACTGTAGTAGTGTATCAGACTCTCACATACAGTGACACTAAAGATCAGGGACACTGACCAGGATAATCTTTGACGAAGCTCTTGTAGATGTCAGCCAGCTGGTCAGGGCTGATATAACGGCTGGGGTCATCAGGTGATTTGAAGTCCAGGTCGTACTTGCCATCCTTGTAGAACTCAGAGGCGGCCACGTCCATGCCGATCACAATCTTGTCAGTGTAGCCGGCTTTGCCAATGGCATTCTTCAGCAGCTCCAGAGCTGAAAAACATATGAAGTTGATGCATCTTTTTTCTTTTCTTTTTTTTTTTTTTTTTTTACATAAGGCTTTTTGGATAAAATGTATATAGGTAAAGTATATGTTTTAGGTTTCACTTACATTTTTTTTACACTATTAAATCTTACCCTTGCCTTCACTAGTTTATTTTAATGGTTCTGCAGTCTGACTAATGCAGTATTTAATATCCAAACATTCAATGCCGAATGTTAACTTCCCAAAAGTCTTTCATATCAAATGCCCCAAACAGCTGTAATTACTCATAACAAACCATTAATATTTCTGCAGTTTATATTAGCTACAGCCAAATAATCAGTTCAGGCATTGATTTGTACTTTGTTTGAACATAAATGCATCTTGAAAATATATATTTCATGGTGCTATGCTTATTAGACGTAAGCTTTTAACCTACATCAACTAAATTAATTGTAAAAATAACAAATAATATGGGTAAAGAACAGGATAAATATTTAGACATACACAGAATAAGTAATCCAATTAGATGTGAAGGTCTCTACATTATTTTTCTCTGAAATAGGCTGATGTTATGGCTGTGATTGCAGGCAACACTAAGGTCATGCGCATTCCCAGAATTCACCAGAGAGTTGGCCTCAGCTGCAGAACTTCACTAGCTTCAATTCAATTATACCAATGCAGCAGATCTTCAAATGAAAACCATTTGTTTTTTGATTGAAATTAGTTTTGAAGGACTGAGCAAGTTTTGGTAATGATTCATAGTAACTCAAAAATTTTGTTGTTCAGTGGACATGTTTGTAAACCCAGTTATCTATGATCAAGATAACTATAATCAATAACTCCTTTAGTTATCTCAAGTGTTGTCTCTATATATTTTACCATATTGCTTTATTAGCGCTTATCACTTGTTTGCTTACCAGTGGCTAAAAAATGTATTTGGTTATGAATGTAAATCATTTCTAAGATCAAACGGATAGTTTACATTTAATTCCCAAAGTATGTTTTACCGTGAATATGTTTTATATTTATGGTGGCATTACTGTGGTATTTACATTCTTAAAAATCTGAGGCAGATCTACATCTAGACCTGTTATCACACAGCTCCAGACTCTCACCTTCTTTGTTCTCAAGGATGTTGGGAGCGAAGCCACCTTCATCGCCCACATTGGTGGCATCTTGGCCGTACTTCTGCTTAATGACGTTCTTCAGGTTGTGATAAACTTCAGCACCAATGCGCATGGCCTCTTTGAAGCTGCTAGCACCGACAGGCAGGATCATGAACTCCTGCATGGCCAGCTTGTTTCCAGCGTGGGAGCCGCCGTTGATAACGTTGAAGGCCTTTGAAAACAGACACTCTATTTATAGTGCGTCATAGTCTGCATCTTTCAGTAATGTTGGTTTATGTCATTGGGCATTTATTCCAGACAGAGATGCAGGTAAGTGTGCAGCAATTGTGGCTGACTTTAGCTTATAATATTTATAATAATTTTTTTTATGATTTCAACTTGTACTGAGCGCACAAATAGTTCTGATGTATTCAATCACATGACTTGTTCAGGGCAAGTCACATTCATTTTTAGATGCACAGCTAAGAACTGATTTAGTAAATGTGTTTGGATTTTGCTTTATTTACAGAATAAACAAATATATGGCAAAATTTGCATCATATAGGTGGATGGAAACCAGTTAAACATTATAATGTACATCAGTAAAGACTGATAATTATTCAGGTTATTATTGTGAGCACGTACAGGGACAGGGAGGATGACTTCTGGGTTGCCAGCGAGGTCTGCGATGTGGCGGTAGAGGGGGACGCCCTTCTCTGCAGCACCAGCCTTGCACACGGCCAGGGAAACGCCCAGGATGGCATTGGCACCAAACTTTGCTGCGAATTCGAGGGAGCACATTCATTAAAATAATGGATGCGTATTTAAGAGTGTTTATAAGCCGGCGTGAAGAGCTGTGAAAAATTACACTTTCATAACGTGAATAAATTCTGTTCTGGCAACCGAAGGAATTATAACTATAATGAAACACTTAATCATATTAATATGCTTACACTTGTTTTCAGTGCCATCCATATCAAGCATCAGTTTATCAATCTTCTCCTGGTCCAAGACGGACACGTTCTGTTTAAGCAGAAAAGATAGATTACTGGCAACATCAATCATAATTCAAGGAGTTTGACATTCACACAAACTTCTTTTAGCATAGAACAAATGCAACATTACAGCATTCACAGCATTGTGAGATTAGTGGGAGGTTTTTATCTTTAGAATTATCTTTAGAGATGACAAAACGCTATTTTTTTTATTCCAGAGGTTAGTTAATATTCACCACAAGACACTTACCACTTATAATCATGGCTCTGAACTTATCTAATTCTCTCAGATAATCTTTCAGTGCCTCTTTTATATATTATGAATAACCACAACTCATCGACAGTATACATTATCATGTTAGTCAAAGAACAAATATTCCTACCTGGCTAACCAGAGCAGGTGCAATTGATTTATTGATATGCTCAACAGCTTTTGAGACACCTGCAGGAACACAAGCAGACCATCACTGACCCAGGCCAAGGAGTGGATGAACATGCAGAGCAGACATGACTAGATGATCACAGAGCAGATAGCTGCTTTACTGTCAATGAGAACGTCTGTGATCATCTACAAATACCTGCCGGGGTTAGTCGGCAAAGCAAACTCAAAAAAGGCTCATGCTGCTTCTGTGCTTTATCAAAAGGGGTTAAGTTCCTCACTTCAGTTAATACACACGCTAATTTACCTGATTACACAAAGCAGGGGCCAAGAACTCATTTACATATTTAACAGCTCTTTTCACCCCTGACAGAGGAGAAAAGATGGCAGAAGAAAGAGAGGATGAGAGGAGAAAAGAAACAGTGAGGTGTAGATGATACCCTTGAAAAAAAAAACTGAGGAAATGATGGATGTCACAGAAATTAAGAAATGAAGGTTTAAAGATAAATAAATGCAGTATATTCTTAATTTCATTCAGATTTTTTCTGGATGTTATTATGAAGTATGAAATATACATGATATTATGTATATTTGTAAAACATTACAAATCGAGCATGATACAAAATGAGTTTTCACATAGAAAATGTTATTTTATTTTTATACGCTACTGTTAAAAGGTTTGTGGTCAGTAAGAGTTTATTTAACATTTCTGAAAGAAGTCTATGCTTTTTGTTTGATCAATAACACAATAAAACAGTACTGTGAAATATTATTACACTTTAAAAATAATAATAATTTTAAGCAAAGCTGATTTTTCAGCAGCCATTAGAAATCATTCCAATGAATATTAATATACTCAAGAAACTTTTCTTCAAGATCCTTTGATGAAAATACAATAAAAACACTTTTGAATAATCTAATGGGTCCTTGTTGAATAAAACTATTCTTATATCTCTGAAATACAAACCTTTGCCCAGATAACGTGTCTTGTCATTGTCACGGAGTTCAAGGGCTTCATAGATGCCAGTGGAAGCGCCGCTGGGCACTGCAGCTCTGAAGAGACCTGTTGAACAATAAATACATGGAAACCTGTGAATGGTTATTAATAATTTACAAACAACCCTGCCTAGATTTGCAGAAATCTGTCTCCAGAATTTCCTTCTAGAACCACTGACGTCACAGCTGGTCTACCATATGAGGAATGGTTGGACACAAATCCTTAATGCAAAAACATTACGCAACAGAATCACAAAGAAAAAAAAAAGATCTCATACCACATGTCAGTCTATGCTATATCATATCTTTAAAGAAAAAATAATCGATTGATTAAACAATTGACAAGCATGGTACCTCAAGGCATTTTTTAATCACCCAAACTCGTGTTAAAAAGTGAGGTTAAGGGGGTTTCCTCTAGTGATGTAACCTCCTGAGAGAAAGGGACACCCCCTGATTAAGGCGGCACACATGCACTACAAGATGGCATATTTTGACTCAGATTGTGGCAAATCTGCACATGCATATTCAATCAGCTCAGCATAAGTCGGTTGCCAGAGCGTGAAGTTGAAAACGGATTTAAAGCTTAACCAGAAACACATCAACTCTTACATAATAAGTCTGTACCTAACCAATCATTTCCACCAATCCAAACCTATACAACAGGCAATAATGCCTAGTTTTGATCTTTGTTACATATCTGTGTTAATACATCACAGACTGATCCAATCATTTATATTAATTGTTTTGCAAATCTAATTAATCAAAATCTTAGAAATTGTGGACTAGTTAGAAGTTAAGCTGTATTTTTCCAGTCCTCATACTAATCAAAACACATCCATTACGCTGCGCTCAAGTACACACAGACACATTAGGTTTGGTTGAGTTGTCTCCATTTGTTTTCATACATCTGGGACTGAGCGGAAAAGTACAAGAACATCAGCAGAAGATGAATAAACTTTCTACATATAAAACAATCCCTATAAAACCCCCCGCATTCATCACCTTCAAAGACGAACCTGGCAAAGTAAGCCAACTCCCTCTCTGTTCAATACAATCTGGCAGAAGAGATATTCTACATATATGTTCTCTTGCCAGCCTCAATCTTTCAAAATTGTCTTTCACTAAACATAATTAAAATTCTGGGCATGTGTTAGAGGACAAGGCACCGCCTTGGGGAAAGGACAAAAAGTTACAAAATCAAGTATATGCTTTTAAGCATTGTTGCAAATGATCAAAACATTACTATGAGATCCGATTAGGCAACAAGTCTGTTGTGGTTCAATTTAAAATAACTGTGTTTTTATTTTATTATATTTTAAATTATTATAAATAAGTTTTAAATATTATAATGTAGCCTATTTTAAAATATAATTTATTCCTGTGATGACAGAGCTTAATTTTCAGCAGGAAATAAAACTGTTGTGCTGCTTAATACAACTTAATATAATCATAATAATTTTTTGTGATGAATAGAAAGTAACAAAAAAAACTTTACTCTCACTTTTGATTAATTTAATACTTTCTTTCTGAATAAAAGTATTCATTTATTTAAATTATAATAATAAACATAATAAAAATCTTTCTGATCCCAAACTTGAATAGAATTACTTTCTGTGTTCATGTGCAAAGCACCACACTATAGCATTGCAATCCAAGTGGTATGCATTACTTCAGCTATTTATAACCACCTACCACCTGATATGTCGACTATATGCTATTGGACACCAACATGAGGGCCTGAATAAGCAGAGAGCAGCTCAGAAGCTCACCCATGTGAAAACTGCCACAGCATTTAGACTGTACGCCCCAATAACACCACACACAAGGTCAATTACTGTCGCTTTGTATTGATC
This sequence comes from Carassius auratus, assembly GCF_003368295.1. Lineage (NCBI taxonomy): Eukaryota > Metazoa > Chordata > Actinopteri > Cypriniformes > Cyprinidae > Carassius > Carassius auratus. The sequence goes on along the minus strand of NW_020523286.1, from coordinate 1,023,039 downwards.
TTCAACTTGTAATGGACTGCTCTGCGGTTGAAGAGACAGTGGTGATGGACCATGCTTTTTATCTATAAAATGGACCCATTTTTGTATTTGCTGGCACATTACAAAATGGATTAAGCTTCCTGAAAGAATCATCAGATCAGTATACATATATGTGATTCTCTTTTTTAGTATTAAAAAAATCTGAAGTGTTATTAAGTGTTAAATTGTGAAGAATTGCAATTTTTAGCATTACATACCTTTCTTGGTGTACAGATCAACCTCCACAGTGGGGTTTCCACGGGAGTCAAAGATTTCACGAGCGTGGATCTTCAGGATGGACATGTTGCAGTTTCTGAAAAAAAAAAAAAAACTGGAGCTGACAAACATATCAGACAGCCACAAAATAACACTTATGGTTAAAGATGTACAATGTATTGGTATCATATCAGTTATTGGTCTATTTATTTCATTTTTATTTTATTTATACATCTACATCGACCAAATATGGAAAATGTAACTGTTACAGCATATTTACTTTGTTTTTACATTTACATTATATTAAGCCTTAAACACTAATATAACTTTTTTATGAACACATTAGCAAATCTCAATATAAATATGAATATTTTATTTATAATGTGGTGATGTATAAACTCGCATCACGGTTTTCAGTATTTTATGGTGAGTTAATTCAGACAAAATATAACTTTAGTATTTTCAACGAATAAAACTTATTTAAAACAATTTTTTATATAAAAATAGTAAAATAATTATGCTTTATAAGAAATGGAAATATAAATTTAACTTCTAGTCATAGCTAGTCCCACTGAAGGCCTTGTGGTGATTTCCCCATTAGGAAATGACTCAACTATTCCAAAGTGAGTCAAAGATCAGGAAGGTTCTACACTTTTTCACCACATTTCATCAGAATCAACTCTTTATATGATCTGGAGTTTCAGTTCATGCAGTCACCAAAGGACTAACAAGTTCAAAGTGAGTAAACCACCCCATTCTGACAGTCGACATGAGTAACAGGCACCAGAAGTTGAGAACAAACTAACTTTATGACTTTTTCAAGTGCCTATTTCCCACTCCAGCCAAGAAAAGCTGAGCCTTTCGGCTGTCAGCACCTGTTCGGCTAAAAATGCAGCTGTACAGAACATTTAAAACATGTAATGACACTCAAATCCTCTAGCATTATGCTTGTGAAGGTTTGAATGCTTTTGCATTTGAAGACACTATTCATCTCTCAAATGAATGAATTCCTTGCCATTCTTTAAAATAATTTGTTTGCTTAAGCTCTTGTGTAAGGAAACAATTCTTTGCACATAAAGACAAAAATTAATATCTCAAAAAACTATTTTTTTCATCATCAGATTAAGAAAAAATGGTAGCACTTTATTTTACAGTCCTGTTCCCCATGTACATACTATGTACTTATTATAACTATAATAACTCTGTAATAACTAGGTACTAACCCTGAACCTACCCCTAAACCTAACCCTTGTAGTTACCTTGTATTACTAGAACTTTCTTAGATAAATACACTGTAAGTACACTATAAGTACATGTAAGTACACGTACTGTAAAATAAAGTGCAACCGAAAAAACTTTCACATGAATATCACAAGACCAATTTCCCTTATCTTTATCATTTCCTGCCCTGTCAACATAATGTTTTAACATATAAAACCAACAAAAAAACACATACACTTCATTTGGACCAATGGAAAATCCTGTAGCCTTAAATGTCTGTGGAAACTTCCCACTGGCCACAACACAGTGGGTTGGGTTAACTGAGACAGACAGTAACAAGTGACTGGCCTTCAGTCTGCAGTGCACAGAGAAAATGTTGCTCTAAATTGTAACAGATTTATATCGAGAATTACATTTAAATGAGCTTCAAATTCAAGATTTTAAATATCTGTGATGACCATCAAAAAAGGTTTGTTGATAATAATATATGTCACACTAATAATTAAATTTAATTCTAAAATAAATCTATTGCAACGTTTAAAAGCTACAAAATAAACAATATAACGTATCCAGTTACATATCTTTCCAATCTCATTAATGTTGCAGTGTTGAGATAATAGTAACCGAATACTCCGATTTTAGAGGACGTCATCGCACGACAGCATCACCTTCATCAGTATTGCATAACTCGCTCGAACATCACGACCCCTGATTTAGCACATCTTATTATTCATGACAAACGTTTTTAACTGTTAAAATATTATAGCTAAAACACACACCCTGCATTCGCCTTACCGTTTCTGGTCTAGACGGCGCAAGGGAAGTCAAGAGCTGACCGTGGTGCAGAGAGCAGAGAAGACAGAAGCTGTTGCTGTGGCGCAGTTAAGTGTAGGGCATCAGGATTCAGGAAGGAAGCGGTCAGCGCGAGCGCGCTTCTCGTGCCGTGATTGGTCAGTCGCGACTCACGCGGTACGCGAATGAGTTTGCATGGCAGAACGCACGTTTTCAACCGGCGAGACTCCGCCTTCGACAGAGATGCGGAAATTATAATTCACTGACTAAAAGCATTTATTTATTTTAATTCAAGGTTGTTAATGACATGTTGTTGACATTATCTGGAACTTTATTAGTGTATCTTGTGTTCAAAGCTTTTTGACTCTAATATTTTCGCGTTTTATGCTGGAAACTGGTGCATTGTGGAGTACGTGCAAAGCATCACCTACTACCAGTGATGAGTCACAGTGAGTGTGCACACGAGTGAACGGATACTGATTGGACATGGCAGCTTTTATGTCATTCTAAACTCAGTTTACACTGTGATTTATAAAATTATGTACATTCGATTGCACACTGGCTTCAAAGGGTTTATTGTTATAATATTTAAAAATATGATGACAATCCCTTGTCAAAAATGTTTATAAACATATATATTCATTCACACTTAACTTTTTTTAAATGATACTTAAATTAATTTGATAGATGAGAGCTTTATGTTCCTTTTTATTTTATATAGCTTTTACAGAGTCAATGCGTTAATTTTTATAAAATAGAAAATCAAGTTTTTTTAGAAGTGTATTTAGATGGTTATGTTTTATTCTGGGAATTCAATAGCACACAACAATATATGCAAATGGGAACAATATGAAAGCATTATGATTTATTGTACCAAATATATTCTCAATGACACATCTCTAACGCAAACGATGGTCCAAGTGATGCTGTGCGCGTTCTCGCCTCGACTATGGCAGCCTCCCTCACTGAATGACCTTGAGCAAGAATGCAAGATTACTAGTACGCCATCTGATGGCTGCTCATAGTACTTCCAAAATATTTCCTCCAAGTCCTCAGACATGCGGTAGGCTGTATCGTTCGTGAGCTTCGTGGTTATGAAATACAATGGCGTTATAATATATATATGCATCAAAAGTTTATTTGTTTGTATTTGTCTTTGCAGAAATATACTACTATAGAGATTTCCTGACAACATATATGCTGTTCAAAAATGTGTTGGTTGTATTTATTTGATTTAAAACACATTAAAACAGTAATTCTGTTAAATATTACTGATGGACAAAATACCCGATATATTTTTATATACTTTAGTATGCAATTTATTCTTGTGATGGCAAAGCAAAATTTTCAGCAACCAGTCTTCAGTGTCACGTGGTCCTTCATAAATCATTCTAATATGTTGATTTGGTGCTTACAAAACATTTATCAAAGTTGTGCAGTGCCATATTAATGGTGAATGCTTAATATTTTGTCAAAAGCTTTGATATCATTTTTTAGGATTCTTTGACAAGGAGAAAGTTCAAAAGCATTTATTTAAAATGTAAACGTTTGATAAGTTGATGCATCACTGCTGAGCAAAAGTATTAATTTCTTGTGGAGTATTATAAAAGTATTATAAAATCTTGTGGAGATTCATACTGTTACTATAGATTGACTTAGTGTTCTTAAACTGAATATACATGGGGCAAATTTTCGAGCAATGTTGCTTGGGCACATTCCCATTGAGAATGGGTAACAAATTCTGATACTTTATATCAGTCGTGGGACCTGGGTTGCCCAAAGTTGCCCAGCAACATTACTCAAAAAGTTGCCCTGTGTATCATCAGCCACTGACTGAGCAATAATGTTCAATAGTATTTAACCAGTTCTCTTCTTTCACTGAGGTACAGTGAAATATGGTTTTCATGTGAAATCACTGAAGACTGACAAGGCTTGAGGCAATTAGAAAAAAAATCTGCTGTCTTGTTAGTGCTGAAAAATACAGAAAAATAGTAATTTCTAAATTCTCAATCAACCCACAAATCACACGGTCCTAGACAATTAAAATTTGTACAAGAATATTAACCTCTAACTGTACCAGTTTTTGTCTTTGAATGATAGCACACTATGTTCTTACCTTTACGTCCTACGTTCTTACGTACCTTTATCCTTCCGTGTACCTTTATCCTTCCATGTACCCTTATTTTCCTGTACTGCGTACCCTTGCAGGATTTATATATTTGGATGAATGTTATATGTAGTCATTTTAATTTAGGAACTGTCATCCTTGATGTCATGTTTAATGTATAATATCCATAGAATCAACGTCAGATTAAGATCTTGACAAAGACATTCCCATCACAGCAGTGCCATTGTTAGATTTGTCCTCCTCATATCACTCTGAATTTAGGTAAAAGGTACATCTTGATCACAACATGTTTTCCCTCAATGCAACTGCACTGTTATTATGCTTTTTGCAAACTCCAGACATGTTTTCACAGAGTTCTGTGAGTAATGGATAGTAGTGCTGTGCACAGCACTTGCCTTGACTAACTGGAACACCTTTACTTCATTATCAGCTACTAAACTCTAAGTGACATTGACCTCTGTGGTTTCTCTCTCCAGGCTCCTTCACTCCGATTCCCTCCTTTAAGCATTGGCTTTTTATTTACATTTTTTTTTTTTTTGTTTAGAATTCACAAACAGCATATTCCATTGTTACTAACCAATAGCTTTAGTATTTTGTAATAAAAATTTCCATTGTAAGATTTATAATATATATATTTTTTTACTGCATTTTATCTTCTGTTATCCCTCAGTTTCTCCATTAAATTTTCCACTCCCTTGGCACAGCTTGTAAAAACATGTCGTGACAGCTATCATAACTGTCAGTAGTGTGTGTTGAACATCTTTGTTTGTGATTAAAACATGAGACATAAGACAGGTGTTTTATTTAGCCAGCAATTTGACAAACAATTGACAAGACTGTTTGCTACCAGGTAACATGTTGTTGGTTTTCCCTTCTCTAGAAAAGAGAAAAGGTTCTCCCTAAGTCCACTATCATCTCCACTGTTTTGAGCATGTTCAGCTCCAGGTTGTTAAGACCGCAGTCATCATTTAATGTAATTATTTGGAACATGGTTTATTTATTAACAACAAGTTACCTGTTTCAAATGACTTCCTGAAGTGTGTTTATAGTGTCCTTTCTAATCACTCAGACACTGACGTTTTGTCTCAGTACCAGCAACATGTCAGAAGTGCGCACGAGAAAGTGCCAGTACGCTAAAGACTAAAATACTCAAGTGTCGGTTCTGTGTACCGGTGGTGCGTACCGGCCCACTTCAAGCACTGGTTTAGATATTAAAAGTACAGCTATAGAAAAGCAAATTCTATATAAATTCAAATATCATTTTAAAAAGGTGCACCCTTAAGGTAAACATGAAAAAGAAAAAAAGAGAAACCACTGAACAAAACTAGACTGACCAGTTGGTGAATCCTGAGAACTACAGATGCTTCAAACATTTATTTGCCGATACGTCAAAGCTTCTCTAAATGACCATGTTACTACACGCCTTTGGCATTCTGGGTGTCACTCTGCACCTCTTTACAATCCTGTGAACGAGACTGTTAGAGCATACATCACACGCAGAGTCTGTGCACGCTGAGCATGGAGCTGTTTGTAGTCCTGTTATACACCGGATTGGTGAATTTCGTATCAGCTGGAATAGATGGACAGAAATGGACATATTCAGGCAAGTGCATCCTTATTATTATTATTATTATTATTATATACAAATATTCATACCATTAATCTTGAGAGTTCTGATGCGCGCGTAATAAGTTTGTAAGGCAATGTTCGATAACTTACGTTTACAGTAAATTTTTATATTAGACATTTAGCCTTTTTATATCGTTTCGCTGCTGTCTGTGTAACTGTAGCAGTTGTAGGCTAAAAAGTCACATTTTTAAGTCAATCTGTCAAATAACAATGAATTGCGTAGTTCTACGAGAGCCTAGCCTGGTTCTCATCACAGAAGAAAAATGTTGCATATAGGTTAGGCTACCTACACAAATAGCCTATTAAAAGAAGACTGAGGATAGTAAAAAGAAAAAGATAAATATCTAAGACAAATAGGCCTATGGCTAAATTAAACAGTCTATCCACTGGTTGAATTTAAAGATTTTCAGTTGATTTTTACTTGTTAAAATTAAATTGTAATTAATTAAAATTGTATGTATTTATTAATTACTTTATTTATTTATTTTGGTAGACTAAATTGAAAGGTCATTTTTGGGTGCAACCTGTCATAGTTGTACCTTGGTTTAAAAAAAATAAAAAATAGGTTAATAGGCATGGTAACCACAATTATCAATGGTTTTGCTACACTAACCATAGTTTAACTGTATTTGCAATAAAGCTATGCTTAGACAAATGATCAATATGCAAAAAAAAAAAAAAAAAAAAAAAAAAAAAAAATCACTGAAATATTTCCAATCCTAGTTGAAGCGCTGTGCACATATAAGCGATGGTGCTGCACATATAATCGACTGCGGTTATAGTGTATACGTGAAATGTGTCGCGCTCTGCTTAAATGCCTTTCATTGTTTTATACAGAAGGAGAAGTGGACCAGAAGCACTGGGCAGAAAAGTTTCCCGAGTGCGGCGGCGACCAGCAGTCTCCCATTGACATACAGCGGCGCAAAGTGCGCTACAATCCGGGAATGCTGCAGCTCGAGCTGACGGGATATGACGAAATGCGCGGCAACTTTCGCATGACCAACAATGGACACTCTGGTATGGATTCTTATATTAGAACCATTTCAAATCAATGGACAATTCTTAATTGTTATTATTTTCTAGCTAATATAAACTGCCTAAAATTGTAATGTCGAACTGTTATTTTAAATTTGTCGCCTTCTCGTGTCAAAAAGTGGCCAAAAATGTATCTATTTCGTCCCTTAACATTAAATGCTTCCTAAAGGCTACTTCTCACTACTTGAGTCCATGTAATATTAACAGGATAGATTAACTTTTAGAATGTAGTCAACAATCTTGTTTGTGTTTGACAGTGGAAATAAATCTGCCACAGACTATGAAGATTACCAAGGGGTTTCCAGACCACTACACTGCTGTCCAAATGCATCTGCACTGGGGAGGCTGGGATTTAGAGGAAAGTGGATCAGAGCACACAGTGGATGGCATCCGCTACATGGCAGAAGTATTTACAGAATTCATTTTAGCCCAACACATGAATGAATATACGTTTAGAGACATATCCTAGATATAAAAAGATATAAAGCAAGCAATGCTGTTAAAGCTGCAGTAGGTAACTTTTGTAAAAATATATTTTTTACATATTTGTTAAACCTGTCATTATGTCCTGACAGTAGAATATGAGACAGATAATCTGTGAAAAAATCAAGCTCCTCTGGCTCCTCCCAGTGGTCCTATTGCCATTTGCAGAAACTCCATCGCTCCCGGTAAAAAATAACCAATCAGAGCTGCGGTCTGTAACTTTGTTTGTGTTCAAAATGTAGAAAAATGTATATAATAAGCGAGTACACCATGAATCCATTTTTTAAACCGTGTTTTTTAGCTTGTCCTGAATCACTAGGGTGCACCTATAATAAGTGTTTATATTCGGACTATTTTAGATTGCTTCGGGGGTACCGCGGCGGAGTAACCCAGTACCTTTGTGATTCTTAGACATAAACAGAGAGAAGTAGTTCCGGCTACAATGTTCTTCCGCAAAATGCAAGCAGTTCTGTTTATTAACCGCTAGAGCGTCAAAAGTTACCTACCGCAGCTTTAAGGGATTGTTTTCTTCATTGACTATGGTTGAAGGCTTATCCGTTCAAGTGATGCTGGACACGTGCCTGAAAGCTTAGTACATTATGTCAGGTTCTATTTTAGACAAATATGTAGTTATCATTGTTCTGTTATAAATTGTATTGATTCATAATCAGCATTCCTGCATTTAAGTTGCTCAAGAGGGTTGAAAAAACTTTAATGTAGCAATACGGATGGACTTGTTTAACTCAACATATGATTTGAATTTAACATTACTCAATTTTAAGTGTAATTTCTGGCACCTTCCCGTTTGACTTCTTGTGTCACAGCTGCATGTTGTTCACTACAACTCTGATAAGTACAGCAGCTTCCACGAGGCCAAAGATAAACCAGATGGTCTTGCAGTTCTGGCCTTTTTTTATGAGGTAAGACTGGCTGTAAACATCTTGTTCATCCTGTTTGAAATTAGAATAATATTTGTATTTTTATGACTCTTAAAAAAACAATTATATATATATATATATATATATATATATATATATATATATATATATATATATATATATATATATATATATATAGTGGTGCAGTGCTGCCCTCTAATGGGAATAAGGGAAAGCAAATTATCTTCAAAGAACAAGAAAAATGCAAATGAAAATGGAAAATGCTAATTATTGTCTATGTGAATTTTTCTGAAAAGAGCTGGGATACATCAAATAACCAAAATGCACCAAATGCCCCCGCATTGCCTGAATCACATAGCATGAGTAAAGATAGACATCTGTATTCTCTGAACTAAATGGGTTAATTGATCAGACCGCTGTGTGGTGGCCTACTGCCTGACATTCTGTTCCCACAAGACTGTGTGCAGGTCACGAGCTCCCAGTGCCATTTGATGGGGGAGGTCATTGTTTTAGTAACACACCCACAGGCACTTTAATCTGCTGCATGATGAAGTGCAGTTGAAATGTCTTTTTTTGCAATTGCTTGGCTAATAACTGGGTTTTTATTATTGATCGCTAGTGTGTTCACAAAACCTCTGCACAATGTTTTATCTAAAAATTATTACACTTCAGTGTCTCGATCAACTTCACACAGACCTATAGTTATAGCTAGTAACATCATGCCACTAGTTTAATACCACTTTTAGTTTCAACTTACTGTTAAAAAAACAATATAAAACAATTTGTAATTTATTTTTAATAAATGTAGATTTTCTATTATATTTTTACAATAGCACTAAATGATAACAGTATCTATTTATCTATCTATCTATCTATCTATCTATCTATCTATCTATCTATCTATCTATCTACAGTGTCTATCTATATATTTAGCATATATATATTTTTGAAGTTCATTGATATATATATATATATATATATATATATATATATATATATATATATTCATTTACAGTATTTGATATACTGATACTTTGTGTTTAGGATGGTCATTTTGAGAACACGTACTACAGCGATTTCGTTTCAAACCTGGCAAACATCAAGTATGCAGGTAATGCAATTTAATTTTTTTTTCACAAAAATGTTTTATTCTGTGCTGCCTCGTATATCCACTTCTTTTCTGTATTTTTCTCTTTTTCTTTTTCTTTGCAGGTCAGGCTATGAATATCACTAACTTGAACGTACGCTCCATGCTTCCGGAAAACTTGAGTCACTTTTTCAGATATCAGGGCTCTCTCACCACACCGCCGTGCCATGAGAGCATTCTGTGGACTGTATTTGATACGCCCATCACACTCTCTCACAATCAGGTGCCTCTAAAAGTCCTCATGAAAAAGTTTTTTATCTTTTTTGCTTTCCTTTAACTTTTAATGTGGTGACCTTCAGATCCGAAAATTGGAGAGCACATTAATGGACCATGAAAATAAGACCCTGTGGAACGACTACCGCATAGCCCAGCCTCTGAATGAGAGAGTGGTGGAGTCCTCTTTCCTCCCACGCCTGAGCAAAGGAGGTTAGGGCAGAGCTTCATCCTTTCCAGCAGTTATGAAAAACGCTCTTTGTTAGGCCTGCAGTGCCTGAGCATGTTCTCCTTCTGTCCTCTTTTGTTTCTTGCAGGAATTTGCCGTCAGGAGGAAATTGAAGCCAAGCTGAAGAGGATTGAGAGCCTTATTGTGTCAATGGACAAAAAAATGGTTTCAGGTATAACTTTTCAAGAGAAATGTCATGATTACAGGGAAATCTTAAAAGGATAGCCCAAATTCTTGATGTCTTTAAGAAAAGTGTATGGGTTTCTTCTATTATTTGTAACAGAATGTAAGCTGCTTTTTCCATACAATGGAAGTAAATTGTGGCCAAAGTGGTTAAGCGAAATGTTTTAGTGGAAAGTGACTTAAATAGGAATTGTTCCTTACACAAACTACTGTATGGCTACAGGAACAGATTAATCTTTTTCTTTAAAAAAAAAAAAAAAAAAAAAAAAAAAAAATAATAATATATATATATATATATATATATATATATATATATATATATATATATATATATATATATATATATATATATATATATATATATATATATTACTTTTTTGGTTTTGTTATTTAGCTTTAGTTTTTTCTTTTTCAAATTTTTAATAATAGCCTATATATTTTTTTTTTAATTTCAGTAATTTTAGTATTTATTTCAATAAATTGCAAAAGCCAATTTATTTGATCTAATTTCAATTAATGGAAATATAAAAAAAATATTTTTGTTAGTTTTAGTTAAAATGTTCAAAGGTTTGGAATATAGTGTATGAGTCATGTGGACTGCTTTTATAATGTTTTATGGTATTTCATCCTTTTTGGAGCTGAACACAATCGGTTCCCATGCATATCATTGTATATAAAAGCAGCTCAGACATTCTGCATTCAAAGGAAAAAGACGTCATACAGGAGGGAGAGTAAATAACATAATTGTTATTTTTGAGTGAACTATCCCTTTAAATGTAATATGTGTAAATCTCAGTGTACACTGTTAAACAATCTCTAAATTAGAATTAGCTTTGACATTGATATTTGGTCTCTCAAGGACCATCATCTACAAGTACAGGTGAGTATTTTTTGCAGTGGGTGCAACTGTAGTTTTAGAACTGTAGACATTCAGATATACCATAAAAATTAATGTAACCAGCTGGGATTCTATTTATTGACTTACATCACCTTTCCTCCTTAAGGCCTGCAACATGTATCTCCACTGGTCCTCTACTTCCCAAAAAAGAATGTGGAGAGTTACGCCATGGTGGTGTTATCCCACCCCATGAACCTCCAATCCTTCACAGCCTGCATGAATGTCCGTATAATGCCCATACCAGACCTTACCGTGCTTTCTTACTCCACGGAACTTGACAATGAGCTCATGATCACTTTGGGCACTGAAGTGGGTCTCTGGATCGGAGATGAGTTTGTAAATTTACCATTCGAACACCAATCCAACAATTGGACAAACTACTGCTTTACCTGGGCATCACACACAGGAGGGGTTGAACTGTGGGTGAACGGACTGGTCGGGAAAGAGCGGTACATTCGGGCAGGATACACCATTCCAGCTGGAGGAAACCTAATTTTGGGAAAGGACCAGGATGGCCTTTTAGGGATCTCGGACAGTGATGCTTTTGTAGGGCACATGACCGATGTAAATGTGTGGGATTATGTGCTGACTGCAGCAGAGATTAAGGAGCAAATGTTGTGTGATAATGGCAAGGTGAAAGGGAATGTCCTGAGCTGGGCAATCACTCCGCTCAGTCTGTATGGAGGAGTTCAGCTGCAGACTGAGCAGGTTTGCCTCTGAGAGAGAAAGAGATTTTTTTCAAACAAACGTCAATATCAGCAATATTAGCTCTGCTAACTTGAACTTTCCCTGGGGAGTAACTGCAAGTAAGAAAGATAATCTATTTTAAATACAAGCATTTCAATGTATTTTTACCCAACTGAATACTGTGAATCATATCTGAAGAATTTCAATAAACATTTGCATTCTTAACCTTCTAAACAGTCGAAATCTATTCATGTATTCCAAATGCACTTTGTACATACTGTACTATGCCTTAAATATATATTATGAGCAAGTTTCTTATTTCTTAAAGAAAGAATTTCTTGATTTTACAAAAACACAAAAAATATTGTATTATTGCCTCTTAGAAATGGAATTAAGCAGTGAAGCACATTCATTAAAATATGTCACAAAATTATATATATATATATATATATATATATATATATATATATATATATATATATATATATATATCAATGTCATATGATGCAACAAACATGCAAAAAACATAAAACATACACAAGATATTATATAAAGGACCCTTAAGGTCAAAAAGTAATTCAAAGGATAAGTTTGAACTTTATGAAACAGCAATATTGTAAAATATGCAATGCAAATTATTATTAAGAATTGTAAATGCTTAAGAATATACACAATACTGTACTTCTTACTATAAAATATTCTTAGTTACAAGAAAAATATATTACATTTTACTTCATGATTACATCATTTGTCATTAAATTGAATCTAAATTGAAAATGTATCAAAAAACCATATGAAAATATCCATAAAAGTTATTACAATACATGCATTTTAAACCTGATTTAAAAAATAAAATAATAATTTATTGTAGAATCTTACTTGTCAAGACCCTAAATAAAGATGACAATGAAAAGGCAGACACTAAAAAATGTAAAGTGCATTAAAACAATTCAAAGGTCAAACGCAAGAACATGACCGGTGTAAACAGCCCTTTATCCATTAAGAAAAAATATGTTTTTGATTTTGTATTCACTGCTTTCCCCTCCAGTCTCTATGATCTCAGAGTCCCCAGCCTCCACCACAATGTCAACCTTGTTTCTCTGAGCAAAAAGCTTGCTGCTTTCCAGAAAGCTCCTGCTTTTGGTGATCACCCAGATGTATGAAAGTGTGGCAAGACAGATGAAGGCAAAAATTATGAAGTGATGATCATTTTTTGGGTGAACTATTTTTTTTTAATAACTTAACAAAAGCATCAACTGGTGCAAAACTGTGACTTTGTTTTGCGTTTGACCTCTAGAAAGGGGAAGACCCGGCCGAATGTGAAGTTTATGAGCCAGTGAACCGAGCCAATCACCATGTTCAGACATGTCAACTTTTTATAGACAGTGAGAAAAGAGATTCCATGAAACACTGTGCTGCTTTGACAATCCGTTAAACTGCCACTTTAAAGCACTTCTCCCATATTCACTCCAGGGTTTTAATGTAAGATCCCCAAAACTGCGGCATAAATCTATTGTCATTCCCCACCAAGGAATACAAGAAATGAAATGTATTCCTTAGGATGCAGCAAACCCCCCTGTGCATCTGCAATTGGTGTGATCTCACTTGGGCCAACAGCATGTTCGATGACGTAAACAATGACACAGGTGATGCTGACATAGGACATCCAGTCCAGTGTAGTCTGTTATTCTACCATTTATAGCCCTGCATTTCACACAGACCCAAGAGGCAAATTTGTCAGGCCAGCACATTCACTGCTCTAAAATGAAAATCTGTGCTGGGACTGATATTTTACAATGCCTATAACACCTGTCTGTCTGTAAACAAGAATTTACTACAAACATAATGGGCCACTTATTGGGTTAAAGCGAATCTGATTAGTCATAACCACCAGATCCAATATGAATCCTTATTGCTTGTATTAGGGGTCAAAAAAATTTAAAATCTGGTTGGTATACATATAAACTTTTAATTATTATGTTATGGTCGATAACCAATAAACAACTTACATTACATTAAAATATTACCCTGACATTGATTAGACAAAAAATCATAATTTTAATATAATATTTTGTCTTAATATACAATATAAATATATTACAAATAAAACACAAACATTTGAATTCTTTGTGCTTGTGTTAGGAATGGACAGAATTAAAATACTCGTCAACAGAAAAACCATTAATTATTATGTTATGGCCAATAATCAATAAATGACCTCTATTAAAATTTTACTATGACCTCATTCAAACAATAAAATTTGCATTTTATAATATTCTGTCTAAATAATGTCATAATCATATTAAAATATAATACACAATAATATTTTTTTAATTCATGAATTTAGGTATCACAACATTAAATGTCCAGCATACAAAATGGAAACTCCCTTTGAAATTGGCCACAGATTACATTCAACTGTATTATATCATTAATGCTTTCAACGACTGACTCAAAATGATCTTAAGATGTTGGCAAAAATAACCTAATGTAAAGTCAGGGCAAATAAGCGCACACAATGGATTGTACCATATAAGCCGATATCTATCTAATTTTAGTTTCTAAACATTTGTAATATTTCCATATTTGATTAGTCCAAAATGAAGCATCTTTAATTTGTTTTTGAATAAATACAGAGTTGTTATACCTGTAAAGTGCCACAGTCAGAAGAACACAGGCTCCACAGCAGACACCAAAGCTGACTTTCTGCCAGATTTCTCCACTATGAACACCTACACAAACAGAAAATCATATTCTTTACACTCATTTTTCTTTATGATGTAAATTAGCTCCTCAAGAGGGGCATAAAGCTATAAAAACCATTAATAAGTCACAAAAAAAAAAGAGAGAGAGAGAGGCAATAAGTAGCTTACAGCTGCTATTTTCATGTAGACACATACTGACCGTGTTGGTCTGCCACCCCTGCTGAGCTACAGATGCTGTCAGCATAATACATCTGAAGACTGGGTTCAAATTAGGATTTAGTTAAGCAAACATTAAAAATATAGAACATCACACTTACGCTTTCAGAACAAAAATGTACTGGAAAGACTCATCTGTGTGAATTATTTTAAGTGGGGCTTCAGCACTGGCTCCTGTCAGTTGCTGGTCCATGTTGATGAAGAATACAGACAGCAGCTGCAGTGCAGCGCAGTGAGCCGAAGGTGAAGAGGCTGAGCACAGAGAGTCCACCTTCTGTTCCTCCACACACACTAGATACAAGATTCTACAAGACTCAAAATACATAATTGAATTGGTTTTTTAAGGACTCATAACAGCAAGAGTAAGGCATGATTTTATTTTTTATCTATCTATGAAGAAGGTGGAACATTTTGAGGACATTTGAACAGTGTAGAAGTTGCTGTGTTGGGTTGACAATGATGCATTGTCTTTTGCTGAGATTATGGGATAATGTAATAAAGTGTTTATAATGTGTTATAAATTCTCAAAAAATTATCTCTCTCTCTCTCTCGCTCTATCTCTCTCACCTCTCCACCCCACACACATTGAGGTAGAATGAGATCGATGTCTAAGAGTGTTTTTAATTTTCTTTTATCAATAATGCATTGTAAATTTCATGAAAATAAGCATGTTTCCTCTGAATGACTTGTTCTTCATATATTAAAAGTTTTGAAGAGCTTGGATAATGCACTTTAACAAATATAAGAACATTACTGGTTCCTTTTTTACTCTTACTTTAATAAATTGCCATGGCAACACTGTTCAATATATACAAAATCCATTTGCATGTGTATTCTGGGTTCATTCAGGACTGTAATAATTATAAGGTAGTGCTGGCAGGAAAAAGGTTGGCAAACAATGCTTTTAATTTGTAAGTAGTTTGCTTTTTTTTTTTTTTTTCATAAATACTAAAAAACTAACATGAATCCTGGGAGAACATATATGCGCCCCTTACAGGTGTAAAGTGTTTATGCAAATGTACATGACAAGCAGTTTTTGTCTCATCTAAAACATGTAACTCAAACTATTCCCATTAAAATAATTAAATGAATTATTACAGATTTTTAAAGACAAGGAAAACAAATTAGTAATACAAAAATTAATGCTGCGGTTTTTAGGTCTCTAAAACAGTATATATACAAAATATATAAAATTATATAAATATATATATAAAATAAAATTATATAAATATAACACACACAGCCTGCAAATTAGCATATTTTAATTAAGAACCTATAATAAGACCACTGGTTTACACCTAAGTTATGAAATTAATAAATCCATTGATTTATCAGAACAGCTTCTGGAGTTTGTAATTGTATAATTACTCAGTGTCATGTTCTAAAGGAAAAACAGTGTAGTCCGAAACAAAGGGATTTCAGTAACACTTTGAAAAGGAATATTCATATTTAATTTTCTCAGCTCCACTACTGCTGAGTTAATAAAACAAGCAGAAAGAAACACACACACACACACACATACACACACAAAGAGGTATTCCCCTTGTCTGAAGAAGCCAGATCTCTAAATTTCCTTTCCAACAAAGGTTCGGCCAATCATAACTTAAACTATTTTAGGACAGAATATCTTGTATGGTGATGCAATTAAACAATGTGCAATTCAGGAATATTTATTGTAAATTTCTAGGTTGGTGCCAATATATGAAATAATAATCATAAATACAGTAGGCCAAATTGATTAAACAGACTAAACCCAAGTCAAATGAAAGAATGAAGATAGTATTGTCTTGGACACACTGTAAAAAGTGAACCAGTCTGGGATGTGAATATGGACTGCAGCCCACTAATTGGTGACCTCTGACCCAGGCTGTTGTTCTCCACTAAATATCAACAAATGCTAAGCTTTGTTTGTTACAGCAACACTGACTGCGTATGCACAGCATGGTGTCTGATTAAATGTATTTATATAATACATTTTTTTTACCTTAATACCCAATTTAAATCAAATTAAACATCTAAAACATATGGCAGCTTTATTCCTGTGGTGTTTCAACAAATGCATCATTGTCAGATATGTTTGAGTCTCTAAACGGGATCTGCGAGAAACTTACTCTGGCACCAGTGATGTTGGGAAAGACACTTTAAAAAAGCAATTTTCCAAGCTGCATAAAGCTAATTATTTAGAATAGCTTTCCTTTAATTATTAAGTTTGTTAAAAAAAAAAAATCTCTCTGCACATATATGATCTATAATTAGAAAAACAGAGAGAGATTTGTTATTTTGTCCTGTATTACCCCTACCTAGAAAACACGTCTTATGAAACTTACATACATTACATACACGTCCCTTGAACTTACATACTTTGTAGTATAGTTGTTTGAATAATATGGGACATGCTGAAAAAACATGTTGCCCAAAGTACATGCCCAAGGTTGTGATTTAACATCTTTAACTGCTGTAGGCCATACAGAGTTGTTCAGAGTTGCCTTGAACAGATTGTGTGTTGCTTACCTTTTCATCTCATTGGGGGAAAAATGGCATCACTAGTTTATTCAAATTAAAAAGTAGCATCTACTTAAATAAATAATAATAATAAAATTATACAAATAACAAAACGATTATTTTATTTCACAAAAGAGTATAAAAAAACCCTGAAAATAGATCAGGTCTATGCCATAAAATGTTTGACCAGATACAGCCATTTTTGAGAAAAAGCAGCATCCACGGACAGCAGGGGTCTCTCTCTGACCAGTATCTGCTCCCTCCTGCAGTGCAGCACTGCAGATTCTCTCATTCCCATTCCTCCTTCAGCAACTCATTAATCAAATTGATTGGACCTCATCAACTTAAACAGAGATCCTCAGCTGTTTATTTCAGCAGGTCGAGGGCTGAACACCCCACTGGGGATTGTGGTGAGGTGTGTGTCCTCACAGTCAGGAGTGTGTGCAGGTTTAAAAAAGCTCTCATTTAGGGGCTGTCCTCTGCAGTGATATGCAGTCATTGCAGACACCCACTAAGGGCTGTAATGCACCCAAGAGATGGACACCGGAGTGAACAAGAAAAGGTTAAGTATTACGTGACTTTCCCAAAACCATGAATCAAAAAATTCCAGAACAGAGAGGGGGAAATACATGTTAATATGAAAATGTATCTTTGAAAATAAATCAAGTTTACACACACACAATATGTGATTTTGTTTTTAAGATCGAATCTCAGTTGTATTTCTAATGATCAAATGTGATATATATTATGATGAATTAAATAAATTAAATTAAAATCATTCTGAAAATATATTATGAATTTAAATTAGGCTTATGAAATCAAATTCTCAGAAGATAAACAACTACATTTGCTATTAATTTAATATTTGCTATTGATTAAACCACAAACACACACACACACAACTGAGAGAAATGTCAAAAATACATTCTAAGTGCTTAACTGTGAATCTATTCCGTTTATCACTGTGGTAAACACGTTTGTTAATTTTGTGCTTTAAGTGACAAGCCCCTAATATGAAACACTGAAATATATGATTGTTCTGTCCCAGCTTGCCAGTGAAACATAACACTGCACTTGTGTTCATGCCAAAATTAATGATACAAGCTTCAAAAATGACTGTTGAGCCATGTTTGCAGTTTCCACTCAATAATCTGCCGTTATGAGCCGCTCATAGGACTGGCTTGTCAACTGACGCTGCCTCAGGGTTAGCAATACTGTACCAAGAGTTGGCATATATACAACATCCACTTCCCTCAGCTCACATAACCAATCAGCACAACATTTGCCATTGTATTCAGCTTGTGCCCTTTTCCCAGCTATCCTCAGTATAGTTCCTCTTTTTTTAACTGAAAGCAGATCTGATATCATGCTGAGATAATGGAGAAGTCGCTCTGAATCCTCACTGTAGTGAAACTGGCATAGACTGAGTCTCTTACACGGCATGTATTATCAAATATTTAGAGAAGCTCAGATACAGCTCATCTCCACTCTAAATGCATATTAGCCAACGTCAAACGAGACTCAACTGAATGTCAAGGATTGAGGGAATGTGCTGGTGCAATCATTTCATAATTTACAGATCATTACCAAGCAGATTCTCTCCATAACCTTCATGATGGGAGACGTCTCCAACTGTTTTATGGATGTGAAGTTTAAATAATAAATAAATAAATAAATAAATAAGGTCCACATTAAATAAAAATTCTGTCTTTGCAAACAAATACATATAAATTATTCATCTTTGTATATGAACATTTTTGAAATGTTTCATTTTTAAATTTGTTTGACCTTGTAAAGTTTCACCAAAATGTCCTAGCTGAATTTTCCAGTGAAAACGACTTTGAAAAAGACTTCATAAATCAAACTAAAAGAAAACTTCAAAAACAAAAACGAATTCAAAATATTTATGAAAACAAGAATAGTATATAAAAATAATAAAATAACAATCTAGCGGGAAATAAATCGTTTTATTGAAATAAATTGATATGTTGATAAAATCTAACTATAATACAAATTCATAACTACATAATAATATACATAGTTTAAAAGGCACTTCTTCCCCATTGTGTCATATGTATTTTTAAGGCATTGTGTGAAATAACAATAAAAGTGCATGTTGCGAACTAGTGCGTGTGACTTTATACATAGAAAAGCGATGAGAAAAATACATTTGATTATGACATTAATGCATACATATACGGCAAAAGCAATCCTATACATTTTTGTACGTATAAATACAACACAATACAGATATTTCTTGGTTTAAAATTACAAATGAAATGAAATGCACAGTAATAACACTGCATTAAGAATGCTTCATTGGGAGAAAGAGGGAAGAAATCCCTTGTAAAAACACTTCACAGTACATTTGCCATTTTGGTCACTAGTTAATAAAATGCTGTATCCCTCGCTTCCCCCTGAGCTACAGATCTTATTTCTATTAAAGTGAACATGAGATATGGAAGACAGAACAGATTTGGAAGACAGAAAGCCTCCCACCAAAAGTGCTGAGCTAAACCAGTAACAGTAAGTGCGTTTGTGTTCCATGCTCTGCGGGTTTTGTGCATGTGACCGCAGTCCCCTGTAATCCGTGAAGGCGCTTGGTCAAACAAGAAAGCTAATGTAAGGCTCCGATGTAACTCCAACAACCACAACAGAGAGCTGTAAAGTCAGAGCTTTCACTCGATTCAAATAGTGTTTAATGTACTGCAGCAGATGGAGGATCCTAGAAGCTGTTACCCCTCACTGTTCTCCCTGGTTTGGGGGTTGGTGTTTTCCTCTCTGTGTGAAGGCGTATGTGCACTTGCCCTGTTCTGGGACACTGAATCTGTATGCCAGTGTCTGTCCTGACCTCTGCAGCACAGCCCAGCCACCAGACGTGAGCGAACTGAGGGAGTCAACAGCACAAACATGATGCAGTTCGCAGCTCCTTGAAAGCTGTTTCCAATTCCCTATTAAATACAATGAAATCAGAATAAGTGGGTTGCCGAATGCAATAAAGGCAAGTACAGATAAATGACTTTGATGAAGTATACAAATAAACTGCATGAATGGGACTTCAGGTGGAAGTAAATTAAGTTCATTTCGGGCTAACTAAGTGGAACCGGGTGACTCACATGCAAGGTGACCAGCACAGGGTTGTGTCCTGCAGGGGAGTCAGTCAGCAGGAGCAGGAAGCGGACGGTGCTCCAGATGCGGAGCATGATGAAGATGATGGGGATGAGGGTGAGCTTCCTGTCTGCCATGGAAGACAGCGAGTTAGAGACAGGGCTGCTGGTCAGGATGGGACGGTACTCAGACAGAGCTGCATGCTGAAATACATCAAGGAGAAAAGGTACATAAAAAAGGGATCAGAATTCTGTAGTCTTACACAAAAAGCTCACCTAAATGTAAAATTCCTGCATAGAAGAAAGTCATATGGGCTGCCTGCTCTACTATTCAAAAGTTTGTGATCTATAAATGTTTTTAAATTAATAAAATTAATGGTTTTGTTCAGCAAGACTTAATCCAGAATTAAAGAATGATCATTAAATTGTTTAAAAGTGACAGGAAGGAGAATTTTTACCATTTTTAAATGCTGTTCTCAAACTACTAACTACTATTTTCAACATTTATAATAAGAAAATGTTTCTTTACCACCAAAATCAGCATATTAGAAGGATTTCTGAAGGATCATGTGACAATGAAGACTGAAGTAATGACTGCAAAAAATTCAGCTTTGCCATTACGGGAATAAATAACATTTTAAAATGTAACCAGCTATTTTAAATTGCAGTATTTCATGTTATTATTGATTTGATTGGAAATTCCACCTTGGTGGGAATAAGATAAGGTTTGCAGAATGCAGTTGTGCTACTATGACAAGGAATGTGGACCGGTCTTTAATATTGTTTGCATAGTATTTAATTTTCTCAACAATTAACTTTATAGGGTTCCTACCCCGTTTTACCAGTTAATTCCCATAACTTATCCAAATTAATTTTAATATATATATTTTTTTAAATGTTGCACTCACAATGTGTAGCCTTTGAAATATTTAATGGATCACCATAACTAGTAAAACCTATTGATGACCAAAACCTCCATGACCTTTTAAAATTGTATTAATATCCATGAAATTTCCAGGTCTATCACTATTTTATGATATTTCCCTGATACATTAGCTCTGGGAATTATTCCAGATATTACATGCCCGTTGCGCACATTATGAGTTTATGAAAATGTCATGCAAACCTCTGCTAAGCTGTAATGTTACGAGCCATGGTGGACTTACTGCATTGTGAATGTGTATCTTTATAAGGATGTACAGGACTGGCAGTGTGACATAGGCAATGAACTCCCAGATCTTTCCCGTGAGCAGCATCCACAGCACATGGTCTTCAGCCTGGATGTTCACCCAGCACCAGCCAACAGACACCTCAGAGGCGTCATAGCCGATCTTGTGCAGGGACAGGGCTGCCACAGTGATGGCAAGAGGAACGCCCCAGCTGACACAAACCACAAATCACAAGATCAGACTGTAAACAGACATCCACAGGCTGCTAAACCAGACCTTCCCTTCTTACACAGACCACTCACTGTCTACAATCTTAGAGTAGCTTAAAGGATGTTTCTGAAGGCAAAATATTATAAAAATTATATAAATAATCTCCTTTCATTTCCTAAAACACTGTCATATATAGGAAATATGGATACAATCTCCTGTCTACTTGTAAATTAAATAAAAAACAAGCATGACATATGCACATGAACATTTTATTTCTGAAACATTAAGATTACATAACATTTTTTTTTATTAATTTGTAAAAAGTACAAATATTCCATATGAGAACGGAAGAAATTATCTAAAAGGATTTTGTACATTTGATTGATTTGATTTAAAGAAACTACACTTAAACTAATAAATTTAATAAATACTATACAGTTAATAAACAATGTTTAACATTAAACTGAAAGATAATGTTAAAAAACATCGCTTAATTGACATTATAAACAACCACTTTAAGTTTTAAAACGATATTTTCACCATATTATTATTAAAGTGAACAGTGACTCAGTCGTTCTTAAAACGTCTGCTTTTGTTTTTCACAGAAGAAAATTCATACAGTTTTGGTAGACCACAATGGTGAGTAAATGTTTAAAGAATTTTGAGTGAATATTTCTGGGGTGAACTGTTCCTTTAAGAATTTCCTGGCTGTGAAGAAACGCTTTGTAGAATTTACCTGATAAGATGAAAGTACAGCACCAAGTTGTCGGCCTGTCTCTGGCTGGACTTCACAATGAAAACGTATAAGTAAATGGCAATAGCCACGGTCCAGAAGAATGAGCTGGTGTTGGCGAATGTGGAAATGGCTCCTTGCGCAATACAATCCCCAGAATCAGAGTCAAAAATCCTCAAAACTCCGTAAAAGTAAGAGAGTGCAGACAGAAGGTCAGCGACAGAAAGATACACGAGCAGTTTTCTCGGTGTAGTTCTCAGATCGTGCCATATTGCAAATGTGCATATGATTAAAAGTGACCCAAAAAACGAAAGTATACAGGATGTCAGGATAACAACCTGTTCGTAAACATACACCTCGGTCTGGTTCGTCTCGGCCATAGTTTCTACTTCAAGACTTTAAAATCTACTAACGCCTAGTTTGTTTGTTTGTTTGTTCGTTGTTTGGTAAAGTCGAGTCGTATTTAAAGTATCGAATCCACTTTTAACCCGAAGAGATTTCCAGTCCACTTTTCCCTTGACAGAGCATTACCTTGAAAAACAGGACGGGCTTTAAGATCCAGAGGCTTAACGAGAGCCAGTCCAACAGCCTCTTCACAACTGCTGAGGCAGTGAAACAATGTCTTGAAAATAACAAATCAAAACTTGTAGAATTTCGCGTCAATATTTGTTACTATATAGCACACTAAACGTGTGTTTTTGTAATAAAACAGACTAAACGTGTGGCCAACCTTGAAATCTAAGCTAACGAACTCACGAACTTTGTTTTTGAGTTTAACAGTTTGAGAAGGTTAAGTCACTAGTGTTAGAGAGTGATTCATCAAGTGAATCCTTTGATTCAAAACACTAAAAAGATTCATACAGAATCGTTTACTTTTTTTTTTTCTTTTTTTTTCAGAATCGTTTACTATAGTGACTCTTTCTGCTGGTTTCAACGTCACGCAAGTAGACGGGGACATGAACCATTCACAAGGCTGAAAAGAGACTCCAGAAAGAAAGTAAATTCTCACAAACGACAGTAAATAGGATTTATATATATCACGGGAACATTTGAATTTCACATAAAATATTCACGAACTTCTAATAAACACCAGTAGCCTACTAACGAATATTAACCATGGTTTTATTATAGTAAAATTGTAGGAACCATGTTTTTGGCATATTGACCACCATTTGTATAACCACAGTTTTACTACAAATCCCGTGGTTAAACTATTAATGTTGCAAAACCATGGTTAATTTGTGGTTACTATGGTTTAACTAAAAGGTTGTTATTTATTTATCTATTTATTTATTTATTGTAATAAAACCATGGTTATTTTTTGTCAGATTACAAACATAATTTTTTCTTTAGAACGTATATCATTTTCAACAAAATGTCATTCACCTGGAAATATTATTAGATGTTGGAACTGTGAACTTCCAACATTCCAAATGGAACTGAGAGAGTTTGGTAAAAGTATGTGTGCAAGCAATGCGCCATTGCAAATGTGCCTGCAATTATTGACAATTAAATACATGCAATAACTATAATACGCCATTAGATGGCGCAATGTGAACTTCCATCAAGCTTTAAGATCTTGGTCTCTTTTCTTTTAACCTCTTTATATTGTTATTGTTTGATCTATCATAGTGAAAATTTTTGGAGAGAGATGGTGTTTTTGTAAAATAAATAAATAAATAAATAAATAAATTATATTTCATCTTATTGTGGATTTCTATAATTTAGGCCAGGATTAATTTTAGATAAATGCATCTCCTTTTATCACACTGTCACCAGGAGAGCAGTAATGTTTTCTAAGAATACTGCTTCCTGGAGTACTGCAGCATTCTGTCCCAATGTGGTGCATCGTTTTATTTCAGGCAGAGAGGAGGAAAGTGGAGAAGAGAAAAAAAATCTATGCTTTGCTTGATCCTCCATTTAAGGCAACCTATAGTTTTCTTCCCATCACCTCTGTGAGCTGTGCATGCAGAGTGCTATTTAGAGGAATTTCACTTTCTTATTCTCATTACTCCATGTGAGTTTAACAATTTCAAAAAGTGCAGGTTTTTTTTTTTGCTCTCAAAGATACCCTTATGCTTGACAGACATCACCAACATAAATATGCCACAAATGGGGAATCCTTTTATTTTAACTGTGTTGAATCATATAGAGAGTAAAGAAAGTGAAAGTTGTGACATTTTGCCAAGTATGGTAACCCGTAGTCTGAATTGGTGCTCTGAATTTAACCCATCCAAGTGCAAACACACACACAATGAACACACAGTGGACAGTCATTTTTGCTCCAGTGCCTAGGGAGCAATATATATTTTAATACATTTTATTATGTATTGTTATATATTTTATTGTTTTCTATGCTGTGTAATTTAATGTAAAATATAATTGAGAAGGACTAAGTAAAAAAAAATCTGTTTTGCATACTGATATATTCAAGTTCAGTTTGAGTCTATCACAGATAATGTAAATTAAACTCCAGAGCCACTGACATAACACAATTCAGACTCAAGAGATAAACTACAATAAAATGCAAAGTACCATAAGTTACTATACAACTGAAACAACGATTGTTGGGAGTTGGGCATTTATCATGGATATTGTTTTGTGCATAACATTTTTTATTGACACCGTCTGTTAAGATCCAGTCTAGTAAGTGGCCTACAGGACAAATATTCAAACACTTTATTTGGATTAAATTGCTATAATTGCTCCTCTCTCACTCTCTATACGTACACACACACACATGTGGTGTTTAACATACCTTTTAAATTAACATTAATGTTTTTGATATTAAGTTACACTCCATTTCACAGTATTAAAATCACACTTTAAGGTTATGATTAAAACATTTGCTTTACTACATTGTGAAAGACCTCACTAAACTGATTTCCAGCTTTCTGGACAAGTTCAAACTTACTGCCACACTAATGTGATTACATCAAAACCTCAGGTGAGTTACAGGCATTTCGTTCACCTGAATAAACTGCTCTTTTGAAGATCAACAACCGAAACCCAACCACTAATCAAATTAATCAAGTTAAAACTGCTTTAAAGACTAAACATACATCAGAAATAGTGAAATAACACAACATGACAATAATTTTTGTTTGTTTTTATTGTTATTTGGATAAAAAAAATGCATTTATATAGAATTTTTATATATTTTGTTACAGATCATTTTTAAAATGAATATTGATACAAAAATATTACAAAAAATTACAAAATATTTTTTTTAAATGAAGTGAATTTTATACATAACTTTCTTTCACTTATACATTCTCTCTATTTTTAGTGTTTAAGTGAAAAGTAAATGAGTAGAATTTTTGGTTTATCATATGATTAATGTTTTGGTCCTTCATCAAACTTATACATAAACACATCACAGCACAGTACTAATATGTCATCAGATTGTAAGCTAAATATAGGCCAAGTATAAACAGGCCAAGTCATACCAATACCGAAACTGTGAAATCTGGTCAGCTGATATTCACAATAACACTGAATGATTTACTCCTGATCTCATGGAAGAAGAAAGAAAGGGAACAGACCGATCTAAACTATGACAGCAATGTCATAGAAAATAAGAGAAAACATACATGAACCAATCTTTCACTTGAAACACTCAAGTCACTGTACGTGTTTAAGCAGCGGTGCCAATAAACAAAAGCTGACACTCACAATTAGAAGAAGAATGAATGGGTAGAGAAGCTTGATAATGAGCACAGACTGAGGTTTCTCTTTTCTTGTCTCTCTCCAGCCTCTGAGTGCGGGTGGGTTCCTCAGATGGATGGGCCTCCCAAGGTGACGAGTTTCTGCGGCAGTATACTTGCTGATTGCTTCGTTCTCACTCCACACAACAACCAGCTAAGACACTGCCAGAGAACCACTCACAGCAGCGGCCCTCATCCCTCACTCGCTCTCTTCCCTTCCATCACCATCAGCTGTCGGTGACTGTAGAGGCTTCCAGTATATGACTCTGCCGTCTCCTGCAGGTCAGCTCTGGACACTTTAATACTCTGCTCATGGAATGTCCACAGTACCTGTATGACAGCCAGGGACAGAGGTAGATTTCCCCTGAAAGAATAAGCCTTTGTTCTGCTTTTGCTTTCCAAGAAAAGACGGTAGGTGAGAGGTTTCCTGAAAACACAGAAAACATCAAGTACTTCCAGTTTATTACACCTCACCACCACTGCATGCGAAAACAGAACTGTGTGACATAACACAGGGAATGACAGTGTTCACCTGAAAACTATTTTATCAGTCAGTATTTGTTTTTAGGTAATAGGTTACTAATACTGCATTTATTTGATTACAAAATACAGTACAAACAAATGGAATATTGTGAAATATTTTCTAATAACTTTTCAGTTTTCATACAATTTGTCTTTTTTTCTGTAATGACAAAGCTGAATTTTCAGCAGCCATTACTTCAGTCTTCAGTGTCACACAATCCTTCTGAAATTATTTTAATTTGATTCTCTCAAGAAACATTTCTGATTATTATCAGTGTTGAAAACAGTTGTGGTCATTACTGTTTATGTGGAAACTCCTTAATTTATTTTGACTAAAAATCTTCTGTAACATTATAAATGTCTTTACTGTTACATTTAATCAATTAAATGCATCCTTGCTAAATAAAAGTTGTATTTTTATACAGAAAAAAAAATGTGTTGAACCCAAACTTTTAAAATGTTAGGGTTAGGTTGCAATAATAATTTTTTAATAGCATAAAGTGAGGGAAGATTATGCTTAAAACACACATAAATACATTTAAAATAATTTTAAAACTGTCTAAAATGTCTTTTTATATAACATTTTTTTTTTTTAAACCTAAGTACAAAGGGACAATGACGTCTTTATAACTGATGATAGAAAGTACCCAAAGAAATCACAGTTCTCATATGACGCCATTTCATCATAACTGCATGACACACAAAGGCATAAACTTCCAGGTTAGCTTTTAACAATAACCTTTGTCAGAACCCAAAACACTTACCTTTAATAATCACAAGATAGGTGAAAACACACCCCGTGGATACACTGACGTAGCGCTTTCTCTACACTTTACGACAGTAGCGTTAACTTGCTAAGGCTTCCTCCAATGTAAACAAGCCTCTAAAGCTTACATCTGAAAGAGAAATACCGAACTCTTACAAAGTTCAGTTTGAGAGGCCGCCACACCTCAGGGAGGGGAGAGCACACCTTCCTTTATTACTTATACGAACTATGCTCAACCCTCTACACCGCAAATAGAGCCGTGACTCACTTATTCTCAAATAAACGTCGAATTTAGGTTCATGGGTTCAGCCTATATTTGCCTGTAAGAAACTGAGAGAACGGATGTGTGTGAAAGAGCACAAGCGTGCCATATGTTTATTAGTGCGATGACGGGGGTAGGTCCGGTCTTGATTTGTTGTTCACCTACACAAGCAGTAGGAAGGCCCTATCTGTTGGTATTCCCCACAGTGCAGCTATTTTGGGCAGGCAGCCTCTCTCCTAAGGGCTCTGCCAGAGAAGAAGGGCCTCTGCTCACTTAACAAGAAGACTTAAAAGAGAGTGGGAGAGAGTTAGCGTGTGCGTGGGAGAGCGGAAGAGTGAGGAAGAGAACGTGGAGGCACAATTAAAGAGAAATAAAAAGTGAAAGAGAGAAAGAAAGTGCTGAAAAAATGCTGCAGAGGACAGTAAAAAAAGATCAGGGTTTTCAAATGTGCTAGAAGCGCTTGCAGCATTAGCTGTGCGTCACACCAGGCTTAGTCACTGTCATCAGATGCCTGAATTCCCATACTGAAGCAATAAGGGGCACTGTGACCCATCTGTTTTGTTCTTCTTCTGCAGTACAGTATGGTGACGAGTTATGGCATGTAATAAAAGCATGAGCTCAACAGGTTGAGGTCAAGAGAGGGCGAAGAAGCGCATGTGATATTATCTTTGTTCCTCGCTCTTCGGTCTGAGCGAGAGGCACCAGTGAAGCCTTTTACAGCAGCTGCTGACACAATATTCCATTGCGTCCTCTACGTTATCTGAGTCTGAGCAAACACACCTGTAATTATGAGACTCTTTTAGCCTGCGCTGACTGCTACAGTACCTCACATGACTGCTGACATCACCGCGGGAGGGGGGGAGGGGGGAGGTTTTCCTAGAAAAAAACTTTAAGCAGCTCCCTTCGCTTTTACATTTTACCCCATAGCTAACAAACCAAGAAATGAGTAGTGAGACTTGTTTACAAGGAAAAACAAACATTAAATGAAAAGTTTCTCACTGAGTGTATACTAAAAGCCACATTTTTTAAAATTAATTTTATAAATCAGTATTTTATAAACCATATTATTTTTTTCATATTTATATTAAAATAAACACTTATCTAAAACACTGATACAAATGTTATATACATATTATTTCATTTTAATATTTATAGTATATAACAACATATATATAAAAGTATATAAAATATATAATAAAATCAATATAAAATATAAATGTGTATGTTTATTGTTTTTTTTAAGTTTTGAAGCATGCATTTTATCAAACAGTATTAGATTGAAGCTTAAAAAAATATAGATCAACAATATACACTTATATATAAAATATATATAATAATTTTAAGTGTGCATTACATTTTGTTAGATTAACAAGAAACAATTATACAGTATGTAACAAGCCCTATACAAAGTTTTTTAAATAACTGTACTGACACACACACACACACACACACAAAAAACCCATAACGCAATATTTAACAAGCCTTATGCAAATACCTTCTGCAGGGTTGTTTCTTAAGTAATTTTAAGAATTCATATTAAATATTTGAAGAGTTCATGTGCAAAAAGCCTCTAAGTGCCATCTGAAAGTTTCTTCTAAAGTGAGCTTTTTTTTCTCAGGCTCCTATGTTTATGTTCAGTTTTATTTTCACTTTAATGGTAATGAAAAGAACCTGTTCATTGTCATTAAAGTGAAATTACTGAACCAACACATAAGAGCCTGAGAAACATTGTCATTTTAGAAGAACATTTCAGGTGAACTCTTCAATTGAACTAAAACTACAACCGAAATACTGATGAACTTTTGTGTGTGTGTGTGTGTGTGTGTGTATGTGTGAAGTGTATAACCCATCAGACTGTACATCAGAATTTCTTTTTGTCTGAGACGTGACAACCTGTCGGTCCTGCTTGGCTGGCTTTTTAGATACTAGACGTGTATATTATGTCAGAGTGTTGGTGTTTAGTGCGATATAACATGATGCACGCTAAATGACATCTCCAACATTGGTACATATTATCAGATTAAAGGCTTTGAATTCTGTCAGCCAAAAGTATCATTAGACCACATCTGAAGGCTGCTTTGAGGAAATCTGATCGGCTCTTTGGACAGACAAACATAACACACACACACCCATGAATGAGCACACAGCTGTCTGACGGTCTTTAGAAACAGAAGAACACTGCCACATGTGTGCCACCCAAATCAGCACAGATGCAGAAAATCATTATTTCCCATGCAGTGCCTTGTGAACACATTCAGACCCCCACTTGCCCACACACACACACTCATATACAAACACACGCCTCTTGATCTGGTTTCTGCTGCAGTTGCTAAATTGCAGTGTTGTGTCCCTGTGTCTGTCTCGTGAGGCCGAAAGCTTGCTGAGACCACATGATGGCAGGAATTCCTGACTGCTTTGGGCCTGATGTAATCGCTAATACAGGCTTTCAGGAAGCAGGGGAAAAACACAGGCGCATACACACACACCTGCCAGCTGGCAATGGCGTGAGCCAGTAGATCTCTGACACACATCAGTACCAAGATACACAGGTGCTGCATTAACTGACAGATCACATTTATGCGTTTATGGGTCACAAAGTTTGCAGGTTTAAATCTGAATGTCTAATCAATTTGAAAAAATTTAAAATAAATGGATTGAAACCAGTAGATAGGCATCTAATGTATGTAGCATCTCTTAAAGGGATAGTTCACCCAAAAATGAAAATTGTCATGATTTATTGTTTTAATTTAAAGCATCCACAAAAAACACATTTCGAAGAATGTTAGCACCCACTGTTTAGACAAAAACACTGAGACATTTCTCCTAATATCTTCTGTTGTGTTTCACAGAAAGTCATATGCTTTTTTGAATTTTCATTTTGAGTGAACTGTCCCTTTAAATGGGCATTTCCCCTCTAAAACCTAGTCTTTTCTATAATTTTGGGCAATATATGTATTAGATATTAGTAGTTAGTACTGAATATATGTATTAGATATTAGTAATTAGTACTGAAAGTAATCTCAAAAAGATGAATCTATATCAACAAGGACAGTTAAAAAATATAAAATAACTAGGACCAGACACTCACCTTACTGCTGACACAGGGTCTGTCATCTTCTCCAGAACATCTGGATACATTTCTGTAAAAGAAGCACTTTGTTTTGAACACCATCTGCACAGTTGTTTTCTTGGCCTCTTTCTCCCACGGTTGTGTCACTCTGTCTATAGAACAGCAGTCATTTCATTCCTCAGACTTAATCATCTTAAAGAGAAAGTACTGCTAAATGTCACTGAGCAAAACCTCTCAAGTTTGTTCCTTTATTCGGCTATTTACATTATTACTGTGAGAGTAAGTTCCCCTCTGTGATTTTAGTAGTAGTTATTACTTTAGTGTTAGAAGAAATAATATATAAACAGAATATTGGAAAATTAAACAGTGTAGCTCACTGGAGACCACAGTCGATAAATACAGTTAAATAAATAAAAAACTCAAATTAATTTTACCACTACTCTGCAATCCTTTTTCATGTTTTACCTTTTAGAGAGAATATTCTTTTTTAAACTATGTCAAATACACTCTACATTTTTGTCACATTTAGTTGCATTTTTGCCCTGAGCCTTGATAAAGTAGTCACCCAAAAATGAAAATCTTATGTTTATCCGCTTAAGCTGGGTCATCCAAGATGTTTTAGAAAACCGTTGCAGTCTGCAAGACTTACAATGGAGGTGGATGGAATCACGGCTAAAAATACAATAAAACAAACAAACAAAAAAACATACACAAACAAAACCAAATTAAACGCTGTGGCTCGTGACGATACATTAATCTGTAAATAGACAAAACGGTTGGTCTGTGCAAGAAACACAGTTTTAGTGTATGTTTTAGCCGTGATTCCCCCATTGCTCTGAAGAAACAAAGTTTCATCTTGGATGCCCCGGGGGTAAGCAGATAAACATCAACTTTTCCTTTTTGGGTGAACTATCCCTTTAAGTTCTGACACTGGCTATTATTTCAGAAAAAGAGTGCTGAAAAATAGGCAAACATTTTCATAGACATGATAAGGACTCTATGTCACTATCCAGCAGTAGTGAAAACCAAAATCCTTAAATAAAAGAAGAGACCAGGAAAACCAGAAAAAGTCATAGGGGACTGACAGGTGAAAGACAGTTTTTTTTTTTTTTTACCAAAAAAGCTAGAACCTGAAGTCTTTGAAAAGCTATATGGGGAGACAAAGTGCAAACATTGCATTCCTAAACAATATCACTTCACCCAAGAGGCTGTTGATCAATGCAAGCTCTATTTGTAGAGCTAGAAAGCATTAATAATTCACACAGCCCACCTTTCAGCCAGTGAAATACATTACTATCAGCACAGTGATGCTTCTGGCAACACCAGCGGGGCTTGTGAGTTAACCACTGGTTCATGGAAGTAACCACCAAACAAATGTACAGCCGTCAGACAGTCCATAAAACAAGACTGGCAAACCCTCTCACCTTTTGTCTCTCTCCGGGGTCATGCCATCAGAGGATTGATTAGCCGAGGTGAAGTCAGGGATCTTCCAGAGAAGGGATATCCCTGTCGAGACTGTTTAATCAAAGACAAAAACCACATACCTTTATACAGTCTGCCACACAATCAGTTTATATGTGTGTTTGGACAACACAAAAGACTGAGTCACAAAGAGGTCTGTGATTCTTCCATTGCTATAGATCGATTTTCTCTATTTTTAAGGTCAGCAGTATTTGTTCACGGATGGAGGCTGGAGCACCAGAGCTGATGAGTGCAGGGCTATTGAACAGTTTATCAATAATATCTCTGAAAATCAGCTTACATTTAGACACAGAGGCAGAAAGAATGTGACTCTTAAAGAAATTAATTAATGGCAAAGCTTGGCTTTTGACAATGACAAAGTTTGAGGGGTCAAATGACTAATATAGCAGTATAAACGCAACTCATAAATTAAAATAAACCTCTTTTGTGTAACACTGCAAAAAAATCTTTTGTATTTTAGCTTATATTTTATTTCAAATATTAAAAAAATATTTCTATAGAAATTTGTTTGACCTCATCAGCGAATATATTTTTTCTTCTTCACATTTTAAGTATACACTTCTCTGCATTTCATCATGCTTACACTTAAAACGAAAGAAATTGCAGATGACATTAGAGAAATTTTTCTTAATTATTACTTAATTCAAGATGTATTCTCTAAAAACAAGTTTTGTTATATCATGCAGTTTTGGTTCTCCTGTTTAAGATGTTAAGATGTTTTTAAAGTAAAAAAAAAAAACTGATTTTATAGCCATTTTATCTAATAAAAGAAAAATATTTTTAATTAAAATATTAATTTAACATTTAAAAATATATATTTAAAAATATTAAATATTATATTTAAAAATATATTTTTAAACTATTTATATATAAAAGGATGTCTCGTTTTCCATTTCATTGACCCCACTGGCAAGTAGTTTTTTCTCACTTGATAAAAAAAACATCACAAAATGTTGTTAGATTTATGCTAAAACAATAAATGGCATTAGAAAAATCTACTCAATTCAAGATATGTTCTATAAAAAAAAACAAGTCTTCTTATCTCATGCAGTTTCTCATGTTTAAGATGTTTAGATGTTTATTAATAATAATAAAAAATACAGATTAAGAAACGAATTTAATGCAGTGTAATGATGTACATTTAAGTGCAATGTGATCATAAAATAGCAAAAAAAAAAGTTTTTGACTAAAAGCACTATTCTTACACCAGCTACACCTGAGGAGTGACACACTTACTTCTCAGTTCAGTCTGTCCCAGTATCCATTCAGTTCAGTATAGTCTCCAGTCGACAGTATTGCAGTTGTCTCTTTCACTGGTCAATTGGATGAAAACGCAAATAGAGTTGCTGGTGCTGACCACAAGCCTCAACTCCCTCCTGACAAGCCAGTACAAGTCAAGGCATGTTCTTGTTGCTCTGCACAGCGCCCTCTGCTCTAGGGCTTCAGCAGCAAAAACTGGAGGAGGAGCAAAGAGAGAAGACTTAGCATCAGAGGTGACATTACAAATCAGAGATACCTGTCTCTCAGAGGTCACTGTACTGTCTTTACACACGCAGGAGCATGTTCAGACAGTCCCTGCGCAACAGAACAGTTGATGAATAAGTGACTCAGACAGGCTGTGTTACGTACAGACATGATGAAAGAACACAATTATGCCAGTCAAGAATATTTAGTAACATGACGGGCAATATTTACAGTGTTAATCTACTATATTTAATTCACATGGACAATTATTTGAGTGCACAAGCATTTCAACCCATTTACACAAGTGGGAAAGTAAAAGAGTAAGTTCTGAGTATAGCACAAGTGTACACAAGAATAATATTTGCCTCATTAAAAGTTGAATGGTAATATTTTACTCCATATGATATATATATATATATATATATATATATATATATATATATATATATATATATATATATATATATATATATATATATATATATATATATATATACATTTTTTTTTTGTACGTATTAACATATCTATTAAAACTCCCAAAAACTTTTACAACTTTTCAGAAGTGAATGTCTTACAAACTGTAGAGGAGTACAGTAGAGGAGATCTGTTTTTGTCAATGATATGCAGTAAGTTCAGTTGGTTCCCTGAGGAAGATTTTAAGGGACCCTACACTGCTCCCCCTAGTGGCACATTCATACTGCACCAAAGTTAAAATTAAAGGTATGTACTTTTCTATATCACCTATTTCTATATATATATATATATTAAAACATGTATATTAGTAAAAAATACAATCTGTAACAATAATCTCTATGAAAAATGTAAATGAATAATGCATTTTTAGCAATTTTTTTTTTCACAATAATAAATTATATAAAAATAAAATAATGTACGTATTTAAACTAATTTGCACATAATAAGGATAACAATAATTTCTATTAATAATGCATTAAAAATAAAAGATTGAAAAAGATAGCGTATTTTAAATATTTAAAACATTTTAGGCTAATTTACAAAAATCTAACCTTCATGCATCGCTTAATCAAATTATCAAATTTTCACCGATCATTTTTACACAAATATTTACACTTACCCGAATCCTTAGTGGAATACGCATCGACACAAATGATTTCTCAGATATAAGCCAGCACTATTTATGTAGCAATTAAACACAGACCCTTAATTAAAGTGAGGCACCAGAGCAGCAACGCAGAGAGCACAGCGCTCTAGAAAAACTTCATCACCAGGCAGAGTTGCAGTGCAGCCGCACAGATCAGCTCCACAGCAAATGTAACACTGTGGCCTCTCTCTCTCTCTCTCTCTCTCTCTCTCTCTCTCTGCAGTCTGGTCCACTGTGTGTTACAGTACTAGGACTGCACTTCACTGGATTGCAGCAGTCCAAGAATGATGACCTTACCAATAAAAACAACACAGTCACAAATGCCAGCGTTTCCATTTCCATCAGCACACACTGTCCTGTGGCTCACCTTCATCCTTCTCATTTACCCCTCTTCTGATTGTTTTGCCCCATTCTGATTTGTCCATTTTGTTCTTTTCATCCTTGACATGTACTGAACCTATTGGTTTAGTGTGTCAGAGCTGATACCTATTAAACACACATGCTGCAGTGGCTATTAAGAGGGTGCTCAATGGCCTCCTCTCTGCTTCATTGGGGCCTTGTTTTATTTGAGTCATCGGAAAAATCCCTTCATGAACCTGAAATTTTCTACAACACCACACTAATTAGTTGGCAGATTAGTAGCTTGGCGGATGCCACTGAAATAAAGGAATTCCCTAAACATTGTGCGCAAATATACTTGCAATACTATGAGAGGTTGGAGGGCAAGCATGGAATCCTTACTCCAGCAAGATCAAAGCTTGCTGCATTGATTACATCATCGGAACTAAAGCACTACTACGGGACAATGCACCATTGGGTTGGGGGGGGGGGGTTAAGGTTCGGTGGGGGGAGGTGGTGGTGTAAGCAGGCTAATCTAGCTGTTCTGTCTTTTCTCTCTCTCACTCATCCTGTCAGGAGGGCATATCCACAATCCGGGCTGCCAAACTCAAGACAAGAGCGAAAGACTTTTGTAACATCTCTCCGTTAACTTGCTTTCTCCTTTTCTTTCTCACATCATCCACGTGACCGTGTAGCTGCCTGTCTTTCTTGCTGCTGCAGCTGCTGCCACGTCTTGGCAGTACTGCAGGAACTGTGCTGCAGGACACTGCAGGGTATCCGCTCTCTCTCTCTCTCTCGTTCCTCCTCTCAATCTGTAACTTTTCACGAGGTGACGGTGATCAACAAAAAGTAGCCATTTTGGAGGGAAAACAGTAAGGTTTGTACGTTCACGTCTTTCTGTACCTCAATACTGATCTCTGGAGAGCATGGGGGAGGAGGAGTAAGAGGAGATGGGAGGATGGGTGTTAAGAACATCAGGTGAGTGCGGCAATACGCTTTTTGGCTAAGCAGCGATCTCCCCCCCACCCCCCTTTGGTGAGCACCAAGAGAAACTGCAGTTTCTGCTAATGATGTCAGGCAGCGGATCTGACAGTGATATATCACTCCTTGCATTCCTGCTGTATACAGATCTAGTCCTGCCTTATAGCTTGCAATGTACGCAACAGCGGCCGTTCTTCAACGTTCAGTGGGGATGGAAAGGCTATGCGCGTAACCTGAGTTGAACTCATCATCGCCGGGTTCGTGTGCTGGTTATGAGCGCTCATTCAACTTTCAACCTACACAAATCGCTAAAGTGTGATGACAAAACCTTATTACATTTCAAAGCAATAGGCGCTTAAACATAAACGTTATGCTCCAATGCCCATTCACTTATGTATGTAGGTAGTCAAACTGGAACCAACAAGAGTTGCAACAAAGTCTTAAAAATATGGCGCATGTTCAAGTATATAAGTAGTATCTATAGTTGAATAGAAAGCAAGCTGAAGCAGAAAAAGACCTGCAGTGAAAGAGTTATGAGTCCCCCCGATGCTTTATTTCAGTTACTCTCTCTCATTCTCGAATGGGACGGTTAGCAAGAGTGCTGCAATGTCCAACTGAGAGTGTGAAACACACACGTTCATAAATACTTGAAGCTGAGAATCTCATGCACCTGACTAAACCATCCTGTCAAAAGCTTCTCTCCGAGCATCCTTAGGAGTCTATGGTGGTGACAGTTGCTAGCTGACACATGCTCCATCCTCCCCAGGCTGTCCTAAAACGTTACTTCCACTTTCCCATCTGCTGCAAGCTCTTTAACGCTTTCCCTTCCTGGCATTCTGGATGCACGACAAACTGCAGCTTCAGTACTTCAAGCTAGACAACACAGCAAAAAATACAGCACCCTGAAGCTGAATAGGTCTGGCCTACTTGTTTTATTTATGTCTGCAGGCGTCAGTTCTGTACTAATCCTAATTCAAACTAGTGCATCTATTCTTCCTTTGCTAAGTGCTCTTGCTGGCTGGAATCCCGCATGTGCCTGTGTGTACTTAAGTTGATAAGTAAGACCGGCCGGAATTGTTAGGGAGATATTAAGTATTAGTAGCCTGACTGCAGAAGATCACTCATCATGTAGGTCAATGCAAACGGGTCCTTTAAGACCTCTGAGCAGGTCAGTGAATAATTCTGCAATCGGAGAGAAACATCCCACAAAGCTGAACCCCGTGTACGGGTGAAAAGTTCGACATGCATCCTCTATCCCTGTAGGGAAAGACAAACTTCCACATACTCACTCAGCCTCCACTCACCTCCGGGTCTTGCAAGGATGATGCACATGCAGCCGTGTCTTCTTCTCCGGTGGTGTAAAGTTGACTGCAGCATTGCCTGCTGAATGGAATGACATTGTCCGCTTTCTCTCTCTGCCGTATTCTCTGTCTCTCTCTCTCTCTCTCTTTTTCTATCTCTTGCTCCCCCTCCTCCTCTCTGCGCGCTCACTGCCAGTACAAACTGCACAGCTCAGCAGTGTTCTCCCACTGCCGCAGCAGCTCCTGCATGAGCCTTGCGTATCTGAGTGTGCCGTGACTTTTAAAGGGGAATGCAACCTCCAGGGTCAGTGTGTGCCTCATCACCACCCCCCTACACTCCCACTATGACGACCCCCTCCCACCAACTCCCCCTCACAGCAGCTGGTCAAGACATTCCTTAATAAGGGGGGTATGTAGCGGTTGGGCGGAGGGAGGGGGGGGGGGGTTTGAAACTACCTCAAATCCTTTGGATTAAACGGGTGACCCTTTTTAAACTACAGTGTGCTATGTTTGTAGTGCGGACACCATCCATCTTGGCCACTGACAGTGGCCCAAATCCACCTAATGAGGCTATGTGGGCGATTTCGTCAGGTGAGTAAAAAAATGATGGATGTTGAACGAAAGAACATGTTTGTACTGATGGTGACGAAAAAAAAACTGAAATACAAAACCAGGATCTTGAGAAACCAGATCAGGGGGTGTTTGATGTGTATCGTTGCTTCCATTGCAACCAAGAGGTCAACTGTCTGGGAGTTAGAGAGATACATTACCAAGTAGTGTGCAACATTATATTGGACAGACCCCGAAGAGTTTTGACAATCAGGAAGATTGAGGCGTCATGTTCCATTCACCATACGTTCTAAATCCTGACTTACACGTCGAGAGATCTGACATTACCGTAACTTCTAACAGAGGGGGTTTCGAGACCGTTGGCCCACGCCATGGACAGTAAATCAATCGCAACTCTTTGCATCAGCAAAGCTGAAGCTGCAACCCTGCAGTGGATTTGTCCCGCTGTCTCTTTCTGTAAAGCATGATGTTTGAGTCTGAACGCTTTTACTACAAGCGCCACTGCAGAAAGCTCACCGAGCAATTACATTTACTGAAATATGGGAAATTCATAATCCTGAATGCAGGGCTGAGTTCACAAGACCATGACCTCTGGATAATATATAAACGGCTGCTGCATACTGGAAACCGGTGAGGGCGCTTTGTAGCAATGGCAGATATCACCATAACTGTATTGATTGGTGACCTGCGAGTTTGCCCAGTGGAACAGAAAGCGATTGAGCACAAACTGTGTGCTGATCTCGCACATCTGCGTGGCTGTGAGTGCACTTTCCAGTTTGCTCTCCAAATCGCTTAGACACTAAAATTTCTAAATTATACTTTTGAGGTGGTGATTCAGGGAAGTATTAATGAAACATCCTAATTTTCACATCCTCACTGAGGCGTTCAAATGATTTATGGTGTTTACTTTCCTCTGTCTCATCTGTGACATCAAATAAAGATGCTCATAATGGACACAAAACCTGGATGATATACTGATATACATTCATATTTTATATTTACATTTCTATTAGTAGCTGCTTTTATCCAAAGCGATTTACTAATGCGAATACAACATCAGCAGTTCATCCTAAGAATGAAGTAACATGAGAAGTGCTGCAAGACAAAGTTTCACGATTGTTCAGAGAACTATATACTAGAATAGTGATGCAAGTGAGAAAAGTTAACGAACAATATTATTTGAAATGCCATTTAATAATTTTATTTAAACTGATATTTGGCCATTTTGACATTTGTATTTATAAATATTTCTTGACATATTAGTACATACTGTGTAAAATCATTGTATAAACAAAAAAAAAGGTTTACATTAACTTACTTGTACTAATAGAATTAGTTTATATTTATATATGTAAATAATTTGTATATTTAATGTACTGTAATATTATAGCAATTAATGTCATTCAAGTCATTTGTTCACTTGAACATCTTATTACTAGATAATATTTGATAAAACAATCCCTATAAATGTTTGAAATAAATGTATTTATAATATTAATTGTTTAATACATTAGTATTACATCCAGGCTCAGCCATACTGCTATCAACATCATCCATTACATTGAACCACATCTAGTTTGTACACATGCACCTCTCAGCATTTCAGTCCTGCTGGTGCTCTGCGTCTCTCCACTGAGCATCCTGTGCTGACTTTGACACAGATAGAAATGCCTCCACCAGCATCTCCTTATGAGCAGTGCATTTGGGTAATGGCATCTCCATTGATAAATAAAACATGAGTGAAGGGCCCTTTTACATGGCTGATCACATTACCCCTCGCCTCACCTGACGCTCTGAGTCAGCTGTCAGAGTGTCCCCTTCCGCCTCCGCACGGCTTTGGGATTAGAGCTGTGAATACCCACGGGAGCAGCTTCGTCACCCGCCGGAGATAACTGTTCACAGCCAGGTGGACACTGGCTGCACGAATACTTCAGGGTGATTTAAACGAAGAGTGAAATAAACATTGATCATTTTAATATTTTACTCTGTATTTATGCCCGACTATTACAGCTGTCAAATCATAATTTATTCCACAATTAACAACAGTGTCTGTAAGAGTGTGCTTGAGATGAAACATGAGGATACATGTGAAAAAAACTATAATGGTAAAACACTTATTTTTATTGTGCATAGTTTCCAATCAAACTGTGATGTTGTCAAGTGATACATAAAAGTAACTGTTGTGTATATACAATAACCATAGCATAAAGACACCACTGCTCATACAGTATATTCATGTGGCTCATTATTAGAGCATTAGCAGCGCAAAAAGTTGTGGGTACAATTCCAAGGGAACATACATATGGGTAAAAATGTATAGCCTGAATGCACTGTAAGTTGCTTTAGATAAAAGTGTCTGCTAAATGCATAAATATAAATATTTCATGTTTTTGAAAGAGGTTTCTTATGCTCACCAAGGCTGCATTTATTTGATCAAAATACTGTAAAATCAGTCATGTGAGATATTATTAGAACTTAAAATAACTATTTCCTATTTTAATATATTTTATAAAATGTGATTTATTCCTGTGTTGACAAAGCTGTATTTTCATTTTTTTCTTTGGTGGAAGCGATAACGTTTAAAGTTCAAAAGAATTTTTAAATGTAAAAGTCTTAACTGTCATGTTTGTCAATTTAATACATCCATTAATAAATAAATGCATTGTAAAAAAAAAAAAAAAAAAAAAGAGTAAGCCATATTATCCTTAATTTCCCATTTCAAAACGTTGTTCATGTTGTTAGAAGTTCCTAGTCAGAGTGTGAAAAGTGTGTTTTTAATTTAATTTCCTAAGTGTGCATAGAACCTAAAGTGCCTACAGTTCAAGAAACACATAATTTGTGTTCTTTGGAGTTCTTGGCAGTATGTTACTAAAAATAAATGAAAATTAGGCTTGGGATGCTTATAGAAATACTACCAGAAAGAGAAACGGACACAACACATCTATCCTAAGGTTAATATTCAGATCTCAGACAGGAAGATCTAACCCTAACCGAAACCCATCCTATCTACAATCGCAGCTCCCACTCTGTTCTGACAGAGCCAGCTGTCCTCCAGAAGAGTTTAACTGCAGTCCCATCAGAGCACCCCTTCACCTCTCCCTCTCTCATTCATCCCATTCCTACCTCTCTCTACCAGCAGAATGGATTAACTAATTGACCGGGAACAGCTAGGAATTCAACGAGCCTGTAGCTCTCAGCTGACCTCATTTTTTTGAAGCAGGCCAGATCACTCCTTAGGCCTACGACTGCAGCAAAACTAGCATGCTTCCTGCTTAACTCCTTCACATAGCTTACATGAACAAGTTTGAGAAATATAGTAGCAAATTAGAGCTAAAGTGAATTTGATCATCTTATGAAGTCCTGAAGAAGATTCCAAATGGAGGTGATTCCATAGAGGAACAATTTTTGGCTCCTCGAAAAATCTTTCAGTGAGCAGTTCTTTTAAAAGAAGAACATTTTAATGATTTGAAGAATTTATCTTCTTTTTTGCCAATGGAAATATTACATGGATGTGAAATGTTCTTCATGGAATCATAAAGCCTATAAAATATCTTTCTGTAGCCATGTTCATTAACTCCATAAAGCAGTCTAAGGCCAGTCAGTGATGGCCTGAGGGTCTGCGACAAAGATGTCTGAAACACGTGCCCTATCTCAGTGTCCAGAGAGAGCTGACCTAGAGAAAACATAACGGCTGCATGTTAATTTGAGGAGGTGGACGGCTGGAGTGGATTGTTGTGGTGTCAGAGTCATGTGTGCGGTGAAGAATGGCTGCCTGCAGTCGTCGGCACATTTGATTAACAGCCTCCCCCGCATAGGCTAAACTTAAGTATATGGCTGCTTTATGCCACAAAATTACATTTGACTCCATGAGCTGTCAAGGCTTGAGTCGTTTACATCCCTGATTTGAACAAATCACCATTTTGGAATGTTTGGAGCAAATCACTTTCAAGGTACTGGGTCAAGAGGGCTTTTAATTTTGATGGCAAAAAAAATCTGCATTCCACTCATTTTTGGACGGGCGCGATGATAAAAGCAGTCATGGGTCATTTAAAACCTCTCATGATATCTGGCAGTACATTGATTTTTAAAGTTGATATTACATGCCCGAATTAGCCTGACACATGAGCTGTATTAAACACTAGGGAGCTAAATGAAGACAAACATATCGCTGTATTTCGCCGCTTGCAGAGAGTCATTAGCTAATTTAGCCTCAGCAGCAGCTTTTCTCGGTTAATTGCATTTCAGCACTTTCTGTACAGTCAGTATAGATACAGTATGCACATATATATGGGGAGGGAGTTAACACATGTCTACAATGCAGGTTATTGATGTACGCATTTATGCAATATATATGCATGTATGCCAGCTATTCAATGTGATGCATGAATGTCTGTGATTACTGCATACTTGCTGAGCTAAGGAGAACAGCCTCACACACCATCCTGTGCAACCACTCATGTGATAAGAGTCACACAACATTATCACTCCCTCTGCAGGACTGCAGCGGAGGCGCAGTTCAAACAGAGTCAGTAGGCCTAGATTGTGTTCAAGGATGATCATCAAACCAGAAAATGAACCATAAGAACAGTAACTGCGGTTGGAGATGAGCACAATTTATATGAAAATGGTCAAATTA
The DNA here is from genome assembly GCF_003368295.1 of Carassius auratus. Lineage (NCBI taxonomy): Eukaryota > Metazoa > Chordata > Actinopteri > Cypriniformes > Cyprinidae > Carassius > Carassius auratus. The sequence continues at coordinate 980,399 of NW_020523286.1, read as the reverse complement.
AACAGAATGAATAAAATAGATTATATGTGAAATTAGACTAAAGAAAATAAACAAAAATAAAAAATATAAATAAAAATATTTATTTCTGAAATTAGACTAAAAACAATAAAGGATTTCGACCCAATTAATTAAAAAACGTATTATGAAATTAGAATAAAAATAATACATTTACATTTAACTTAAAAATATAATTGATTCATTTAAAATATTCCTATTTGAAATGAGACTGAAAAAGATAAAACTCAAAAATATTAATAAAAATAAATCCAAAACATTTATTTATGGGGAAATAGACTAAAAAAAAAAGATATTAGAAATTAATTTAAAACATTTTCTGAAATTAAGAAAATTCCCCCTCCCTGTTTCTTTGTCATTGTTTGGAAGATTAATTTTCTGTATTTATATTAATGTATGTGCCTACTAAAAGTCATCAACAGTTAGTATAAATTTAGATTTGCCAATAAAAGGGAGAAAAATCTTCTTACAAGTCACATTCTTTCTGTGCACGTAAAAAAAAAATCTTTGCGAAAGTGATTGGCATCATTAATTTTAAAGAGCCGTGTGAGATGGTAAGAGCATTTGGAGGTGCCCTTTCGACCTCTATTAAAGGGGCCGTGCTCCAGGGGTCTGAGCTGATGCAGCTTTGCACAGATACACCTTGTAACAGTCACAGAACTGGTCATATGCAAACATAATGCCATTATAACATAGTGTAATCCACTGTTACGTCATGGAGATAATATATGTTCATAAAATGAGAGATTCAAATTATTTCAAGAACATGCAGCAAAGAATCGCTCCTTTACAAAATCTGTCTTTCCCCAGCAAGGAAGCTCAGGACAGTTCTGCTGCTTTGCGGAACATATCAAGGGAGAACATTTTGCAGTACAATGCTTAAAGGGACAGTACGGTATTGCCCAAAATGACCTGCAGAGAATGTATTTGCATAAATGTGCCACAGTAAGTAGGCTACATTTGAATATCTAAAATAAATGCGCTAGTCATATTTCCAAAGGGCATTTTCAGTATTTCCCAAAGTATTCTAGTGCTGACAGTGCTAACATGCATTTAGATGTATATTTTGAAAACACATTTGAATGAAATATTACATTTTACATTTAAATAAAATGATAAATTAGCTAATTTAATAATTCTATCTTGTCTTATTTTAACCTATAGTAATTATCAGGTTAGGACTGATGAATCTCATACAGATCGTTCGTTAACAAACATTTGATAGATGTTTTTTTAATAATATACTGTAAGTATAATAATAAGTGCTGTTCCAATTATCCGTACACATCACATCCATATTAAGGCATTTGAATTTGTACAAAATATAATCTGTACGCAAAACCATCCATATGTAGAGTGAATGTTTGTTGGACATGTACATTCTATACATATAAAGCTACAGTTTTGGTACCAGTGCTACAATTTTGGTTATATAATGCTCAGTTCATTGGCTGAGAGTAGAACAAAAAGGCATTTTAATGCAGTTATGGCAAACTGATACAGTGATTATCCTGAGCACAGTCAGGTATCTCATTAAAGGAGCACAGGGAGCTGCTAATGCCAATTTATATATTATAAATATGATTAATGCATCATATCACTATGAACAATGAGAACCTTTGCTCATTGTTCATAGTGATATGAAGCATAAATCATATTTATAATACATAAATTGGCATTAGCAGCTCCCTGTGCTCCTTTAACTTTGCTTTGATTATTATATCTTAATTATAAATTACGTAATTTATCCTGTTTGAATATTGCTCTAGAGCCATAACCACCAAAGACATTCAGGCCTTAGATGAAGTACCGCCCCTTAAGGTTCTTGGAAATGGCCAAATTGACCCCCTAATATTTGATATTTCTGATTTATATGCTGCACTACATTACTAAGCACTTTGCTTGTTATAGGAATGACATAAAGTTTTAAAAGTGACATTTTTAGGCTGGCCTTCCTCAGCAGTCTAACAACAGGTAAGATGTAGCAAAACAGAGATTTAATATTCAACAACAGTTTTAAGGTCTGACTCTGACAGTAGTATCCCGTTTTGTCCCCCCTCAAATTTTGCTGTTTTGATCTAAAATATGCTATTATTTATGTGAACCCCATTGAAAAGTTGGGACATTTCGTAAAATGCGATAAAATGGTTAATTCTCTTTAACCTTTAACACACAAAACCTCAAAAAAAAGTTTTCGATTGTTTTCACTGACAAACCTTTATATCATATTCTGTAAATAAAAATACATTTTTATTTTGATGGCTGCAGCACACTCCAAAAAAGTTAGAATAGAATATCCATATGTCCTATAGAATAACTTAACAATAAATAAATAATTAATTAATTAACAATTAATAATTAAATACATTTTGAATTAAAAACTATTTGCAAGCAGTTCAATCGGTATACTATTTGAATAAAAATAGACCTAGAATTTCTCTTACTTTTTAAATTTATTTATTTTTATTTATACACTTTTTTTCCTTAAATAAAAAAAACAACACTTATCTATACTCATAAAGTATTTTGTTTGTGTGGCTTCAATGCCAGAAACATTTTCTTTTTTTTTCTTTTTTTTAATGTGTGTGTGTGTGTGTGTGCGTGCCACAATGAACCTATTTAGTTTTGATCTGAAATGCAAAAACATACTTTACTACTCATGCTGTAGTCAAAATTATGCTTAATAGTCTTATTTTAATTGTACACTTTGTGATTTGAACATTTTAATGTAATTTTTACCAGCAGGATTATTTCAACAGCCAAGGTCACAGATATTTTTACTAAAAATGTAGTAACCATTTCATGCCTTTAGGGAAAAACTAAAATGCTTTTGAATTGCAAATACCTAATAAAGTCCATTTTCTCCAACACATCTTATGAAGATTCAAATATTGCTATTTTTAGATTTAAACAGAGGGCGAAAGCCTGTACATTGTTCATCGTCATACATTGCAGAGATGTGTTTTGTTTTTTTGTAACAGGACTGTGTATACCCCACAGTTAGCACCTGCTACAGCTGCTGTTGAGAGAAAATACCAAAGCTGAATTGATCAGCACACTCGCACCTGGGACTGTTCCCAAAAAGCTGCTCTTAAACTAATCCTTACTGGCAACTGAACTAAAGACACTCTTAAAATCAGCCTTCTATCGGCTGCTATGAGGATAAGAGATGAAAAGAAATCTTTTTTCAAAATTCTTTATCACAATGCAAGACAAAAATAGCATGAAAACAAGAAAGAAGGATGAAAGAAAGAAAGAAAGAAAGAAAGAAAGAAAAAGAAAGAAAGAAAGACAAGGAAAGCAAGCAAAAAATAAGATGCAATAACACACATAGAAGAGAAGCAAATCTACAAATAATGCACTGTAAGAAATGATGCAATTGCATAAAGCATTTTGTGCTCGGCAGTGACCTTCACACGATTGCCACCAATTCTGTGTCTACTGCACATTTTAAAGCAGCCAAGGAGACTGCTCAAAGCATGCTGCCCTGGGCCTTCCTGTGCTCCTCCACCCCCAACCATGGAGAAAAGCGGATTGCCTCTCTCTTTCTCAGCAGCAATGCAGCATTCATGTCCTGCAGGCAATTTGATAAATGATCTAAGATCTGAGCTGAGGGGGATGCCTCTACTGCAGCACACGTCCCAGAGAGCACGTGCTCGCAACCGGTAGCACTATGAATTACACCCAACATACCATCAGCCCTATGCATGCACACTGTCATGCTCTCTCTCTCACAGCTGCAATGCTGTACTGATGTTCTGGCTTTAGCCTAAAGCTGAGGAATCTGCTCTGAGCGAGCAATTCTATCACCAAACCTTCACAATGCAGTACAGACTTCATATAATGAAAGTAATAGTTTTAACAGCAAAAAAGCATTCAAAAATCATTTTCTTAGTGTTTATTTTATGTCTTTGTTTTTCAGTTAAAATGTGCTTTTATTTTAAATTAAGCATTTAAATTGAGCAAGGGGGAATTTAAATTTAATACAATTATTATTTTTAAGCATCTTGTTCAAATCCAACAACTTTTTGTGTGTTTTATGTTTAAAAGCAGCAAAACTAAAAGAATATTATTTTTGATACCAAATATATTCTCATCATACTTTCAAGACAAATCTGCTTTTATTTTAAATGAGGCAAATAAGTTAAGCATTTAAACTGAGCAAAATTATGTTAGGTGATGTCTTTAGTTAAATGTGTTTTTTAAATGCAATAAAATGTTATGTAAACATAAATCCAACTACATTTAATGAGGTTTATGCTTACAACGAGAGAAATTCAAAATGTATTCTCAAAACATTTACAATCAAGATGAATGTAGCTTTGTTTTAAAGTTGACAAACTAAATTAAGCATTTAAATTGAGCAACATTATGTAAGGTGATTTATTCAGTAAAATTTCATTTTAAATGTAATAATTTTTTGTAAGCATAAATCTAACAACATTAAGCAAGGTTTTTGTGCTTAAAACAAGAACAAAGTTTTTTTTACTTTTTAATTTAAGATATTTTCTGAAAAAAAGTAGACAAAGGAAATTAATCATTTAAATAAAGGAAAATTGTATGCAGTGATTGTCTTCTGAGAATGGTTTTTACAATGCGTTATCTTCTCGTTGTCTGGGGTTGATAGTTTACTGTTGCCTGTCAAACCCCCTGTCAGCCACACGTGCTCTGCTATAGAGGGGGAATGATTTGCGGGTTGCCTGGTGGGACTGCTTATTGATTATCTTGAAATTACAGGTTTTAAAAGGCTGGCGAAAAAGAGAAGATGTAAGCTGCCCGCTCGCAGCAGTGTCTGCATGCTCACCGGCAGTAATCAGCATCTTCAGCATATTGTGCTAACACTGCACAGGAAAATGTGAATTTCACTGAGAGACAGCTGAGTGCTGGGTAATTTAATTCAGGACTCTCTCTCTCAGCCAGAAGTGTAAAATGAGCCATATAACCTTCAACTTTTCATCTGATCATAAAGGATGACTGACAAATAAGAGCAGTTAGCATTTAAGGAAATTACATGTGTCAAATGCTAAAAACCATTCCTGAAAAATGCTCCCGCAGAAACCTGATCAGCAAATGACTGCGTCTAAAAACAAAGGGCAAAGAAATCTCAGTTCAGCTCTTTCCAAAAGTCCAAAAACTGATTTAAAATCTAATTCAAACTTGGACAAAAGGATTTTGAACAATATAAAACAAAGAAATCCTATGACAGGAAAAAAAAATATTTCATATTTTATTTTAAATTCAAGACAAGCTAATTCAAGACAGATGTTCTGGAGTAATAGTAAATCATGCCACATAACATCATCACCAGGTTTTAAATAGGACACCACTGGATCCTATAAAAATACACACACACAAAAATAACTCTGCAAGTCTTATGAGAATCTCATTGGAATGGTTCCAAATTATGTCAGAAATTCTAAAAAGACCAGTTTTCTTATTGGAATCCTTTAGGATTTTTTTGACAAGGGTCCTAGACAGGAATCTTATGGGAATAGATTAAAAATATGATAAAAATTCTAAAATGTTCTTAGTGGAATCTTTTAGGATTTTTTAGGGCAAAAAAACAACAACAATAAAACAAATAATAAATTATAATAATAGTGTTTATTAAACTCACGTTATATGAATTTTAGCATTGCAAATCTTTTAAAGCAAAACCCATTAATTCTCTGCGCTTTAGCTTTGACCTTCATCTATTCTCGGGATTATATTTGAAAGCTTCCTGCAGTTGTGCCATGCAATTCTAAACACAAGGTGGCAGGAAAGGACTGTCTTTCCCTTATTCTTAAGCCATCACAGTGCATTATTATTCTGTAGCTCGATAATTCATTCTCAATGACAATCATAAAAGCAATGATTTTGACTAATCCTAACAAAATTGAATATGACAACTTTTCCTTTTTCCACATCACCTCCATTCACCTTCCCAAACTGCTTTGAATGTCAAAGCCTCTAGTAGTAACATTAAGCAAATAATCCGCCTGGAAAAATTAGGCCTGCTTATTAGGACAAAGGAAAACAATGAAGCCCATATATTTCACTTGAATGCAAAGACGTGCATATGTTGAATGCCAGATTTGACAGTTTAAGCTGAGCTCTTATATATGAACATTCTTTTGTAAAGAAAATGAAGTGGCAACATACGCAATAACCAGCACAAAGATTTAAAACTACACAAGCAAATGCTTAAATCCAAACTAAATCTGAAAAGAAAGTATCAGGCTGTTTTACAGTACATCTCTGCCGTGCCAACAAAGCAAAATATCCATTAACCAGAATGCCGCAGCACGGCCTCACTTATGGCTTCCATATGAAATAAACAGCATCTTTGCTGTAGAAAGTTTAAACAGCCTTCTGTAAGAATGACTCAGTGCACAGAGAGAGCGAATGTGTCAGAGTGTTGTGTGACGGTGGGATTAGCTCACAGTAAATTTCCTTTTCCTTATGACACGCTACCCAAACTCACATTCCTGCAACTCAAGTACAGTTCCTGAAAAGAATGAGGTGCTTGTGCAGAGATGTTTGGAGCCTGGTGAGGAAACATTGCAGGTGAGTCACTCAGAATCAAGCGCTTGTTTATTGCTTCTGGTGGAAAAGGGAACCAGACGGCAATGGTATAAATACAATAGAGCTGGTGTTAAAAGATGTGCTTTTCATGATACAAGGGAAACTGTTATGTAACAATAGTTTTAGGAAGGATGCAGTGTATCATGTGTAACCTTTTTAAACTCTTCTTAAAACTCTAAATATTTGAACTGTAACTGTGTTATCCCTTTCCACAACTGACAGCATAATTCTTAGAACGTATACAGTAACGTTTTCCACTAGAGTCCGAGTCTGACTGTTTGTGACATTTATATAGTTTAATATGGACAGAGTGGCTTTCCGAGCAGGAGAGAGAGAGCTAAGATGAATGTGTTTGCTTTTTCTAAAGTGAAAGGTAGCAATGGTTGTCTGGTTAAACAAAAACAGTCTGTGGTATTGTGCAACTGTGGTATGCTTGCCATTATTCAGGCTTATTGAAACACACTTGGTTTGGCATAAAGAACTGAATCTAAATCTAAATCTAAAACAACTAAACCCAGAGTTGTTAACCAGAGATTAACCACTCCATGGGGTCCATAAAGTATGTTAGTTAAAAGAATAGTTCACCCAAAATTAGATATTTGCTGAAAATTTCCTCCTAGATGTAGATGATTTTGTTTTCTCATCTGAACAGATTTAGAGAAATTTAGCATGACGTCACTTGCTCACCAATGGATACTACACAGTGAATGGGTGCTGATATGAGAGCTCAAACAGCTGATAAAAACATCCCGATAATCCACCAACAATCCACACGACTTCAGTCCATCTATTAACACTACGTGAAGTAAAAAGCTGCATGTTTGTAATGCACAAATCCATCAATATGGCATTTTAATAGTAAAACATCCGTCCATAATCCATTATAGCTTCTATTCTATTATAAAAAAGGTCCATCCCCTTGTGTCATCTCACATCAATACCCACCGAAATATTTGTTTAGCACCATTTTGAACTGTGTTCATTTGTACATGGTGCTTGATCTGTGCATATTTCTCTCCTGATTCAGATGTGATGTTTTTTTTTTTTCCTGGAGAAGCCAATTAATGCCATAATTTAATCAGGTTTGAAGTTAAAAATGGATTACTGATGGATATGTGTATAAATACACAGATTTTAACTTCACTAGATTCTAACTGATGGACTGGAGTTGTGTGGATTACTTGTGGATTATTGTAATGTGTTTTTGTTTTTTTTATCAGATGTTGAACTCTAATTCTGATGGCACCCATTCACTGCAGAGCATCTATTGGTGAGCAAGTGGTGTTCTCCAAATCTGTTTTGATGAAGAAATAAACTCATCTGCTCATGTTCAGGTTTGGGGTAACTCTTCCTTTAATATTTTTGTCAATTACATTTTTTTTTTTATGATAAAGTGTTTCTGAGGAAATCTAGCCTTGTTATAGTGGGCTTCCATGAGACCCTGGTTCTGAGAAGGTTGAAAACCTTTCATTGAACTACTGAAAGCAAAGCCAATGTAAATCAGTGCCAGAAAGAACGATAAAACTATTAGGAAACAAAAGGATTTGTAAGATCTGGGATTTTGTTGGTAAATAAATTGCCTTTCTGTTGTGTGATTGTTCTAGGCATGTAAAGAAGCTTTGCATTTGTGAGTAATCAGAGTGAACACAAGGGGACAGTAAAATACTTCACATGTCTTGCAGTGATAATACTACAGTTAAAGCAAGAATATGATTTTTAGATAGTTTAATATAAGCTCTTCACTGTCACTGAAGTCTACATCAGAGGGAAAACATCTACTCCACCCTACAACAGAATGGTTTGAGAGCCACAAGCAACCACAGAGATGGGCTCAGGAGGATTGGTACATTGTGTAAGGTCTATGGAGTTATTACTGTGTCTCCAGACAGTTTGGGTTGCCAAGATGCCTCATTGTCCATTGAGTCATATAGAGAGGAGCGACATGAATCAGTGTCTTCGAGAATGGAAATGCAGTCATCATGCAGTAACAACATCTAGGTCGGAGTGCAATCGGGCTGAAAGTGAATATGAAAGTGCAGACATTACTGTGACTGAAGATGAGGCTGTGACCAAGTATTCAAGATTGGGGGTCATTGAAAAGCAATACTACTCTGAATATTGGAGGGATGCATGCAGCGTCCCCCCTTAAAGCGAGAGACAGATTATGGCAAAACACCTCTAACAACAAAGTCAGAAATTTTAACAGAAATTGTCTACATAATCTGTCAGAAAACATTATTTATTAAAAGCCAATTTTAACCTCTGGAGAAAAAAAAAAAAAAAACACTTTTTTTTACATAACTACACAAAGCAAACAGTGTAGCATCCATTTATGGCAAATGGTTCAAGGAATTTATTCATTTTTATAGTGATTAAAGTAATTTAAATCAATCATTTTAAAAGTATAATTGTATAATTAAAATAATCACACTGCTACTTCAAAAAATCTAATCAACATTAAACTTAACTTTATTTTAATATAATTAATTATTTTATTTCATTTATAGGCCTACTAAGAAAGCAACTAAATATAAAATATAAATATATGAAACACATCAAATTTAAGATCAGTAAACAAAAGAAAGACACATAAAGCAACCAGTGTCAAAAATGTGTCAGATGACTGAATTAATTTAAAAAAAAAAACTTGCATACTGTTGTATATCTAAATAATCAAACTAGTATGTAAAAATATCTGTTTAAGTACAAGATATTACTTAAATTAAGAAAAACAATAGGCTACTTATAAGTCCCTAAAATAAAATAAAAATATTATGAAATATATCAAATTTGAGTTAAGTAATAAACAGAGGTAGGCCTACTCAATGCAAGGCATGTCAATAAATTTTAAAATAGGCGATATGATGCATTTTTGCCCATTTCTGACCTTTTTGTTTCTGAGAAAGACCCTGGATAATAGGTTTACAAAGTGACCTAAATTACCCATATCGTGCATATTAAATTCACTTGAATATAGAGGGCGAGTCAGTGTCTCACAAATAAAACAACTTTGTTTGAATGGCTAAATATTAGGACTATAAAGATGGTCAAATAAAATAAAAATGAAAGAAAGTTCTAGCGTCTAACTGTATATCTGACATGCACTTACACAGTGATTATACTATCATTGTGTAGTCCACAATTAGCAGGGTTTATCAGGGGAAATGAGCTAAACAACAACGCTCAATTGGGAGGGACGTTCAGCAGCAGCTGGGAGCTATTTGACCACGTGACTGGAGAGATGTTTCTGTCGCTGTAAGCAGCCATCATTTCACCCAATACAAGCCTATGCTAAAAGACAGAGAGGAGATATAGTCATGAATTTGCACGGGAATACCGACTGAAAGAAACATACTTGAGCCACTCCTTCGCCTATGGTTTATTTTCCGGTAAGTATCATTTGCAGCTTCGGTCTGAAATAATTACAGTTAAACACATTTGCCTGTCTTTTGTCTTTGCTGTGTTCATATGCACACACTCGCGTTTTCCCAACATTTTCGATTGCAAACATCCAGTTGATGTGTTCATTCAACAGGGCGAAGTTAAACGAGAAATGCGATACAAAGGCGCCAGAATGTGTCATGTTTCCTATTGCGTCTCAGTGTAAATAATACATTAATATGCACTAAACAGCAGCTACTTCCTGCATTTGTAATGAGTGTAAAGTTGATTTTAAACCCGCAAATGTGTCTCGTGGACCTACGTTTAATAGTTTCCAACCCTAGTTAAGTTGAGCAGCATCAGGAGATGTGTGTTTCTGGTAATTGTGTTTGTTGGTTACATTTTAACCTCTACGAAAGTCAAGACAGTCGCATTACTAGTGACTAGCGAAGCTCCATGCATTAATTAGTTGGTGTATTTGTATGGTGTATTTACGTGAGAATTGTGCAGTCTCTAGTTTTACTCCACGACAGTAAAGGTGTTTGGCCCAGACAGTGCTCTGGAGAGGCTTTACTTTCGGTTTAAGGTTTTAAAGACCGCATCTGGAGGCTTGATTTGTTCTAAACTATCTGTACTTGTTTGTTGTTCTAAGACTGCTAATAGTTTAGTGTAATAGTACTGGAGTTTGTGTACATGGATTGAAGAGGGGAATCTTATTTATTGTATGTCTTCTAAGGTTTAAGTTTCCTTTTAGTCAATTAAGTGGAATCACATGTATTTACCTGCAGCGGGGAGTGGGCCTTTGCTGATATTAATCGCGCCAGATCTCCCCTAGCAGGTTTCATTCACTGGGGGGCTGGAAACTTAAAAACACTGAGTGGAGTTGGAGCGGAGTCACTGCAGAACGGTTTGAGGGAAAGGGGAAATTTCTGTTCCCGCTCCAGTCACATGGTGTTCCAGACCGGACTTTGATCGGTGTTGCTTTATAATGAGCAATGCTTAATGCTTTGGCTTCTTTTGAACTATTCATTGATGAAGATAAATAACTTAATCCCCTTAATCCCATTTCAATGGAGAGTTTGCGAAACGAGCGCCAAGATGGCGACTGCCTGCTCCGCCCACTTTGAGCTTCAAAAACGCTCTTCAGAAATCTATGGGTGATGTCATGAACACTAAATGCATGTTTTTATACAGTCTATGGCCGTGCCGTACTGAACCGTGCCGAGTCATATCACGCTTTAGAAAAGCGCCATTAGTTACCACAGTTTTATTGGTGCAGCTCAATCTTTAGCGTATATTAAGGCAGGAACTGGTTCATGGTAACTTGGGGTTGTAAGGTGTTTCATGCCGATGGGTTTTGAGAATTTGCAGACATGTCAGCTCTGTGTTTGATCTATTTAATGTCAGATTACTGTGGTTGATGTATTCAAGGCAGATTAATCTTGCCTTTGTGTTTGCAGGAACACTAGGACTGATTTTCTAATTTCTGGAGGGAGTTAACTGTCTGTAGTAAATGCTCCCAACTGAACACTCAGATGTTTGTAGGCCTGTTTAACAGGTGTCTCCTCTGTCTCTGTGCTGTAGGGGACATCGTACTGAACTGACCTGATTTACAGCAGTGCGAATGTTGTGATTTATTAAACTGATTTGCTCCCATCCCATTCACAAATACTGCTTGTCTGGGTTGGGTTAACATTAAAATCGAATGGCCTGGCTTTTGAAGTGTTAAGAAATTAATTCATTAAAACTAAGTTCTTCTGTGGTTCTTCGGCACAGGATTTTATTTTTGAGTGTGTGTATATAACATTCTTGTTGTTGTATGGTCATTTTGAAGATTAAAGTTCTTGATGCATTAAAGGTACTTCAGGTCAGTGTATTGTTTCAAGCACATGGTTTTTCTAAAAATAACTTATGTTGTGATATTTGACTGTAAAAATTATATATATAATTTTTTTTTAATATTCAACCTGGAAGTGAATTGTCAAGGTAGTTTTTCTCTCACACTATTTTCTATAAAATGTACACTATTTAAAAGTTCAAGGATCAGTAAATTTGAATGTTTTTGTCTCTCATCTTAGTATAAGACTCATGCTCAAAGTTGCATTTGTGATCACAAGCTTTGTCATTTTGCCATGTGCTTGAAGTATACTGCAGTATCAGTCAAGTGTGATTTATCTGCTCCATCAGCCCCCACTGACTGTGCACGCACCTTCCCAAATGGATGATGCTTTTATACTTGTGTTTGCCCTTTGTACTATTCTTTAAAATGACGGGGTGACAAGGAGTAATTTTCCTCTAAAACCATCGGGAATCACCGGTGAGAAGTCATTTGCCGGTACAAGACTTTTGTGATAAGTTGATAAATTAATAATTTCTATATGTACAAACTGATTAAAATGATATTAAAGGGTTAGTTAACCCAAAAATGTAAATTCTCATTAATGACTCGCCCTCATGTCGTTCCAAACCCGTTCCATCTTCGTAACACAGTTGAAGATATTTTGGATTTAGTTCGAGAGCTTTCCGTCCCTCAATTGAAACTGTGTGTACGGTCTACTGTCCATGTCCAGAAAGCTAAGAAAAACATCAAAGTAGTCCATGTGACATCAGAGGGTCAGTCAGTTAATTTGTTGAAGCATCAAAAATACATTTTGGTTCTGAGGTCTTACGGGTTTGGAACGACATGAGGGTGTGTCATTAATGACATGATTAAAATTTTTGGGTGAACTAACCCTTTAAAGGCACTAAGTTTTCACCACTAGAGGGACCGTCTTCAAAACAAAACAAAAAAAGTGTAGTTTGATGCCTTGACGTTGTTGTCTTCATCCCTGCAGTTGATGCAATCCGACGGGACTCAGGCAGAAATCATGTTCATTGTTCACAGAAATCGAGGGTTTATGACATCATTGGTAGGTGACACAATGACACTATAGACACGGTCCTGTCCATGTCACTTTTAAAACTTTTGGGATAATGTAAGTACACAAGTCAGCAAAATAAATAACACTGTTCTAGTGTTTTTGGGATATTTTAATAAAAACTATTGGCTTTATTTTGCATAAAGCACAAGACCATTTTAAGCAAATAAGTGAATAAATAGTATCTATATGAATTCTTATTCTATTTTTGTAGAATAAAATGAAAACGTACTTCAAATAAAAAGCCTTGGACAAACTTTGCTAAAAACATTGCATTGTTTTCTGTCCAAACGTCATAAAGCACCTGATGGAGTTTGAACTTCACATCAAACTACTTCTGTTTCACACACATGCTGGCACAGATGTGCATGTTTGGCTAGAGTTTGGTATATATACATGGGCAGTACGTGTCGATTTATAAAGGCAAGCGCAAACAACCGTACACAGTGGCTGAGTACATGGTACTGTTGTTGCTGCTCAAGGGTTTGGTAAAGTTTTTCATCAAAATTCTCGCCTGCCACGCAGGAGACCCGGGTCCGATTCCCAGCCAATGCAGCAGCTGTTCTCTTTAAGGGAAGTCGTGGCCTAGTGGTTAGAGTTTGACTCCTAACCCTAGGGTTGTGGGTTCGAGACTGTCCACTGCTCTGAGCGTGTGTTCACAGTGTGTGTGTCTTCACTGCTGTGTATGGGTTAAATTCAGAGCACGAATTCTGAGTATTGGTCACCATACTTGGATGAATGTCACGTCACCACTTTTTTTTTTTTACATTTTTAATAAGTTGACAGCGCCAACTACAGGCCTGGCATACGTAATACAGCGTTTTTTGAGGATGTGTAAATGCAAATAGTTTTGAAACGTTGTTGTGACTCGCAAGAGAAACTTTTTTTTTTTTTTTTTGACTACAGTGTTGTCGCGTAAACGTAGCCTTTATAAAGTAACGGAACACTATCACTCTCAGACAATGTTGTCAGTGGACTTAAGACAACTATGCAGGGTCTTGGTTTGACCTGATACCCTCAGAGGTGAATCGATTGCTGTTTGCTGAGATTAAGCCTAAAGTTACACAAGTCTGTCTGCGTCACTGCAACTCCCCTCATGTTTGTTGCATAAAATTCACTAATGTCTGTATTTTCGTAGCCAAGATTTCCTATAACATTTCTCTGGACACTTTTTCTGTTTGTTGAGGATCACAGGTTTGGTTCAGCTGAATGAGTTGCCTTAGTGTAATCTTGAAGTCCTTCAGTGTGTGCTGTTTTGAGTTGGCATACTTAATGAGCGTTTAGTTCGCTTAATGAACTTCACTAATTTGGTAAAATAACGAATTATGCTAACAATACAGCAGGTTTTGACAAGCAGCAGTTACTGTAAACTAAGAAATGCTGAGCTGCACTAAATCTATATTTAGTTCTGCTGGTTGAGGTATAGTTTCATATCTGATAACTGGTGCAGTTGAGGTTGAGAATGTTTCATGTCTTGGGATTTCAGCAGCCATTCATGTCTGCTCCCGATGAGTATGTCTGAGGAAGTGATATTTGGCAGATGAAGTAGTGATTTAGGTTTTTAATTTTCGTATGCGGTGTCTTGGTTTCTTCTCAGTTCCTGGCACGGTTTCATATAGTATACAGTATTTCCCCATACTTGCATAAAGTTCATAAAGTTGCTGTCCCGCATTACCTTTTACCTGTAATGTGAGTTTATTCAGCCAGTTCGATGGACTCACTTCAGTTAATATCCAGGCTTTGTGACTGATGTTCATCTGTTTCTGTCCACCCAATGAAAGTCAGCAGGGACCAAAACAATACTGGAGCCCTTTAACTTTAAATTGTGTGGATTTTTTTTTTGGGGGGGGGGGGGGGTCATTTGTGTTCTGCAGAAGAAAGTCATACAGGTTTGGAATGACATGAAAGTGAGTTTCCATTTTTGTGAACTGCCCCTTTTAAAGTTGCTATGTTCTTTTAAAAAATCTTAACTTACTGAGCCATGTGTATGTAGTCATAATACTAAGTTTTTCTGAACTGAACTTTATTTCCAAAATATAGACTTGGTTTTTAGGTGGGAAGCATGAGCTGTCTAAAACCTGAGGCTTTCCCTACCATCATGGCAAAAACAGCATCACCCAATTTTGGTCTTCTGCTTTGACTACAGAAGTTTGTGTTTGTGTGATTTAGCAACATTTAGAAGATTCCTATTAGATTACAACATATATGTGTAGGGGTGTTCTTTTCTGTTAATGCATGATCGGTTCTGCACTATCATGATGGCACCTGCTATGGATCTGCCTAGAGCTGTTGAACTTGTCTAGTGGGTATGGCTGGTTTAGAGTGCTCCTGTTCTCTCATAACTGCTGCGTCAACCGCTATCAGCCCCACAGATCCCTGTTAGACAACTTAACAATATGATTGCTTTAATCCAGGGTGAGTCCAAGTTTGTGGAGGGAGTGTCAATATAATGACGCCCTTATCTCTTTCAATACAAATCGGCCTAATGTGGTTGTCCTCAAACTTATTCTCACTATTGCTCATGCTTTGTCTTGTTGGTTTATTTACGTGTTATGCCGTTGCAAACCTTTTTTTTTTTTTTAAGAGCAGAGATTATGGCATGTAGAGAGCTTGTTATGATGAACATAAGTGTCAGCAATTAAACCCCAAAGAATAAAAAAAAAAAAAAAAAAATCTATTAGTTAATATACAATTTTAGCCCTAGTTGGGATAAAAGGTTAACCTTATTTATATATATATTACACAGCTGAATTAAAGGGGTTAAACTGGGTTCAGGACATGACCCAAATCGAACCCGGGAGAGAGATATATATATATATATATATATATATATATATATATATATATATATATATATATATATATATATAAAAATCTAGAGTTTAGGTAGTCTTTGCATGATTTCTTTAATCAAGCAGTGTTACAGTGCCGTTTGTCTGCCATTTTTCACCCCATCTGCCCACTGACTGAATAGAGCATCTGTGTGACATTTGGGTTGACACCATGATTTGTCGTCATCTTTCTCGGTCTTTGCCCCTCACTCACAGCTGCCTGACAGATACCTCAGTCTCATGATTAAAACCTGTAGAAAATAATGTCCCTGTTTCAGAGTGGCATCCTTCATCTTGAAAATACATCCTACACGTAGTAAAGAATAAAAAGTCATTGGTGTTGTAAGCGTGTCACATTTTGAGTTATATTGACACACTTAATGGCATATGTAAGATTTTAATTAAAATATTCAAAAACCTAGAACGGTGTTATTTCACAAATAATTTGGCTAAGGCAGTTTCATTTAAATTTAGCAAATTATAAAACATTTAAATTGTTTTTAATTTACGTATTGAAACTAGTGTAGGATATGGCGAATGTAAATTATATAATTTATTTTGCACTAAATGTTGCACACATGAATGGGAAAATGTAAATTTAAATAAAGAAAATAAAAACATTGCCATTTTACATATTGCATTGACATTTTGCATATTACATTAAAAAAAGGATTTTGCAGCCCATATGCTTCCATAAGTTATGAGTGGCACATAGGAAAAATGAAATTAGAAGTATTTCGAATTACATATTTGCATCCAAGTAGGTGCAAGGTTGGGATTTCGGCAGAACACAGGTTTTACAGAAGCAGAAACGTCTAGAGGAGCCCAATTTTGCACAAGTATTAAATCTGGTCAAGACAAAAACCAGCACTATTCCCCAGTCCCAACAAATCCCCCCCCCAAAAGCTTAATCCGCATTTCAATCAGCTCTACACAGAGGGGGCAAACCACCTGCAAAGCCCCTGCTCATAAACACTAAAAACAAAAAAAAAACACTGAGGGTGTCACCTCCACATCACATGCCAGGCAGTCTCAGTCAAAACTATGCAAAGAGTGGAGACGTACCTGCTGGATGACATCACCTGACCCCTGAATATCATGCAATAATGTGAAGATATTTAAAATGCTCATTGGGTTCTAACAGATCTGTAAAAGGCTGTTTGTCTGTGTGTGTTGGTGCTTTGCCATGGAACTTAATTGCCCCTTGCATAGAGAGTGTGCAAATTAACAT
The DNA here is from genome assembly GCF_003368295.1 of Carassius auratus. Taxonomy (NCBI): domain Eukaryota; kingdom Metazoa; phylum Chordata; class Actinopteri; order Cypriniformes; family Cyprinidae; genus Carassius; species Carassius auratus. Next base: position 963,456 of record NW_020523286.1, on the reverse strand, counting down.
GTTTCTTACTTTCTAAAGGTTGGACAGCCATTGAAGACTGTATTGTTTGGCGTTCACAAACTTGCCACCCACTTCTTGGTGTTCCTCTGCCTCGGGTAGGCCAGTGGCGGAGAGGCGTGACCCATTTTAAAAGTTGTTTACTTGTATCAGAAAAAGGGCTAAGATGCTCCTCAATGAACTCTTGTCTACAATTCAATTACCCTTGGGGCCCTTCAGCAGCTCATTATGAAATGTTTTCGATTAGCAATTTTATGCACTGTACGGGAACAACATGACTTTTGACATGTCCAATAAGAATTCTCAAAGCTTATTTTTTTTGCAGTTGTTTGTAGCAGACCTTTCTAATTGTTAAATATCAGATTTAAATGTGATGTAATTTAGGAGGGCAGGAATTGCTTTAGAAACCAGAACATCGGGTGGGGATTTCACACACTGCACTGGTATGTCTAGTCTCTAAGCATGTCTAATGAATTTAGACCCCCCCGACCCACCCAGTAGCCTCTTTTGCCACTGACCTGTCTGGTGGAATATTGCTGGCCCGAATTTGCGGTTTTTGCAGAAAACAGTTTGGCTTTATTCTTGAAGACAGACTTTTTATTGCTCTTCCTGTTATCTTCAGACTAGACAAGCTTAAAAGAGGAAATGGCCTGTCTTTTTCCCTCCCTTATTTCCTATTTTTAAAGGGCATTGTGTGAAGCAGTCTACAGGAGCAGCTTGGTTGTGGTAAAGCTAGAGGTTTATTTCTCTTCTGCTTTGTCATGTGATGTAATGGAACTCTGAAAAGGGCCATGGACCAATAAACTGTGTTGTAACGTTAATGCACACAAGTGAGGCATCGAGCATGCAACTGTCCGAATAATTCAGTGACTGTGCTATTAACAGTCTACAGTTGTCTGAGTTTGTAGAGTAGTTTAGTTTTTTTTTTGTGTGTGTGTGTGTTCTCAAGCGTAGGCAGAATCAAGATAATCAGGGTGTTTTCTCATTAAAATTCAAGATTATTTTCAAGATTGTTTTATTTAAAACTCTGAGCCGATTATATTAAGAGCATGTCAAGTTTGTATTTTTACAGTTATTGAATAGTGTTGGGTGATTATAGTCATTTTGTCAGATCGTCAGCCTGTGAGATCGACAAAACGCGATGTTATCGTGCATGGGTGGAGAACGAGAGACTCTCTGTACTTGTCATAGAATAACTATTTGGTGTTTTAAACGGTGCAGTTGCGTGAGAGAGAGCCATTGGAATAACCAATAATCCAAAAAAATATACTTTCAAACATACTGATAGACTAACTTTATAAAAATAAATGTATTTAAAACAGCTAGTTCATATCGCGTGTCCTTTTGAAGTTATCAGTCTAAATATTCAGCAAAATCAGTCAACGGTGAAAATCGATAGTAGCTTTCATTTAAAGTCCAAATATTGCACCTATATGGGCCGTTCAGATTACTTGTTAAAGTGGAATGAAATACCTTCTATCTGCAGACGATGTACATCTGTTTGTGGATGGAGACCCATTCACCAGCTACAGGCTCTCCTCATTTGCACGCGCGTGTTTTATTTATGAAATGAGGTGCTGAAAGTGAAATAGCTGGGCATTTTGATAGCCCAAGTATAACAGGCCACCCAATAAAAATAATTATTATTATAGTTTAATAGGAGAATAAGCCTAATATCATCTTGACTATCGACAGAGACATCTGCTATTCTCTCTCTCTCTGACTATCGTCAACACACGATACGATCGTCTATCAGGCACAACCCTATTATTGAACACACAAGAAAGCTGAAAAACATTATTTTTTGCTGCTTTTATTCATATTGTGTGTGTGTGTAAAATGTGATATGATATATGTATTAAACTAATAGTATTGATGATTTATATTCTTTAATGGGCATATTTATATAAATTATTGTATTAACTGATCGTCATTCATAATTTATTTTTGTGTATTAACATAAAAATTTGTTTTGTGATGGTTGTGCATATGTCCCTTGTTTGTTCTGAACAGTTAAACTGAGCAGCGTTCTTCAGAAAAATCTTTAAGGTCCTGCAGATTCTTCAGCTTTCCAGCATCTTTGCATATTTGAACCCTTTCCAGCGGTGACTGTATGATTTTGGGATGCATCTTTTCCAACTGAGGACATTTGAGGGACTCAAACACAACTATTTAAAAAGATTCAAACATTCACTGATGCTCCAGAAGGAAACAAGATGCATTAAGAGAACTTTTGGCATTTGAAGATCAAGGTAAATTGTACTTAATTTGTGAACCGGGAAACATACAAGTATCTTCTGTTGCTTACGAAGGGCAGAACTAAATGGAACAAAATTATATTTCAACACAATAAGACAAATCTTGTTGCCTTCTGGAGCATCAGTGAATGTTTGAATCTTTTTAAATAGTTGTGTTTGAGTCCCTCAAATGTCCTCAGTCTGAAAAGATGCATCCCAAAATCATACAGTCACCGCTGGAAAGGGTTCAAATATGCAAAGATGCTGGAAAGCTGAAGAATCTGCAGGACCTTAAAGATTTTTCTGAAGAACGCTGCTCAGTTTAACTGTTCAGAACAAACAAGGGACTCATGCACAACCACAACGATATATATATCTCTCTCTCTTTATCAAATTAAGGATTAATTTTCAATAAGTTAATATTTACTATATTATTATTGTAATTTAGGCAACAATGAAAACATGAATTTTATTCCAGTCGTTTAACTGTTCCTCATTTTTATCTCCCTTTATTCTTCCTAGGTGAGCTTAACTAGCAGCTGCTTTGACCTGGTTTCCCAGCAGTCACTGGCATAAAAACAGCAGCCTTGGCCTGCTTATTTGCGGAGGGGCATAGGTGAAGGAGTGGACCCTGACTGCCTTCTTTCTGTTATTTGCTCTCTTTTGTGACGAGGGGGGAGTAAGGTGCTAATAAGACCACCCAGAGCATGGGGCAGAAGGTTCCGGGAGGCATAAAGACTGTGGACATGCGGGACCCAGCGTTTCGGCCTCTCAAGCTAGAGCTGCAGGCCCTGGACTACACCAAGCCCTCCCGCCTGGATTTGTTGTTAGACATGCCATCAGCCTCACAGGAAGTCCAAGTTCAGCACTCGTGGAACAACGACGACCGGTCATTAAACATCTTTGTTAAAGAGGACAATAAACTCATATTTCACCGGCACCCGGTAGCGCAGAGCACAGATGCTATCCGGGGCCAAGTGGGATACACACGGGGACTGCATGTGTGGGAGATCAGCTGGGCCATGCGCCAGCGGGGCACCCATGCAGTTGTTGGGGTGGCGACGGGTGAAGCCCCGCTGCACTCTGTAGGATACACTGCACTTGTAGGCAACAATAACGAGTCCTGGGGCTGGGACCTGGGGCGTAACAAACTCTATCACGATGGCAAGAACCAGCCCAGTAGGACATATCCAGCTTTTCTTGAGCCTGATGAAACCTTTATTGTCCCAGACTCGTTTTTGGTTGTCCTGGACATGGATGAGGGGACTTTAAGTTTTATTGTCGACGGACAGTATTTAGGGGTTGCTTTCAGAGGACTCAAAGGAAAGAAGCTATACCCTGTAGTGAGTGCCGTGTGGGGACACTGTGAAATCCGAATTCGGTACATCAATGGACTTGATCGTAAGTATCATCCTTTCTGCTTGTTTGAATGTGCCTGTCTGTTTCTCCATGGCTCCTCCAGTCAGCTCTTGAATAACAAGACTGGCGTAGCGCTGTTGTTTGTTAAACATTGAACGTTTCTGGAGTTAGTGTGGCTTTGGGTGGCTTTGTTTCTTATCTGTTAATTCTGTGAAACCAGCTCCATTTACCTGATAAAGACCATGACATCATTCATTATCTTCACATCCTGCAGGCTAATCATTAAACTGACCACTTTGCTCTTTCCTTATTACATCTTGATCAGATTCCACTGTTGCCTGTGGAGCATTTAAACAGACTTTTTTTGCTGATTTAAATCATTTTAAAAGTCATTGCATCCATTATTATAGAGAAATATCTGCTTATATAACACAGTTGTAACTATATCATAATGACTATCTTTTTTTTCTGCTATAGTTTGAGGGCATGTAAAGCAACAATTTTTTAAATGTTATTATTGTAGCCTCTTCATTTGCTACCATCTTTTTATTTTTATGTGGATCTCTCCCATATATATTAGCATTAATAATATATATTTATCAACGTGTCCTGGAATCTTATCTTTAAACTGGATGCTTTGCCTTGCTCTTTCTTTATTACATCTTGATTAGATTGCACTGCCATTTCTTGCAGATTAATATTTTAAAAGTAGTTGCATCCATTATTTTAGGGAAGCAAACTTAAGCTTTTGTTTAACAGGAAAATAGTGATAGGCCCAGTCAGTTATTTGAGATTGTGAGAAAACTGCCTGATTAACAGAAGTGGTTATTCTGCTGAGCCAATTTCAAATCTCGTTTCTACAGTCTTTTCAGAGACTAAAACATATTTTCTGTTTTAGGATTCAGTTATGCGAGTTAATGTAAAAACAATGTTCAGTTAAATTTCATTTTCTGACACATCTTCATAATGTGACATTGTTAGGTTAATCATTCTGAATTTTATTCTAGTGACATCCATAGTTTTAACATTAAGAAATGACAAAACTAAATTTAAGACTATTGTTTTTTTTTTGTTTCTTTGAATTTGATTTGACAATATTTAAATGAGTACTTCATGCAAATGTTTTTTTTTATGTAAATTTGATGTAAATTGGGAAATATTAATTCTCTTTGACGGTGTATGGCCAATTATTTAAGTAAATTTGCACAGTGAATTTTTGCACAGCTACATTTATTTAGGAATGGGGTCCCATGCAATGGCAGTCATCATAATTAGGAGGTCCTTTGAATAAAGTTTGATATCCCTGGCTGTAGATGGCTGGCTGACACTGCAAAAAATAAAAACTCCCCCCTACAGTAGATTGCTTGAGAGTTGAGAAAGTTAAGGGTTTTCAATATTACTCTGTCATATTAGTGTGAAATGTATTCTCTGAAATTGCAAGGTTACATAAAAATGTCTGCTGTTGGTGCATGTAGTTTCTTCGAAACTGACTCATTTCCTCAACCCAGCATGCTGTAATGAGTCAGTTCTGGAGGACATTCTTGTGATGTTATCATTCTGTGGTCATATAATGAAAGGATGCAGGTGAGGGCCAGACTTACTCATGTCTGGAGTGGACAGCTGTAACCCACCTTACTCTCAGTGGAAACAGTCTCCGGGCCTCTAATGATGTCCTGTCCAATGGAATACGTGTTTTATCACCTCAATGTTTTGCATGCCGTCAGGTGATGGAAAGACTCTTAAATGTCTTTCCTGAGTGTGCCATGTTGAGCAACATTTAACGAAGGTCTGATTTTGGGAAGTATTAATTCATCAGCTCAGGACACAGGTGTTCCCATTTTTGGAGAATTCTCATCACTTGTATGTGTGAGAGAGTAGCCAGAGTATTACTCAGCCTCTGACTCCAAGACCTTGGCTTCCTTTTGTCTCTGTCTTGTGTCAGTGCCTTTAATGCGTTCCTCATCATGCTCGCGGTCAACAGAGGTATAATTGCACTGTTATTTATCCCTTACATCACTCTTACATCTACTTTGGTTTCCCCAGTGTCTCGTTTGCTAAAGTGTGCGATTTATGAAGTAATCTCAACATCCGAGCAGGTGGTGCTGTGGAAACCCTTCTGAAGTCCGAAGTACTTTAGGGTTGTTATATGGCTGGACTAAAGGGGACCTGTGGGGAAACTTGTTATACTTAAATCCAGGTGCACACTGTATAAATCTTTTGGACACTGTTTCTTCTCTTGGTAATTGTGAAACCAATATCGGCAGTCTGTTCACTCCGCGGCAGCTGATGAATTGCATTTGTCAGTTTTTTGACCTAAGAATCCTACATAAATTAATATTTCTTCAACTTTTTCGTCTTTAAAACATCCATAGCAAATATCATTATAATATACGAATTATAATACCACATGCCTGCTCTTAAAGGGGTCATGAAATGTTTTTTTTTTTTTAGTTCTTTTATCTTGCACTTGTGATCTTGGTTTGGTTAATGTTTTAAAACTATCGTAATTTAGTTATTTATGAGCCAGAATTTAGCTCTGATTTGAACTCTTCACCTGAAGTCTCCTGAAGACACACCCCCTTACTATTTCTGCTGTGATTGGCTAACATTAAAAGAGCATCGCATGTGGAACCCTCTTAAAGTTTTACTGTTAGACTCCAGCGATTATAAAGAGAACGATCTTTGATCGCTTTATGTATATAAAATAATCACAATATAGATAACAGATGGTTCCACACTTGATGTGGTGACCAGGAAATGCAGTTTCAGATTTTTATAGAGGTTAATTTGTAAAGTTTGCACCGAAATAGTCTTTCAATACCTAACAGTAGTAGCTATCATTCTTGTGTATGATGGACATACAAATCCATACACACAATCATGACACATGATAAAAAAAAAAATTAATGTCACGTTTCTCCAGTTTTCAATAGAAAAGGATCATTCATATTTTAAACGGAAGTAGTTTTGGGTTTTGAAACTTGCTTTGTTTATTGTCAACCTCTTATGTGTAAATATCAAGAACATTTTGGTTCTCCATTTCATAACCCCTTCATTCATCTTCAGAACACAAATTAAGATATTTTTGATAAGCCCCTCCCATAGACAGCAAGGATCCTAACATGATCAAGCTCAGAAAACGTAGTAAGGACATCGTTAAACTAATCCATATGACATCAGTTATTCAACTGTAATTTAATGAAGCTAAAAGAATACTTTGTGCAAAGAAATAAAAAATAACAACTTGAATGACAAAATTTTCCTTTTTGGGTGAACTATCACTTTCAGAACAATCAATCCTCATGCACCGAGCCACAGACACCAGACATTCCTAACATTTGCACAAGGCCTTGGGCTTGCGCTGTATCATGTCAGTTTTGTGTGTAAATAAGGATGTCAAAACATGACTGATATAAAACAACCAGCCTAGCGCATATTGTACAGTCCGTCTTGACGTTTACCCCAAGATCTGGACAGCCTACACCCAGCTTTACAAGTTTGCGTAGTATTTGTGTGTGATCATTTGCTAATGAATCTTTGTCTGTCTTTTTCTCTCCCTGTAGCTGAACCTCTGCCATTAATGGACCTCTGTAGGCGCTCAGTCCGGGTCGCGTTGGGAAGAGAGCGACTGAGTGAAATCCATGGACTGCCCTTACCTGCTTCCCTTAAGAACTACTTACTCTACCAATGTTGATATTAGTGCCTTTCCAACCATTCAAGGCATAGTGTCCGCCTCTGTTACTCTCTGGGATTAATCATCTTTCTGGCAAGCCTGTTTCATTACATCTTCGTTTTGGTTTCGGTGCCATTCTTGGTCACTGGGTATGGTACCAACAATAATTTTTACAAATAGGTCTGAGGATGTATCATGCTCGATACTTTCAGGATCATGTGTGTTGTTTTTTCTTGTTACTTCACTCGTATACTGGAAATCCAACTGAAGGCTTTTGCCAGAATCTAATGGCAGATACAAAAACAAGAACCTTTTCCTCTCTAATCATGGCTTAGTTCCTTTTTATAATTTTTTTTTTTTAATGAAATGTCGGCATACATTTAAGCTTTCTTGTATCATGCCATTAACTTGAGGGTCCATATAGCGACTCTTTGCGGGCAATGCAAAATACAATACCTTCTCAAAACCTTTAGGCTTAACAACCAGCAAGTTTTTATGTTGATAGACTTTTTTTTTTATATTATGTTTTTCAAATGTCCTTCCCCTTGCAGTCAGTATAGTAAAGTAGCAACTTCAGATTCAAGGCTGCAGTTAGCAGGTTAGCAAGTTGACGACACGTAAGGGAAGGCGATGTCTTCGCTTGCTTGTTCTTGGCAGGTTAAAAATAGCATGGTTTTAGCTGTAAGTCTGACCGTCTGGCATGGAAAAACAGTCTTTGACGTATGTGTCTGTGAAGGGGGGAGTTGAGAGACTAGCATTCATGGAAACAACCACAGCTAGTGTGCAATGCTAGCTTTTTTTTTTTTAATCACTCAACGAGTCCCTCGCCTCTCTTTACACTGCAATATCTGAAGTGCCTGGCTCATGATACTGGTATATTAAGAGAAAGCCATGATTTGAAGTCCTTTTTATATTAAATTAAATATTGCATCACTGTGAAACTACGTAGCATACATTAATCAATAAGAGGGTGTATAGTGTGCTTTCTGTAATGGCCCCTAAAATCCTGTGAACGCCCGTATTTTACAAATCATTTTTGCCTGTTTTATTATTGAGGACCCTGTTTTTAAACCCCTTCTGCCTGCACACCACCATTCTCTTTGTATTCAGTGATGTAGATTAATATTTGTAATCTAATAAAGTTTATTATAATTGATGTCTTTTGTGTTTTTTTTTGTTTTTTTTTTTTTGTTCTTAAAACCCCAATGAGATCACTTATTTGCGGTTTGTCTTCCTTTTTATAACTCTTTCCTATTGATTTCCTATTTAAATTCTCATTACATTGTTAGACATGAATCTCGATTTGCAGTTGCAAATGGTATTGGGGTGGGAGATCCTAGAGAGCGTTTGATTGGACAGCAGTCTGTGCAGTGCAGGATGAGTCATCACCATTTTTGAAGTACATTAAATGTTTTTTTTTATTAACGATCAAAGCTAACAGACATGAACCGAAAGCCTTGATTTGACAACTTGACTTGTCTGTCTTTCCAATAAAGTAGTAGTTCACCATTTTTAACAAAACTCGTTTATGCAATAGAAATGCAAAAAATATATAGTGCTAAGTGACTAGGAAACGTCAATGCACTGGGGCGAATTCAGACTTGAATGGGGGTATATATTGCACAATGATCTCTAGTTTTTTTTTTTTTTAAGTATGAAATAAAAAACTAACTGTTGGCAATTTTCAGATCTGTCCTATAACAAAGGCACAAATGCCAAAAATAAACTGACAAATAAACCGGGATATACTGGTGCAGGTAACAAGAAAGCCCATTGATTTAATTGCTAATACTATCAACAATGTAACGATCCAAAGCAAGTAAGAAATTACTTGCACTTTAACACATCCTAAAATGTTCAGATGGACAAAATGTCAAGCAACGTTTGTTTCATTTCAGAATGATTGTGCTATTTACAAAAACACCAGAGAGAGAAATGAAATTTGTTGATGGTCACCCTACCAACAGGCTTCATCTTTGTTCTTCTGCTTGAAAGAGCTTCGCTTCAGTAACTCATTTTGTTGATGTCAGTAAGCGTTTTATTCATTTATCCAACATAAACACTGGAAACTTTATCTGTAGACATAACAACGCTGCAGCGAGACGAGAACAAGGAAAATCTGTTCCAAGCAAACAGCATCTCCTCTGACAGTTGTTTTAGGTTAGCAATCTTCAGCTAGCGTCAAGCCCAAGGTAAATGAGTTGCTGTCTAATGGGGTGGATTTTGATAGCAATGTTCCCACTGTCATCCTGACTTGGCGGTTGCCATGGCAATGTGTTTGCATACACACAGCACTTGAGCTTCAGCGTGAGGTCACTCATCTCAAGTATGCAGCTTGGCTGGAACAGTCTGCTGTTTGGGTGTCTGGAACAGCACATTCCTCCCTCTAATATTTTCAAAATGAAGGCTGGGAGTTTCTGTGTATACTTTTTATGAGAGAAATGAGTCCAAGTTGGCTTACAACTGAAGAAATGTGTTATCGGTTGAGGAACTGTTGCGGGTTCAGGAGGTTCAATGGACTTTAGTGTGATGTACTGAAGTCATGTTTCAAGGAACTTGCCTTTCTGTGTTTGTTTCTACACTATGTGCTAGTTTAGTGCATGATGCGTATTCGCTTTTTGTCTTTTGTCAACATGTGACTCTCTGAACCAGCTATTACAAACAGGCCAGACAGAGTCTGTGGACTTTTTTACATCTATTTTTGTGAAATTTCCTATGCTACATTTAATGAGAAAATCTGTGAAATGGACAGTGTTGGGCAAGTTACTTTGAAAATATAATTAATGACCGATTAGACCCATTTTTATACAGTCTATGATTAGGGCTAGTCTCTTTAAAAGTAATCATGTTACTGTTCTGATTACTTTATTTCAAAGATAATTAGTTACATTACTAGTTATGTAACAATTTTCTGTGACTGCATGCATGAAATTTACATGGAATCCAAGCATAAACGCTCCCAATAAATATATTACTATTAAAACATCAACATTCACAAAACACTGTTATTTTTAACCAAAGCAAGCATAGCTGGCTGTCTAGGTGGCATAATGCCAGCAAATATTGCTGCATTTATAATCTCTAAAAAGATGACATCAGTTCATCGCAATCTCACAATGCTGTTATAACACACTGAATATATGCATAATAAATCTTTCATAATGTCGTTACTATAAAAGTAATCAAATGAACCAACTAATACTAGCAATACCTTTTCTTTTCTTGTCTATCATATTCTTGAAAACAACAACCTGGCTACGTGTTCTGTGCTAGACTAACAAAGAGTTGTCATGGCACTGTATACTGTGTTGTTCTCTTGTTGGTCTGATTGCTTCTATTGTTCTCATTTGTTAGTCGGTTTGGATAAAAAGCATCTGCCAAATGATTAGATGTAAATGTAAATTACAATAACACGTTACTAAGTAATGCTTTACTGCCCAATACTGAAAATGGAATTATCACTGGTAAAAAAGTGTTACTGTTGGTGGTAATATTTATTATTTAATAATAATAATAATAATAATAGTGCTAGTTTATTATTATTAATAATATTTTATTTATTTTTAATTTTTTATATATTTTACTTTTAATAATTTTTTTTTAAAATAAACTACTGTTTATTTCATTCTATTTTATTTTCAAGATAGTAATTAATTGTTAAATAATTAAAGGAGTGTCTCAGTTTCTTTTGTGATATTGGCTGTTGCCAGCAAAACAAATTTTCAATATGTTAGTTGTAAACTTAAACTAATCTTGCAAACTTATTGCCTCAGAAAAATCCAGTTGGTTGCTCAATATAAATATAGTCAATCAAAGTTTACTCAGAATCCAATTTATGGAAACTTGAATATACAAAGTAACCTTAATTGGATTTCTTTTTTTTTTTTTTTGAGACAATAGGTTTGCAGCCAGGTGAAGTAAACAAATTGAAATTTACAGTGATTTACCAGTGGGACACTAAAGGGACAGAATGGTCCATTCCAGATAGATGATCTGTCCTAAGTGGGATGCTTTCACTGTAGACTGCAACAACAAAGTCTCACAATGACAAAATACAACCATTTTTTTGTAAAAGTTCCCTGGGTTGGTGTGAAACTGTAATTGTGACAAGGCAAGGCAGAATGCAGTCAAATGCATAGCTCTTAACCACTAAAAAGTACTTTTGTTGCGAATTTATATTTAAGCATTTGGGAGTCACTTTAACTCAAAGCAACTGTTTGCATTGAAGGCATATTTCATGTTTCAGTTCATGCATTCCCATGGAATCGAATTCATAACCTTGGCATTAGTGCTTTGCTTTTTGTTTGAGATACAGGAAACTATGCAAATGATGTATTTAACACATCTCAGAAGCATTTTCACTTTTTGCTTGGGCTTCATTGGCCTCGGGTGCAGATCACAGGAAGCATAGTTTAAGGTGTAAAGAGTTTTTCCTGTTACAATTCTCTGAATACAGGATCTACTGTTAGGTAACCACCAAATCAGAGGATGCGAGAGATGGCAAAGCTGCAGCTACAGCTACAGAATAAAAATACGCCAGTCTGTTTTAAGGAGTAGAGACTCCTACTCATACAAAGTAACTGGCATATAACAGTGCCATTACTCCTCTGAGAAGCATCATTGTTTGCATATTTGACATGGACTGTTCTTTGTTAGTTTAGTCTAGGAAGACAAAACACAAACTCTCCAAGGCCCGTTGGCTTAAATAGCCATTAAACTAACTGTTAGCCATTTGTACTGTATAACAAGAGCATATTAAACATGTAAATGTTTGCACAAAGAGAGCGTTAAGCCTCCCGGTATGCACTATATGCCAACTTTATCTGTTTGCTTTTAAAGATATGGAAGGGAACATGGTTATTCTCATGAGATCACGAAAACCATCTTAGAAAATGAGTTATTGTAGACTGGACCAATTTTAGATCTTCTTGCACTGACAGGAAAGTGCTAGTGGAGGAATATGATGCCCTGCTTGAACACACTCATGAGGTGTTACTTCAGACACTAATCTGATATGTCCTTGTCATATGTGTAAATATTTTAGGTCCTCCGAGTGAAATGACGTCAAACTCTTTCTTCGTTGTTGGATTCACATGCTACAGTTTGTGCTATTCTGTAAGGTGGGTTCCTGCCCTGTAGTTTCAAATAAAACAATGTAGACATATAAATGAGCAACACTCATGCATGGCTCTCTGAGGATTGAATCAAAGGAAAAACTCAGTTCCAGATGGGCCGGAGAGGTACCAGATCAAACCAGACACCGAAAATCATTACCATGTGAAGGTTTTAAGAGGTAAAGTGAGAGACGGTGAAAAAGAAAACAGCCATTTACTACTTGCAGTGCTGAGAATGAGCCATATCAGGCAGAGAGACTTCATCATGGGGGCTGGCAGTAGATCTTTTCAGGTTGTTTCCAAACCATGATATATGCTGATGAAATTTTAAAAGAAAGACGGAGGGGGGAAAAAATGGCAGAGATTGAAAGAATACATGTGGAAAGGCTCTTGTGTGTCTCAAAGTCTGTGTGAACAAGCTGCCCCAGCTGCAGAAACAATGCCTAGCTGACCTGTAACAATCGGCGGGGAATTTAGCTCATGGAAGAATGGTAATATGTTACCCGAGAATCAGCTCTCTCTGGTCTTCTTGATGGAGAACGTTGACAGGCATCATCTTCCAGAGTTTTAGGGGTCAAGCCATACCACACTTAGTCCAACTTATTGGGGAGTATATGAAATAACTTTTACTAAATCAATTAAATCACAATTTGTTAAAGTACAGTATTCATATAAAGAGGCAAAAGAAAAGTTACATATTCAGAAATAAATGTATAATTATTCTATACATTTTATATTTTTACACTTTGGGATCTATTTGATCTATTTCTTCAAAGTCAGTTTGTTTTAAAACAACATTCTGCTTTTCTGACCATTCAGACGTTTGGGGTTGGTACAATTTAAATGTCTTTGAAATTCTTTTATGCTCACCAAGGCCATATTTATTTGATCAAAATGCAATACAAACCATAACAGTTTAAAATATATATATTTAATTTTTAATACGTATTATGTAATTGATTCCTGTGATGGCAAAGCTGAATTTTCAGCATAATGTAATCCTTCACAAATATGCTGATTTGCTTTTTGATTTTTGTGAAAACCGTGGTGCATTTTATTTCAGGATCTGTTGAAGTTTAAAAGAACAGCATTTATTTCAAATATATTTTTTGTAACAATGTAAAAGTTTTAACCGACACTTTTGATTAATTTAAAGTGCCCTTGCTGAATTAAAATTATAGGCCCAAACTTTAGGGGCTTTTTCAGAATGTTTTCATGTTACAAAGAGTCTGAATATTGCAATGAGATGGGGTCTTCTATAAATGTATACGAAATGTGTATGATTTGTATAGCTCTGCTCACTGATAACCGATGAGTTAACTGATAATCGAGATTCCACACCCAGTCAAAACATATTTTTGGCTTTTTGCCATTTGCTATTGGCTCTTTTCAAGCTGCTGACCCTAAAATATCCTGAAAATATGATGGCAAGTCTACAGTAAGAATCGCCTTGTGTCTCTGATACGCAGTATGGACAGTACAGATTTGGATTGTCTATGCCAAAGAATGTCTCTTTTCTCTCTTTTTCCTCTCTTGTCTTTCAGGCACGCCATCCATGTCCCCAACACCTGCCAAGTCCGTCATGGCTGCTGCCAGTGCCTGATGCTTCATAGTGGAGTGAGTAGTCATGGAGGCTGGGAAGGGTTTTAGATTCAAGCTGCACTCTTGGCACACTTGAATTGAGCTCCATGCCAATGGATCTCACAGGGCCTTTGCCTACTAAACATGGACACCCCTCTAAGAGCCTGGGCCCCCAAAACAACTCCATCTACTCTCCCTGTGCCAGGCAAAGGATTTACCCAACGTCTTTATATGTTGCTCATATAAATGCAGCTCTACCAGACCATTCCCCAGAGTTGAATTGGGTGAAGCAAATAAATCGATAATAGTTCGATAATTCTTACAGCAGCCAATGCTAGTGATGTGAAATTTAGATTTAATTAGATTACTTTATATTTAGATAGATTTATGTATCCTAAGGAATATTATTGAGGATGAAAATATAGATTTACACCGTAAGGATTTATGATCAGCAGTGTCAAGTTGGAAGAGACACACTACCAAAATGACTAATTCCCACAGTATTTTCTAGTGTGAATATAGGGTGTGATGCATTGTTTCTATTTGTCATGTTTTCATGAGTTTTTTACAGATTTTTTTTGGACTGTCAAAGTTAAAATGTTAAGTCATGATAATAATATTTTATATGAATCATTATCATAAATATTATTAATATTAACACACACACACACACACACACACACACACATATATATATATATATATACACACACAAATACATTTAATTTAGCTTTCTAATGACTAGTTTTAAATTTTGTTAAAATTATTTTGTGTGTTTTTGTTCACTTTAAAAAGGGAAGAAAATGTTTAAACTTTTAATTTGTTTAAATATTTTTTATTAAATGTTAACAATACTTTTTTTTACATTTTTAATATAAATCATACATATTTCTAATTGTTAGTTTAAGATGCATTATTAGCTTAATAAAAAACAATTTAAAAAGCTAAATAGTTTTCAGACAATCTAAGTAACATTTATATTTATTAATTTATGCAAAGCAGCTTACAAATGAGGAATACAAGAAGCTATTTTTACTAAAGAGACAGTAACACAAGAAGTTATACAGTACAATATAATTACTGTATACTTACAATATACATTACAGTATAATTTTCTGAATAGTACAGAGTACAAGTACAAGTACTAGTTTGAAATAGTTTAAGCATAGTAGAATAGAAGTCAAAATACTGAATACCCCTCATATAATGCAAATAAATTGTGCAGCAGATTCATTGGTTATGAAAGTGTGAAAATAAACAATATTTTAGAACTAAGTCAGTTCTTTTTCTTCCTGCTTGCTTATAGGGGCTAAAAGATAAGCAATATTTTTGGCTACCCATTTAATACCACAGTGATTTCTCACGAAACAGCTAAAAGCTTCAGCACTCCCTGTGACTCCTCTCAAACTTGCATCTGATTCCTATCAGCAGGAGGAAACAAGACAGGGCATGTCCAATCTCAAGACTGTGAAATCTTTCAAATGATGAAACATCCTACACTATGCTCTCACCTGTGCACACACTGAGCCCATTAAGAGAAGTTTACAAGCTTTAAAAGGTAAAAGTTGAATTAAAATTAGGACAGAAGGACTGTTACAGTTCCACTGTTAAAATAGTGGAACATCAATAACCTGCGTTTTCATTTCATCAAGGTCTATGTAGGTTAACTGTGGGAGTGACGTGTATGGGAATAAAATGCTGTGACTTCAGATACGGGCCAAACTGTGTCCTGGTGGTTGGAATGGTGTCTGCATTCCGTGTTTGGAGCCAAACAGGAAGTGTGATAGAGCGTCTGTGGCACTGTGGCCTCGGTACCATCTGCTGCTCCAACTCGCCCTCCCTTCCCTGGGAGAAACACTGGGGCATCGCTGCTGCCAGGTATTAATGAACCTGGGATAAGTACAGTCTGACCCTTTTTAGTCTGGGTTGATTTGATGAGAAAAATGGGTCAGAAGCATAATTATAGGACAATGCCTGTCCTATAATACATGTTTTACTGCTACTGCAAGATCCATACTGGGTTTATCACTGTGGTCCTTAGTAAACTTGCAGCAATGGTTAAAATTTCCATTTCATCGACACCAAACCAAAAGAATGCTCCTTTTATTTCATATTACAGTAGATTATTTATCATGATCATGAATGTTATTAAACTAGTGGTGTTGTACCTGATGGCCTTGTGTACAGTGGCCGAGAGAGCTCAATGCACTGCAAATAGAAAAAAACCTGCAAATTAAGAAAACAACTTCATCAATTTGACAACATGTGCTGCAAATACTCGCGACACACAAAGAAACGCGCTACAAATAAACTTATTTGGTTGTGTTGTGAGCATTTGCAGCACCTGCTGTCAAACTGATGAAGATGTTTTCTTGATTTGCTGGTGCTTTTTCTATTTGCATATGTTTTCTGAAGTTTTCTGTGAGCTCTCTCGGCCACCATACTTGTGAGGAGCATGCTGACATATAGTGCCATGGTGCTACAGGTGAGTTTGAATCCCAACTGTAGGACCTTTCCTGATCCTGACCCTATCTCTCCCCCACTTCGCTTTCTGTCAGCTTTGATCTGTCCTATTAAATAAATGCAAAAATGCAAAAAACAATCCTATATATATATATATATATATATATATATATATATATATATATATATATATATATATATTATCCAGTGGAACAGTAGCTATTTAAATCATTGTATTTCTTATATTTCTTGTATTTCTTGTATTTATTATAGAAATGGCAACTAGCTAAAAGAAACAATATATTTTATTTTATTATTTTATTATATATAATTTTTTTTTATTATTTTATTGTTTTAGTATTAGTCATTGATAATAACCCTGGATGTTGACATTAGTAATGTAATTTATGTAAATAAGTAACAAATTTGCTTCACTATCCCGGGTTATGTGCAAATGACATAATAAAAAACGAATAATAAATAAAATCGTCACTTCACAGTTTATTTAAAAGTTTAGTTTGTGCCTGTCAATTTTACATTTGGTGTCAAAGTCTATACAATATTGTTAAAGAGTCAGTTTTTTATCTACAGGTAAAAAAAAAAATACTATATTGATAATCATATTATAATGGGGATTAATTGGTTTGGGAATCGCTGACCCTTAAAGCATTATTAATTTGATGTTTAGTAAATATATTTACTATTAAAATTCTCTCAATACTGTTTTATGTACTGCTTTTTCTGCAAACAAACTCTTCTCTCAGTCAGACATTAAAGGATATTTACAGTATTGTGATGTTTGAAAAACAGCTCGTTTTTTATATGCGTATCAAACATTGCAGTGACTTATGACACAGTCATCAACTTCCTTCTGAATGTAATTACTCTTTAAAATGCAAACAATTTATTTCTTAATTTTAAATGCGCTCTTTGCACAATTGAGCTCCTTAACGCCATGCTAAAATAGGAGGGATAATGTAGGCCATATGTTCCAGCCAGCTCAAGGGCACAGCTAGAGCACTACCACCCAGAAGAGGGGCAGGCCGGGTGAACTCACGCCTGGTGCACCCCTGAGCGTTAAGTGGCAAATCCCAGTCATGGAAAAGAGTGTAATTACCACAAATGGCTGCCAGAGCCCACTTGAAAGTGGAAAACAGTGAACAAGACTGATTAATGAAGAGGCTGTTTGTTCAAGTGTCCCGTTTAATTAGGCAGTCAATTTATCATTTTTAGCAGCAGTAATTACTCTGCTTTTTCAATATGTGTGAGGTGTGTATGGGTGATGCTGTGATGGTCAGGCCGTTGAATGATAGCTGAAGCGTGTAGGGAGGTTGTGGTTAAAACAGCTGCAGCTTGTCCGGTATATTCCTCTGATTCATCAAAACTAGCTGACTCACTACAGTAATGTCTGACTCGGTCGAAACTAACTGTAAGTCTTGCAACAATTTTTTTGTGTTAATCATTCGGCATGAGCTAAGTGTTGTAAGAGGGAAGATGATACAGCATTTTTGATGACATGCTTTTGACTATAAGGTTTTTTTGAGGACATTTATGAAGTCGTTGGCTCTGTATAAGCCCTGAGGCCGTTGTGTCGAGGATAACAAAGAGTGGAAATTCATTTTAATACACCAGCAGAAAGCTTTGTATTTGGGAAAAAAAGAGTTCAATTCCATTGCAAAATAATGAGATAATCAGAGTGATTTTCACACTCTACTAAAGACATTTTTAAGATCACTATCAACAATCAAACCATGAAAGTCATTATTATGGGAGTTGGACTACAAGAAAAAGAACTGTATCATAAGAGTCATTCTTGTGGGAGTTGGGCTGGTTGTGCTGTATGTGTTTCATTCCCTAAAAAGAACCAAATCATAAAAGTCATTATTTTCGGAGTTGGACTACCTTGGCTGTGTGCTGTATGTGTTTGATTCACTAAGAATAAGCTGAGTCATAAGAGTCATTTGTTCAGAAGTGGTTGTGGTTTATGTGTTTGATTCACTAAAATCTACCAAATCATAAGAGTCATTCATGTGGGAGCTTGACTACATTGGTTGTGCTTTATGTGTTGGATGCACTTAAAAAAAATGTATTTTAAAGAGTCATTTGTTTGGAAGTTGGAATGCACTGGTTAAACTTTATGTGTTAGATTCACTAGAAAGAACCAGATCATGAGAGTCATTCTTGTAGGAGTTGGATTACATTAGTTGCACTTTGTGTTTAATTCACTAAAAAAAAACCTTTATATTTGTTTGGGAGTTAGACTATATTGTTGCACTGTAAATTCAGAGTTTTTGTGCAAGAAACTCTGCAAGAGTATTTAACTAAGATTAGGGACATTGTTTTCATCTGCAATATGTCTCTAAAATGTTTCCTGTCAGAAGACAAATAGACGATTAGAAAATGTATTTAAGATGTTTGATCTGGAATCTATGTAAACCAATCTTTTAAAGATGTTTATCAGCTTGTACAAAACAGATGTTGTGCTGTTTTTTAGTCCTTGACAGGCGTGTGTGAAAAAAATGTATGGAAAATACCAGTGTTATCTACAAAAATATATGTTCCATGGAAAAAAGCACATGCTGTAGGTTAAGTGTTTAATTAATAAATAATGATAGATCTTTTTTTTTTTTTTTTTTTTTTTTAAGTGGACCATCCCTTTATGAGCATAAAGTAGCAATGCTACTTTGAAAAGTCCCTTTTCTGAATCATGCCACTATAAAGCATTTAAGCATTTACAGCATGAAGGAGTGTGGTCTGATGACTGTGCTACTGTGCAAAGTTCCACTTCTGAATCATATCGGAAAAAGTAAATATATGTATCACAGTACATGGCCATAAAAGCATAAAACCAAATTCTGACTTTGTTATAAACAAATATTAACAACCATGGTGGAGCTGATATCAGCCGACCTTATCAAATTACACTGTTAGACTAAGGCAAAGCTTTATAAATGCAGCTTCAATAGACAGACATAAGTAACGTCCTCAAATGCACCCCGCAGCTGCAGTGGTCAAACATTTGTTTCAATTCTCTGACATGGCTAGAAATACCACATTAGATGTTCATCCCAGGCAGACCTTAATTCTTTCTCTTGTCTTTGTTATACGAGTGCTGATGGAGAACATGTGCTCAAGGGCAGGAGGCAGAGGAAAGAGTTGGTAGCTGATGTGAACGGGCCTGCTTCCTGTGGCAGAATTATTCACAGCCCTTTGCGGTTCACGGCTTTTCCCATCGGCTAGACATCACAGAGCCTAGCCAGACACCACAACATGCTGTTTTTCTGCTATTTTCACTGCATTGACCGCAAACTGTAATTTAGCTGCATTAATCCATGCGAAAGAGTGTGGCGGAAGGGATTGCGTGGGCAGGACCTGCTGCACGTCTCTCACCCTGGATCGGCGGGAAGATGTCTGGTCTCCCCTGCTTTGGGTTTGGAGCTGCTGAATATGACCAGGCCCTAGTGAAACGGGCGACTGCATGCTGAGCCACTTAGCTCTCTCAGTGTGCTACAATTGCCTTGGTCTGGAAAATCATTACAGATTGTGTTTTGGCATTCTAAAAAATATTTGTGCTCTTAAAATGTGATGTATCAGATTAGGCCCAAATTGAGGGGTTATGGTTGTGCTGGTTAGCATAGTCCAGGGATAGGCAACATCAGTCCTGGATTGCCGCTGTCCTGCAGAGTTTAGCTCTAACCCTGATCAAACACACCTGAACAAGCTAATGTCTTCAGCATTACTAAGGCTACAGACAAGTGAGGTTTTTTTCAGGGTTGTAGCTAAACTCTGCAGGACATTGGTACTCCAGGACCGACGTTGCCTATCCATGGCATAGTCCCATTAGCTGCTGAAAGATGCTGTAACTGCACTATATAGCTAGGAAAAGATGTGCGTGAAAGGTTTTCTACGTTGATAAGCCACGTATGCGGTATTGTCAATGGCAATAAATTAAAATTTTCTTTTAAAGGGAAAGTTCACCCAGAAATAAAAAAATCTGTTATTTATTTACCATGAAATTGTTCCAAACCTGTATGTTTTGACAGTAGCCACTGACTTCTATAGGATGTAAAAAATAAAAATTAAAAAAAAAACTATAAATGTCAATGGCTTCTGTTAACAAGTTTTGTTAAAAATATAAAGGTTTGGAACTATGTAAGGGTGAGTAAATGATGACAGAAATGCATTTATTTATTTATTTGGTTAAATTAAATTTTAAATATGATATATGAATAATCACCTCAATGTATTATAGATAATTATATAAATTATATTGTAAACAAAAATAGTAAATTCAAGGCATGCATTGTTATGTCATGAACTGGTTTTATGCTTTTTTGTCTTATGTCTTATTTCAAACTAGTTTGAAGAAAACCTCCAAAATACAAATTAAAGTGTTTATTTTATAACACTTATTTCTATTTGCATCTGAAGATTTCAATTTACAATACATATTTTTAAAGGCCTGTTTGTATATAGGGTTACTTTTCAACTAAGTGTAATGGTGCAATGCTTCATATTTAGCAGTTTGCAAATTAGGGCTAATTTTGGTTATAACTAGTCTTCGCTGTAAAGCACTGATGGTGCATAAATGCTAACAGTTATTTTTCTCCAGGTATTATTTCCCTCTTTTGCCCAAACACCAGATCGGAAGCCGAGATTGTTAGACCTTGGGATTGTTCGGTTTAATCTTCTGTAATATAGACCTTCCTATTTGATGTAATCCGAGCATGGTTCTGCCTCAGTCTCTGCTCACGAGCATTTGATTTTGAGAATCATGCTCTGGAGTATCTCAAGTTTTACAGAGGGGCATTGAAAGTAACTCTAGACAGAAAGACTAGTGTGTTTGCAGTCAGAGGTGTGGACAGATATGGGTGTAACATGATATGCATGCAGGTGGGTGCCTGTAAGGCCTTTTAATGGGCTTGGCAGCAATAGTTATAGCTTGGTTATATGTGAGATGGTTAAGATTAGCTATCATGAACTGTCCTTTTAAGGTTCACTTGAACTAGTCACTGCTAACTACTAACTGCTGTCATCCTGAGGGCTTGTTTTGCAATTATATTATAAAACTAGGAGGAATGACCTGTATACTGTTATATACTGTGTATAGCAAAAAGTAGAGCACAGATATAGAGTCACACTAAGATTTTCGGCCTTTGAATCTTGGCATTAATTGCATCAGTTAAAATGTAAGATCTGAAGCTGAAGTGTGATGGCAAACACATTCATAGCAGACACTATTTTTTACATATGGGGTAAAGGTCAGTTTTCGCATAACTGGGACAGATTGTGTCATTATGAGATGTCAAGGTTTATTTATTATTTCCTCTGATTAATGGAAAGAAGTACGTGGTTTTATTGACACTGGGGTGGGCTGGAGTGTAAGACTCAAATGATATAATCAGAGAGGGGTGTTTCAAAGAAACCCGGTTCATTTTGTCAGATTAACATGTTTTGTCAGGTCAACACATTGAAATGACCTTTACTTAAAACAGATGTCATTTCTTGGAACCCAAAAGATGGTAAACAACAGACATAGAGAAATAATTGTTATGGGGCAGAGATCAGTCATCCCATAGATATTATCTGACAGAGTCATTACTGTCACACTCATTTATCCTTCAGTCCATGATAATTTACTCATATGGCCAGGCTAAATGTAGAGATCTTTGTAAATCACATGATTGTCATGAAACTCTCTAGAAGTTACAGGACAGTCAACATGAGGAATCAAATGTAGCCATAGTATTATGCGTTATTACAAAGAGTGTGTGTGTATATATATATATATATATTATGGGTGTGTTAACTTATGTTTTGTAATTGCATGTGAAATTTTGAATAAGAAAAACTGAAATATAATGTTCTTGTAAAATGTACTACAATAATGTTTATTTACAATTTTGAAAAATCTTGTTTACAGTGTAGTTCAGACTTAAAATGTTTTGTCAAGGTTTGTTTGGTGCTCTTTTTGCTGTGTACAGTAATTTAAATTTGATTTGACTGACTATGAAATTTGGTCACCAAGTCAGTCTCTTTTTATGCCTGTAAAACTCTTAAATGTTATATCACCTTGGCTGTCCTGTAGGTTTCTTTAGTTCATTGAGCTGAGCTCAATCCTTTTTATTGGATCACTGGCATCCAGTTTTTTGATTGGGCGGATTGATTACAAACACAGGATAGGAAATAATAGCAGACAATGCTTTGGAGAAGCATAGCCTCCAAAAATGATATTTTTTACACATGCAAAATAGAATCTTTATTCTGTTTCAGTCTTTTGATGAAACTGTTATTGTAAATTAAATTCATTTCTGTCAATTTTGAGTCCTGTGCTCAAATCACAAACAGTAACTCAAAGCTTGTGTAACAAAAACAAGGCAGGCTGTACAGGATTCTTGGAAACGGCTGGTTTTCCAGATAATAGCTGCGTCTCCTGTGTTTATGTGCTCTTTGTGGAACCCCTGCTATAAGTCAACAAGACCTCATGAATTAAGGCTCTTATTCAGAAATGTGGGCCTTAAATGAAGTCAAAAGGCTTTATTAAATTAATTAATTTATGATTTACGCTCAAACATTCCCATTGCTCCAAGTCATGACTTCTGGATCTCTTTGGAATTAAACAAAAAGATTTTCACACTGTACTATTCTTTAAAATGTTTTAATACCTAAATTAAATTTCTTTTTACTTTAAACTTTATTTTATTTATTTATTTTAACATTTATTGAACCAAAAAGTTGTTTATATTTTGTCATATTTCATTCTATATTTTATTTTAAATAATTAAATACGACTTATAAACACATGTGTTTCTTGACATGATCTGGAGGACATCAGAGTGACCTTAAACTGAAAGATCTGCGTTTTTAAGAACATGGTTTAGTTTTTCGTTTCAGGTTTGGAGATTCATGATGCAACAATAAAGGTATTGAGTTGAAATCTAGAACATCGTTCCAGTGTTAAGCTTAAAAATGACCTCTGACCTTTTGTATTTATAAACAAGTGACAGGACATCATATGGCCAGGGGAAATTTCCGAGGCTGATATGTTGTGCGGCATGAGACAGTAAACAAATAATGACCTCAGGATAAAGGAACTGAGAAGAAGAGGTTCTTTCTGTTCTATTTAATAGGCATTAGCGTAAACAGCCTAATTTAATTTAATTTAATGAGCAATTATTGGCTGAGTGCAGGAAAACACATTTGTACACTTTCAGACAAACACACAGTTGAACTGCTGAGACCGTGGCAGATGTTTTAGACTTTCTCTTCACAAACCTCAAGGACATTTTCTGTGAATGATTTAGAAATGATGACTCCAGAACGCACACAGGATCCAGTTGTTTTCTCTTACTGGATGAATATTACCCTAAGCTCACACAATGGTGTTTTTTGTTGGGAATGTGGCCACATGGAAACCATGTACAGAGCCATGGGTTCACGCACAACTGGGACAAAAGCGATGATTTTATTCAAGTGGAGGGGAAATAGAGATCAGCACATTATTTACAGGATGACAGTAAATGTTTGTGAATAGGGGTTATTGTTATGGTAATTCATTCAAGAGTATATGTGGCCAAGGTGAGATCATGTTTCTGAGACAGAATAGAGGGCATGCCACTACAAATAGCATCACGGTTCACTGCAGAGGGGAACACGGTCTAGTTTGGATGTGGAGAAAAAGGCTTCAACAGCATTAAAGGAACAATAAGAAATGAAAACTCTGTCATCACTTTAATTCCTTCCAAACCTATATGACTTATTTTATTTTGTGGAACACAAAAGATTAATCTTATGAAGAACATCCTGACTAGTCTTTCATAATGAAAGAGAATGAGGAGTGGGGCTGTTCAGTTCCAAAATAACAAGAAGTACCATAAAACTATCGTTAAAGTAGTCCATATGACTACATTTTATAGTCTTTTTTTCGGGAACAAACCAGAAAGTAACTCACAATTACTCGGTTTTACAATCCTTAAACTGTTCATATGAACTCATTGGATTTATCAACAATAGCGGAGTCAGATTATGTCCACTATGACTACACTGCCTCAAAACTGTCTTTAATAAAGCTTGCAGACAGTCTTGGTAAAATGATAGACTAATTCATTATGTTAAGGAGTAAAATGTTATGGACATTTTTACGAGAAACAAGAGGTTTCTTTAAGGAGCATTGTTTCCAAGAAAGCCTGCTGTGGTTTGGCGGCTATAGCTACGAATAGGATGGGCTTTCCCTTCCCAGAGCTCCCACTGAACTGCACTTTGAAGAACCCTCCTGCTGGGGCTATGTCAATTCCATCTTTTTGAAAACAGTTTACTCTGTTATTAAAACTAATCCATGTTGTGTAATTTTGAACTTATTGGGATCATTTAGTAATAAAGTAATTGTACCTTTGCAATTTTAACTGGTATTTTTTTTTAATCATCAGAGGTTCTTTATAGGCGTCTATGGTTCCATGAAGAAACTTTAACATCCATGGGACCTTCCCTTATGAAAATTAACCAATATTTTACTACAGATAAAACCAAAAAAACATGCTTACTATAGTTAAGCCATGGTAACCACAAAATAACCATGGTTTTGCTACACTAACTATATAATCATGGTATTTGTATAGGAAACTGTGGTTATACAAATGGTAATCAATATGACAAAAATCATGGTTACTTCATTTTTACTACAATAAAACCATGGTTAGTTTTCATTCTTGTTTTTTTTTCAGGGTTTCCATTACACACACCCCCCCCCAAAAAAAAAAAAGTACACTTAGGAAAATAAAAGTAAGTACAGTTCGCTGAAAGGCTCTTTGGGGAACCAAAAATGGTTCTTCTGTGGCATTGCTGTGAAAACCCCCTTTTGGAACCTTTTTTTTTTTTAGAAGGCCAAGGGAGAGGATTTATTTAGTTACCCATCAACATTAATGCTGACATAGTCAGTTACTTTGACATTCACTGCACCAAAGCGTAATGACCTAGTGCAAAAAAGTGCAGCAGTACTTTGCTTACATAGCGGCAAACTTATCATGCTATCTATTTTGACAGCATCACATCATAACAGTCATCTGATAGTAAGAGTCGCCGCCGGGTCAGTGGTATTATCCCTGGCCCAACTGAATAAACAGGGCACTCAGTTCCATGCTGGTGCAGCTAGCTCTCATGCTAGAGCCGCTATTATCATGGCATGCTCCATTGCTAACTGGAAACATTAGTCTGCTGTAACAGCAAACTCTAGAGGGCTGTCAAACTGGTTGTTTAACAAGCAGGTGGTGAGGTCCTTTTCTCCTAAACCTCATTCTGTTTGAGTCTCAGCCCCACTTACCGTCTCCCAGCAACCCAGCACCACAGCCACCAAACATGTCCTGCATACTTGAAAAAATAAATAAAAAGAAGGCAGTCTCAATTTATGTGAGGGGATTACAACAGTCGGAAAACTGTCTGCGACACTCCGTAAGTGGACTGAAGAGCTCATAGCGACATGTTCAGCAATTCCATGCCCATGTTTGCCCAGAAAATGACATAGAGTCATGTCGAGCCCACTGAAATATATGCGGTTATTAATGTTTTGAGCCCCTCCTACTTCTGGGCTAATCTGAGGAGTCACAGGAGAAAATGTGGGAATTCTCGATGATTACATGAGTTATGAAATTGAAGGAGCATGTTGATTTATAGACAATATTATAAAGGAAAGGAAAGGATGTGATGTGTGGCCAAGTATGGTGTCCCATACTTGGAATTTGTGCTCTGCCTTTAACCCATCCAAGTGCACACACAGTGCAATGAGTAGTGAACAACCATGCACACACACCCAGAGCAGTGGACAGCCAATGGGGAGCAGTTGGGGGTTTGGTGCCTTGCTAAAGGGTCTCACTTCAGTCATGGTATTGAAAGTGGAGAGAGCACTGGTTATTCACTCCCCTTACCAACAATTCCTGCTGGACCTGAGACTCAAACCCACAACCTTCGGGTTACAAGTCCGACTCTCTATCCATTAGACCATGATTGATTTATATTATCAATATTATCAATATTATCAATAATCTATATATAGAGATCAGTTAGCTGAAATCAAGTTTCCCAGGTGAATGCAGCATGGAGGTCACAGTTGCCCTATTGTTGCTTATTAGAGTTGAAATCAACAGTGAATGTTTGTATCAACGATTTGGTCCACCATTGTCCACCAAGTTCCTCAAAGTGTTTCCACTGGTGGAAGATACTTATTGTGCCTGATTAGAAATCCTAACAAATCCCTTAGGCTGCACCCTATATTGCAAAAAAACTTTGTGGCTGGTAAAAAGTATGTTTTTAATACTCTGCATACTCCCAATTTACTGCACCCTTCACGTTGTCATTGTCATGTAACCAGTGTCAGTTGCTTCCTCCCGTGGCTTCATAGTGTCTATCAGAGGTGCCTTTAGTTAGTGCAGACTTTTCCCAGACACATCCTGGCCAGGAATTCTATGATGCCTAAAAAAATCCAGGTTTTGTTTTTGTTTTTATAGTTGCTGAAGGTAATGTTTATAAAGTAGTTTGACCAATAATAGGCAGGCATTGTATATAATCAACCAATAGTGGTGTGTGGGAATGTGGGATCTATAGTGAACGGTCAAAGCGATGCAAATACGCATATACACATTAGGAGCATGACTGACTTGAAGCTGCACTGCACAGACCAATCTGTGTGGAAAGTATGGAAACAGGAAAACAAAGCCAATACTTGGATATTTTAGGCAATACAGAAATCCTGACCAGGATGTGTCCATAAAAAAGAACACATACTGTACAGTATGGTCACCCTGTTTTAGTATCTCAATGGAAGTGTGTACTTTTCACCTTTTCATATAAGTACACAATTTTGGATGCTGCCTTTGTGATATTATCTGAACTTTGTTATTATGACCATTAATGTCTTTTAAATTATATGTTACATAAAATAGCATATAACAGTATGGTTTTATAGTTTACATTTGGCTGCTGCTCAGCATGCTAGCTTAGGCTACCATTAACATAACATAGCATGTTATCTTAGCCTATACCCTGCACATATGAATCCTGGGAAACTCATTCCTCTAAGCATCCATTTTTACAACATGTCATGCATTGAAGTCTGAAACATAATATTAAAGTAGTGCAAACAAAACAACTGTATTGTGAACAGTAAACCCAAATTACTACATCTGAATTCAAAAAGATATCACCTGTTTATAGTCGAGTGATTAACTCTGTTCACTGCAGACTTGCTTTTCGCTCACTGATCTCTATACTGTAGACTATAATATCTATATTATAGATCAGTGTTTTCACAGTATTTCAAATCGGCATGCCTTTTTAACGTCTATCATCTAGATTTATGAGTTTCCCATTTGTAAATACAACTCTACTTTGTGGTTCAAATACTCTGAGGGCACAATAATCACAGCAATACAGTTGCTGTTGATCAGGTTTTTTTTAATGGCTACAAATCAACAGGAAAAAAAAGCTGGTTTTAATGCTTGTAGTTTTAGTGAATGTAATATCAGCGCTTGAGTTGGAACATTTTTAAAAGTTCAGAGTCAGTGGCTTTGCTACTCACCTTCAGAAATCCTTACACAAAAAGGCTTTGAAATGATTGGAGTTCATACAAGCCACGTGTTACTGCGTTGAACTAAGCCCTCTGTGTTTTTTCATCACTGTTCTCACAGATCGTACGTCCAATCATAACTTTTCCAGTGTGCCAAAAAACAATGGCTTTCAGATGGGCTCCTGTCTGGTAGGAGAGACAGAGTGTGAGTCTATATCTAGTGTACACACTCTATAATAGGATTGTGACCCTGGCTGAAGAGGCAATTAGAGGACAAATGCAGTGTCTTTCTCGTTCTTTGGTTCTCTCTCTCTTTCAGTCACTGATTCTCTCAATCTCAGTGTGTTCGGACTGTTGCAGCCTGCAGCTGTTCCCCTTGTTTTCTTTGGGTATAATGAGGCAGTGCCGGTGCTGCAGGTTCTCATGATCTAATAGTTGGAGCGTTCAGACTGAGTTCACTCACTCACTGCTGTTTTTTGAGAGGAGACCACAGACATTTCCTTTGAATGTCTGCTCTCATGTCCTCAGCTGCTTTCCCTTCATGAACTTTGGCGATTGTTGAGGGTCGTGAGAATTTAAACCAGCAAAAAATAAAGAAGGTCAAATACTCTACACTAACTGAATGGAGGTGATAAACAAAATAACTATTTTAAGTAACTACATTACCAGTTAAAAGTTTGACCACACCTACTCTTTCTATGTAATTATAATTTACAACTTACAATAGTAAATTCATCAAACTTTGAAATAACTAGAAATGAAGCATTTTTAAGCACCAATCAACCCACACAATTTTTTCCCGAGGAGAATCATATGGGAATCATATCGCAATTTTTACACATTTCCCATAACTATCATTAGTTAACTATGGTTGTTTGTTTCATAGAACTCTATTGGTTAACAACGGAACTTGCGACAATAGTTGCTTTTGGGGAATGCACTCCAGAGCAATCCCTTCAACAAGCCTCATTTGTATTAAGGAAGTCTTCCGTAGCACTGCACAGGACTTGTTAGAGCAAGAATTTTGTTTTTGACCACAAAATCAACAATGTCACCAAAGAAGTGTGTTCTTAGTTGTGAGGGAAAGATTATCTTTCTCCAGCTTCCCAGAGAACACAGCATTATGGGAATGATGTCGATATCACAGCTTTCAGACAATCACTAGTATGGATGTAATGATTCACTCAACTCACGATTCAATTCATGATTTTGATTTCATGATTCGAAAAAAATTAAATAAAAATATAAATTAAATGTCTTATTTTAGTATTGCTTGGACAAAATGCTGCATGTTTCTTTGTGAAATTTAAATATAACACTATAATAATATACTAATATAGCACTAGCATATTATTGCTCTTTTGTTGGTTTTGATTGCTTTTATTGTACTCATTTGAAAATCGTTTTGGATAAAAGCGTCTGCTGTATAACAAAATTAAAACATGTAAATGTAAATAGCAAAACTTAATAAATAACACAAATAAAATAAATCTCTTCACATAAACAAAATAAGGTTTTGTCTGCAACCACTGCATTTTCTATCATGCTGAATCATGATCCAAACAATGCTGCATACATGCAACAGGAGCAGTTTTAAATCTAAATTAGATTGTATAATTTCGAAATTTGAAGCAAAAACAGAATGGTTCAACTTCAGATTTGTAAGAAATATCTGCATGAAACAGAAACAGTAAGTTCTCCTCATACAAACATTCATATAAACTCCTACCCCTAATTTAAGTCACGATTTTTTTTTAGCATCTCAACCGATTTGAATCGTCACACATTTGAATAGATTTTCAACATCGTTACATCCCTAATCTCAACGCAAAAGTATAATGTGCTTTTGAAACATCTTGTTTAAAATATATTCAATATTATAGCATTAGAAAATTGATTGAATGGATATCATTTTAATTAATAAAGTTTATAAAGTCATATGGCTGGGACTAGAAGAAATCGGGTGGTTTGAAACTGTTCTAGTTATAGCAAATGAGATGAAGCAAGCAGAACTGTAACTCATCATGAAGAATAAATATGCATTGAATTACCTCTGATCACCATAGACACACACCCTAATATGCTGGGAAAGAAATATCCCATGTCTATTAATTCTCCAGCGTAATTGAGTGGACTCTATGATGGCAATGTACTCCTCTCTTAACTCAGACAAATAGAAATTCATTTTAGATTATAGAATGAATGTTGTGTTTTTTCATTCTTTCAGTCTGTTCCCAAAGTTACAAAATCTAAATAAAACGCTAGCAGGTTAATGTTTCTATTTTACACCATTGTTTAACTTCATGTTAACTTATACTTGCAATGTTATAAATATTTATATAGAAATTAAAATGAACCTACATTAATAATTGCTGCAAGATAATCCATGACCTAATGTTAATGGATTTAACGATATTGTATAGTGTTACATGTAATATTAAAATATATAAAGCTCACAGTCGATCGAAATGGACAGTATCACATCTTTGTGTGAGGTTTTATAACACATACTGTGTGGAGGTTTAACAAGATGCGTTTAACCTCTCTCCCCTTCCTCTGTAATGGAGGGTTCATTTACTTCAAAGTGACCTCAGGCGCTGTAAAAATATGATGTATTTTCCTGTTCGAGGTTGAGACTTTGGTACTGAGTTTAGTCTGTATTTTCAAGATAATGGTTTTCAAATTTCACAGCGGCCAAACTGATATTCATGCACATGCATAGTCAAATATAGGATGGATGAAGATTATGGGACAGAGGAAGTCTTTTGCCTTTGTGGGGGGTTCAGTGTGGACAGTCTTGTCTAAACGTCCAGACACTCCCTGTGCTGTCAGTGGCACACAA
The DNA here is from genome assembly GCF_003368295.1 of Carassius auratus. NCBI lineage: Eukaryota > Metazoa > Chordata > Actinopteri > Cypriniformes > Cyprinidae > Carassius > Carassius auratus. Next base: position 932,636 of record NW_020523286.1, on the reverse strand, counting down.
ACCACAACAGCTCTCCCTGACGGCATCATCCGCTCTCCCCTCCCTTAAATTGCAAGCTTTTCCTGCCTGTCATGAAAAACAGTATGGATGCAGTCTAGACGTTCTCTAGTTAGAGCATATGTCAAATAAGGAAACCTGTGCCTGAGCTAAAGTGAGGTGGACATTACTGAATGCTGCTCAAATGGAAGAAAAGGAGACAATCTCAGCCAGATGTTATGAAAAGTGCTTTGTGATAGAAGTGAATATGAAGGTAAACAACGCACCTCCAAAGTCAGTGGAGGCTGTGTTATCTGTAAGCTCTGATGAGACACTGTGGGTGGGCTCTTCATGACTTATTCAAAGCTGTTTGATGTTAAGAACATTATCTTAATTCAAACTTGAGGAGGATTATAATATCTGGAGAGAGCAATAGGTTAGCTTTTTGATAATTGCCATATATATATATATATATATATATATATATATATATATATATATATATATATATATATATATATATATATATATATATATATATATATATATATATAATAAATTCATTTAAAAAGTAATAAAATAATTATCAAAATATTTTAATTTACTTCATAAAAAAATATACATAACTAAATAATAATTACAAAAACACAAAACATTTTGTAAATAATTGTACACTATACCATTCAAAAGTTTTTTTTAAGACATTAATAGTTTTATGCAGCAATGTTGCATTTAGTCTGCAAAGCCATTAAAGGGTTAGTTCACCCAAAAATCACCCTCAGAGCATCCTAGGTGTATATGACTTTCTTCTTTCAGACGAATCCAATTGGAGTTACATAAAAATGATTGTGTCTCTTGCAAGCATTAAAATTTGAGTAGGCAGGTGATTTTGTTCAACAGTCCAAAAGTAGTCAAATAAAGTGAAATGCCTTCCGCTTTGCAGCAGTATATGACTGGAACATACTACAAAATACCCTGAAACTTACATCTCTGATACAAATCTCCACCTTTAAGCAGAACCTCCAAAATTACATAGTTGACTCTTGTTCCTGTTGACAATCATGAATCATATTTATACACACATACTTAAGCACTTTACTGTTTTTCCTTTTTTCTTTATTGTCTATCTTTTTTTAATTCAATTACTTGTTCTATGTGTCATGTGTTTGACTATGTACAGTTGTACAGTATGTTCCTATTAATTCCTGTAGCCTCTTGGCCAAGTCATGTTTGTGAATGAGAAGTGGTTCTCAAACAGTATACCTGGATAAATAAAAAAGTAATAAACAGGAGGCCTTTATTCACCCTCTGGAGTTGTGTTAGGCACGTTTTATTACGGATGCACTTCATTTGACGTCTTCTGGATTGTTGAACAGAAACACCCATGTACTCCCACTCTAACTAAAAAGTTGTCTTAAATTGTAATATTCACAGTTTTACCGTTTTTCTTTTTTAAAATGCAAACTTGATGATCATTAAAAGCTTTACAGGTCCATGCTAACCAGCGAAGCCTTGACCGCCAGGCACTTCCAATACCGTCCTCTTATGTCATATTCTCTACAGACAATCCTGTCCATCCCACTGTGTTTAGACAGGAAAGTGCAAAGACCTTGGCATTTCAAGTACATAATTTTATCAGACTGGTCTATTTCTAACTGCAAACTCTGCCCACATCATCAGATTCTGTCTCTCACACAGTTGCCTAGAAGTTATTTTTATGTATATTTTGACTGCTAGAATATACCCTTCCATCAGTGAGGCACTCAGCTGTGTAAAGTTACATGCTATTTTGTCCATGTGGTTCCTGGAATGTCTTTCCATGTCTGCTCACTCAGTTACATGTCCACTTCAGTCCAGCTAAAGCTTTACTGCACAAACCACATGGAAACATTCTTCTAAACAAATAAAAAAAAAATGGCAGCAATGACATGAGGGGCCTCTTTTGTAAAAAACGTGCATAGGCCACACAGATTTGATCTTGGAGTGTGTGTTCGCTAAAATGCATGTCAACGTTCAAATGTATAAAAATGGTCTATGATGTGGAAAAGCGTTTCCCACCACGTCAGGGTCTAGGCAGACGTATGCACTTTTCAACATCGGAGTTCTGTAGGTATTTAGAATATTTGGAAATCTAAGAAATTCTTGTCACATTCTTAAATAAAGGATATTGATGTTGGATGGTGCTCTATTAAATGTTAATGACATTAATTAGGTGGCATTTACAAGCGGCGATCTGAAACCTTTCAACTGCGCACAACTCATGAAAATGTATGATTTATACATAAATTGTAATACAATTTTTAAGTTTTAAATTTCATTCTCTGAATCACACGAACGGACATTTGAGAAAAGATTGTAAGATCAAATATTGGACAATTTCTATGTAACATTTTATAAAAGTGGACCAACATTTCTGCAGTGTGACATTGTTGAACTTGGTCACATGATCAATGTAATACCGAAGTCACAGATGTAATATCAGCACTAATTCAATGCACTTATTCCTTTCATCTTTGTAAAATGTTCCTAGACAGTTCCTCTTTAAGGGTTCAAAGAAAGCCTTTAAGGCCAAAAGAAATAAAAAGAAAGACATTGTCATGAGTGAGTGAGTGAGTGAAGTGACATTCAGCCAAGTATGGTGACCCATACTCAGAATTTGTGCTCTGCATTTAACCCATCCGAAATGCACACACACAGAGCAGTGAACACAAACACACACACACTGTGAGCACACACCCGGAGCAGTGGGCAGCCATTTATGCTGCGGCGCCCGGGGAGCAGTTGGGGGTTCGATGCCTTGCTCAAGGGCACCTAAGTCGTGGTATTGAAGGTGGAGAGAGAGCTGTTCATGCACTATCCCCACCCACAATTCCGTCCGGCCCGAGACTAGAACCCACAACCCTTCGATTGGGAGTCCAACCCTCTAACCATTAGGCCACGACTTCCCCTTAATGGTTCACATTTCCATTTAACTTCTTACCTAGATTGTCACTTATGCTAAAAATATAAATTCTAATTAATTTCTTTTATAAAATAAAAAATGTGTGTGTACATTTTCACTCAGAAATTGCTAGTAAATTTAACAAATAATTAAAGAGAATCTGCAAGCAACATTGAATTAAATGTGAAAATCTTAAGTATACAGACTGAAATAGTCTTTTTTTTTTAATCTCATTTTTGTACCCATTGCAGGCTATAAATGAGGTGTTAGCTAAAACTGTGAAGAGATCACTTGTTGGTTTGAATAGAGGACTTCTGTGTCAGCTTAAACGCTCTAATGTTAAAGTGAGAAGTAAAAGGATATTGTGATGAAAACTAAACATTTCAAAGGATGTAAAAGCCAGTTTCTCAGTTAATTAGCCTGGACTGTCCTCCAGACTGCGCGAGGCGTTGAGGAGTGTGTGAGAAAGAACTTTGAGGGTGTGAGGGGACAAACGAGCCACTAAATGAGGACTGATGAAAGCAGTGTGAATTATTCATCATATAATGGGACAAAGTGTGAGATGATTGGCTCCAGTCTCTTCGCACTCACAGCCAGATGCTCATGCTACACATCTACACTCTGAAAACATGGGCTCAAACTTCAGACTAAACTAAACCGAACACATGCAAACACAAACTTACGTAATAGTTCTCTCTCATTTGCTTGCATCTGTGTGATATGCAAATCGGTGGACAAAACAGGATCTACAAGAAAGTCTCTGAATCTGTTTTGTTTGGCAGACTTAAAGTAGAAGTGGAAGGAAGGAATATTTAAGTTTCAATGCAAGTTAAGCTTAATCTACAGCATTTGTTTTCATGATGCAGATTAACTAAATATATATATATACATATATATATATATATATTGATTTGTTTTGACTTGCTCTTGTTTTCAAGGTTAAATTTTTTATTAAACATTTATAAAGAGCACTTCCAAAATGTTTCTGTCAAAAATTTCACAGTATTTGATTTGCAGTGCACAAAACGTCTGAAATGTTTAATTTATATTTATCTATTTAGACTTATCACAGATGGGTCCTATTAACTTCCAATGGGAAGGCCTTACTGTAACCTTGAAAATATAAAAATATTACATGAAAAATAAAATAAAAATGTGGTAGCTTTATTTTAGTGTGGAAATATTAGTTTAACCTTTTTGTAATGATATACCTGGTAGCCATGAGAATTAAACAACTGTAAAAAAAGTATTTAATAATAATAATAAAAAAATTACAGAGCAAAATACTTATTTTGTGCTTAAAATAAATGCTTTTAAATGCTCAAAATGATACTCTATTGTACCTCACTTTAACCTCAAAAACGAGATAAAATACTTTTTTTTTTTTTTGTAGTAACCAACATTACTTCTTCCAAACAAATGCTATTGACTGAGCATAACAGCAATTCAGGATACAGAACCTAGGATGTTCCTTTTAAGTCAGGCTCAAACCTAGAGAGAAAAACAGCCGGGGTTATTAATTTCACATGTACCAGGAGATCACGTCATAACAGGGTCAACTGGTTTGGAAGATGTAATGTAGATGGGCAGTCTGGCCTTTCTGTGACGCTAATGAGAATTGTTATGTAATTGAGAAATGTACCAAACTCAAATAGTATATCATGTGATATGTAATCATGTGATTTGCATTAGTTTTTACCATTCAATGGTGTGCATATTATAAACAGAAAAACCCAAGTCTATTTTTACAAAGCTTAAAGAATCAGCATAATGCACGGCAAGTGCAAAAGGGTAAATAAGTGCACAATTCAGCTGCTTTATTCCGCTGTTCTCTTTCTAAACTGTCATCAGCTCTAGTCATCAGAGCCGTGTTGACAGGCGCTGCTCGTAAGTCTGTGTTCTGACCCTGGGAACTGTTTTCACAGTTGGGGGTTGGGAGAACAGCACTGCTTTACAAGAGCTGGAATAGGGACTGGTTCTCCTCCAAACTCTGATTCATGGCCACCCTCACACCTGACCAGCTGTGTCTGGCCTCAGTCCACATCATCAGCCCACCTCTGACCCAGTGCACAGAGACTGACCGGAACAAGTACTCAATCCTTGCAGATATTGTGTATCAAAGCGAAAGTATCCTAGTGTATTGTTATTTTAGTATAGGCCTATATAGTATACTAAAGAGTCTTTGTTAATATTTTGAGCAGCTTTTTATATTTTCAGTTTTTAATTTTTTTTTTACTTTAATTTAATTTTAGTATTTCTACTTGTTTCAATTGCATGTTTTTTTTTTTATCTAATATGTAGCTGTATTTTATTTCAGCTTTGTTTTAATTACCGGTACCAAATTTTTTTAATCATTTGAGTTTTAGCAATAACAAAACAGGCAGAGTTTAAAATATGAGAAAAGTGTTTCATAATCGGTCTGACGATATTTCAGTGCGCATCATAGCAGTTATGCTCAATAAAAGGTTTTCAGACCGAGATTCTGGATTGCTTTCTCCTATTTTAACCTCTGTCCACATATTGTGGTTGAAATTGAGTAAAGGGTGCTTTTGAGAATTGTCTTTATTATGTTTTTGCTATTGTATCATAAATTGAGCATCTATTGTGATTTCTCTGTCATCTGAATTTTTTTTTAATTAATTTAGTTTTACTTTATATCCGTTATTAATTACGTTTGGGAGTCCTAGAGCAAATAAGGTAAAATTAAATGCATATAAGACGATGAAAATGTTTTTTTGTTTGTTTTTTTGACCTTGCAAGAATGTCAACCTGTTGTTGTGGACTCCCAAAACCAAAATATTAACCTTTCATAATCCATAATAGGGGCACTTTAATTACTGAAATGAGGTTTTGAATTATGTAAGCTATATGCTGCCTTCTGAATGTGTGGTAGTTAATTGATAAAACACATCCATAGCATTTCAAGCTTTGTAATAACCACATACAGCCACTAGACCACACAAAGACCACAGGCATTGATGTCACTCATTTAGCTATTTAAATCGAAAAGTAGACAATCAGACAAACATGTTCAATGAAATATCACACTCAAGTTTATTTGTTTCAGATTTTCTGGGCAGTATGTACAAAACAGCAGTATTTACATTGATGATTGCACAGGAAAAGGTCACAGAAGCAGCAGCTAAAAGAAAAGTATAACAACGTCTAAAAATTCATACCCTGTCATCAGCATGGATTTTGTGCTGCATGTTTTATTCTCCAGACAAATTCGACTTCTAAACAGGAACAGCAATCACAGTTATGTACATGGACACTGCAAATAAATGGTGCTAGAATCATGATTCACCACAAGGGGGCACAGAAGCCCTGCCCAGCGCAAACAAAAGCAGACTAAAAATAATATTTCCAACATATTTGGGCATTTTTATTGATACACAACTGATGCCAGGACCTCTAGAGGTTGTAGTTATGGTGTTAGTAATTCTCGCTAGTTGTGATGATGTACAGCCTTTTAGTCTGGTATGAAACAGAATAATAATAATAATAATAATTTTATTTGCTTTTCTAATGCAACATCTTACAATGGCTGTGTCCAAAACCTCAAGCAGCTGCCTAATCAATCTAAAAATTCACAGGCACAACGAAACTGCTTTCAGACAGACACGATTATTTTAATATTTTTCAAATAAGTCTCAAGCTCACCAAGGCTACATTTATTTGACAACAATATACTGCAAAAACAGTAATAATGTTAAAAATGATTGCAATTTAAAATAACTGTTTTCTATTTCAGTATTTTTACTGTGATGGCAAAAGCTGGATTTTCAGCAGCCATAAGCTACTCAAGTCTACTGTACGGTGTCACATGATCCTGCAAAACATTTTTTTTTTTTCAGGTTTCGGACACAGCCAATGTTTGAGTGTGTGATCAGGATAGGATCAATTGTGGGAAATATATCAAACAAACATGGATCAGCTATGAGAACTACATAACATTTTAATAGTGTAGGACAAGATGGTATAAAGGCAATTTAAATGGAAGCCAGTAAGGCCAATTGTTTGTCATAAATACATTACAAAAAAAAATTCTGCTAATCTTTCCCCTTCATATATTTTGACACTTAAGAGTAAGGCAACCCCAAACCACTGTGCCATATTTAAGCTCCAATCAATGCTTTTTGCCTTTAACAGAACGAGCAAAAAATCACACTGACTGATTTTTGGCATTAATGATTGATTTATAGATTAGCAACAGCACATTTGTTTTAACTCAAAAGTCCTGTCTAGATTGAGTGTGTAAAAGAGGACTGTCACCTTGACACACAGTTTAGACATCAAGCGATCTGACAAACAAAGAAGAGCCTGTTAACAAAAGGAAAGTATCTCCACTAGGGATTTTTAAACAGTTACCTTTGTGAAAAACATAGAGAAGTGTCATCATAAGGAATGAAACTCAAAACCCAAGACATTTATCATGGGCTGCTTATGTTGCAAATAATCGACATGTCCAACTGGTGAAACAAAGCTGAGCATAAACCATGACTTACAGTTAGTCCTGCCTGGTTAGATGGTCAGGAAACGAAGCTGAATTAGTATGTTAACTCACTAGTGTTGTAACACTGACATGGATGCACATATCTTCTGTTTGAGGGTAAGATAAGGCATTCAGAGGGAATATATTATTATATACACACTTCACGAAACTGTCATGTTTTGATGCTAATCAAATATTTTCTTTGAGCTGTACTCGTTAAAATACCGCATTTCTCCATGCACAATGTCAGATAAATACATTATTTAAAAGTAACGGCACCCTCCAGTTTCTGACAAATTCTCACCAATAAATATGAGCTACACTATTAAGGGTGTATCGGTACACGTATTCGTACCAAATGTTTTCAGTACGGGTCTTTCAGTTCAGTACACATACCAGTCAAATACAGCATTGTTTTAACCACTGCACAAGTTAAATTTCATTGGGAACGTCCAGTTCCAGTTGAAACAAAGTCTCATCTTTAAAAGTTTTTACAAAAACAAAAACAACATTTTGATGATTTTGCCTGACAGATCGCTGTATAAATGTCTCTGTTCAAATGGCAGCTCTTTACTACTAGCTTTAACACAAAATAAACAGCCAAAGTCAGAGCAAAACAAAGTTACAACAAAGTTAGAGAAATGAAATCTAAAGAAGAGCATTTCGTGAAATGTTAAAATAAATATTAATTCAATTTAAGTTTGGGCTCTGTAGTTAATTGTAACCTTATAGTAAAGTCAAAGTAGTTTAGAGCATAAGCTGAGGCAGATTTTAATCCCTATTAATTGTAAGTATAATGTAATCTATTTAAAGAACGATTTGTTCAGTAAACCACTAAAAACCACTATAACATTTTTCACAAAAAATTATGTTTCATTTTTTCCTGCTGCTGTACCAAAATCATACTGAAATGTGACGTCTAAAACATGGTACGTACCGAACAGTCATGTTTGTGTACCATTACACCCCTAATATACAGTATATGTATACTATATATATATATATATTGTGTATATATATATATGTATATATATATATATATATATATATATATATATATATATATATATATATATATATACACATACATACATACATAGACACACACTGTAGATAAAAAAGCTAGGGATGCACAGTATACAGTATATCAGTACCCTATCAGCTATTGGGTAATATTAGAAATGTTTTAATTCTTTAGTACTGGCCGATATTGGATATATAATTGTTTGTGCTTTTTTAAATGACTCTATATATTAATTTCATTTATTTCCTTTCCAGGATCTAATGCTCAAAAACTAAAAAAAAAAAAACACACACACAAAAAATGTTAAATGCTATATGTAATTTTTAACAAATTTCAAAATAAATATAAATTTTCATACTGTATATTATAATGCTGTGATACCTTAATTCACTTGTAGCATTTAAAAAAGTTATTTTGTTATTTCTTTACAATATATTGGTCACAAAACAAAATTATTAGCAGCTTATCGGTAATGCTCTATTTTTTTTATATCGGTGCATCCCTAATGCATTTTAACTGAACTCAACTGTTGATAAACAAGATCTTTTTTTTCTTTGATATTTTGAATGATGTTACTTTTAAATAATGTATTGCACAGCTACAATGTACATCAGATCAAGGGTTTTCACACCTTAATTCTAAACGACTTTCTGAGCGAATTTGAGACATGGTTTGGTCTCTATGGCCCTGTCCTAAACAGCGCATATGATGTGTACTGTACTTGCAGTGAAGTCCCCGAGACCGTAGTGCTTCCCATTTGTCATTTGAGGTTTCAGAAGAATGCTCTATCCCTGTTGCAGAGTCCACCATTTGGAACAAGGTTAAAAAGCTTTCATCACGCAAGCAGATAAAATGTTTTTAGGATGCAAACTTCACAGAACTGAATTTCAGCACAGTGTTAGGACCTCAAATAACCTGCTAGTTTAGCCACTCACCGGCACAGTGGCGTGTCAGTAGATGCTGCTACAGAGGAGCTTCTCATCCATTTACCGATGTACTCAAGGGGAGCGGGCCAATGCACAGTCTCTGGCTGCCTGTAGCCAACTCCTTCCTGGTTCTGGTCAAGTCTGCAGGGGAAGAGAGTGTCCTGATGGAGGTATGGTCACATGATTGTGGTTCTGGGGCATGTACATGTTGTCACTTCTGCAGCCAACTGTGTTCGTCATCCTCTTCTTCATCAAGTAACGCCTTTTCTCACTAAGGTGTTTCTAACGGAATTGCTGTTTGGACAATAAGGTTAAGAACAATAATCAGGTCACTGACACTGCATTAGCATGAAAAACAAATTACTAATTACATATATTATCAATGAAAATTTTGCATTTTGTATGTCTTTTATGTTCACCAAGGCTGCATTCATTTGGTCAAAAATACAGTAATATTGTGAAATATCATTAGAATTACAACAGTTTCTATTTGAATATATTTAAAAATGCAATTTAATGCTGTGTTGGCAAACTCCATTCTTCAATGTCACACGATCCTTCAGAAATCCTTTAAATATGCTGATTGGGTGCTCAAGAAATGCTATCAATGTTGAATAATAATACTGCTTAATATTTATGTGGTCGATACATTTTTAATAGAACATCTAAGCATTACTTATAAATCTTTTGGAACATTATAAATGTCTTCACTTCACTTTTGATCAATTTACGGCATCATTGCTGAATAAAAGTATAACATTCTTTGAAAAAAATAAAAAAAAATAAAAGCTGACTTACAAAAACATTATTGGCTGCCGAGCAAAACACAATACATTTGAAATGTTCAGATACTGAGACAGAGGTTGCATTTACCAACAATTATCCATTATTTCTGGCAAATTATGGAAACACCAACAACATCTCAAAATGTTTTCCATCATTTAAATATATATACATGCAAAGGATCCAAAATATGTACCACTTCAATGCACTTGTCATACAGTTGAAGACCTTATTAAGAGTCTCTTAATATTTATTATAGGGCTATACAAAAGACTAGTTTATGAGTTTACATCTTAAACTGATGAAAGAAAATGAATTCAGTCATGATACAGTATATCTTACCTGTTGATGGACGTCCATGGGGCAGTCAATCTGGAGGGGCTAGCAGTTCTGCACAGATGCACACACAGTAACAGAGTTACAACAGACAGAAATAAAGGGCGGCAGAGTGCACACACTCACCCAATAACTGTGCACACTGGTGCATAATATATACACTTCTGTTAGCAAGTTTGCATTCTATAAGATTTTGTAATATTTTTTGAAAAAAATTGCAATTGCTGTATCTTTACACTAAAGCAAATACTATTTAATTCTCTATGTTTAGACTAGGCTAGTAAGGCTCACAGATGTGGACTTGTGGTCATGCGGTCGCTCAAGTTTGATGCGGATGTCTGTACGGTTCTGCTCCTGGTTCTTTCCACCATCTGTTTTCCCGGCTGGAAACATAAGAACATTTATTTAATAGATAAACACACAGACTTAAGCTACACTACTACACAAAGATGTTTTATTTTTTATAAATGTGTTAGAGTGTGTGACTTAAATTATTTTGCAAAGTGTGTTTCTCTCACCAGGAGAGCTCCCCCTGCTGGTTGTACTGGCAGTGCTCATGTTGTCCTCCAGCCATGTGCTGTATGTGAACGAGTCTCGTTTATGAGGAGTATCTGCTGACGACAGACTCTCCTGAATGGGACAAATACAACAAATTGTTCTAGCAGAGAAACTGACAAAATATATGTGTTTTTTTTTTAAATACTAGTCTCGCTGTGAACATGTTTGTGACAGTTTGCATGCAATGACTGGGTAGTTTCTAAGGATGTTCATTAGTTGAATGTGTTGATGATAAATGTGCTTTTCTCACCATGCCGGTGTCATAGTCCTCTGTGGCCTCGGTTTCATTGTCCTCTACCACACTAGCAAAGCTGCTGGCATTAGAGGAGGAGCGGGACAGGTCAAGAGCCTCAGGAATGGAGGGAGCCTGGTAGTACATGCTTGAGCTACACACACACACACACACACACACACACACAAAACACATTCGTAATGCCTTTAGCTGTGACAAACAAGAAGCTCCCATAGTTATTGTTGTCAGATCCCTTGCATCCACCAAAACACACAAGCCAGGGTTCAGTAGGAAACCCTATGAAGCACCAAATATGAACAAAAACTGACAATGTTCAGCAGTGAACTTTTTTTTTTTCCCAGCAATTTTATTCTCAGTCATTACATGTCATTTTCACCACATCTCAAATTAAGGAAGTGGAGGTATTTTCTATAGAGATTTTATACACACACAAACACTGCTTTGCATGATCACTCACTGCATGTAAGATTTTTGGAACATAACCAGTCCATCAGTACTGGCAGTTTAAATTTCGATAATAAATCACTGTGTTTACACCATTCTAACACAACGTGTGAAATATTAAAATGAAATATGAAATGTTCTGTCTATATAAATATATCAATATTATAATAATTTATATTTTATCATGCTTTTTCTTAGATTAATATTTGGGTTTGGGACAAAAGGAAAACAATATAATCTACACATACACTACAAATACATTTGAAAATAAGCAAAATCAACCCTTGAGACTTAAAAGCACATGGTTTAAGACTCGCTGAAATATGTGAACAAATCAAATCAATCATCACTCCGTAATGCTTTTCACTTCACCTGTTCTTGGTGATGAGGACCTCAGGAGAGCTCTGATTGGAGGAGTTTTCAGACTTGGGATCCTGGGAGGCGTGGCCACTGTCAGGAGTCTTCTGTGTGCTGGGGAAGCACTCTCTACTGCCACACATACACACACACAGTCTCACCATCAGAGGGCAGTATAAGCATTGTGTTTGAAACTCTAGGTCAAAGGTGAGGTGACAGAACCCAAGCTCAACAGCAGTCTACTCTGAGTTAGGTTTGGTTAGATACAACAGTGCATGCTGATTCACATCACTATACTGAAACACATGAATTTGGAGCAACATCATTCAAAGGGCCTGTAAGTACTACAGCACATATGACAAAAGGCCAGCTCATGCAAAATCAGTTAAAAAGACATTGATTGGCTGAAAAATTAGCAGACCACCAATCAGTTAGCATGCTGATTTTGCATGTGTGACCAGTTTAATAAAGTGGTAAAGGCCATAATTCATAGCATTTCAGATGCATTGCTATGGCCAGGTAAGGAAAGCAGCTACTCTGTGGTTATAGAGGTGTCATTCTATGGTGGCATTTATACTTGGAGGAATCCACGATGAGCCTCCCATTCCTGAGAGTGACGCTGGGTAGAGAGAGACAGAGCACTGTCCTGTCCTCTGACAACAGAGCGGCAATTCTTCACCAAACACATAAACACAAAAAATAGTGTAAAGTTTGTGTAATATTACACTTTATGTTCTGTCTGCAACTCTTTTATTTTATATTAAGTATATTTGCATGTACAGTGCATGATAAATAAATGTATGAATTTTGGGATATAACCATTCTGTCAGTACTAACATTGTCAATAACATCTCTCTCAAACTGGTTATTTTTCAAAATAACACTATTTTAATATGTTTTGTAATGTAATTTATTTCTGTGATGGATGGCAAAGCTGAATTTGAGCAGCCATCATCACTCCAGCTTATGATTTGATTTTCTGCTCAAGAAACATTTCTTATTATCAATGTTGAAAGCAGTTGAGCTGCGTAATATTTTTAACTGTGATAATAAAATAACTAAATGAAATGATAATAAAAATTATAATAAATAAGTAAAATAAAACATTTCTGAATCCAAACTTTTGAATTGTAGTGCATGTATGAATTTCACAAAAAAATCTTGCTTCTGAAAGCAGGTTTAAGCACAAGAGTGCCTGAATCTGTGACAATGAAATGTTCATGCTTCACAATTGCAGTTTCTGAAGTTTCCTGCTCCTCTTACCTCTTCTCCTGGACCTCCTGGATGTTTTCGATGCCAATAGCACTGCTACGTCGAGAGCTGAAAGGTCCTGACTTTTTCCTAGTTGGGCTTTTTCCAGGAATGATCAAAGACTGTAGGAGAGAACAGGAAGGTCAGCGAGCCAAGGATTCATAAAGGAACACCTTCACACTGTGATGAAAACTTCTCAAAGGAAACATGAAGGATAATACATCCTCTATAGGTCAGGTCTATGTTATACCACTTGCAATAGTCTATTATTTCTTATATCTGTGGCATGCTCCAGTCTTTTTTAAGAACAAAAGGCAGTGTTTCGTAGCTTGACTGGCAGGGTGGATGTGAAGTGTGTGCTTGAGAGTTTCGGCCTGAACTGAGAGATGAAAGATGGGAGCAGGATCTCCTGAGCTTCACTGGGCGACTGTGCTCTCGCTGGGGACACTTTGTTCTCTTCAAGTCTGAACGCTGGGATTTTACAGCTACTGCTTTATGACTTCAAATGAAAGGCCTTCAAAAAGGCTTTTATCTAAAATGGCTTCAAAGGCTTCGGAAAGACTCGCTGTTGCCTTTTTCTTTTGTGTTTCTATGCTATTACAGTAGCTCACGAAGAGTGTACAATTATCAGACCAGGGGATAGAAATACACTGAAGAGTACATACTACACAACAAGAAATGATGTTGGACATTTAAAATGTAGCAGAGCTATGGTTTACATGCAGAAAGTGATGCTGGAAGGGGAGCTATGATGTAATCTGTGACCTTTCACCTTGAACATTAAACACTGAAACACTGCTGCTGAACACAGATGTACGTAGATGTACACGGGTCATTTAAAAGAACTGTGATGGAGGATATAAAAGTATGCAATATGACTCTAACTGAACAGTGCTTACTGTCAAAGTGGCTTATATTCAATATGGAATATGGCCTGTTTAGTAAGACTGGATAGTATGGCATGAATAAAATGATGGATGCAAAATATATATGCTTCATATCAGTTATTTAATTGTGCATGCCCATTTCCTCTTTCATCGTATAAAGCTAATTTAAAGTTCATCTTTGCAAAATACTAATAATTTATGAATTAATAAAAACTTAACACTTTAAATGTAATACTTGGCTAAATGAATCTCAAAATCTCAAAATGAATTTCCATTTTTCATTCAGCACATTATAATTCTGTGGTGCCTAAATTCACTTTAGCTTTTAAAATGATTGATTTTAGTTAATTTTTATTTTTTGTACATTTTATTATTGCAAATAATAATAATAATAAATACAATAAAAAATGTAAAATACAATGAAAAAATTCAAATAAAATAAAACAGAAATTAGAATGTTAGATGTAGACTTGCAGAAGTATTCAGGGTAAAATGCCATATTTATTGAAATCAATTAAAAACATTGCTGTGAAGAATAGACCAAAGCTAAATTTATTTTTATATTTCATGTATGTTTTAGTAATTTTGTTGTTTTGTTTTTTATTAGCTTTTGTTTTAAATGTGTAGACAGTTTTATTCATTTTAAGTTTAGTTTTAAATATTTTAGTATATCAGTTGTTAACTGAAATTTAAAACTAAATTAAATTTTTATATATTCATTTTTATTAATGAAAGCCATTTCATGCATTTAGTTGTAGTTAAATATAATAATGCGGGATAAACATAGTTTGTTAACAGAACATTCAAAATAGGTGTATTTCCAAACAATTGTCCATTGGACAAACCACATTTTAAAAATGTAAATTTTTTAAGTAAAACTTTTTTTAGAAAGTTTTACTTAAAGAAAATATTATATTATGATCAGTGCATTGAAAAAAGGACTTTAACTGACTGTAACTGCAGCTGTATGTTGTAAAAGTCATGCGGTGAGAACAAATGATGCATATGAGAGAGGAGTGAGAGTTATACATGAACCTCTTCTATGGTTCCTATTCCTATGGCACTGCCACGCCGTCCATATTTACTGGGACTTTTGCCTGGGACAAGCAATGACTGCACAGATCCCACAGAGAAAGAGAGAGAGAACGAGAGAAATCATGAGTCCATGCAGCAGGTTATGTGTTATACAAACAAAATAGCCTACAAACATCTGCTGGAGAGACAGTCATCAAAGCATGAACAGCGAGTAAAAAGCTGTCATGAACACAACAGAGTAGCCACACAAGGAAAAAAGGGCCAGAGGAACCTCAGCAGGTGCAGGGACCTGTGAAGGACAAGAAGGCTGAAGTAGGAGCACATAGTACACAATTGGTGACATTGGGACAGTTGACATTTGAACACAGTTTAACAGTAAGTCAGGTTAGTCAGACAAGAAAGTTCATATATCATGACGTTAAATGAACATTTATGCATTATTTTTGAAACTGAACTGGGCCAGGTGTTATGTTAAACTTGTAAAAATGCAAACTATGCATACTCATAATTATCTTACTGTAGGTCATTGGCACTCAACTGGTGGGTCGTGATATTAAAATGGTTTGGCCTATTGAAGCAAATCCATTTTCATATCAGGGTCCCACATAAAAGTGGAAAAATGCTGAAATAACTAAATAAAATACAATTTATAAACCTTTAAATATTACTATCCAGTTTGTTATTTTGCATATTGTTGGACCTAAGCACTTTTCAAACTTATTTTATGGATGCTTTTATTTGCAATAAAATAAAATACAACAAAAATGTAAATATTAAAATAAAAAACAGAATTCAGAATCCAGTTTATGTTAATAATATTGCATATCAATGGACCTATGCAAGTTTCAGTGTGATTTTAAATAAGTTTTTATTTACTTTATGTTTCTCATTTTGACTATTGTTGGACCTTTGCAAGTTTCGATGTAAATTTGAATATGTTTTTATTTACTTGTGATGAATAAATACATTTTGGTAAGTGTTGAGTTGTCACTTGATATGCAATGTACTGGGTCCTGCAGCAATACCAGTTGATAACCACTTTCACACACACAGGACCATCACTGTCTATGGCCTTGTTTGTTCTGACTTAATCACCATAAGGGGATGAATTAATACACCGTTTCTAATTTTCACCAGTAACCTTTGGGATTAAATTCCCAATACCAAAATATTAGTTGTATTAAAATGTATTTTTTTATGATCCATTGCATAACCTGTGTGAAGGCCATTTGGCTGACATGGCATATGATAGCGCTATAAATAACAGAAGCATTAACTGTGACAGAGGCATGGCTCAGTAACTCTGAAATGTGTTCCAGTGCGAGTCCCTGTGGGGAAAGTGGGATTTCTCTCGACTCATATGAGCGGTGCTCACGAGGGGCGCTGGCATGACTTAGCATGGCTCTCAGTGTGTGACGGTCCCCGGGGCAAGAAGCAGCACCGCTGCGCTTGATGGAGCAAGAGCTAGCTGGCCGGAAGATACTGTTTCTGCACTTAAGCTGTGCAAGAATTATACTTACCAACAAGACACCTGCATATTAAAATCCATTCAACATTCATTGCACACACATAAATACGTAACTCTCCCAGCAGGTTCTTATGCGGTGCTGATGTGTGTCTGATCCTGTGGGGGATGTGGTAAGGTCAAAACATTCACAGCCTTCTTTATACTAACACTGTTGCAGGTCGCCTTGGCCTACTTCAAAATCAGATAGTATTCATTCCTGAGAGACACTGCAAGGAAAATAACACAATAATGTCTCACATGACGCCTTGTAGATCTGACAGCATTTCATTCCCTCGTGAGCAACATGCAGCACATTCCACACTACTTTATGTCATGCACCCCTCAGAGGACCTCATCTTCACCATAATCAAGACACACACCTCCTGTGATTATAATGTGGAAAGCGATTATGATGTGGATTTGAAAAAGTTTAATATAATTATCAAAATAAAATTGCCTGAAAAAATTTGACAGATGTCATGCAACCATCATTATTTTCAAAAAGTTTTTTTTTTCAAGGTAGTACTATTTTTAAAAGAGTATTGAAAATTATATTATCAAAAAAAAAAAACATCAAACTGTCAAAAGAAAACATATTAAAATATATTATATATGCATGCCAAGTTACTTTCATGCACAAGTTTTTTCCCTTCATATCTAATTCTTAATTCTAAACAATAAAAAAAACTTTAGAATAAAGATAATATACATATGTATATATAGGTATTTATCATTATTGTTTTTTTTTGTTTATGTTTTTTTTTACTTATTCGCTGGCATGGGTTGGGGGGTTGTTCTGTAAAAATGTGAAAAGCTTAAATAAAAGAAAAAAAAAAGAAAAAAAAAGAATAAAGATAATAGATAGAAACTTCATGTCATTTAGCCTTTTAACTGAGGAAATCCTGACTGTAGAGCAGCAAACAGGAGCAAGACCAGTGCATTTAAGTGACCCTTTCAAGAAACGTTCCTGAGGTAAACTGTAAAAGATCCAGTGAATAAGATCAGTGGCTGCAGAGATGACAGAAAAAAAGCATGAAGGAAATGAGGAAATATTTTTTAAGGGACTGGTGCATGAGGGAAATTATGAATTAAATCGAAGTTGGTTGATTGATCATGAATTATTTCATCTTCGTTGTGTTGTTTTGTTCTCAGTTTGGCAGCTCAGAGGATCTGTGCATGTGCTTAACTTTCATTGTAGTCAGGAATTCGTGAAGTATGTGTAACCAGGACTGACTTTTTAGATCAGAGTGGAGGGAAGTGAGGGGACTAACATAGACTGGCCCATTGAAAAGTCAGTAGGGCAGGGGGGTTACTTACTATCCCAGGGGGTTTAGGGGTCTCTGGTGAGTGGTGGTTGTTGTTGTTGTGGCTGATACTGCCGCTGTGACTATTGGAGACTGTGTACTTCCTGATATTGTGGCCCATGGTGTCCAGAGACTGGCTCCTGCTGCGGATCACCCGCTATAGCACAGGGAGAGATGAGGAGGACACACGGTGAGCAGCGGCAGGTCAGCGAGGGCCAATGGAGTGGGTCTGAAGCCAAAGAATCAAGTAGCTAAAACAACCCGAGCAACACCTGAGCGAAGAGTGCAGCTTTGTTCGTGAAAGAAAAAAGCAAGTGGGCAGAGGGAAGACAGATGATATGAAGCTAGCAGAGAGTTTGGCTGCTCACGATTGAAGCTCGCAACCAATAGAGAGCAGAACCACCTGAGAGTGTTAATGGATATCGATTAAACATCACCCACTAAAGTGCTGCCTGATTTCACGGGAAAATGCCACAACCACCAATGAGCTGTGTCTACGCTAATGAGTTCATCTATTGACAGCTGCTGCTGAAAACAGTGTGAAATAGTGGTTGCGGAAGCAAATATAATAGATTAAAAGACAGATAATGAAAATGATTTATGAGAAGTCTGATTGATTTTTCGTGTCTGGATGACCACAATCAATGCATGAACACCACTGAATACAATCAATTATAAACCAGGCTACCATGCACATACAAACCTTCCCTGTCTGTAGTGAATTATTGCTATGGAAAATTCAGTCTACTTGATAAATAACCTCCATATACTCGTCAGGCATAATGCTGCGCATTACAGAGAAATATTTGTGTCGTGTATGATTAATCATGTACTACTGATTAATTTGTAAAGTATTTCAGGAAGCAAAACGCTGTAGAGCATAAGATAAATCTCATGAGTGGATCTATGCTCAACAATGTGCTAATAGGATTTAATTAGTGTTAATTATAGTAATGAGTTATTTAATTTCAGTAGCATCGGTTACATCACTTGGCAGGTGGAGTCATAAAGACACCGTTATCTAAATCCCAAGAGAGAAAAATATGCTACTTTCCATAAAGAATAACAGCCGCAAGATAAAAATAAAATAAAAAATTCAGCTAGCTTAAGTACTAAAACAACTAAACCTAAATTAAATAAAAACGAATGAATAACTAATACTAAACAGACATATTAAAAACGGAAACTAACAAAAATGACAAACACAACAACAGAATTACTAAAACTAAAATGAAACAGAAAATATAAAAATAAAATGTAAAATATTATAAAAAAAATATTCTATTATTATACAAATATGATCGTATATAAAGACACTGCTCTGAATGAATGACTCCTCTCATATAAAAAAAAATAAATTATAACCACAAACCAAATCCACCCCATCCAGCATTCACACACACAAGCCACAGCGATGCTTCACAAACATCCCCATCCCCCTCTATTCTGGTTGTAAGTGCCCTCACAGAGACCTCGGAGCCCTGGGTCCTTGTGGATTACCTTGAAAGACTCAAAGAAGCCGCCTCCCCCTCCTCCTCCGTTCTCCAGTTTGTCCTCCTCTCCTCCCAGCCCCATCATAGCCTGACTGTTGATGTGCAGCTCCTCGTACAGCGTCTCCAGCAGAGCAGACCGGGTACGCTCCTGGTGATATAGCGCACTTGTACTTAGACATAGCATACATTTGAACATGGTAAATTAATGCTAGATGAGGCGTGTGACATTCACATTACACGTATGCATTTGTTAGTCACATATAGCATACAGCACTGATTTCTGACAGTTTAATGACACTCACCTCTAATTTGGCAAATTTTTCAGCTTTGTAACAAGCGTATTCAGCATTGATCAGCTTGGTAAGCAAGAATTCATGAAACTCTGGGCCCTGAGAGAAGCAGGAGAGTGCAGAAGTAGAACAAATAAGAGAGATACAGATGGATGGAGAGAATTATTTTCTTTACATATAGAAATAATAATAATAATAATAATTTTATTTAGTATGGATTCATTAAATTGATCAAAAGTATTTGCAAAGGCATTAAAATATTATAAAATTATATTTCAAACAAATTACATTCTTTTGGACTACAGAATACAGTCTCCACATAAATACTAAGGAGCACAACTCTTTTTAATGTTGAAAATAAAATGATAAATGTTTCTTGATCACCAAATTGGATCAGGTGACACAGAAATTCACAGCAATCAATTGTGAAATCGCAGGAATAAATTTCAAATGTAATACGGTTTAACAATATTACAGTTTCTACAGTACTTTTGATCAAATAATTGCAACCTTGAGCATAGGAGAATTTTATAATGTTTTAATAAAATCTTACTGACCAAAAACATTTTAAATGAAATGAATTGTATTAAGCAAATACTTTCCCCCCTGAAATGCCACTTAAAGAGCATTTACTGTATACATTTCATCAGTTCATTACTTAGGACCTGAACACATGAACCTGATGTTGCTAGTGCAATGCATAAATACTGTACTTCCTTTTATTTAGATTCATAAACTCACTCTCTTAAAAATGGCTGGGTTGGGGAGAGGTGGTCCGAAGAAGGGGACGTCGTCTCTCGCTGTTACTGAAACCTGGACAATGATAAATGCATGCATCACTTACTAACTCACAGGGAGGTGTTACAGACGCGCTAGATTGCAGTAATACTGTGTTGATGTACCTTGTACAGGACGTTGTCAGAACAGGCATTTTCAACTTGCACCACTACATAGGCATGCAGGAAGTTGGAGGCAATCATGTCTGGCACAAATGGAGTGTTCTCGTCTTGAAACACGATGGCCACGATGTCATTTCCTATATGCCTCTTCCTTTGTAGCTGTGATAACAAAACAAGAGATGTTACTTTGATAATTCCTAATTACAGTTGCATTAAACTATACTGTACAGTTGTTAAAGTGAGATTTCTTTGGCATAAATTAAAATGTATTAGCAGCTTTCAAGCCAAAGAAGGATAAAAGAGTTGGGTCCTGGATGCTGATTGGTCAAAACAGTGTTGCAGTCTAATAAAATAGAAACTATAGTAATGTATGACACAAAAACTTATTCACCATAGATTCATAAAAAACAACAACTATTAATATTTAATTAACCTACATACAGTTAAAATGTTTGGTGGCTATAAGGATATAAGGATATTTTAATGTTTTTGAAACAATTCTCTTATGACCATATTTTATATATATATATATATATATATATATATATATATATATATATATATATATATATATATATATATATATATATATATATATATATATATATATCAAGATCCTTTAATAAATAGAAACTTAAAAACAACAGTGTTGAAGAATAGCAAGAAAAACAAGACATTATACATTAGCTTTTAAAAAAATGCTAAAAAAAATGTCTTTAACATTTTTATCATGTCATTATATAAAATCACTAGAATATGTGCTATATTCTGAATATCCATTTTCATATTGTGCCTTTTATACATGAATCTATGCAAATCATAGCACAAAATCTTGCACTTTATTGCTTAGGAATGAAATAAGCCAGTCCAAACATATTTGATGTAATATACCAACACACAGCTGCGGTGAGTGTCGTTAAACGCTCTTCTGGCAGACATCTGAGGATAAATTCCATATACTTTTGAGGTTCCATTTATGTGTCAATGATGGCATGAAGTTGTTTTTCACAACATGTCTCAACAGATGGCTGGCAAGGGCGAACACAGAGGTTGCAGCCGCTCATTTAAACATGGACATCAGTTCACCAACTCGATCTGCTGTCAGCCTCCAATCACTGCAGAGAGTGAGTGTGCACACATGACAGTGAGAGAGAGAGAGGAGCAGGCTTCATGTGTTCTAAATGTAGAAGATTCCCCGAGGAGTGAGCTCTAAAAAACACTCTTCCTCAGAGGACACAGTGCTGCCAGTGAAGGTGCAGAATAAAGGTCAGTTTGTGAGTCAACAATCATCTGCCAGCAGCACATCAACAGTGTGTGGCTGCACAAAACAGCATCTGCCCCAATCATAAGGAATGGATTTCTTCCCTCCTGTCGATCCAGATGGCTCATACCTATGTGGCTTGTTACATTATTTTGCATCTGAACAGTATCTACAAAGATGGAAAATCAGGGACAACTGATGCTTACCACAGTTGTACTGATTAAAGGATCTAGAAGCAATGAAAACACATGTGCCGTGAGTGACCCTCTCACGGTCTGAACCCACAGCATTTTGAGTACCTGCTGTGTATCACCCTCTGTGTAAGGAAGCTTAGTTGACACGTGGAACATGATCTCCTTGTTGTGGAAATTGTGGTACACAGATTCAGAGCCTGTCTGTCCATGTGTCACATCCAATCCTCCACGAAATCTAGTAGAAGAAAGCATATTCAAGGAATCTGCTGTCAAACATGAATGTTATCATTAGCATTAGCCTTCACAAAGATATGGAATCATAGTTTTGTAGCAAAACTTTATCATTTATCAAAAAACATATTCTAAATGTTTTGCAATGATATTCAATAAAAATAAAAAGTAATAAATAAATGGATTTAATAAAACAAAATACAAAAAGGATAGGAAAATGTACTGTTTTTAAACATTTCTACAGGATTTATTTGATCATTTATTATTTATTGTTGGATTTCACTATATAAACAATAATTACACCAACATATATTTATTTTAATGAAAACTTAAAAGTGATTATTTCTATTATTTTGTAAATAATTATTAATTAATTAAACAAATAATTTAAATTCCTTTATTTTTTAAGTGGCTAACCTTTTGTTCTGTGCCGATTTATTTTATTGTGTTTTTTTTTTTTTTGTATGATTAGTATATACACTTTTAGTATTTTACTAATTATTAATGTTTTAGTAATTTGGTGATTTTTGTAATTTTTTCATTAAATATGTCTATTTTGCATTAACTTCTATTTTAATTCTAGTAATTTTATGCTTCAACTTAAACATTTTATTTTAGTTTATTTTAGTAATATTTATTAATAAATTAATATTAATTAATAGTACAATTTATATTTTTCATCTATTTCAATTAATAAAATATTTTTTATAATTTTAATAATAATAAAACTGGCTTGATAATAATAACATCATTTTACACTTGTGATTTGGAGGAGCTATAACAGAGCTATAAGAAAGTGCCGTTCATTCCTAGTGAAATCTCTCCTCAGAAGTGCACAGATGCAAACACAGACACCCAAAGCTTCTATTTTAATTGATTCATGTTGTTAAACATTTAATCTAGTGCGTTGGCATCTCACTTGTGCCGTACTGAGAGAGAATAAGAGAGAGAGTTACCCTTTGAAGTCATGGAGCTCGATTTTCTGTCCCAGAAACTCTAAAAACTCCACCAAAGCAGGACTCTCCTCGTTATTCCCAAACAACTCCTCCTCTGAGGTCTACACAGATAAAAACACATAAAATGTTTAAAAGTAAAAAAAAAACATTTGTATTGTGCCCTAAGCAGCAGACACAGTAACCCTTCAAGTACAATAGAAGGTCAACACAACACAGAAGCTTCATGCATTATCATGACTTCAATTACTGAACAAAATAACAAAGTAGTTCAGTCTTTCATACATCACAAGAACACATGACAATGCTTATGTTACAGCACAAAGCCCGACATTCAACAAAGCCCATACGAAATGAACCTACACACAAAAACAAGAATATCTTGATGAGGTCAAAAGCAAACTCTAAAATTAGCAAACCAAAATGGCTCATCATTAATCAATAAGCTTGATGAAAATGCAAATTGTTCTCCTGAATAAACACTGTCTCCCATTCAGAGTCGAGGAGGACAAGCGGAAGTTTTTAGGGCTGATCCATAAGGTGCGTTTTAGACATGAGAACGTCCCATTAAGGGCCTCTGTGTTCTTGTTAACCACATTGGAAAGGCTGAGTGTGTAAACACATTGATCCGTGAGATTAGAGGCTGTTCAAGCGCATCTCGCATCTCTCATGTTTATAGGCTAAGGGCGTTGCTGGCAAGCATCCTCGAACAACCTCTCAGGCACCTCTCAGTCTCTGAGGCAGGTCAAGGATCTGTCTTAATGCAATCAAAGCTTTCCTCTGGGAACAATAGCATCATGATATTAATAAAAGACAAATGAAGACAATGGCTGGATTGTTGTTTAAGCAGAGGAGACATTTTAGGGTTGAGAGAAGGAAAGGCAACTTTGTTCAAAAGAACGGTGTTGTTCTGAATAAATATGAATTATGATGGTGAGTTACAGCACCAATTCATCTCTGTGCATCGGCTAAATGAGAAGAAATGGGTTGTGAAGAAGCTAATGGAGATACGGCTTCCCATGCGACTCACCTGTCCAAACTTCTGATAAATGACTCCGAACTTGAAGTTGTTGCTTATGACGTGTTCGTCGAAAGTGACGATGAGCCTGGAGGCCTGTGGCAGAGTAGACGTTTTCAATAGCATGATGAATGTCCTTTAGGTACTGCTTTGTCAACAATGCAAACCCAAAGAGGCGACGAGCAATACTTTTGCAGAAGGTGGCATATTTCCCAGTGCCACGCTTTGATCAACCAGGACAAATGATTTAGGATTATGTGTTATTGAGTTAAGCGTATCACTTTGGTGCAGGTGGGTCATACAAAAAGATTGATTGTAATTGTTGTGTACCTTTGGGTAAAGCACCGGGAAAAATCGGTCCACGTTCACCTCTTCACAGACGAGCTGATGATAAAGAAAAAAGAAAAGACATATTGATTCGTTCCTCATTCTCATCTGATCTTGCAAAAGTGATGCAACACTACGGTCATCTGTCCTGGCAGGACAGAGCAGGCTCATGGGAGAGGGAGACAATCAGTCATGTCACTCCGAGAGAAGTGTGATGAATCGGAGGGCCTGAAAACAATAGTGCTGACCCCTTCACCCCCTCCACACTTGATTCACTCTCACCTTGGCCATCTGGACAATGTTGGGGAATTCGGTCAGACAAGATATTGGAATCACGTCCTGATATGTTTTCATTTTTGTTCTGTAAAAAAAGGAAAGACATTTGTAGACATAAGATAATTTTATAGATATATATAAGGCAATAATAAATGTCCTATTCATTGACCTACCCTGCGTCCCAATGTGCATACTATCCCTCCTAAATTCACAATTTGCAATACTATTCAGGGTAAATAGGGTGGATAGTATGCACATTTGGGACACAGGGTTAAATCTCTGTTTTCCCTTGATTACTTTAGTTAGTTCACATGTGTCTAGTTAATTAAGTCATTAGCTCCTCTTACATTTGTATAAATCTCCTTCCTTTAGTTCTCTGAGTTGTCGGTTAATTTTGAATGTTACCCTCCTTTGTGGATGTAATAAATGTCTCTTTAGAATAATCTTCTTTGTGCGCTCCTCATCCTTAAGCCCAAACACACTGCACGATTCTAGCAATCCTATAAGATCATTGCATGTCACACTGTGCGATATGGATCTAATAAACTTGGCTACGACATGTGTGTAGACTATAAGACCATGACACCTATTGACTCTTAGGAAACAACGCACGTTTCTATAGAAGAATAAAACGTCATGAGTATGCGCTAGTGGTAAACAAAAAGAGCATAATAAATCACACTTTAGCAGTTGTAGTTTTTATGTGTGATGAATAAAAGTGAAAGCGGTGAAAGAGGAAGGGATAAGAGCTTCAGGTAAGAAGTTTTATGATTTAGCGTCATGTCGTGATGATTTCATGATGTATTTTTATTGGCTGGTCAGTAAACGTGACTCGTACCAGCAAACACACTGTGCGATGATCATGCTGTATTGCTGGCTATCTTTGATGGGGTAGGAAAAGTGTATGCATATATATTCCTACCCCAATGACAAAATGTATTTTATATTACAAAAATAGCTCAATTTAAATTAAAAACATGATACATTTATATATATATATATATATAATATATTATATGTAATATATATTATATGTGTAATATACAGTATATAAATATGAGCAAAGGTGGCTGTGAAAATAAATTTGTTTAGTTTATCCTTTATGATTTTTAATTCAAAAGTTCACAAAATTCTAACTTTTCACTGAAGTAAAAAAATTGAAAGTGGGGGGGGGGGGGGGATCTCATTATGAAATAAATGTTTTCTCTAGTTCATGTTGGCCACAATTATTGGCTCCCAAACATTGCAATGTCATTTTACCAAGATAACATCTGTTTTCTCTCCTATAATGCCTTTCTATTTTGTGAAGCTCAGCTATCTTTTTCTACACATCAGAACTATATTCTTTGGTTTTACTCTGGGAACTAAGGGAATGACTAAGGGAACCTGGCCTATGTGTTCCTCATATTTATAATCCTGTGGAACAGGGAGTCATGGTTGGACAATTTCATGCTCTTAGTCACTCTGGTGTGCTAATTTTTTGTAAATATGAATGAGAATATACTTCAGATACTGTATATGTTACTCATAAGAATTTCTAGGGGTGCCAATAATTGTGGCCAACATGCGTTGGAGAAAAATATATATAGTTTTAATAAACTTAGTTTCACATATATTCTGTGAAAACAAGATTTATAATCGTTCTCAGCTTTGCTTCACTTAAGTAATGCATTAAAATACACATATATCCACATCCCTGGCAGCTCAAAAACAACAACAAAAAAAGTTTCTAGTGGAATTAAAAGCACAACACGGCCCAGACCTACAACAGTAACACTTATTAACAGTCTTCAGTTCAGTGTCATTGTGGCATCATTAAATGTGTCACATGGATTTGATAACAGGAACATCCTGCTGTCTTTCCTCCGCCCACACAGATTGCCCTATATTGTCCATCTGGTGCCTAATGCGGAAACGATGGTAGCGTGTACATTTGGCCTGTTTAATCTGTGAGAAAAGGGGTTTTATTGTGGGTCCCAGGAAACATTCACAGTTGTCAAGGAACATATATCAGTGTGCTCTGTTTAATGTCCACAATAAAAGCCAAATCTCAAAACAAAGTAGTGAAACTGTGCCAGACACTAAGCCCTTCATTAGCCGCCCTCATCTAGAGACGTTTGGCAAGGCCAGGAGACAAGTAAGTGATTCGAGAAAAGTAAATAAGACATGACAGCGGGGGAAGCAATCAAGAATGGATGGAGAATAAAAAACAGTATTAGAAGAGATAAGGTCACACCTGAGCATGAGACGGAGATGCTCTTGGTCCCCAATAACATCATATTTCATGGAGAACACCAGGTGGCCCAGGGCACTGTCCACTGTATAGTAATTAAAGTGTTCCTAATGAAGGAGCAGAAGGCGAAGCTGTGAGCGCTCATTCATCTTCACACTTGCAAACTCATTTCAGTTTTCAGTCCCAACACTCCCCCACAGATCTAAGGGCTAACCGACCACTTCTTTATGCACATTAGTCTCATTTATAATGGATATTAGATGTGAATACATTAAGCCCATTGAAGCTAAAGCCTAATAAATCTTCATTATGTCTGCCTGCTGCAGTGTCACATTGGCCTGTGTAATTAGGTTACATTTGTTAACAATTACATTTTTGAAACTTATTCAAATGGATGGGCAGAAGGAGATTTCAATCTGAATGTTCAGCTTTTCTATGCATTTTCAACTTGTGGGGGCTCAAGTTTTCTATTTAAGGTCTGCTGCAGACATATGATAAATTCACTGATAATCTTTACCTCCAGTGGACTGTTGTGGGCAAATAATTGAGTTGAATCCAAGAACCTAAAGAGTCTGATTAGTGAATTCATCTTTTAGACCAGTTTGTGAACTGATCCACTGAAATGTTCGGAATCAAATGAATAGTTTGACCATGATTTTGAGATTTCTACTTTTCACAATAATGTACCAAGGAGCGGCTTTGTAATTAATAATGACTTGAATTTTGGACTGTTCATCTCACAAAGCTATTATATGACTCAAAATACAATTAGGGCTTTTTAGTCTCCTGTTAACTCCGGGTTATTGCCGTTCTAAACCCTACTGTTAAATGTGAAGCAAGATAATCCTGGATTCCTTTTACCCAGAACAAAGTCAATCATACAGGTTTGAAAACAAAATGAGGGTGTGCGAAAATAATGACACAATCATTGTTGGGTGAACTACTACTTTAAGAAAATCCTTACTTTGCCCAGAAAATGCTTCCTGTAGATCTTAGCGGTGGTGTTACACTCCAGTTTGAAGCGTGAGTTGGGAGACAGGAGCTGGTCCAGGTCGATCCCATAGCTCAGCTCGTGATTGGTCCCTTCAATCCAATAACCCCCGAACTGGGGCAGCAGAATCAAGGGAAATGGACTCTTTCTACCGAGAACCTGACAGGGACAGTGAATAAAAACAATTACTGTGACTGTCAGTTGTGCAAGCGCACAATAAATTCCACTGAGATACCAACAGTAAAATGTTTTCTGTCAGCTCTTTTCTTCTGAACTGGTTTACCTCATGGACGCTGGGGTAAGGGATGTAGTCCTCCTCGGTCTATAAGGAGATGACATTCAAAACATTACTAATAGAGTAGATCTATTTGGTTGCAACAGATCGTTTTTAAACTCCAATGACCGAAGGAGCAAAAAACACTCTACTTGCTCATCTGCTGGTTTATTTAAGAACTAAATCCCTATCTGCACTCAGTGCAATCAGTTTGATTCTATACAGGCAGTATGGCTTTAAGCCAGAGAATATTGCTCAGCACCAGGTTATCTTATTTGATTGCAATTCCATTAGGGCAAGGGAAACTGTGCTAGGGATGTCTTTGAAAACTAGTTGCACCAGCTTGACTGATAACCAGCTCTTCTATTTGAAGCAATACAATACATGTTTTGTATTTTTGTCAGTGTTCGTGTGTACAGGGACAAAAGGGAGCTGGTGATGTGTACATACTTTGAGAGGAGGAGGAAAACTGCATCGTTGCTCGTCCATTCTGTTGCTCTGAAAGATAAAAAAAAAGAATCTGTCAACCCTACAGCAGCCCTGTTAGCCCACGTGTGAAAGCTAAAAAATAACTGAAACACGTATACAAGAAAATCTCAAGTTATAAACTATAGGAATTCTGAAAATGTCTCTAAAATCATATATTTTGAGAGAGACACATGACGGAGAATATATAATTTGTGCATCTTAATTAAGGGGCTATACTTTAAATGTTCAAAAACAGTGCTGGATAGTGTTTAAATGAACACAATAATAATATTTTTTTTTTACGTAAAGATTTTTCATTTCCCCAAAAAACTGTTTTGCCCAACAACTCAATCTTAGCAAATATAAAAATATACTAATTAATGTCATTAATTAGTTTTCAAAGAAAAAAGCAATCATTATCAGTATAATTTACAAAAAAAAATATTATGTAATTCATTAAAAAGGTCAGTGCAAGAAAAACAGACAATAGACAGGGGGAAAAAGTTAAACAGCATAATGGGACTTTCATAAAATGATTATGAAAGACCATAACATCTTATTAAAGAAAGTTCACGTGCCTTTAAAGAATATTAGAAAAGAGCACATTATTTAAAGAAGACAAACTGAGAGACAGAAAAAGCCTTTAGATTAGTCTTAGACAATGAACTTTTTTTATTCTCTTTAATCAGGTTTTAAGAAAATGGCAGACAGTGGAACACAAGATCAAAGTGCGATTTTGAGCATGCAGGGAGAATTGAGCATCTCAGTGACTCAAAAGAGTGAAGCCCTATGCAGCTCAGTCCAGCTGAATATAAAAATATTGTACAAGCTAGTCTCATCAGATTCTTCTGATAGCAGCTGTAGATTTGAAATGCTGCACTGAGATGCAGTGGGGATTGAATGTCTGATCTATCTGATGAAGCATTCCATCAAGGGATCTTTTTGGCAGACCAACTGTGATATACATACTGTACCAACACGTTTGTTATTTAAAACATCCTATACATCTAGCTAAGCTTCTCATTTACTGTACAATGTCCCCCAGCTGCAACCCAACAATAAAACAGATTCAATTTCAATGTCATGCTGTTCTCTGAAGCATTATGGTGCATTTAGTTTCTGCACAGACATCTGTTCATTCTAAGTTAGAGATAACAGCCGTAATATCAAAAGACTAAGATCAATACATCTCTGTGCACCCAACAACAGGAACGTCTTGTATTTCAGCACCAGAGACAGTAGACAATTTGTTTTTTAGTAGTTCAATCATGTACTCTTTATAGATTTGGCAACTAAAAAACTATGATAATCAGGGAACAAGAATAAATGTGTAAATTTTTCATTATAACTGTAATAACATAATAATAATAATATATATATATATATATATATATAGTTATATTTTTTTTTATTTGAACACTTTTAACATTTCATTTAAAATAAATAAATAGATCTATATCACAAGTTAGATTACAAGACTATAAGAATTACGTTTAATTTGCAATAACTGCTAATAAATATTCAACTATTATGTAACCAGATAGCCATAGTTTAAAAATTATATAAAAATTATTTTTTTTATGTTCATATAAACATTGAATTCTATAAACTGTTTGTAACTACATTCTATGTCACAAAATAACACGTTTTTACATGTACATTAAAGTAAGATACATATAGTGTGCAGCAGTGGTTGGGCAAGTGACTGACCTTGGGGTCATTCTTGTGGTTTCTAATGAATAAATGTCCTCATTATTTACAGTGATAACCTTCAACAAAAAACATGCAAAAGCAACTATGTAGCCAGTTAGGACAGCTGATTCAGGGCTAATGCTACTTCAAAGATGAAAGGCAGAGCGAAGGCAAAAGAGAAAAGTAAAAGAAACACATTACCTGCATTTTCTCAATCATTTCAAATAAATCAGTAGTCTGGAAGAAAGGAGAGGAGATGAGATGGAATGAGATGAGATGAGTTTAGAGTTGACCCCTGATTACATTCCCATGATATGAGAGGGGTGTGGCCAACACAATCTGACTGCAGCTGCATACTGAAAATATCCCATTTATCACTCAGACTTCATCAGGAATCAGACATTTAAAGCATTCAGAACACATTCACAGCTTCTTTAATGCTGCTGTGGCACAAATGCATTTACACAGCAATTACACCTTAATATAAGGGCCTGAGAAAATCAATCTTGACTAGCTTTTATGCAGCATTGAGTCTTTACACATAATTTTTAGCAGGCATAGACCAGCCTTTACTTAGCTGTGTAAAGACACCTCAACGAGTTAACTACATCAACATGAGCTAACAATGAAAAGTATTTCTAAAGCATTTATTAATCTTAAGGTGTCAATTTAAGGCTGCTCTGTGCCTGCTTAAAATTCATTGTAAAGACACACACATGCCACTTCAGAAGTGCTTCTATTCCACCTTTGGAGTGTAAATGTCAACATTCACAGTACTAATACATGATTCAAATTAAATGTGTAGTTTCTGTTATAATTTTAGCAATTTTTACGGACAAAAACAAACATGAACTAACACTGATCAGCTGTATTTTGTTTAAGTGAATGAATGATGCATTTATAATACCATCAAATATATTTTTATTATGTCCGCATTTATACAGGTATGCATTTATTATTAACTTACATCAACAACTATTAATACATATTGCAACATATTGCTTATTGTTAGTTAATGCATTAACTAACATTAATTAAAGGACCTTACTGTTTTCCCACATAAAATTAATTTTAACATCAGCACAACTTTAGGGGCATGATAGTGTTTTTGGATCCAGCCATGAGTTAATAATGCCAAGTACACTCAATATTGGCAGATGGCAAAGTTAGTTTTGGCCCAACATGCAGGATACGGTGGAACTGGCATTTCCTTTCTAGCCCGATGCCAGCATGTCATTTTTAGATGATGCAGAAAAAGTCTATCTCTATGATAACTTAATCAACGGCACTCATTTTGGATAAAAGGCTTGTAGCTGACTGTCTTTGTAGCCATGAAGTTGGTTACAATCGGCTAAAATTATAATTGGATATAATTGTTATAATCGGCTGCTGAAGTACTTTGCAATCAATGGCAATTATCAATATCACACAGCCTTCACAACACGAGGCAATTTAAGAAAAAATCTGAGGATCAAGTGTAATATTTAACTTCTACATCCTAAATACATTTGTTTTGTTTCGTAAATCTTCCGATTATTATTCACTTGATTTATTCCCACACACATTACCATATTCTTATCTACTGACAGATTATGTGATTCCAGTTTCACTCTAGTGAGCTTATTCTAGTCTGGAGAACCTCCAAGACACAGACAGCCTTTGGGACGGACCCAAAGACAACGTGAATGAGAGTAGAAACAGTTATAGGACGGACCCAAAGACAACATGTACCAGAGTGGAAACAATTATCTTCGATGCGTGGAGAATGAAGACTGGATGAATTTGTAACAGTCTTGAACAAATACTTTTTTACTGTAGCACATTGTTTCAACACAATGTGTGAGTCCTCCACCATCGGCAAACATAACTTACACTGCTGCCTCGAAAACGAACTTCAGGGAAACTGAGTCACAAAAACACTGACAGGAGGTCAGACTGATAGTCCTGTTACACAAACACATTACCAAAAGCCTCTTCAGCCAAATGACTTACCAAAACAACA
The DNA here is from genome assembly GCF_003368295.1 of Carassius auratus. Lineage (NCBI taxonomy): Eukaryota > Metazoa > Chordata > Actinopteri > Cypriniformes > Cyprinidae > Carassius > Carassius auratus. The sequence continues at coordinate 899,957 of NW_020523286.1, read as the reverse complement.
GATCATAAAGTAATTTAATACTACTACTAAACTCCAAACCATATGCACTTTATGGTTCGAAGCAACCAGTATCCTCCTTAAACAAACATGCACAGATGAACACCTATTGAATTACAGAACAACTGTAAATATAATGAAAAGATATAATACAGAAATATTTTACAGTAACCTATCCTGCAAAAAAAAAAGTGTAATCTTTTGAATTGTATGAGCTTCCTTTGTTCGCCTCCCAAATAGCAGATGTATGGATGTAAGAACCATTTTGAAGGCAAAATCCATTTGATCTTGAGATAAAACTAAAGGTAATTGAACATGACGAACTGTGATTAGCTTGAAAAGATGAATCAGCAGCAAAATCACAGTGCATGTCAGTCTATACTGATAGCAGCTCTGTCAGTGATGGGAGAAAATTCATATTCTCTTTTCTGGCTTGCATTAAAAAATTGCTGTGCATTGAAAAGGAAAGCCTTTGATATTTAGCTGCAAGAACATGATGTTGTATCAGGTAAGCATTGAAATACATTCTTTGATGTCAGAACTTGCTCAAATAAAATGTATCCTGCTCTCTACAAACACATGATAATATTTTATTATAAGTATATTTGGTTTTATATATATATAAAAATGCATTGCTGTTGGTTTTAGCATGTTTTGCAGCATATAATTAACTTTTATTTGTACCCAACTCAAAAACTGTTATAAAATCAGATATTTACCTCCCAGAATTGATCCAATATTTCTGTTAAGATTGCAGATTTTGACATACTTACTGTATCAGGTCTTTTCCAGTGAGCAACTGTCACTTGCTGCGGGTTGAGCTGTGCATACAGACTTTTAGCCATTATTCGAAAAGTAAAACCAAAGCTTCAAAAGTCAAAAAGCCAAATATTATCTGAAGGCTGCAAATCTAAAAGTCCTCTGTCCTCAGAAATGAGAGGAAACATCCAGCCCCGAGTGCTACAGCAGGTTTCATGTCAATAAAGTGAGAAGCTCCAGCAGGGCAGCACTAGATGCTGTGTGTGTGGGAGGTGCGTGCATGTCTGTAACCTGAAGTCTAATTGTGTATTTAAGCATTAAGATCCTTAAACTCCATGTGCTCTGGAGTCTTTCCCCTCTCGGGGAACAGAGTGAATTGTGGAGGAGATGTTGCATTCCTACAGAATTAACTTTCTCTCCGTCCTGCACTTTTTCTTTCTCTCACTGGCAGAAGTTCAGGATAAAACAGAGAGCTGATCTGAGTCTGGATCTGCTCTCTTTCAGTCAGACAAGCCTGAGCAAAGTCTTACTTGCTCATCAACTCGGTTTCAAAACCTAGTGCAACATCACAATCATGGTTTGAAATGAACATCCGACAACATGCCAAATGTGGATGAATATTAACCCCGTTGACAATTTCACAAGTTATAATTCATATATCGTGTGCTACGTGTGAGCAGAGCTTTGTTATTATCAATTATCAACAATTGATAATGCACTACTGTTTGTATCTAGAATATAACAGGGCCAGAACAGGGTCTGGGATTGTTTTTCACACAATTTGAAATGTTCATGAACTTCACCAAACACACATCTTAACCACATCATGTAGGTAAAAGCGAAACCCAATTTAATTAATAATTTAACAATTAAATAACAATAATTTATTTAATGAAAAAAATGTATTAATCATACCCTCTGATCAAAATGAGCTTAAATGTTAAATAATTAGCCTAATTAAGGAATGTAACGATATGTTTCTGAAAGCACAAACATAAAATAACATTTACATTTTTAAAAAGTCAAAATATTACTATTATTATTATACAGTAAATTCACAAAAAATATTAAATACATCAATAAATAAATATAAAATATAACATAAAAAATATATATTATATATTGTGTTCTTTGTAAAGCATACAGTATATGTTGCCTTCATATTTAGCAAAATCAGCATCTTAAAAGACAACACACATCTGGAAACACAATTTGAGTTCGGAGTCTATGATGCCTTACAATGCCGCTTATGTTGACAGCTTATTAGGCTTGAAAAAATAGCTTCTCTTTGTGCACAATATTGTGCCACTTTAAACTAACAAAAAAAATCTGAATAGTGCATATACAGTTGAGGTCAGCTGAGACATGACTTTAGCAAAAGTAATGTAACACCAACTGTAGGTGATCAGCATGCAGAGGCCATTCTTTAGTTTGGCTCTTGAGTCTTGGGACAAAATCTTCATTAAACATGCTGTCACGTACATGTGCGATCAATATGGCCAGAAATGCATGGGTGATAGACAGATCTGTGGTGCAAAACAGACTTCTTATGTCAGCTTAAATAGGTTTATTGTTAGTTTGACTGGCATTATTATAGAGTGATACGTCCAGTTAAAACCAGCCGTGTCAACTCGGCCTTCAACACCTCAACTGTATTTGGAGATTCGAGCAGAGCCTGCTCAGCTTCCCCACTGATCTTTCATTACTTCCTTCTGAGAAGCAATTCACACTTCACAGCAATTACAGGAATCACTGATACAAATACACACTAAAATATCTATTTAAAATCAGTTGTCCGACTGCCTTTTATTTTCAAAAGTATGTACATTTATTTTGGAACAACGTTCTAAAATAAGAATAAGCTCATGATTATTAAAGGGGGGGGTGAAATGCTATTTCATGCAATCTGAGTTTTTTACACTGTTAAAGAGTTGGATTCCCATGCTAAACATGGACAAAGTTTCTAAAATTAAGTTGTACATTTGAAGGAGCATTTTGGTTCCAAAAATACTCCTTCCGGTTTGTCACAAGTTTCGGAAAGTTTTTTTCGAGTATGGCTCTGTGTGACGTTAGATGGAGCGGAATTTCCTTATATGGGTCCTAAGGGCACTTCTCCCCGGAAGAGCGCGCACTCCCGTATAGCAGAGCACAGCCGAGACATTCACTGACCAGAGCGAGAGATTGAAATGTCACAAAAGAAGTGTGTTTTTGGTTGCCAGGGCAAGACAACCCTGCACAGATTACCAAAAAAAAAAAAAAACATCAAGGGACCAGTGGACGGAGTTTATTTTTAAAGAGCATCGACGGAGTTGTGCAAGTGTTTGTGTTTGTTCCCTGCATTTCGAAGATGCTTGTTTTACAAACAAGGCCCAGTTTGACGCCGGATTTGCGCATCGTTTATTTCTTAAGGATAATGCAGTCCCAACGAAAAAGGGTCACGATCGTGTGTTGGAAACGCAGGCGGTGAGTAAAACTGCTTCAAATATCTCTGTGTTGTTAACTTAGCTATCGGCGCGTAAGCACATCCAGTAAACCTTGTACACCTTTAAAGAAAAAAAAAAGAGGACATAAAGTGGAACTTAGTCATTTTCCAAAACCACTAAGTGTAACGGAGGCCAGTGAGTAGTGCTGTGCAGGTAAACCTCCCCGATCTCAAGAGACGCACTAGCAACAGACGCTAGTGGCTGTAGCCATTTAGCCTCCTTGTTAGAGGAGACCCGGGTTCGAGCCCCGCTCGGAGTGAGTGCGAGGAGCATCAGAAAGGACCCGGGAGAGAGCAAATATATACAGTTTCAATACATAGCACATAGAGACGCTGTTGTAGTCGTTGCTGCTGCTGCTCTCATTCAGTTTCAGCCTCGGGATCTGATTCTGGATCATAAATAAACGGCTGAATCTGACTGATAGCCATGGTTTATTTTGGATGATGTTTTTTTTTTCTCACGGTAATGTCACAACTTCCAAACGCTCTCAACACAAAAGCCTACTCGCGCTCGTGATTCTTTAGCTCCACCCACACGTCGCGCCTCCAGCGGCTCGTGTTTTTCCGAAAAAAATCATCACAGACTATTTTTCTCTTATCAATATAATAAAACTAAAGACTTTTTGGAGATATGAAGGATGCAGTACTACTCTATAGGTACTCAAGATTAACAGGAGATTGAGTGAAAACGAGCATTTCACCCCCCCCCCCCTTTAATTAATTCACATTGACGTTGTTAGCTAATCTTAATAAAACAATTCAGTCAATTCTACTTGATCTAATAGCCTTTTAATAGTAATTGACACATACAGTAATCAATGCCATATCTGCAATCAAATGTCAATAAATAAATAGATAGCTTAGCCTCACTATATAATTGTTTAATAGGTGAACAAGTAACAATGAAAATTTTTTTCTGCATATCAAATTGACTGAAATAAATAGCTTAAATAAACCTAGAAATAAACTGATAGCACAAGCTATGCACACAGATGAATCAGCAGATTTGGGCTGGACTGTGATTATGCTTAGAGAGCCTAGAGAAAAGTGAATAGAAGATTTTTTCCAAAATGTTCTGAGGAACTTTTTTTTTCATAGTTATCTATGATTCATGCCAACCTGCCAGACAGAACTGGCAGTCTATTTTAAATTAGCTTTAAGCCAGCGAGTGGATTTGGAAATGGAAATGTCTCCAGGGCTCAGCAGAAATGAGCAAATCTATTTAACTGGTCTAAAAAAGACCTTGTTAATACATTTTAAAATAAATGATAAAGAGCTTGTATGGTTATCTCTGTTTCAGCCTTAGCCAAACAACAAAACCCACAAAAATCACTTTTTTTTTACTTAATATAACAAAAAATAATTAGACAAAAGTGCCCCAATTTGGATACTTCATACACATGTTATGTTTAAGCAAATATCACTGCAAGTACTGTATAACAAAATATCAAAACAATGGCATTTAGTCTTAGAAAATGACAGCACAAACAAACTTCAGGCAAACTTTAGGTCACATTTCAAAAGAAAAAATAGGAAGTTGAGTAGTGAAATTAAAGATAAAAAAAATCACTGGAAACTTTCTAGTTATAAAACCCTGTTCACTTGAGCGGAAATGTCTTCGTACATCCACTAAAAATCATCTTGAACATTAAGTAAAAACAAAAATAACACTGGCAAAATGGCTCAGAAAAGTGAAGCTAACCTGCAAGTAATGACATTTAGGCATTTTTAAATGTGGCTAAAGTGAAGTGTGTAATCAAAATGGACTGTTAGACAAAGGTGGAGAAAAATCGCCTGTTTTTTAATGAAGCTCAGAGAAAGAAAGAAAGAAAGAAAATACTGATGGGCTTACTGGACTAATACACAGACAGTCAGGGGCATTATCTCCACTGTGAAATCAGGCCAATCCTTAATTAACGATCCCCTTCATGTGATTCTCTAGTCACTCTCTCTCTGTCCTATCCATGATCATCCTCAGCTCAGCACAAATCAAATCAAATCTAACTTTAGAAGATGCTGCTATTAGACTAGCAAAAGTCAGCACATCTCTCTTCTCATGGCCATGAGGCCCACAGCAAAAACAATGCTTCACTGGTGTCACAGGTCTTAATGAATAGGATCATGTTTTATACAGTATACATATTTTGGGGCTTTTCAACATTTTTATGAGATCAGATAGAGGACATTGACAGGAAATTATTGGGGAGAGAGCGAGGGAATTGTGAGACAGGCCAGAGCCTCAAGAGCACTGGAGCACTTACATACCATGAGTTTGTAACAATGCATTTTTTTTATATTGTTCAATTTAGATCTTTGAGATGCTGCTCATCCTCTCAGTTATAAGTTGCTAGTGCGCAATCTCTTCAGAGGAGTGTCATGTGGAGGCAAGCAGGCCCATATGCTCATGTTTTACAGTTGATCTAACACATGCTAACACTGCAGGCAATTGTTGCTACTGTGTAACTTTGGATAATTTTTTTTTTGTGTGCTTTCGAAACAATGAAAAAAGAATGGTGAGACATTCCCATTAGCCTTGTAACAAAAGCAGCTCACAGAAGGGCGTCTCAGGCCTGCAGCATGTACGTCAGAGGAGAAAAAAGACTTACATCTCACACAGAATTAGACAGCGTGTAAAACTAAAATCCTCTTTGACTTGGCAGCCTCTAATGTAAATGACATCAAACTGCTCAAAGCACAATCCAACAGAGAACTGCTCTGGCAATGCAACTATAAGGTTGAACGAACAGGTCTGCTGGTGGATATCTGTTTAGCTTGTACAGCAAAATTATCTACATATTATTTGCATATAGGGTTAAACCCATAGAGTGACAATAACAAACGAAACCCATAACCAACAGAATAAGGAAAAATGTGATCTGTATAATTTCAAATCTCCTCCTAGAAAACAATGAAATGAAATGGAGTGCAACTGAGAAAATAGATTTTTTGCGTAAATCTCCTAAGAAAAGTCTTCCACTTCAGAGATTGCCTTGTTCGTACTTCGCAGAAGATACAAAAATCTAAATAGATTATATTTAAATTATAAAAAATCAAATATGCAATTGTCTGACCATCACCCACATAATAATTATAATAATATATACCGTATTTTCCAGACTATAAGTCGCACTTTTTTTCATAGTTTGGCTGGTCCTGCGACTTACAGTCAGGTGAGACCTATTTATCAAAATTAATTTCACATGAACCAGGAGAAATGAACCAAGACAAATGAACCAATAGAAAACATTACAGTCTACAGCCACCAGTCTATACTGTCTATACTGCTCAGTGCTGCTGTAGTCTACATTGAGCAGCATAGAGCGCCCTCTGGCGGCTGTAGACGGTAATGTTTTCTCTTGGTTCTTGGTTCTAAATAAATGCGACTTATAGTCCAGTTCGACTTATATATGTTTCTTTCCTCATCATGACGTATTTTTGGACTGATGCGACTTATACTTAAGTGCGACTTATAGTCCGAAAAATACGATATATATATATATATATATATATATATATATATATATATATATATATATATATATATATATATATAAATAATTTGCATATAAGTCGCATCAGTATATATATATACATATATATATATATATATATATATATATATATATATATATATATATATATATATATATATATATATATATGTATATATATATATATATATATATATGTATATATATATATATGTATGTATATATATATATATATATATATATATATATAAATATATATATATATATATATATACATACATATATATATATATATATATATACAGTATTGTTCAAAATAATAGCAGTACAATGTGACTAACCAGAATAATCAAGGTTTTTCGTATATTTTTTTATTGCTACGTGGCAAACAAGTTACCAGTAGGTTCAGTAGATTCTCAGAAAACAAATGAGACCCAGCATTCATGATATGCACGCTCTTAAGGCTGTGCAATTGGGCAATTAGTTGAATTAGTTGAAAGGGGTGTGTTCAAAAAAATAGCAGTGTGGCATTCAATCACTGAGGTCATCAATTTTGTGAAGAAACAGGTGTGAATCAGGTGGCCCCTATTTAAGGATGAAGCCAACACTTGTTGAACATGCATTTGAAAGCTGAGGAAAATGGGTCGTTCAAGACATTGTTCAGAAGAACAGCGTACTTTGATTAAAAAGTTGATTAGAGAGGGGAAAACCTATAAAGAGGTGCAAAAAATGATAGGCTGTTCAGCTAAAATGATCTCCAATGCCTTAAAATGGAGAGCAAAACCAGAGAGACGTGGAAGAAAACAGAAGACAACCATCAAAATGGATAGAAGAATAACCAGAATGGCAAAGGCTCAGCCAATGATCACCTCCAGGATGATCAAAGACAGTCTGGAGTTACCTGTAAGTACTGTGACAGTTAGAAGACGTCTGTGTGAAGCTAATCTATTTTCAAGAATCCCCCGCAAAGTCCCTCTGTTAAAAAAAAGGCATGTGCAGAAGAGGTTACAATTTGCCAAAGAACACATCAACTGGCCTAAAGAGAAATGGAGGAACATTTTGTGGACTGATGAGAGTAAAATTGTTCTTTTTGGGTCCAAGGGCCACAGGCAGTTTGTGAGACGACCCCCAAACTCTGAATTCAAGCCACAGTACACAGTGAAGACAGTGAAGCATGGAGGTGCAAGCATCATGATATGGGCATGTTTCTCCTACTATGGTGTTGGGCCTATTTATCGCATACCAGGGATCATGGATCAGTTTGCATATGTTAAAATACTTGAAGAGGTCATGTTGCCCTATGCTGAAGGGGACATGCCCTTGAAATGGTTGTTTCAACAAGACAATGACCCAAAACACACTAGTAAACGGGCAAAGTCTTGGTTCCAAACCAACAAAATTAATGTTATGGAGTGGCCAGCCCAATCTCCAGACCTTAATCCAATTGAGAACTTGTGGGGTGATATCAAAAATGCTGTTTCTGAAGCAAAACCAAGAAATGTGAATGAATTGTGGAATGTTGTTAAAGAATCATGGAGTGGAATAACAGCTGAGAGGTGCCACAAGTTGGTTGACTCCATGCCACACAGATGTCAAGCAGTTTTAAAAAACTGTGGTCATACAACTAAATATTAGTTTAGTGATTCACAGGATTGCTAAATCCCAGAAAAAAAAAATGTTTGTACAAAATAGTTTTGAGTTTGTACAGTCAAAGGTAGACACTGCTATTTTTTTGAACACACCCCTTTCAACTAATTGGCCAATTGCACAGCCTTAAGAGCGTGCATATCATGAATGCTGGGTCTTGTTTGTTTTCTGACAATCTACTGAACCTACTGGTAACTTGTTTGCCACGTAGCAATAAAAAATATACTAAAAACCTTGATTATTCTGGTTAGTCACATTGTACTGCTATTATTTTGAACAATACTGTATATATATATATAATTATTATTTTTTTTAATCTTCACTCTGTCGACAATTGCATCATTTGTACTGTATCTATTTTTAATTTCAAATTTCAGGAGAAACATCAGGCAAAGTTGATACTTAAAGAGACCCAAAAACACCCCAAAATTCTGTCATAATTCACACACCTTTATGTTGGTCCAAACTATTTTGAAGAGTGTTGGTAGCCAAACAGTTCTGATTACAGACACAAAAAAGACATTCCTCAAAGAGTCTTCCATTTATGTTTCACATATGGAAGTCATAAAAGTTTAGAGCAACAGAATGTGTAAATGATGACAGAAGTGTAATGTTTGGGTGAAGTAGTCATTTAATTAAACATAAATAAGAACCAAGCAATAAAACTGCCTATGGTAATATATGAAATACAATGAAGAATGCTTCCTTTCCACAAATCTTTCCTTTTACCTCAGAATAGACTCAAAATTAATGCCATGACCTCCAAAGAAATCTTCTCTTTTCGTTTTCCATTCATTTTCTTTCTCCAGTCTTTTCTCCCACATGTGAGATCACCCTCCATTATGCTGTAGATAAGCTATGCTGCAGAATTGAGGATACCATTACAGCTCTCTGACATCACCCAAACTTTATCCTCTTAATCACAGGCTCAGCACACAGAGTTTAAAAGCACTAAAATCTCCAACACACACACAGAGATCACTCAAACTCCTTACACACATTACACACAATTCACGAAGGATCTTATTCTTCAGCCCTGCGCTTTGAGAACTTGACCCTCAAATCTAACTTTGTCAGACACAATCGGCAAGATCGCCAAACTATTCCAAACAAAATACAGCTAAACAATGAAACTAATAACATTTGACTTTAAGTGTGGTTTATTTACTCTCTTAGGACTGTTGAGAGTATTAGATGATCTGTGGATCAGCAAATATTAAAATGCAATAAATTTGATTTGTGCAGCTCAGTATGACAAGAAAAAAACACTAAAAAGAGATTTTCGCTTTCCATCAGCCAAAGTTCAGCCATGCAGTTAAAATTCATGCATTTTAGAAGCTGAGTAAAAATCTTCATTTTGTTAGAACTGTTCCTTTAAGGGTCACAAGAGCAGTTTGCTAAATCCCCGGAGCTAAGCCACTGTCAGTGGATAAATGACCTTTCCTAATCAATGTTATTTTGACAGTCATTAGTTTGTCTAATGGAATAAGGGGCGTGACTGAGAAACCGGCCTGACATTTGTTAATTAATAGCATCTGGCATTTAATTACATCACTCTCATTGAACTGCATGGCATGTCAATCATGTGTATTAATAACAAACAGAAAGTTCTTGATCATCATGCCTCCAAACAATGGCCTCATGCAAATCAGTATTAGTTCTATACAGGCTCACAGTAATGGAGCAGATGGGTCAGAAGAGGCGAGACAGACTCAGCAAGGACGCTCAGCATGCAGGCACGCAGGAGTTTTGTGATACTGTACCTTGAAGAACGCAGGGCCGGTGTGAGGCAGTGAGGGCTGGAACAGTGAAGGATCTAGTGTGTTAGAGATACAGGGCTCTCCTCCATCCTGTTTCCTGAAACGAGAGACACACTTCAGTCTAGCAGTACATCACACCCGTCATTTTTCTAAAAAGGGTCACAGCAGGGAAAACAGTGCAAAATGCTAATTCTTTGGGGCCTGTCAGTCAATGATTAAATCTTTTAATTTGTACCTTGGTAGCTTTCTGTATAATTAAATCACATTAAATTAAAGTTACTTATCTAGACCTAGAAAAACAAAAAAACTATACGAAACAGGCTTATTAACATTTTAAAGGGAGGAAAATGCTTCCTGTATAGCCAAATGTAATGTAATGTAATATAATATAGGGAAGAAAATGCATTATATTTTTTTCTATGATCATTTGGCACACATTAATGAATAATATAATATATGATAACATATTTTTGAGCTTAAGGACATTTAGTTACTACTTGATGTATAATGTGTCCAAAAGCAGTTGACAACCACTGCTCTAAATGGTCAAAGGCCATGAGGGTCACCGCAGGGCAAGCTTTAGCATTGTGATAGCATGAGTAATGACAATTGTATCACCCCACACATGGCTGTACGGCAGCACCTCCGAGTAGGCTTTGCATTTAGATTAGCAGGTTTCTCCATCTGTGCAAAGCTCCATGAAGCTGAAGAGGTGATGTGCAATATGCAGGGGCTGGTATAATACATTTTTTTTAAGACTCCTATTGTTTTGACATGAGCCCATGATTAGATTTCCCATTATACTTTGGTTGAGGAGAAACAGATTGTATTACATTGCGGGCTAAATACGGTTCAGGGCAATGTAAGTGAGCTAAAGAATGACCCTGGATGCTCCATAATCAGACAACTGGTGAATTTATTCTTTCCTAAATGTTTTCGTAAAGATGGATCCTGACAGAAACTCCCAACACGGTAACTGTGCTTACTGCGACACAAATCCTCCGTGGTAATTTAGGAAATGGATATGGATATAAAAGAATGAGTCCAATTAAAGGAAACTGTATGCTAACACACTAATGAAACAGATGCTGCACTTGCACCCAAAAATTACTTAAAAGATTAAAGGGGGATTTGAATAAGAATACCGTGAGCACCACTAAGGGATTTTATGCAAATCAGGTAATAGAGCAAATGTGCACATAAAATTAGCACTGAATTCAATTTGCACAGTGCAATTGACAATCTTTGTGGTCAATAAAATGTGTTAAAATAAAATAAAAATATACAATTAAAAATTAAATTAAAATACAATTAAATGTACCAAGCAAATAGTGTTTCTAACATTTCAATACACACTTTTTTTTCTATTATAACACTGTGCAGCAGTGTTTCAGTGCATTTGGTATCTGGTAAAAAAGGTGGTGTAACTCTTGACTGAATTTGCCCTTCAGGACTTGTTAGGTGCTTGTATTGCTTTTGGCAAAAAGACTTGTCTGAAGATCCATATCTGGGAAAATCCTTCTTTCTGACATCAAGGAGGGGTCATTATTGTTGTGCACCGCTGAAATCTCTGTAGTTTGTAAGAGGAGGTCAAAAGGAGACCTGTGATGAATCTTTCAAACAAAGAGGCAACTTTCCAGTTTGTACTTCTCAATAGTTCTCATGTCAGTTTAAACTGATGCCTATTACGGGTTGTTGTGGGAAATAAACCTAGAGTCTGAGCTTTACAGCAGCCGCCCCTTTGCTTGAATATTCTAACACCATCCATCAATTCCAGACAGCTACTTTAAAGGCAAATGAGATTTTGAAGACATGGCCATTTGGCTTTTAGCGTTCACATTAATGCATTACCGCAAACCATAATTTGAGGCTTGTTTTAAATTAACCCCCAGATTGCCCTATAACCCATGTATGGGTGTTCATGTGAACTTTTGCCTTTAACGGATCCAGAGATGTCTTGTGGCGTAGATTTCTGCTGTGGATAATGGATGTGATGTAATGCGGGAGTGATCAGCAGTGCTGGAACACAGACCTTAAATGAACCGCAGCTCAGCTCCAAAACTAAAGATAACAGAAACGCTCTATAAACATCCTCAGAAAGCTCGAATGGGCTGATATCCTTAATTAAACCATCCTCCAGTAATTGAGCATCCTTTAAATTAACTTCAATGAAACGATCTTGGAAGTGCACATCCCACTTTAGCTATAAAAATTGAACATTGTAGGCTCAGCATGTGGTGGTGAATTACTGCAGTGTAGTGGTAATTTACTCTATCGTTAAACTGACACACAGATCTGGTAGGTTTATTACAGAGTGATTAGAATTCCTATGTGCTAATTCTTTTCCCACACAGGCAAGAAATTCCCACCGGACTGCTGAGGGAACGCTCTGCATTCACAACCGGGATCATTATTTCACTCCCTACAGCTGAGCAGCCCAGAAACCAATTCCATGCACCAAACAGACAAAATCCTCACTGCAAGTCTGCAGGCATCACAGCCCTATGAAACTACACTACAGTACAGCCATGAAATTGTGCATAACATTATATGAATTGTTATTAATGCACACCGTGTTTGGAAATTCTAAAGTCTTGATAAACATTACATCATGGAGAAATGGATCCTATTGTATTAGTGCAAAAGATTAAATTTCTTATTTATGCAGTTATATATGCCTTTTATATTTAATCTTTTGCACTAATACAATAGGATCCATTTCTCCATGATGTAATGTTTATCAAGGCATATATGCCTTTTTATATATATATGCCTTTTTCATTAATAAAACTCACTTAAAATTAATCTTTTAAAATAGTAATAATTAAATAGTTAAATATATATTTTGCCAATTTTAAAAATTAATATCCATTTTTCAAACTATACATCAAGTTTGTAAACAATACTATAGTTGATGCGTAAATTCAGTTATTCAATTAAAATGTCTTTTTAATTAAGTTTTTGGTATTTTATTTTTGCTGTTGTTCTATTTACACAAAACAGTATCACATTTAAATACGGACCATGAAAATGACATACATTTTTAATAATTATTTTAATTAAGAATCGTAATTGTTTATAATTATGTTTAATGGTATGAACACAAATTTTAATAGTGGTGCATCAGTCTTACACAAGAGCATCAAGTTAAATGGACATTAATGAAAAAATAAAAAAAATCCCAGACAGATTAATTCATAATATACATGAATCTATAATTTGTATCTTATTAAACACCTGAATTATTAAACATTTGAATTGTCGATTTAATGAAGACATGAAATCATTTTCCCCTCGGCTGCTAATATCTAAAGACTCAAATTAAACTCCAACCTCTCCCCTGCTTTCCTCTTGAACCAAGTTCCATTGAGAGTAAATTCAGATATTTAAAGTCTGTGATTTAGAGGAGTGCAGCTCCGTGTGAAATTACATAAACCATTCACTCCTGAGGTTCTGCCACGCAGCAATGTTTCATTAGCATCACACCTCTGTCTTTAGCGAGTTTGAGTAACCACAGCAGATGCATGATGAAATGCACAAACGAGGAAGAGAAACTAATGAAATATGAACTACAGTCTCAAATGTGGTGTTGGAGAAAAGAACAATGCACTAAAAGCTCAAAAGTCAAGTCCTGAGCGCTGGAGCTCGGAGCACGACTAAAGAGGTTGGTAGGTCACCCATTAAGAAGTTAATTGTAAACAATGAATTGAACATTACTAATGCTTGCAAACGCACTCATTGCTGTCTTTCCCAGCATCCCTCTATATATCTAAATGAAGATTCATCTCTGGAAGCATATTGTACATGTCACCATTCATGCACCGCACACCTGCCAGATGCTCTGGCTGTCTCACCAAATCTCACACCGTATGCCACACACACCAAACCCCCGCAAACTGTCACACTTCATATTCCTGTACACATATACAGTGCTATTACTCACTGCGTGCGGATGGATGTAGGATCTCCTCTCTGCTCTTGCAGCGGTGAGATTCTCAAGTCAGTCGCACACCTGCTAGAAGCATTGATCCTCCCACTATCACTTCATTTGTTGCCTGGCTGTATCGCTCGCTTGCTCTTACTCTACTGCTCTTTTCCTCTCTCTTACCCTCCCCGTTTGCGCTCTTACGCACCCGTCCCGTCCCGTCCCCTCCCCCGCTCGCTCAAACACTGAGGGCTGTCCATCTGAGCTGTCTGATGGGGCTGTAATTTGCATTCACCGTGCTTTGCCTTAATTAAACGCACACCTCTCCATCACAGACTGTTGCTCAGGCAACCAATTCACTAACAAATGATGTCCTATATCCTATTTAAAAACTGTAATCCTACCTTTACATGCTTTTTAAAACAGATTTCTCTTTGTCTGTTCCTGACTTCCGCTCTTGAGCCTCCAAGGGGTTTTTTTGTATTCAAGAGCTTGTTTCTCTTAAGTTAAGGATCTATTAAAAGGACATAATGTAAAGGAAGTGGATAAGATGTATGAATGGAAAACCACAGAAACATTGGTAATTTACTTATAAATACTATATGGAAGTTAAATAAAGGAAGTATCTTGACAGAGCGTCCCGGCTTGTCACATCAGAGAGTGACGGCACACGTTCCACCGATCGAACATTTAAAGGGAAATTCTTAATCATTTATTTATTTCAGTCCTATATGACATCCTTTCTTCCATGCAACACACGAAAAAAGATGTAATGTGTGAACCTTAAATAGGATATGAAATCACTGATATCTTAATTTATATTTTTTTAAGAAGACTCTTATGCTCACCGAGGCTGCTTTTGAAAAGTACAATAAAAACATCAATCTAAAGAACTGTTTGCTATTTTAATATATTTCAAAAATGAAATGTACTCCTATGGTGGCTAAGCTAAATTTTCTGTGGTTTTCAGTCTTTAGTCCTGAGTGTCACATGATCCTTCAGATATCAGTTGAATATCCTGATTTGGTAGCCTACTATAAATTACTATAAATTTTAGGCCTGCATAAATTTTGAATCAGACTGATATAGAAAACATTTTTTTTTCCACAGACGAGGCTTAGAACAACATGAGGCTGAACTGAATACCTGTATTTAGTGAACTGTTTTTTTAAGATGCTCCTACAAACACGTCAAGGAACTCAGCTAAACACACGGACAGCACCTCACTGCATCAGACGTCTGCAAACACAACACATGTCTACCATATGACAGCAAAATGCTGCTGTCCACAGCATAACTCAAAGAGATAATGCAGGATTAGAAGGAAATCTTCTACTCCTGAGAGACGTGTTTTGTAGTAATCAGTGAGCATAATCTGCCGGCCATGAAAAGCTGAAAACACACAGCTCATGTACAACTTCCCATTCAGACAATAAAGAAGATCACGTTAAACTGGAAGGGCTGTTATTAGAAGAGGAATAAGATGTTGAGGAAGGCAGATTAAAAAAAAGGCAACATATAAATAAAAAACAGCATTTCTATCAAAAAAAAAGACTGTACATACTATTCAAGTTATTTTATTGTGAGTCATCTAATATCAGAGATATTTTTAATTCATATTTTCCTGAAAAATAAAAAAGGAATGCATGTAAATGATATTCCTTACCTACTGTAATTTTCTGTCAGAGTATTGCACTTTGACATTCCACATCCCATGTTTTATTTTATGGAAGGGCATCTTACTTTATGTGACCTCATCTGACTGCTCTGTGTATTACACAAAGAATAATATATATAAAAAAGGCTAAATCTATTCCATTTTTACCCTTCCTAATCCACACCCAGGATAAATGTGTCATCCCACACTGAGTGTCATCTTTCAAACTGCCCAGAAGCTGTCATGCTCATATCTGATCTCTAACTCTCCCTGATAACTTAAACCTCTTCTAATGATGGCCGTTGAGCCTCGCAGGTGTTCTGCATCTCTATCTGTCCTCAGAGAGGTGGAGAACAGCACAAAAAACGATCTTAACACAGAGATCAGTTAGTAAGTCTAGACAATAGCCTCAGAGAAAAAGTTGTTTTTCTGTCATAAAATGGATCCTTTTCCTGTATCTCTCTTAAGGGAAACAAAGACAAAACCACAAAAGAAGAGTGACTCAGGCTAAAGCCATATTTGGCACATTAAAATTGTAAACTGAATCACATACACCACAATATCTAAAAAGGATACTTGGTTTAGTGTGTAGGTGTGCGGCTATCACTTACAGCAGAAATACTAATACATTGTGCTGTTCTGACTAATAAAGGCTTACTAAAAACTCCTCCTCCTGAAATACATGCCTGCATACTCCAAGAATATTAATCTATTCAAATGATAATCCAAAATGACTTAGAATATATGAATAATAATGTGACAACCCTAACTTAAGCATGGGGGAGGAGGAAAATCTTAAAGGGGTTCGCTCTGTTCCTCTCTTTCTCTCATTTGACTTAAAGTCAGAGTGAGAGAGTTTCAGGAAAGTAATTTTGGCTGCAATGTCACTACATTGTTCAATGTACATCATTGATTACAGTCTCGATTTCGCATATACAATACCAACAGAATGTTACTTTTGTTTCTGACATAGATTTTGTCATAGGTTTGTCCAAACTCCACAAACTACTTGTAATCTTTGAAGTATCAGATACAGTATAATGGATAGAACATCAAAAACAAATCAGTTTTGCACACTGTGTCCTTATTTTCAAGCCAATGTCTGTTTATACTGAACTGTTTTTGCTGAACGTTCACACACCTAAAGCTCAAATTAACAAAATAGAAACAAAACTAAAGCACTAAGCAAAACAAAAACAAAACAAAACAAAACAAAAACAAAACAAAAACAAAATCCTGAGCTACAAAACAAAAGCAAAAAAGGAAACAAAAACAATAAACAAAATCAAAATAAAGCCCAGTACAAATATCACATCACCTTAGCCGCAAAACTCATCTTCATATATATTTTAGGACAAATTCAAGCAGCATAACCTCAGCAGACCCCCTGCTCTCTATCACTTCCCCCTCCTCAGTTCCCATATGCATCTGTGAAAAAACATTACTCATATTAGCACTAACTCCATCGAAGCCAAACTGAGTCATGTTCAAAACATTTACACAACAGGATCACAACTGCTGCCACTGACCTCATCTCCTGCGTGGGTGGTTAGCTTTAAAAAAAAACATCCCCATTCCCCACGGACGCAACGCATCTCACCTATAAACCATTTGCATGATCCGGCTGTTGGATATGTCAGATGATGGGTTTTTACTTTTAGCCATAATATAAACTGTGGTCTAGTATGTGTGGATAGAGGGGCTGGATGACAAGTGCATCACATGATGCAGTGACATGTTTTCATCCTCTCAAGGGCAGAATGATGTAACTCATGAATCCCTGATGCTGTGTGACCAGAACACAACCTCTAGAAACACACAGGATTTAAAGGTCCCATTGACATGGAAACGCCCTTTGGGAAGACTACACCTATTTATGTTGGACTCCACCCACCAAACGAGCAGGTGCAGCCAGCCCATGCACTTCATTATCTATAAACATTGATCTTCCTTTGACAAAGTGGCTAGTAGGCCTATATATAAGCCTACTGTATGTTGTTAATCCCCCCCAAAGCAACATGGAGACATCAATCACATCTATTCACTTCCAATCCACTGAGGAACCTCCACAGCAAAACAAGCTTAGGATTTACGATAAACGAATACAAAGGCAGAATGTCCTTCACCTATTCTATTTGATCTCCTGTACTGCTTCAGGATAATTCACACACATGAGGCGAGATGGGTTTTTCTCAGGTGTTTTTTTTTTTATTCAAGGCCATAAAATTATATGGACATCAAGTGGATAACACGGCAATATTATTACAAATTAAAATTACTGCTTTCTATTTTAAAAGATTTCATTATTTTAAATAAATATGTTTATATACAGTATGTATGTATGTATATACAGTATATACATGTGTGTATATATATATGTATATATATATATATATTAATATATATACACGTGTGTGTGTGTGTATATATATATATATATATATATATATATATATATACACACACACACACACACACACACACATACACACACTTTTTAAATTTCATATATTTTTTGTGTTTCTAAATGTCTGCTGAATTGCAAGTTTCATGATTCCCTAATAATTCATGGAACAAAATAAACCATCTCCATGTTGATCCTTGCTTCACGTGATTTCAAAGTAGTCTAACTCATAATTTATATGTGCAATGCGGTTCATATTTTTTTAGTATGAGGGCATTTCATACAATCTATCCATGTCATCTAGTTCCATCATGTGACACATGAATTCGCTCTAAAATACCCATAAAGATTTGGAAATATCTTAACTTTGCAAAATGATAATGCATTTTCTGGCTTATATTCATCATTGTTTTCCCTGAATGAGCCACCAGTTGAGAGCCACTCGGTTAAACTATTCACATTATTACTAAACAGACCACTGTCACTACTGAGCAGTTATTAATATTTTTGTTTTTTGCAAAAAGAGAATGTGAACTCCAGAGCATGTACCATGACTCAGAGTTTCTCTCAACTGGGGAGAGAGAGAGAGAGAGAGAGAGCGAATGAGGTGTCTGATGAACCCACGAACCCAAACCACCATTTACAGCAATTAAAGTCTCCCCTTCTCTCCCTGGCTCAGCGTATGAGAACCAAAATGTCCCGCCCCAGGAGGACACAGATGGGGAACAGCTATACATCACCTGCCTCCAGCTGGCCCTGCTAAAAACTCAAGCAGCAGCATCTGAGATTAGCTCCTAAATTCTTCGTTTTCACAACTATTTAAAAAATTGTTATGCAACTTATTCAGATATTTAAATTTTGAATTCTGCAAACACCTCTTTTGATGAAAATGTCTGGAGTAAATGTACTATAAGAGGGCCTATTCAAAAGAAAACTAGAAAAAGTACAAACCTATCAGGTTATTGCAGGCAATTCCTGTAACAGAAGAAAATGTAAGAAAGGCCCCAAAGGATGACAGTAAGAAGGGTGTCTGAGGCAAGCAAAGGTTGCTGCTCTGATATTAAGCTGGCTACTATTGACACTGCCATTCCTCAACCTACCAAGGCTAGAAGCAGCAACAGCATCCTATCAGGGATCCAAGCAGTTTTCAGTGGGACCTTTCTCCTTGTCCCACATAAATCCATTAATCACATATATATATATATTCTGCATAATTGTTTTATATTTAAATATTAAATCAGTAACCCCAGAACTCACCATAGAATATTTTTTGTTTAAAACATACATTTTACAAGTATGTAAATGTGTGTAAAATACACACAGAAAAATAGACTTGTATTTCAAAAAAACATAATCCTAATGCTCTCTCTCTCTCTCTCATATATATATATATATATAGTTAACGTTACTATGCTTTAAAAAGGTTGCTCATTCTTCACAATGAAGTTCATGCTGTTTCCTATACTCGGTTACTTTCAAGCCACTGTATAGGAAACTCACTATGGTCTAACTAACTGCCACAAAAGTCGTTTGTGTGTGTGTGAGAATGAAGAATGATGACCTATCTCTGAGGATCAGATAACAGTCATTATACACAGATATATGGATTAAACATGCAGACAAACACCTTTACCAAACCAAACTAAGACTTCATCAAAGTGTATTCATCATAAAATAGCTTTTTCATGCACCTAAAGGGTTTCTAAAAATGCATATTTCTGCAAATGTTGTTTTTAATACGCATGTCATGTGCCGTGTGATTACGATGGCTTTCCATTTATAAATGTTGTCTCAGAGAATCAGGGAATAGCTTGTCACTTTGCTGCTATATTTAGTCAGACAGTTGCATGTAAGGGACACACAGAAACAGTCTGGGCTGATTAAGTTTGACAGCTCTTTCCTCCCTTCTTCTTGAAACTCTAGACAATAGATTCCCATAAACACATACAGATACAGTAGTGTGAAAGATCAAGCAAACTCACCTGTATGCAGTTCTTGTGCTTGCATACAGTGAAAAACTCAAATATAGCCCTAAGAGCCTACTTCTTTGCTGTACAACTATGAACCTTGGCGGTGCACAGAGTCTGATAAAGAAAGCAGATCACTCAGGCAGTTCTCGAACATCTCAGGAGCATCATTATACAGTCAAAAGAGAGGACTGAAGAACATTCTGCTTCTCTGAGACTCTGAGGAAGTTAAGGTATAGTTCTGAAAGTTTTGTCATCTCATCCACGTCACTGCAAACTTTTTGGTTCTATGGACACAAAAGGAGATTTATAAGAATGTTCAAGCAGTTCTATTCCATAAATGAATGTATACAGGAACTAAAGCTGTTGAATATATAAGTTTGGCAATTTTCACTATGTACTAAGTAACAACTTTGACATCAGCGATATGATCTTGGAGAGATCTAAACCACCAACTCGAATGGGCAGTGAGGGCAGATAAATTTATATTATAAATCAAAAAAACATCAGTACTGATGCCTTTATTAAATATAAAGTGCAAATGTTTTGTGATTTTTTTTTTTTTAGATGAAATGGGTAATTTGCCATCATTAATATTAAATAAACAGCAAATTGGAAGTAGCAGCATAGTTCCTGTCTTACACAACCAAAAACTGGGAAACTCAGGATTTTCTTTTTTAAGTCCAGAGTTTCCCATTTGGGGAGGCGTAAGTGAAAATACATGGAGGACGCAATAGTTGTAGGGGATATATTCAGTTTACAGCACCTGCATAAATGAACAAGCAACTACATGTGTAATGCACGTTTCATTTTTTTTTTTTTTTTTTTTTGGTAGAAAAGGTACATTGGCATCTTCTGCCAGTGATTTAAATGCACCTGATGACCAGCAGTGATTCTGATGAAACAAACTTCTCAGGAGGACTTCAATAATACCAGAATTGCCAAAACAGGGCTAATAAAAAACAACAGCCTATGGTAAAAACAATCCACCAATGTCTATGTATCACTGTGTGCGGCTGCTTGCACCGGTGGACATCGCTCTGCTCTATCGATCTTATCAGACACAACCTGTTTCCCAGCAGGCTGTCTGGGACAGAAGGACATTGTGTGCTCTTAATGGCTCATTGTATTATTTTACACCAGCCTCTGTATATCTCTGTCTCATTTAATAATGCCAGACAGAACTCGGCTCAACATCGGTTAGACAAATGTGCTCAATTATATAAAACAAAATAGGACACCATGGCAGCATACTTCCAGAAGAAAAGATCGACTTCGACTTAAAAGCAGAGAGTCAGAGGAAACCATGTCTCTCTTCACTGTGACACCTGCACTTTGTGATGAAAGAAGAGGAAAATGAACTGTTGTCACTCTGTACTGACATGACATATTTCTGCACTTTTTTCCAGAGATACTTTATCAAAGCCAGGGATGTCTCTTTGATGTCAGGGAAGTAAAAAGGGCAACAGGAAAGACACTTGATTGCTTTCAAACCTCTCCTCAGAATGTCAGCAGCCTTCTCATAGCCGCAGGTCATTCGGAGATTAATGAAAGCAAGTAGCTAAAGTCCACTGAGTTAATGGAAAAAATACACAGCATGTGTATTATTTCCACCACAGGAAGAGAGGTGAGTCTCTCTGGACCTTGAATGGGTTTAGCTGACCTGAGATGGGGTTAGATATAGTGTGGGACCAGCAGCCTGTAATCTGAGTGCCCTATTGTGTGTTAAGTGCTTCCGGATTTAGCGCTGGCCTGGTATTAGGGATGCTGTCATGAAAAGGAAGACTATATGCTACAGAGCTGCAAAACATGCAGCTGGATCATTCATTTACCTGAGGGAGAATGAGAAGGTTTGGAGTTCGATACAGCATTTTATTCAAAATAAAAATCTTTGGTAAAATTTTAAATGTCTTCATTTCCATAGTACATTTTCTTGTATCTAACTGTTTTTCAAAAATCTATTTAAGAATTATCAGTTCATTCAATTTCAGATCTCCCCAAACCTTATGCATCACAGTTAAAGCTGCAATGAAACCAATTAGCCACCTTCATGTCTTTACATTAAGGCTAAGATGTTAAAACGCATTTATTTATCTTCTGGGAAAACAGACAATATCCTGCACAGATATTTTTGTACACTGATGTCCTTCCCCCAACACCACATCCAGTGGACCATCTACAAAAAGAGGCTAAATTCATGGCTCAAATACATCAAAACAGGAACAAAAACTATGCTTGTCAGGCAATTTCATGCCACCTTTATATGGAGACGTAAACCTGATGCTGCTATATGCACATAATAACAGTGACCTAGATTGCCCATATGTACCAAAGAAAGAGAAAAAGTCTGAATAAAACATATAGAGAAAGTGTGAGTGAAAGAGACAGGGAGATAAAGATGCCTTATTAACAGATGAAAGTGTCTCGATTCACACTCAGTAAGCAGCTCCATTCCTCTAACGCAGCATCATTGCTGAATATTGAAGCATTCCTGCTGGATCTGTGCAAAGATTGCTTTGTGACGCTAAGCAAGGTGCCTTCATTAAGCAAACCAAATCCAAATCCATTCATGCTAATGCCACGTCCAAGAGTGCAGTCCGCACATAATGACCACTAGACAAACACTTGCTGCCCCGCTGGCGAAATATTGACATTCTTTTCATATTCAGATCTGCCACTGAAAGATCTTCCAGAATTCAAACTCACCAGAACTTCTTCGGCCTCCTGATTCGAAAGGGAGAGCATTGTGGATGTGTCAGGCTAATTGAGATCTGTCTTCCTTCCTGAAGATCTCAGGCCTACAGATGGGATTATGGCCTAATTCTGGATCACAGTAGTCAGATCCTGTCTCGCTCTGACAAGCTAATGAATCCTCTTCCTCTCAGTCTCTTTCAAAGACTCAAAATAAGCCTCATACATAAATTTGCATGTCTTTTTGATGAATTATCACCACTATATATAAAGCATTAGAATTAAAAAAGATGCATTTTCTATATGTGTTCAGATTTCATGTTCATAGCTAATATTTCGCATCCAGTTGGCACAAGTTCCAATATATATTCATAAACTGCGACTCAGCAATGGACTACCTGTCAAAGTCCCGTCATAAAGCCACTGAAGTGTGATGTCAAAGGCTGCGATTGGCGTAAATATGAAGAAATCCTCAATTTGTCCTCAACTGCTCTGTGCCTTCAGAAAGAAACAGTGAGGAAGGATAGATGGGGTAAGGCTCTTGTCCTGCAGGCTGTTTGCTTCAGAGGCGGAGACTGATGCAGGCCGGGTCCTGAGGTCACACGTGGAGGGACGGATGCCGTTGGAGTCAGGAATCTGGTTTATCCCGTGGGTTCTTTAGGACCGACCTTCAGGCTGCTGTCCATCTGCGCCTGGCATCCTTAGCAGGCCTGTACACAAGGCCTGCCAGCACGCAGACACACACACACACTCTCACTCACACAGACAGGGCGTGAGAGTGTCGCATGTGCGCCTCAGCCAGTTTGTCCTGCCAACACTGCAGAGCTGTCTCCCGTCGCTGTGGCAACAAGACAGCAGGACTGCAGTGTGTCCTCTGCGCTCCGGACCATTCTCATCCCAAAACCACTGCCTGAATCGAAAACATTTAATCTGGCTGTCCTCACTCTGTACGGCTTTGTGACACTTTAAGTTAAACACTTTAGTTTTTTTTTGACACTTTAGTTAAAACCAACAGTATACAACTTAGAATTTAAAAATCTGTCTATCTGCCTGTCTGTCTGTCAAACCATCATCCATTTGTCTATCTACAGTATCTTATTTAATGCATATATATATATATATATATATATAAGAAATGTGCTTTGTGTAATAAATAATTACTCAAAATAAAGTTAATTATAATTTTATATCAGTAAATCTTAAGTGATTTGAATAGATTTGAAAGTACACTCATACTTATGAAATGAACTTATTTTTAAAAAATTCTATCAGAGGATTTTTTTTTTTAAACTAGAGTATCGATTTACCCACCAAACCGACCCACCCACCCAGAAATCTTCAAAATTCAATGTGTAAATTGTCAAACTTTCAAAGACAATACTGTATCACTTCTATATTCTCTGATTTCTCAAATTTAATTCAAACTGAAATTGAAATCTAAATGTAATTCTCAAAGGTGCACATCCCTGCAACAGTAACCAGAAAGGTTTTTAAAACTACAGTAGCATCCTTAAATTGGCAATAAGCTAAATGTGAAATCTAAATGGTATTACTAAGGAAAAGGCTGCTGCAACACCAAAGGGCTTTTGAATGGTTTCTTTCCAAGTCACTTAAAGCAGACAGAAAATTGTCTTTCCTCTGTAACGGTGTCCAGGCTGATACCCCTGAGCAAAACAGCATAAAAGCTTGTGGTTTCTGGAATGGCTGTTTCAGGCTATGACTGAGCTAAATGAAAAAGACTGTACTTACCACAAACTCCTGGCTCTGGAAAATGTCTTGTCAACTCTGAAATGACAAAAAAAAAAAAAAGCATTTTAGTTAAAGGCAATTCCTTGCACCTGTTTTCTCTTTACATAGAACAACCGGTTGCCCAAATAACTAAACTGCTGATGTTTGAGCTATCCTAAAAAGACATTTTAACATATTCCAACATTGTGAGCTAAATAAATGATCGTTATTACTCCACAGAAAAGCCAGCTGTTTATGGTTACCAAGATCTAGTCTTTATTCAAAAAAACAATTTCCCAGTAATAGGGGAAGTAATAGTGTTTTTGGTAACTATTGTTGGTAATGACCCTTTCCCATTTAGAATTAAATAGCATTTATTTTCTTTTTCAAATGAAATAAAATGATTTGAGTAAATTGTTTCCTTCCATTTATCCTCAGTCAACATTTGAAAGCAATCAATTACCATTAAAAACAGCTAGCAGTGACTGAAACAGATGTTAATATTTAAATCTATATTTTAATATATATTTATATATACACTATATTATAAAATCTGCCTAGCACACATTACTGTGTGGGGAAAATGTCGACTTAGGCATGATCCTGCCACCAGCAGATGGTGTTGTGATACAACACTGGCTTGTTAGCTGAAGAATTACAGTGCAAAATCTGCACTTCTTACATGCATCACAGCAACACAAAAGATTAAAACTGCACAATCTGCACAACACATGGGACATACATTTAAATACAAAATATTTACCAGACATATCAGTTGTTCTGTACATGTTTCCCCTGCTGCTGTTTAGATACTCTCATATTTCCAGTGTGTTTTACTTAAAGTGCACATTCACCCCGGTCAGTCAGACAGGCGGTAGAGTCCGCAGCTTACGGCAATCCATCTTTCCAGCAACCTGTCTGTCATGGATTAGGCTGCATACTATCAGGATTCACAGAGCTAGAAATAGACGCATGGTTGTTGCTCTTAGACACTAAAGCACCAACAGAATGTAAATGGACTGAAAGCATCACTGCTGTGTGTGTGTGTTTTGTTGACAGCTGCTATACAGTGGACTTTGAATTCACTATCCAGCCTCACCTCCACATAATAGACAAGAGGACAATCAATGTCACAGATGTTGATTTTCCTCTGACAGCCTCTCGTTTCAAAAAAGACAGCTGATGTTAAACGCTGACCCCTTCAGTGGCACTCAGAGTCAAGTACATCAACGGATGTTTCCATAAAGGTACAGTGCTAAAAGAAAACTACATAACCTGTGTTATTTTTAGTATATTGTCACCTCAAGTCCATACATATTTGACAGTACTGAGAAAGCAGAGGCAGTGTGGGATTTCAAAAGGGAAGTTCAATGTTTCCTTTTTTTTTATACACCTTTTCTGTTGACAGTCTTTGACAGTAATGTGTTGACTAGCCTAGCTAGCGATGCTAATGTGTCACAAATTGGTATCTGTTGACACTTGTGGTTCACTTTTCAAAACGAATAATAGTCCATCACAAGATCGTAGTCAGTTTTCATGAGTTCTGAAGGCGAAAACCAGCACAGTGTTTTGTTTAGGAGAAAGAGTCTCACACCAATCTTGCCACAGAGCTTCGTTTCATTTACAGCTTCACTCTGACTCATGGCTTGTTTTTTGTCTGGTATTGTTTGTGTATTACAAAAGGAGACAAAAGATGGCTTCCTTAATACAAGTCAGAGTTTCATTACCGGAACAAAAGCAAACACTGATAACAGTTCAGTAGGTTCAGTAATTAACCCTCAGCCAAACTGAAACACATTAGGCTGTCTGCATTTTTCCATTCAGTGCAAGTGACCTCAAGTACAGTGAAGACCTTGGCTCGAATCTCTGTTGCCTTCAGGCATCAAGCAGTTCACACTTCACTAAAGCTAGTTAAAATATAATTTATTCACTCCCATGAACTGATGCAACCATTTTGCACAACAAACAAATGAATTTTTTAATCTTCCCTTACAATATACACTACTGTTCAAAATTGAGTTGACATGGCTTTTTTTACCATGTTAACCATGGTTGTATTTATTTATATATATTTTAACAGTACTACTGTGATATATTACAATAAATTATAATATTAAAATAACTGTTTTCCATTTATTTATAATTTAAAATGTAATTTATTAATTTGGCAAAGCAGCCATTCCTTCAGTCTTCAGTGTCAAATGATCCTTCAGAAATCAATCTAATATGCTCAAGAAACATTTCATATTAATGTTGAAAACAGTTCTGTTGCTTATTTTTTCATGGAAACTGTAATACAATAATTTCAGGATTCTTCGATGAATAGAAAGGTCAAAACAACAGCATTTATTTTAAGAAAAAAATCTCAAATGGGTTTATCAGCAAAAAAAAAAAACCTTGAGCAACTTACTCAGCAGCTATATTTATTTATGTGTGTGTGTGTGTGTGTGTTTTAAAAAGTTTTTATTTTATACTTTTATCAATTTATAAAAAACAGTCCACAAAACTCAACAAAAAGTTGGACAAAAAGTCCTGTGTGTAGATTACAAAACATAATTGCTGTCAGTTCTGACGTTTGTGGTGTGGGGCCGCTCATAGTCTCTCAAGTTTAATTAGCTTTGCCTCATATCCGCAAATAAACAGTAAAATCCCCAGCTGCTCAAACACATAAACAGCACATCACTCAAACACACTCAAAGGACCACGACAACTGAAGCCTCCAGGGAACATTGGTGCCATCAACTGTACGTAAATAATGCCCTGACAGATCAAGACATTTTATTATTTGCTACATACCCGTGCATTAAGATGTTTATATGATGTTAATGAACTGTCAAATGGTCACAAATCTGAGCTGCCAACAAAAGGATGAGGACTATATCAGAACCCCAGTCATGTGTTAGCTGCCCACAGGAGAATCAGAAAGCTTTTTTTTTCACGTTCACCTCTTCTCGTGTTGCACAGAATCCTCATAAAAAGGAAATTGAGTCTGGGTGTGGTAAAACTCTGAAGCAAAGCTTTGACTGAGCCAAAATATCCGCAGGGGATCACAGTTCAACGGCATGCGTGATAGACTTAAGTAATTAGCCGGCTAAAATTAACACCTATTAAACGCACACTAAGCCAGATATTTGCCTGAATATATCAATGACCTTTTGACATTACAATTATTTTATATTCTAAATTAAATGTCTGCACCTATAAATTAATTAAAAATGTGACTTCACGTTGAACTTTACCATGCCAACGTCAGGCAGTTTCCTTCTTCTTAGATGTTGCGTTTCGTGCAGAAATATTTGTTATGCAGGTTAATTGAATGCATTGCTATTTAATTGAAAGTACATCACAGATAATACATTGTTATTTCAGACATCAGTTCATGGAAGTCTGTGTTTCCTTATACTGTGGAACTACAGTAAGGATGTATAATTCATCACTAGGGTTCTGAGCATAAACTAGAGGGTTTCTGAGCCCTATGGAGAGCCTGGGGCCCTTTCTGTCAGGATCTTCTGAATTAATGTAATAATGTACCTTGCTGCCCTCAAACCTCTGCGGGGGCACTCAATATATTACACGAGCAGGTTGTGTTAGCTTGGATTTATAACATTGCAATAAAGTTTTGGGAGTGAGTGAGTGGTACATAGCAGGGAGACTGAGGAGACTGTCAATATTGAGGCCGGAGAGGATAATTACACAGGATACAATGACTTACTGAATCAAATGTTAAAGCTGACTTGGCTCTAACACAAGCTCGTTGACCATCACAGCCTATGATGCCTCTGTTAAGGTAACATGGTGCAGATGCATCGTAAATCATGTCTCAAACACTTCAGGGCTACTGGAGTAAAGAGCACAACAATCCTGCTGGATGTCGTTTATCATTTAGAAAGCAGAATTCACAAGCATCATCCACTGACGGTTCAGTTCATCTCCAAAGGAACGAGAATCATTAAAAATAAATAAAGTAATTGAGAATAAAATAAATAAATAAAATGTGTTTATGAATATGTGTTGGCTTTTTGATGGCCTGGCCATCTGTTTCCCCCGCCCGCATCCCGAGATACTGGAATAGGCTTCAGCATCTCCACGACCCTACAGATGTTATGAGAAGTGTTTGTGACTGCATCGATGGGTAAATTAATGATTTAAATCAATTTAAATAAATAAACAACATTACATAAAACAACTAATTTAATTAAAAGTAATAATAATTAAATAATGAAGGAAGTCGTACTGGAAAAAGCAGAGACACTTTGAATAAAACCTACTTTGATGGTATGAGTTGCAATGTAAGTCAACAAATTTGAGTGGGTCTATGTTTTTTGACACATTTTTTTTAAACATTTATTTCTTATTTTTTTTCAAAACTGATGTCTCAAATGTTAATTTTGTCCTATCAACTTCAGTAAATCTATGATCCTAAACTTTCCTCAAGGTCACAGATCAATGGCCTTGTGGTGGGAAACAAAATGCACGATGCGAATTTAATCCATTACAACTTGACTAGTACATTGTTCACTGTGTGGCAACAGTATAGAATAGATTATCAGAGAAACAAGCAAACTAAACTGGGCAGGTTTAATAGTGTTTTGTCATTTTGAGTTCAGTAAAGGACAAAATATTGCAGCAGATTAAGAAGTACAAAGATGACAAACAAAATTGCACAATAAATAAATAAATATATAAACAAAGACTGAGACTGCTGATATAAGCAATGACAGATTATAAAGATGTTTTGAATGTATCTGTGCTATGAACCATGTTCAAAGATGCTGTCAAAGGCCAAAAAAATGAAGGTGTATTTTTATATTTTTGAAAGAAGTTTCTTATGCTCACCAAGGCTGCATTTCTTTGATCAAAAATACAGCAAATTACAGTAATATTGTGAAAGTAAAATTTAATTACAATTTAAAATAGCTGTTGTCTATTTTTTTTTATGTTATTTAATCCATGGCAACGCTGTTTTGTTTCCAGTCCAATATGCTGATTTGGTGCTCAAGAAACATTTATTATTATAAAAAAAATATCTAATATTTTTTTTCTAGAGAAAACATCTGTTTCATCTGTGCTTCATATTTCTTATATAAAACTGCAACTTTTTTATATAAACTTATATATATATATATAAACTTATATATATATATATACAAATTTTTTATTTTTCTATATATTTGAAATCAAAATCTTTTCTATATATCGATTTATTCATATATCAGATTAGAAAGAAAGATGTCTCTTCCTTTTAAAATAAATACTGGTATTTTTTTAAGGAATGATGCGAAATGAGTGACTTGTGAGGAAACAGAACGTCAGTGTTGACAGATACTAACATGTCTCAGTATGTGAGTGTTTAAGGAGGACAGAGTTATACCTGCTGTCTGGGGAACAGATGTTAACCAAGAGAACAGCCCTCTAGTAACTGCCAATACACGTTATGCATCATAACAAGAACCTTACATAAACGCCCATCAATTTTTCATGGCTCTGGAACACAGAGGAACAATACCGGAACAGCGTGTATAAACAGCACATGTTTATGTTTACATTTCCATCTTTCTTGTTAAATAATAAATAATGTTCAAGTGATAGACATCATACACACACCACAATGTGTGAAACAATGCAGGCCTCGATATCAACATTCAACATCTGAAAGCTGCCACTGAAAGACAGTAAGGAGTAAGAGTACAGTGGTTGTACTGTACTGAGACACAGTGGTACCAGTCGCAAGTCTACAATGTGACAGCCAGATGAATGTATGTGGGTGCCTTAACACATGCAGACCGTCTCACAGCTCTTCAGGTTTCATCAGAAGTGTGTCTCCAAGCTGTAATGTCCACATTTGCTGTTACAAAACAGCACAGGTGCAGAGACCCATTAAAACAGCAGCAGCACCTGTCATGTGACACACAGGGCTGGAATGCATCAAACCTGTGACAGCATTTGGAAATTTGACCTGGGGCTTTAAAGGGAAATACACTAAATAAATGTAAATTAGACTCAGTATTACTAAAAACAACATCAGCAGAATTTAAAATATTTAAAATACAGTTAAGCTGAAAATGTATTTATTAACCATTAACGGTTAAACTGACTATTTTAAAACTAGATATTATTTTCTCAAACTACTGTTCAGTTTGGGGTTGGTTTAATTTGCTTTAATGCAATTAATTCATAGCAAATTCCCTCCTGCTGAAAATGAGTTATGTATGAGCCATCTATGGGACTGGAGGTGTCTAACAGCTGCCCTTCAGGACTAATCAACAGTCTTTGTCTCCTCAAATAACACTAAAATGAATCCAGCCATCTTCAGTCACGTCTTCAATTCAGCCACTGGATGTGAACATGACTGTAAATTCAGATGAAGATCAGATGAAGGACAGAGGGGTTCGCGTTGAGAGAGGTGGATGAGTGGTCACAGACCCTTAAGAGGTGCACACATGGTCTTTGTAATGTAAAGCAAAACCCTAATGAAAACGGTTCTGCCTCTTTAAAATACAACTCAGTGGACAAACAGTGGATTAGGAAAAACAGAGGCTGACAAGCACCTTTAATCTTTGTCATTTAACAGATCTGTGTTAATTGAAAACAATATGTACAAACCAACATTGTGGAATCAAAGGAAAATGGCATGAAATGGTCAATTACCAATTAGACTGTAAAAAAGATTTTTCAAAGTAAAAGTTTTAATATTGGAGTACGTTTACAAAAAAATTACTACTTCAATGTTTCACTTTTAATTAAATGTGTTACCTGCCATTTCTTTGTAATCATTTATGGAATTTAATTATTTTTTTCAATTTCTGAATGTTATTTTTTTTCAGTGTTCCCAATTCTTCTTGGTTCACTTCCTGTACCATTCTTTGCCCCACTGGAACATTTAAATCGGGCATAAAGAATCTGCTGACCTCCAAAAACCAGTGATCGGCAACACTGCTTGCAAAACAAGTTGATTTTCCACATGGTTGTTTTTGAACAGGGACCACTCAGAGTCTTTTTGAGACATCTAGAGTCAAGTGCTATGACTCAACCCAGGTGCAAAAATAAAGGAAAGAGAGAAAGAAAGACCAAAAAGAAAAGCATTTCATGATCTGGGACAAAGCCTGGGCCTGCTGTTTATTTCATTAGACTCCATTAAGAGTTCACGAGGCCAGAGAGATGGGCCAACATAGCATCACCAGGCTTCATTTAGAAAATGACTCTATATTTCAGTCTGAGGTCACCTGAGGGGACCGTCCACATGCAGATCCACATGCTGAACCTGCATAATGAGATCATTATTCAAACTGAGGATAAATTTTTGTTTCTTTAAGATGGCTGTGGCTTCAAGGTCTGGGCTGGAAACTGAAGCCATCATGAATTATGGCCTTGATCATTGTTTAGGAGGAATGTCCTTGTAGTGGAGTTTATTGGATAAAACCATATGCCAAATAAGTAATTGTAAATGGGATTGTCATTTAAAGGTAAACACATAAAGATCTTAAAGTTATACAGTGTTTGTCTAGGTTCTGTAAACAGGTGTATGTTCACGAGGCCATGTAAACAATCACCTGCAAAGCAAATCTGTTCACTTGTTATCTACACCCGGAGCAATTTTCAGAGATGACTTTCAGATGTCACAATCTTTAGGACCAAGCAAATGTCAGAACGCAACCAAAGACAATTTACTGAGCGAAATGAGAAAAAGGATCAATACAGATAATTTCCTTCCATCAACAAATCAGTGAAGCAAACTCGTAAAAGTACAAGCTGCCCTTTAAAGTGTTGAATACGCTACCAGCCAAACTCCCTCAGTTTTTTATTATATAGATAATCAAAAACATAATATTACTAGTGCTGGGCAACGATTAATGTGTTAAATGTGTGTGTAGTGTATATATTTATTATGTACATATGAATACACACACATGCATGTATATATTTAAGAAATTTTTTTATATATTAAATATATTTAAATAAATATAAATTATATGAATATAAATATAATATGTAAATACATGTATATATTATATTTTCAAAATATATACTGTATGTGTGTATACATATACACACACAGTATCATTATATAAACACACACACACACACACACACACAAAGATCAATTAGTTAATTACACACACACACATGTGTATATATATATATATATATATATATATATATATATATATATATATATATATATATATATATATATATATATATATATATATATTGTTTTTATTCAAAATTAGGAAATACAATTAAGAAATGTATATATCAACTAGTGTATTCATTCAAAAATGACATGTTCAATTTGACTTTAATTGACACTTGTATTTAAATGTAACAATAAAAATTAAATTGACAAATCACTTAAATCATTTTAATAAAAAAAAGGTAATGTATTGGTAAGTTGCGATTTCTTTATATTTTTTTTTATTTAAAATGTCCATTATTTTAGTATTTTACTATTACACCTATTTAATATGTAATTAATTAATTCACTGGTACATAAATGAAGGATTAAAAATGCCTAGTTTAAAAAAAGTTTTTCATTTATTTAATTTATCGTTTTTGTCCAGGAAGTGGTCACAAATTTAATGTTTTTTTAAACGGTATTCAGTCTGCAGTTTGCATATACCATTTTAGTATTTAAGAAACTTATGTGTATTTATATTGGTCTACTAAACCATTTTAACACATTTAAGCATAAGCTTTAGATGAAATGTGCAATGTGTCCTGGTAATACATCTATTTAAAGACAGTTCTGGTGGAACAGGTTAAATGTGTCTTCTTCAGCATTCCTGTGATCTGATCAGCCACAGGGACACAGATAACACTTGTCCTTGACAACACAGAACTGAAATATGGCAGCCTTGCACCTGTTGAGCAAACGGGACCCCTTAACAGGCAGAGGAATCTCACTGGAGTCTGTGGGTATTCAGTCAAACGAAATCTCAGGTTTAAATTCCTCCCTACTGAATCAACAGATCACTTAAAGCGGGCTTAATCGAATCCTTAAGGCTGGATTGATAGGGTAAACAGCCTGTGATTTCGTTAACCATCCTGGCTGCTTCACAGACACAAGGTTTCTGCCTGGATGTGTGTCTGCTACAGTCAACCGCAGTGTCTAATTCAATCCAAACTCAATTACCCTCTCCACTATAATGGCCTTTAATAACAGGGTTTACTTGCAGGAGAGCAGTTCACGAGAGCATTGCACTCCGAGAGAGCAGTCCTGTCACTCAAATATATAGCAGTGATAAAATCAAGTCTGCTTGTAGCGATAACACTCCACTTTTACAATGCATTAGCATTCAAACACACTAATATTGCATCTCTCTTCTGAGACCGTGACCACAGTTGCTGATATCCCAACAGAATTTACAATCACACTTAACAGCACAGAGTAAGAAATGTGAATGTGAGTGTTTGCTCTTACCCGCCGTACGCTCCAAAAGTGAAACTCCTCTTTCTCTGTGGCATCTTGGCTAATGGATACAGCTGAGTGAAAAACAGAGAGACAGAACTCTACAGAGACACCAGCACTGCCTCTGTCTCCCTGGACTGACTGGGTATGTGTGTGAAAGTGTTTTTTTTTGTGTGTAACTGTACACATGCAGCACGCTGTCCTTCCTTTCCACTCCCCTGGCTCTCTCTCTCTCACGCCTCCTTGGCAAATAAGGGACAGAGACGCTGGCTCTGTCCACTTTTAGTCGCCCCGGTAACCGCTCCCCACTTCTCATTCATATCAGTGCTATTGTAAACAGGCAGAAATGGAGCAGTACCTAATGTCTTTATAATGTCTTTTAAAATACACTCATTACATCTCAGTGAAATTTCAGGTCTGCTAAGGTAATAATGAAAAATAAAAAAAACTGGACTGGAGGGAGGAAAAAAATAAAATAAAATTGACATGGACCAACAGTTAATCAATTATAAAAGGAAGAAAGAAAGTAACAGTAACCTTTAAAAATATAGTTTAAAATGTTATATATATACATATATATAAACAATCAGAGTGCCTTATCACTATTTTGATTTTGATTTCCCAAGTCCACTATTTAGCTTATAGCCCATTAGCATTGGCAGTGTGGTCGCCACTTGCATTGCTAATACTCCATTCACACACATTAACATTGCTTTACTCACTGTTACTTGCTTTAATGATGGATGTATGTCTAACTTTGAGAGCAGGTGAGGACACGTTAGAGCTGCATTCGGTGTTACTGTGTATAGACCATCAGGGCCATATACAGAATTTCCTCTCAGACTTGTTGGTCACAGCTGATCAAGCACTAATTGTTGGAGATTTTTTTTACATATTCATGTTGATAATACAAATGATGCATTAGCACTTGCGTTTACTGAACTAATAAACTCTTTTGGAGTCAAGTAAAATGTCACTGGGCCGACTCATCATTTTAATCATACACTAGATTTAATTATATCACATGGAATCGATTTTACTGATATAGATATTGTTCCTCAAAGGGATGATGTTACTGACCATTTCCTTGTATCGTGCATGCTGTGTATAACTGATATTAACTATATGGCTCAGCATTACCGTCTGGGCAGAACTATTGTTCCAATCACCAAAGACAGATTCACAAATAACCTGCCTAATTTATCTTAACTGCTATTTGTACCCCAAAATACACATGAACGAGACAAAATGACTGGCAATGTGTCACTATATTCTCTAATACATTAGAAGCTGTTGCACCCATCACAATGAAAAAGGTTAGAGAAAAATGTACTGTGACATGGTATAACAGTTATACCCACTCTCTCAAGAAAGAAACTCATAGTCTTGAGTGCAAATGGAGAAAAACTAAATTGGAAGTTTTTAGAAATGCATGGAAAAACAGCATGTCCAGCTATAGACAGGGCCTAAAAACTGCCAGGGCTGACCATATCCACAAACTCATTGAAAATAACCAAAACAATCCAAGGGTTTTTTTAGCACAGTGGCTAGATTAACAAATAACAAGATGCCACCTGATTCAAATATTCCATTGACATTTAATAGTATTGACTTTATGAATTTCTTCACTGATAAAATAGATAACATTAGAAATACAATAGTGAAGGTAGATTCTACAATGTCTAATACTTCAATTTCATCCATCGCACCCAAAGATAATCTGCAGTGCTTTACAACTATAGGACAGTTAGAGCTAAATAAACTTATAACTACATCTAAACCAACAATATGTTTATTAGATCCTGTACACATTCCTTTCTGCAAAAAATATCTGTGTTCAGTCAGGTTTCAGGCCCCACCATAGCACAGAAACTGCTCTCATTAAAATTACAAATGACTCACTTCTTGCATCAGATCAAGGCTGCATCTCATTGCTAGCTTTACTTCATTTTAGTGCTGTGATCGACACCATAAATCATGACATACTCATAGATCAATTACAAAACTATAACTTTAAGGGCAGGCTTTAAGATGGTTTAGATCCTACCTGTCCAATCGCTATCCTTTTAATTATTTAAATGGGGAGTCATCTCATTTATCACCAGCAAAATATGGAGTGCCACAAGGATCTGTCCTAGGTCCTCTGCTATTTTCAATATACATGTTGCCCCTTGGTAATATTATAAAAAAATACAGGATTAGTTTCCACTGTTGATACTGATAATACTCAACTATATATCTCAACGAGACCAGATGAAACATCAAAATGATCTAAGCAACAGTAACAGAGTGTGTGTTACAAATGTAGAAGATTGGATGACCAATCCAAAACAGTACACTCAATCTCGTAGATTAGTTTGCAACTAGATGGATGTACTGTTACTTCCTCTACAGTGAAAACTCTGGGTGTTATATTAGACAGTAACTTGACAGTAAACCAGTATTTCCCATATTACAAAAACAGCATTCTTCCATCTTAGAAACATTGACAAGCTGAAGCTACGAAACATGTTACCTGTTTCTGATGCAGAAAAGCTAGTTCATGCATTAATTACCTCTAGACTGGACTATTGTAATGCACTTCTAGGTGGTTGTCCTGCATCTTCAATAAATAAGATACAGGTATTCCAAAATGCAGCGGCTAGAGTCCTTACCAGGTCAAGAAAATATGATCATATTACCACAGATTTACAGTCTCTGCACTGGCTACCTATTAAGTTTGTATCAGTTACAAAATATTATTACTTGCGTATAGGGCCCTAAATGGTTTAGCTCCTGTGTACCTAACTAGCCTTCTACTACGTTACAATCCATCACGCTCCCTAAGGTCACAAATTGCTGGACTTTTAGTAGTACCTACAATAGGATAACAAAGTCCACTAAAGGAGGTAAAGCTTTTTCACATTTGGCTCCCAAACTCTGGAATAGCCTTCCTGAAAATGTTCGGGGTTCAGACACACTCTCTCGGTTTAAATCTCTTTCGCCAAACAGTCAAATAATGCATCTCATAATTTTGGACTGGAGTTATATCTGATCAAATGCACATTATTCTTTAGCTTGGGTTAAACTAATTCATTTGACTTGGTTTACTTGGTAGCAGCTACGCTAATTATGTCTCTATTTGTTTCTCTGTTTTGCCACAAGCTCCATTCTGGATCCAGAACACCTCAGAAGAAATGATGCCAATCTCAGAGGACCTCAGATGATGCTAACCCTGAAACAACAAAGAACTAACAAATATTGCTACAAGTGTGATAGCATCATATAATAATTGCTGTTAATAGTGTTCATTGTCTGTTCGAATACGTTTTTTATCAATTTTTCTGAAAATTTCTGCCATATGCACATAAATTGACGGTCACCACTGATAAGCTACTACTAAATATTGAATAAGTTGTATTTTCTGTAAAGTTGTTTTGCAATGATTTGTATCGTAAAAAGCTATACAAATAAACTTGAATTGAATTGAATATAGCGCTGTTGCACTATGGACATTTCCCTGATCCCGCCCCCTATCTCTCTCCCTTTTCACTCCGTCAACTCTGATCGTTCCTGTTATAATAAATGTGAAAATTCCAAAAATAAATCTTAGAAAAACAAATGAATAATGTGCTAAAATTAATGAAAAAATAAAACATTAATAAATAAATTAAATATAATAGTCTCTAAAAACATTTTTCAATAAATAAAAGAAATCTCTCAGATCAGCTGATATCAATATATCATACACCCTAAAATCATTATAGTTGACACTAGAGGGGGAAAAACACTAGGTATTGTGTCGTTCATAATAACAGCTGCTCAAACAAAAGCATTGTGTCAACTGTTGACACAGACTTGTGTTCTGTTTCGAATTCACTTAACTATTTATCTAACACACATACCTACTTCTCTGTTCTGAGCATGTATAATAAATGAGTCTGGGACACAGTCAAAGGAGAAGTGTATCTGTAGGTCAGTAATTTAAAAACTTGCTTTGCACAGAAGGACTAGGGAGACAGTAAAGTCTGAGTCTAGCAGTAATGTCTTTCTGACTGAGCAAAACACAGCTGCTCTGCGCCATGGTTGAGTTTGAGGATTTATCTGCTTTTAAGCAGTTTCGAGTCTTCTTGGACTCTCGCTGGTACGTGTTTTTTTGTTCTTTATCAGGATTGGATGGCACACAGACTTCCAAAAGAACACAGAAGCTGAGATCTCCTCAGAGATAGTCTTTATTGACCCTGACGTGCTGCTCTCAAACCCAGACGGTCCAACACATCTAGCCAGCGGCTGAAACCACACTGACAAGAGAGTCTAAAACTGCTGACTCATGGGTGAAATCCAGGTTTACGACAGCGAATTCAATAAAATGACTCCTTGGCACTTTTCCACTGACTCAAAGATCTGTAAGAGGAAACTCATGCACACAAAGACATCCAGTAAATTGGCCTGCTTCACACCGCACACATAAACATCACATTTTTATGTCTATGTGGCATCCATATCAACGAGTACAACTGGTTTACATTGTTTACATAAACACTAAAGTGTTAGAATTGTAGCACCTATCATATTTTTTTGTTTGTTTAGTATTTTGATTGTACATAGTGTGCTAAAATCAGCAGAAAATTGTACTATCCTTTAAAACATTTGAGCAAAACAGAATTTTAACCCACGGTTTAATAAAAACAGAGTAATACTATGTTACATAAATAAATATAGAATTTATATTTATAAAAATGTATTATAATATCTTGAGTATATAATATTTTTTAATATTTGTAAAATACTTATTAATTATAATACATAAATACTTATTAAATACTGTATATTAGCGCTGTCCAACAATTAATTCCATGCAAAATAACAGTTTTTGTTTACATAATGTGTGTGTACCGTGTATATTATGTATAAATTACAGTTACAGTATATTTTTAAATTCATATAATTTAAATGTAAATATTTTTAATATATAAACATACACTTTTTCTTAAATATATGCATGCATGTTTCTCTATTTATATATACGTAATAAATATATACACACACACACACACACACACACATATTTTATGTAAAAAAAATATTTTGGAAGCAATTAATCGCAATTAATCATTTAACTACACACATATACATACATACATACATACATACATACACACAAGTTTTAATATTATACATTGTGTTTTAATCATATTTGTAATTTTTAATTGTTTAATGTGCATCATTATAACATTACATATGTATATATCAGACACATATATACACAGGGCCTAAAAAAAAAAAAACAGGCAGTTTTGGTGAGTGTTAATTTAAGGCCCTGTATTTACATTCTTGCAACTGCTTATACATACAGTGTGAAATGGGGCGTAGTCCTCAATTCAAATCTAACTTTATAGTGACTGACTGGCCAACCAAATGAAATGGATTTATCTACCTACAGAAAGTCCTGCTACATGAAAGCCCTGACATCATGTGCCTGAATATATCGTCAATCCATCTGTAGAGTAGACAGCCTGTCCTCATTGACTCAGATGGCTGCTCTCAACTGAAAGACATTTGCTCTTAGGGAATAAACTGCCAGGTAGACATTGATCAAACCAGAATACTGTTTACACAGCTCTTATTTTTTTGCTCCGGACCACCGCTGTTCATCATTTCAAGGCTTGAGACAGACCAAGATGCTCCACAGAGAATGCTTATTGTTTGAGGGGCAGGCGGAGGACATATCAGTTACATCTCAAACAAATGAACGTGGCAGGTCCCATTCACAAGCCAATAAACCCTCACGTCCCTTTACAGCACCTGAGCAAAGGGGATTTTCAACAGTGAGACCAAGGAACTAATATGAGCCTTGAACTTATTACATGTTGGTGAAGACAAAAGTCAGAGTCAAGGCGAAAATTCATAGGCTATAGTTCGAAAACTCCTGTAATAACACAGAGGCTCTGAAAAATACAGCTCCATCAAAAATCTGCTTTCAGCTCAAATAAAAAATGTAGACAGTGGTGTAGTTGTTTATGAGCCGTTTATCCTGTGGCGTGAAAAGGTCCAGCCTGCTTCCCTTCAGACGGGAGGGTTAATTACACTATAACATTTACTCTGTCTCATGATAAACACCTTGCTTATGGCCACAGCATATGAAAGTGGTTTGACCAAGGTTAAGACTATATTTCAAATGGAGAAGAGATGATTTAAAGGGGGCTGGTATTTAAAAAGTAATTGTGCTGGAAATAAACTACAGCTTATCTTTGCCTGCATTTCATTTTTATCAGTCTTTCACTCTGCACTTCAGCCATGCTAAAGCAAGATTACTTTCTGTAAATCTTTACTCATAAAACTCTTTTATGGGTGTCTGGAGCTTGTTTCAGATGGAAAACAGAACTGCTTTTCACAGGCAGTCATGGGCTTGTGATGTTTAAAGAGACCGTAGATGTGCTAGGAGAGGTTAAGAAGTGTCCACATGACTTCACGTCCCAGCAAGGGAAGCAGACATGGCCTCGTGCACACTGCAGTCTTTCACTGGAGCTCAGTGCACCGCTGCAGACACACTGAGAAAGAGACGCTTGTTCGAGTACGCCATGAGCTTCCCTAGACGAACTGGACTCACATGAAAAAAAAAAATAAAATAAAAAAACTTAAAGAGGTCTCAAACTACCTTTGTCTCTGAGGTCTACTTATCACGTTTTCAAGATACATAAAATTTCTGCATGAAATAAAACAGGATAGAAAATAGCCTTTAGGTTCTAAATAGTTTTTTATTTATGTAGCATAATTGCACAAAGTTATGGTCAGACTATTCTGTTTTAGCTTCTAATTTAAATCAAAAACTGCTCATGCTGCATGTTTGTAGCAACCTTTATTTATTTATTTTAAACGTAGTGGTTGCCTTTAATTTTTATATGAAGAGATTTATTTAATTAGTATTATTTATCTGATTTGGAATTCGTTTCTAAAATTTCAATTTAGCTTTGTTATTTATTTCAGTTTTACATATAAATATGCAAAATTTTGTCTGAGAAATTATTAAAAGGACACAAATCGGTTTCAATATCTGTTCTGTTCAGGGGCATCGCTAGGAGTTCTGGGCCCTGTGCACTGAATTTGCTATGACCCACCTCAAAATCCTGTTCAGTTGCACAGGATTGTGGGATATCAAATGCAACAAAGGATATATCAAAGCTGCCTTCAAAAACTGATCAGGTGCAGGCATCTCGGTAGACAGGATGTGAAACGATCATGATTTTAGACATTCCTTGTTGCTGTCTGTGGAAGCAGAATTTTTCAGCTTTTCGACCTGACATATGAAACTGCTTTTGATAATGAGGTTCAGCTGGACTAGACACAAACAGGTCTGGTTACTGCCGACCCTTTTCAATTAAATCAACACTTAAAAAGAACCTAATAACAGCATAAAGTTGGTTAAAAGGTCTTACCGAGTAATGTGGGCACACTATGCCAAACATGAAGGAAATTCCAGAAATGATGAGGAAGATGATTGAAATACACCAGTCTGGAAAGGGTTACAAAGCTATTTCAAAGGCTCTTGGACCTAAAAAAACACCATAAAAGCCATCACCTCCAAATGGAAAGAACTCAGCACAACAGCGAACATTCCCAGAAGTGGCTGACCTTCCAAAATTCCTCCAAGAGCACAGCAACAACTCATCCAAGAAGCCACAAAGGACAGCATCGAAGGAACTGCAGGCCTCTCCTGCAACATTAAAGGTCACTGTTCAGGACTCCACTACCTGAAAGACACTGGCCAAGGCATCCATGAAAGAGTGGTGAAGCGAAAACCACTGCCAACAAAGAAGAATATTAAAGGGTCAATTGTTTATGGTTTTGTACTGTTCTCCGAGGTCCACTTATAATGTTTTCAAGATTTCTACATCAAAAAATGGATGCTTCTGATTTAGATTAAAATGCATAAATAATCATTACATATATCAGATGATCTGTAATGCAGACAAAGCAATAGTGCAGATTGGCTTCAATAAGTTGTTTTAAGGCTAACGAGAACATTTTGAGCTCTGAGACTTACAGAATGTTTTTATAGTACAATGACTTTTTAAATGTCAAAAGAGCAAGGGAATTTTGATTCTTCAGTTATTGACCCCTATAAGGATCATCAGAATTTTGCCACCATGATCCTTTCATAAATACAGTACACACAGACATTACAGACACACATTACACACTTTCTTAAGTTTACTGTTAGAATGCTAAGA
Organism: Carassius auratus; assembly: GCF_003368295.1. Classification (NCBI taxonomy): domain Eukaryota; kingdom Metazoa; phylum Chordata; class Actinopteri; order Cypriniformes; family Cyprinidae; genus Carassius; species Carassius auratus. The sequence continues at coordinate 857,830 of NW_020523286.1, read as the reverse complement.
AGAGGCATTCTCTAAAAATGATTTCAGAATTCATCACAGTGCATAAACAGAAGACCATCAAATTCACTTTCTCAGCAGACACTAGATCTCTCTCATCCCAGGAAACACCTTGCTGGATCAATGACCTGACTAAGTGACTGTTTATGGGCCTCTTCCATGCCCATCGATTTTAGTGCCATGGAGAGAAGATCTATTATAGTAATAATGGATGCCTGGTGCTATGATGCTCCTGTGCCAGCTAGAACAGACCTACAGTCAAAGGATGACACACAACCAGAGTTCATTTCTCTCTTCTTAGGCTGAAAGCTCAATCCTTCTCTTTCACATGGATTTATGCATCCATTTGTACAACGTCAGATGCTCATACTGTTCAGGGCAACACTGTACTGGCACCTACTGGCAGATAATGAAACTGCAATGAAAAGTGAATTTCCTTATACAGGCCAAAATAAATAAATACAAATTCCAGTAGTTTTATTGCATAAAAGTAGTGCATAAAAGCAACTCTCTTTTCTAATATGTATATCATGAGACAGCACGACACAGCATGCATAAAGTCTCACTAACAAGACTGCACAAGAGAAATAATATAATAATAATATTTTCTTAAGATGACCGTTAATTTAACAGTTTCAAATGACCTAAACAAAGTATTGCTGAATTTCATTTAAGACGACTGCTTAAAAACTCAAATCTTCACACATTTAATTAATAAATTTGTTTCATGTATTTATAACTTGATATCATGCTGCATACAGCAGGATGTCAAGTAAATAGCAAAAATAGCATCTTTCGTGTCCAGTGAAACTACTCAGAAATTCATACTTGTAGTATCTCGCAAGTTGTCCAGCAGAGAGAGCTGTACTTATGTATCACAGCAGAGCTAAATGACTTTCTTATCTGTGTGATGCAGCAATACACCTGGAGCTTCCGGGGATGCCCTATATAACATTCATTCAGAGCACACTGTACAGACTCACACTGCCGTAACTGCCAAGCGCTGCACTGTCTGTGCATGACCACGGAGTATGTGGATGGATTCTCTGAGATACATGAATGCAAGATTCAGAAGAACATTCTGTTTTGAGAGCATGTGGAAAATAAATGCAACTTTAATAATAAATGACAACAATACTGTACTCCGATACCAAATGACTGATTTCAGTCAGTTCATTATTTCTTCTTAGCTCATTTTTCAAATACTGTATATTATTGTTAATAATGTCCTGAGTTTTACTATCAGTTCAAGCCTGAAAGGGGAACAGAGTCGCGTGACAGACACAATGATGCTTGTATGTGTTTGCAGTACACAAGCTACTGACGGTTAAGACAGCTGACTCCACTGTGTGACCATCTCTCTCTCACACATGCGCAAAACTATGCATTTGAACATACAATAGTAAATACTTAAACTAATATGAAAACATACTTAGCCGATTCAGAAGCACCAGACTGTCATTGCAAAGTCAGAATTACCTCTTCTCCTAGTTTCACGAAACGGTCCGCCATTAAATGCATCGCTCTTCCGTTGTAATTTGTGAGCAATCTTAAAGATTCCTAAATGCATCTACTTTTAGAAGGCCAAATAAAGTGCTTTCACCTAGATACACACAGCATCTCCCTGACATGGCTGCTTCAACACTAGCTGTGTTTACCGAAACCATGGCTTTTTTCTTTTTGCGAACATTTAGGCGGCATTACGCAAATATTTCCACACAGTGACGTAGACATGTGGGGGAGTGTTTGAATGGGTTGTTTTAGGGGGACGTGTCAGAGTCTTAACTTTGATAAAGAATATCTCTTTGGATTTGAGACTTCAGTCTTCGCAACTTTACAGATCTTCTTTATGCACCAAGAGCTTGTAACACTCCAAAGAGAAAGGAAAAGCAAAACTTGAAAACATCTTTGTCTTATAACAGTCTATAAGTGTGTTCCAGCTTTCCCTCTCTAAATTCAATAATCTCTTTGCTCTATTTTGAAGGACATGAAACAATCAAATTCTAAGAAAGAGAGAGTTAATAAGTTTGATGGGTTCAGGAGAGTCTAAGACAAGATACAGGCAAGTGTAAAAAACAAGCGAGTATTCAGGGAAGACACATCATGCTGGACTGTCCATCACAGAAACCAGCCAGTAGGTTTTGGCTCTCGTGTAAGTGTCATCTTAATGAATCATTCAGTAAAAGCAGGCTCTTCAGCTCAGCAAGAGAACTGGGCATTAAGTAAAGGCTATCTGTCAGCCGCAGACACTGTCTGTCTATCCTATTTTCAGTTAGCCCGTTACTCTCTGAAGGCCATCCAGTTTTCTCCTCACCTACTGTCACTTTTCTCCCTGGGAAGCCTTCCAAAATAAAATGACAACATTACTTCCACAGCTCTGAAGACTTGGAGCACTGTTCTTCTAGCATTCTGATAACTTGATGAAGATAAACACACACACACCAACTGTTCATCTTATGAATTTAAGAGACACATACATTTGTCCCCTATGAAAGATTGTTCCTGCCACAGGGAGAGAAAAGGTAATTTTGACTTTATATCTCAGAATTCTGACTTTTTTCCTTTTAATTAAAAAAAAAAAAAAAAAGTCATAATTGTTAGATGTGAAGTGAGAATTATGAGAAATAGGCTTTGTTTATTTATTTGGTTTATTCCATGGTGGAAACAATAAAACATAATTGTGAGATAGAAACTCTGTAGTGGAAACAAGCCTCTAGCCCCTTCTGCGATCCATCCCTCATTTTTATTTATCAATTATATATAGACTCAAATGCCAGTAAATGCTAATAAATATCCAGAAAGTGCACAAATTTACTACCACCATGAGTATGACCCAAATCTTTAAAGTTAATCATTTTTCTGTCACAATATTTCTGTTACTCTCGGAACCCAGGGAAACACAGGAGACAAGAGATCCAAACGCAGTGTGGTTTAATGGGTAATCCAAATCAGAATCCAACAAGCAGGGGTCAAAACCAGAAATCAATCCAAACAAGCAAACAATAGGGATAGGTACAGGAACAGGAACTGGAAAGTCGGAAGACGAGGAAACTGGGTGACGGAATGAAAGGACTCTATGAAGACAAACAGAAAAAGACTGGTTAATATAGACAGGGTAATGACAATCAAGTGAAGGCACCTGAGTTCAATTAACAGGAGTGCAATTACTGTTATGGAGGGACAAGGCTTTGTAGGAATTGTAGTGCCTACGGTGAGGTGCCTATGGGGAAGTGAGACCACTAGTGGAGACTCAGGGAAACAGAGACCAGACAGGGTGACAATTTCAAGTTCTTTTCATCTCCTCCAAAAACCTGTTCCATTTGGTAAAAAGATCAAATAATGCTGTTTAGTATTGAGTTTAAATAACAGATGACAGCAGCTGTGGAAAACAATAAATGCAAATATCACACATATGGAATATCTCTCGTTCCCTGCAACTCAAATTATATATGAAATGCAAGTAAATGCTAACTAATCTCAAACTGTAATTTTCAGAAAGTTCACAAATTTATGATGCATATATTTAAAGATAGTCGTTTTCACATAGCATATTTTTTGGTGCACAATATTTCCAAAGAACATCAAGTTCTTTTCATCCTCTCTAAGCATCTGTTCCATTCGGTAAAACATCAAATAATGCAAGCAAAATGTTTTGAATTACTGTGGCAGATACAGTAGACAACAGCAGCGAAGCAGTGAAAACTCCAAGCAATCACAACAGAATGTCAGATTGTTTTATTTTTCAAAAGAGTGAAGATGACATCAGTGCTGAGTAAGTGGCTCCAATGGTCACTCCAACAAATAAACAGAATAAGCTTCTGCACTGAGCATATGTCAACAGGCATTCTGCAGCCAACAAACCCATTCAATTAATGAAGCATTTGCCATTTTTTTTACCAGGAAACAGCACATCTCAAACAACAAAGTGCTTTGCTGGCAATTAGATGGGCAGTTTAATTTCTTAAAATGCCAATGCTATAAAGCAGTGTGTTTGTTTGCCAGCCTCTAGATTAAAATGCCTAACTAAATCTTCCACTTAAAAGTGAACTGAACATCTCTCAGGGTGAAGGAGAAAGGGACGAGACCTTTGCTCCTTAGCTCTTTATTAAAGACTTGGCTTATTTAAAATCACTACAGCTAAGCAGAATGTGATCTGCAAACTAAATATTGAAAATTAAATGCTACCAATAATAATAGACTGCAATCCCATCTGCTCACTCTACTAATGCCGCAGACAGAGACGACATGAATGCGGACTTAATTTTTCTCTGCAATTGTAAAGAGCTGAAGAAATGAAGTGCAAATGGCATAGCTTACGCTAATGACATTACGGTGGGGATCCGCAATGAGCCAAGCTGCTAACTGAGATTGGCAGCACATCACTGCTAGAAGCCATGAATACAGATGAAGAAGCTTCTGAACCGCACACTTCATAATCAAGAACATAATAAACATGCTCTAATAGATTGTGTCGGTATGCAAATTGAAACAGTAAATGACTTTGGTTGATTTTTAAGGACTTCTCATCCAAATTTATAAACTGGCTTAGTTTTTAGAGAAAGATATCACAAGGAAAATATATTACCTTTATCTGGGGGAAAAACTGCATTTCAAAATATTCATTGGAAAACTACAGTAGATAAAAACTAGAAAAATGAATGAAAAAAAAAAGTTCAAATTCAAAAAGTGTGGGGTCAAAAGAGTTTTTAAAGAAAACCCTCTTATGCTCACAAAGGCTTTTCAAAATAAGAAATACAGTAAAAACAGCGATATTGCAAAATATACTAATTTAAAATAACTTTACATATTTTAAATGTAATGTATTCCTGTTATGGGAGAGCTGAATCTTCAGCAGTCATTACTTCAGTCTTCGGTGTCACATGATCCTTTAGAAATCATTCTAATACATAAAAAAATATTTCTTACTGACCAAAATTTTTGGTATGTATAAAGATATGATTTACAGAGCCAGTGCCAGTGTCAGTGCGGCTCCTGCCAATTCTTTCAGGGGGGGCAAATGTTTGCTCAATTAATGAGGATAGGTCACCCATTCAATTGATAAATTAACGGCTAGTTAAAGATTGTAAAGGGAACTGAACTACTATAGTATTAAAAATAAACTGACATTAGAAATCAATCTCTTGCTCTCCTTATGTTTTTCTATATGCATGTTAACACAATTCAGCAGCAAATGAAGACTGACGCCAGGATGTGGTTTTTCCCCAAAAAAACATTTACTTCGATTTCAGTTTAATAAGAAATAATCGAAGTCTCATAAATCACTGTTTACACAACTCACTTAAGTTATATTACACTACTCATTTATATCACATTACACTGCTTCCCTAATATCCATATGCATCTTTCCTCTTTCATGTTTTTTCACCATCTCCGAGAGATGATGCATTTCGGTGACACCTGTAGTTGTCTATGCGATGTCCGTCATGCTCTCGCGATGGAACAAAATACAGCATTAAATTAGCAAAATACCTTTACATTTGATAAAGATATTTAAGTAGTTTTTTCTTGTTGGTAAAATTCAAACTCATTGAGATTGCCTTGCAGTGCCTGTAGTTAGAAAAAAAAAATCTTTTAATGGAAGTCTATGAGAGCACCCACAGAAATCGCCCCAAAAAGGGGCGGTACTAACCGATGAGCCAGAGAGAGACATGCACTGCTCTTGTCATATTATCACAACTATGCAGTGTTCTTAACCACATAATGCATATTTTAGGTTTCAGACATTTAAATACACTAGAACTAGTAAAACAATACATTTAGAGTTTGAAAAATACACACATATGTCTATGGAAGCAACAATAATCCATTCAAATTTAATTTGCAGATGTGCTTTATTCATATCAGATACACATAGTTTAAGTCACTATAAATTTCACTCCATTCTTCACCCAGTTCAGCGGCCACTTATTACTTGTATTTCGTAAGAAAAAGAAGAATTCACGTGCTGTAAATCCAACTGACAGGTCTTTCTGCACTGCAGCGCAAACAAACATGGTGGCGCCCATCTCACATAACAAATCACACTCAAGATCATTTATAAAGATTTTTAAATGAGAAAACACACTAATTTAGATCTATCTGTGAATCGGAATATCAGATTGTTCATGACATTATATGCTAGTTTGTGCACAGAACACGGCGCACAAGTCCTCAATTGAGTTTTTAGGCGTGTTGTGTTTGAATGCTTTAAACTGTTGTGAATGTTTAAATTGGCAAAGCTTAAGTGCAAATGATAAGCTTTCATGACCAGCAGTGCGGCAGTGGGCCGTCAACTGTCCCAAGCATAGGGGCCCTCAGTCATGGGCCCCTATAAAGCCCCTTTCACACTGCCATTCCGGCAAATACACGGGTAAAGTGTTCTGGATATTGTTCCCGGGTCGCTAGATTTTGCACTTTCACACTGCAAGTGATTACCCGGGATATGTGCGTGCTTTCACACACAACCCGTTAAGATACCGTAACGACATGTGAAATCAGGGTGTGACGTGTAATGTATGAGTCGAAGACGTTAGGCACGTTATACTTTCACTGAAGCAAGCGAACGATCTCGGCATCGGCGCGAAAAGTGAGAAACTAACTGATCTCTGTTTCATTACAGTTTGCACATATTTTTCCATCGCAAATGTTGATCTTCCTTCAAAACAGCCGGTAAAAGAGTCGCGCAATAATGTGCGTCATCACTGCGACATGCCATTAGATCTGGCTTTTGTTCACACAGCGCTCGTCCCGGGTTGAACCCGGCAATGTTACTAGGTCCCCGACCCGGGTTCAATGTCGGGTTCAATCCCGGGATGTGTTTGCTTTCACACAGAAGGCGACCCGGCAATTTTCCGGCAATATGCCGGGTCCGACGTGCAGTGTGAAAGGGGCTTAATAGTCACCACTTTTCACCCCAGTATGGATGGCCCTTGGTCTGAATTAGAATTTAATGCTGGTTCTTAGTTAGCCACTACAGTATTCCGTTTAGAGTCATGTAGAGATTTATAGTTTTAATGATTGCTCTGATGGACATGCGCAAGGTTTCTAAAACAATAAACAATAAAACAATTACAAACTGAATAACTGAAATGTTCTTCATGTCACAATAAAGTAAACAACATAGCTCACCCTTATGAAAGGAAAATATATTTACCAATATATTTCTTAAAATATATTGTGATATATTGTCATATATTATTTTCCCTTTTTATTTTCTAATATTTAATATATTTGAATACATTTAATAATATATTGATGATACATATATTATATTATATATTGCAAAATATACAAATCATTGCCGCTTTTAATATTTTCCAATATATTGCAATATATTTTTGTTCCATAAGGGCAGCATTATAAAGTATCCTTTTTTGCTAATACAAGTTATAATAGCCGTCATCTTACACATTAAGGGATCAATCAATCAATCACACGTTACAGTGTGCAACTCATATACAGTAATCAGTTTGCGGTAATCGAAATGAATTAAACTGGTAAACAGTGTCTGCTACAAATACAAACACAATTCAACAATTTATCAATGCAAATAACACTAAACGTACTTTGTCCATCACTCATGATACAACGTCTTTATAATGAAAGCAATCAAGCAAAGTCTCCAGTCAGAATGGCTGATGCAACACTAGAGCGCAATCCTCGTGATCAGTTTTACTATGTCCGTATCCTGGTAATTTGTGTAACTCTGAAAAAAGCAAAGGTTGTGCTTTAAAACAAGCACAAAACAACTAAATCAATATTCCATCAACAAACAGCAAGTTAATCTTGCCGTTAAGCCAATTCCTGTTCAATCTAGAGGCTCAGATCTACTAAAAGTAGTGTTTATAGCTGAGATGCATTCTCCACGTTTGATTTTTTCCCTTTGTGTTACCCCTGCTATAGTTTATTCTCCAAACAGAGAAAATATCAGCAATCATCAACCAACAAATCAAAATGTTAGTTCCTGAAATAAATGTTAGGTTTCCTTTAGAAAACGACATTTTCACTAAATAAAATGACATATTATGCCAAATAAGTTTTTCAGAGATTATATAAGGTTCAAAAAAGGTTAGATGAGTTAAAAAAAGAAGTCTTCCAATTATAAGACAATTATGGTATGCTGAAAATCTGAATAAGCAATTAGCAAGTAACTGTGAATGTGAATGTGTTTAAATCCCCTTTTATAACAAACAGCTACAATATTTCAACTAGCAGCCTCTACAGCAGTTTTCTTATCAGACACTGATTTATAGAGCTCCCCTTACGAAAATTAACCATGGTTTTACTACAAATAAAACCAAAAAACCATGGTTACTGTAGTTAAACCATGGTAACCACAAATTAACCATGGTTTTGCTATATTAACCATAGTTTAACCATGGTATTTGTAGTAAATCTGTGGTTTTACAAATGGCAGTCAATAAGCCAAAAAACCATGGGTTACTACAGTTTTACTATAATAAAACCATGGTTATTTTTCGTAAGGGTCATTCCAGATGTTAAACATCTAGCAGACACAGGCAAGGTGCCATACAACACTTATCAAAGGAAGAGCAAGTGTTCTCAGAAAGCACCATAAATTACTGCAGTTCAGAGAAACCAATGTACTGTATGGCCTGGGAGGAACGATAATCATGTTAACCATAATCCTGCTGGACACTTGCATACAGTACGTCCATTTTTCTAAGTTAAAGTGCTAATGTCTGGGATTTATAAACTACATAATCACAAGAGTCATTTAAGGCTATAATATGTGTGTGCTGTTATTTCATTCAAAAGCGTTCCTACCAGGTTCCAGCCTACCACTTCAGGTCCCTCTGGAGAGATCCAGCAGCCAATTAGGAGAAACCCTGAGGCAGCTTTATGCATCTCATGCGGGATCCAGGGTGACAGATCTGTTCCTGCTTAAAGCTCAGTTACTGCAAACTCATACACCACCAAAAGCAGCAATATTCATCCAGATGTCCTAACAGAGAGAATCTGAGGTCTTGTCTCTTAGATGAGCGTACAAACATGGCAGAGTGCTGAGTGGCAGACAAGCCTTTTATCTGATGACATGCTGAGCAGTCAAAAGGGACATGGCCAGGTTTTCTTCTCATGGAAATATGCCAGTATATATATATATATATATATATATATATATATATATATATATATACACACTCATGGTAAGGTCAAAATTTGCTGTAAAGAACATGAAAGTATGGATCCATCCTGCCTTGTCTCAATGGTTTAGGCTGGTGGTGGTGGTTTAATGGTGTGGGGTATATTTTCTTGGCACACTTTTGGCCCCTTGGAACCAAATGAGCATCGTTTAAATGCCACCGCCTACCTGAGTATTGTTGCTGACCATGTCTATCCATTTATGACTACAGTGTAACCATCTTCTGATGGCTACTTCCAGCAGGATAATGCACCATGTCACAAAGCTCAAATCATCTCAGACTGGTTTCTTGAACATGAGAATGAGTTCACTTCACTCGGATGGCCTCCACAGTCAACGGATCTCAATCCAATAGAGCAGCTTTGGGATGTGTTGGAACGGGAGATTTGCATCATGGATGTGCAGCCGACAAATTTGCAACAACTCCGTGAAGCTATCATGTCAATATGTACAGTACCAAAATATATGGGGAATATTTCCAACACCAAAAATGAAAATTTGGTGTTCATCTGCTTACCCCCATCCAAGATGTGGGTGAAATTTGTTATTTCAGTAGAACACAAACTGAGATTTTTGGCTCAAACCATTGCAGTCTATCAGTCTTATATTGTAAGTGGATGAGAATCATGGCTAAAACATACAATAATAATAAAAAAAGCTACAGGGTTTAATTTGGTTTTATTTGTCTAGGTTTTTTTTTTTTATGTTTTAGCCATGATTCCCATGCACTTACATTATAAGACTGATAGCAAAGACTGCAAAGGTTTGATCTATATATATACTCACTGGCACACACACACACACACACATATATTTTTTTATTTTTTTTTTTTAATGGCCAAGGTCTTGGTAGCTAGTGGTAAAGTGATTACTTGGTAATGGCCAACACTGGAGACCTCCTATTGATTTATGTCATTGGAAATTTGACTCTCCATTGACCAGATTTCCCATTATGAATAGATACTATAAAAACACCTTAAGTCTATTGTGCATACATATTTACTGAAAACAACATGAATACAAGGACCCCATCTGTGGAGGTCAAACTCAGAAATTGGACAAATGCCTCGGTTTGTTCTGTTCTGACACATCATTCCCACAAGTTTAGGGAACATTTACAATTGATCAACAGAATGTGAAAGATCTCAATCCCTCAAAGGCAGTCACAGTTCTGTGTTCATGTATTTTAACCTTAAAAGGTGATTTTTAAATTATGCTTTCTGGGATAATAGCTCAATCAAAAAAGTCCCAACAGAGATATGTGAACCAACCTTTGGCCTTTCACTTGAAGGTGTCACATAACTTTGTCTGTCATAATCATTATAATCATTTTTAGCAACCAATTCTTATCAACCTGACGGTGAGGGTGATATCACCAAGTACAACATCTTCCTGCATCAACATGCTTTTTGATCCTGGAGCAACATCCTAATCAACCAGTCAGAATCAGAAAATATCACTTTTAGGCTTACAATCATGGTTACGTGCTACACCCTTCATGCGTCCAAAATAATTTCTTACAGGAAACTTAAGTGAAACTGAAAATAATTTTAGTACTGATTGATCATCGAACTGATTAAATATATGATATACGATATACAATATACAAAATACAATATATGATTTGACAACTTGCCATGTTAATGACTAATTTAATTTAAACACTGCTTCATAATGAATTAATTATTCATGCACTTAAAATAGTTTTGCCATTTATTTGCTCTTTGAAGTATCATTTCTAAAAGAAAATGAGTGAAAAAAGAAAATTATCAGGCACACAAGGCAGGAAGTTTTTGCTTGAGTTAACTAATTTAATTTTACTTTATTTTCTTTACAATAAATTTAAGCTTCTGTAATTTTGTTTTCATTTTAATTACATCACTGCTTGCTTTTAAGTCACCAAAAATGGTCTAAATGTCTTTTGAAAAAGACCATGACTAGGACTATAATTTAGCATTCATAAAATGAAATAATTAAGTTTAAGTATGTACATTTTCACTTAATGCAAAAAATTGAAATGAAAGATATGGGTATGCTAACAAGACTAACTAGCTAGCTAGCTGACTAACATCTACAAATAAATTACAAAATGTAGCCTATATTTTGTTGTCTGTTGAAATTAACAAATTCACTCATCAAATTCACTTCAACAGCTCCATTTATTTATTAACAATTTATTTACTACTTATCTATGCTAATAATTATCAGTATTTATGTTATGTTATATTTTAAAAAAAAATTTGTCTAGGGCACCAACAGAGTCTGAGCCGGCCCTGGTCTGCACCTTGATCCACCGAACATACTGTATTAACCTCAATATGAATACAAGCACAGTGTGAAAATTGGGGAAGAAAAGACTACATAAAACAGTTTTCCAATATTCAATTAAACCCATTGCCAACATGTCTTTTAAGTCCATAATCCATATCAGAAACCCCACTGCTGTTGAAAATAACAGCACTGATCCTTTACTATGAGGTTCACCAGGCTCCAAACCAGCAGATCTAACACAACCAGCCCCCCGGTGTTATCTTTCCCCTCTGGAGCCATATGAAATGGGGATAAAAAAAAGTGTAAAGTACAATCATAACACAACAGATCACACTATGTGTCCTTATTATACACCATACACGTATTTCCACATCCATTGTCAGTCTTAGATAGCACACCCAGTCTATTCTCTGGACATCAGATGCCTACTTCATACAAAACAGCACGAGCTACAGTTTTCACAAAATGTTTTACACAACTGTTCAACACTGATAATATCAAGAAAATCAGCAAGAAGATCAGCAAGAAGATCAGCAAATCAACACATTATAATGATTCCTGAAGGATCATATGACACTGTAACGGCTGCAAAAAGAAAAAAAATGTTTCTTTTTTTTCCCCACCACAGGAATAGCCAACATTGTTTTTTAAATAGTGCTGTCAAATTAGAAATCACGATTAATTGCATCCAAAATAAAAGTTTTGTTTACAAAATAAATGTTTGTGTATTGTGTATATTTGTTTTTTATTTTCAATTGCAATAATAATTCACAATAATTGTGTTTTTTTGATCAAATAAATGCACTTTTAAACAGTTGAGCATATTTTGCTTTGTTTCCATAGTTATGGATGAAACAATTGAGAAATTCTGGTCGAAACTGCTAGGAATTTTATGTTGCTGCAATAATGTTTTTGTTCAAAAAAGAAAATGATGACCTACATGCAATACACAGCATTTCACTCCTTCAAATTCTCATCTTCAGACTTGAAAGAACTGCAGTTCACATGAGGTATGACATCAGACTACCGCTGATGAGCCACACTGTTTAAGATGCTGTGCTGCTGTTGAGGCCGGATCAGAATCACAGCTGAGCGCAACAGGCGGAGAAGCAGATGTGCTACACCATGTGATATCCACTTTCACCACAGAAATAGTAACTAAAGATGCAGCCTCTATCTTATGTACCAAGAGTGTGGACATCTCACATATGTGTCTGTCTTTTTCACTAAATCATATAAAGTTACAACAAATTTAGCCATCTTTTCAACACAGGGTATTGTAACACACTGTAACACACAAAAGACAGGGTCTTTACAACACACTATCGATTCTGCTACAATCTTCAGCCTATGAATATCCGAGGGACAAGGATTATGAGGAATATGTCAGAGATTAATTTCTAAATGGTAAGCAAACAGAAGAGCAGAGGGATGTAATCTACACTGACCCTGAGTGAGATTGAATTCTGTCACTGCTGAACTCTGAATAAAAAGAATTACTACTTATAACTAAATAAATTTCTTGACTGTGATGAATCATACCAAGGGGGAAAAGAGAAGAGTATATTGAAGTCATGCTAAGTAAGTCAAATTATGCCTTAGATGATTGACCATGGCAATTTCACAGCAATCTTATTCCTTCAAATATATATATTAAAAAAAAATATATATATATTTTAAATATTTGTAGAAGTATTCAATATTTTCATGACATTTTAGATTTTTTTAATTTTTTTTGACATTATATATGTAAAATGATATATTTGACAATTAAGTTATCACATAAGTATCAGACAATAAACCTACTTTGCAAAAAAATAATTTAAGAGTAATTAATTATTATGAATCATGATTAACATATAATTACATATTTTATAAATTTGATAAACAACATTTTATTTATACATTTTGTTATTGTTTTAATGTTATTATTTAACATGTTAATTTTTAAATAAGATGTTTTATATGTAAAACTGTATTTTTGATAATGAAGACATTCAGACATTCATGCAAATTAAAGCTGATTTGAACCCTTTTCTTAGTAAATTAAAGTACTTAATTTATGATCTTTACACAGTAATTGAACTAAACTAAATCAATTCTTTAGCTTTACAGCAGCACTGATCTCTGAATCACATTTGTCCTGTTTATCTCTACTTTGAAACACTCTGTATTTTATAAATAAAGGTGACTTGTCTTGACTACTCAACCTTTTTTCGTGTGACTTGTAGCAATCCTCAAGTCTAAAGCTTGAACATAAGAGCAAAAGAAAACAATACACTGCCCTTGATCCACATGCAGTCTCCAAATCCGTCTCACAGTACTCTGCTCCACACAACAGCTTGATGTGTGTATCTTTGTCTTAAGAGTATTTGTATGTAGATATAATGTACTATAGATTCAGTATCCACAAAGCAACATCCCTCAAGGGACAACAATAACAAATACAGAACTACTGACATGCACCATATAGACTTTACTTTTTAATATTCAGGCAAATGGAAAGCAACCCACAGACACTACAATTTTCCTTCATTCTTTCAGTTGAGATGGTTTTGGGAATGGAAAAAGACAGATATAAGTGTGTGCCTTCTTCCCTATGAAATACCGCTGACATTGCAAGCAAAAGGGAGCTTCTGCTCTGTGTGTAGTGACAGAGATGAGAGGAATAGTCTAGCATCAAACAGAATAGCTCAGAAAGGACCAAGCACTCACCATGGGCTTAATATCTCCATGAAAGCAAAGAAATTCAGAAATCTTTAAAAAGATTACTTCAAAAAACTTGTTCAACAGAAGTAGTGTGCTTGTTGACTGACAGCAACAAAAATCTACTTTGCACTTACACTCAAAAAGTGTAAAAAAAAGAAGAAAAAAAAAGAAAGTGTTTTAGCTATTACACTGCTACCTGATTTGAGTTCAAATAAATATTTTATTCAAAAATATAAATATTCTGTCATCATTTAGTCACCTTCATGTCATTCCAAACCCTGGAGCTTACCACGTTTAAAAAAGGATTCCAAAAAAAGTATCGCCTGTAAGTTTTATGTAAGAAACAGGGAAGGTTTATATCACTATCCACTGAAAATATGGACATTTGCTGCTGTCAAGATCATAAGAGTTATGCTCTTTTCAATGTTGGTCCAGTTCACATAAATTATTTGTTCCCCATTGTGACTTATCAGGTTCTGGAGATGCTCCAGCCACAGTGGTTCTAAAGTAAACAGCTCACTGGAGAAGAAGATTAACAGTAACTAATTTACTTTTCTCCCTGTTCCTCATAGAAAGTCTGTTGATCATTTATGAGACTTGAAATATAGCACAGTACATTGCTTTTTCAATTCTTTTTTATTTTGGAGAAAGACAGCCCCAGTCCTCACTCAGTTTCAGCAACCAGGAGATTTATCAGAAAATTAACCTTTTGTATTCCGCATAAAAATAAGTTTTCCATAGGACAAAGATGAGTAATAATGACAAACAAAAAAAATGGTGCAACCCAATAGTAGGATGATGATAGACTATATTAAATAATATTTTATTGGTCCCTCTTTATACAAGGTGTATTTTCCTATGAACTATAGTAGTGCTGCAACAACGCGTCGACGTCATCGATTACGTCGACTACAAAAATACATCGACGTGCGTGAAATGCTTCGACGCGTCACACTGTTTGTTTACATCTCGCGTATTGGCATACTTTGTTCCCGTCACAAAACCGATATGGTGGACCACGGCAGCACAACTGTGATGCGCGTGCGAGCACCTCAGAGGAAAACATCTTGGCGCTCTCCGGTTACAGTTTAACAGGTTACCGTGTGATCTGGTGACCAACTTCCTGGTTAAAATCTGCTATTCTTGCGCTTGCGGCATTCTGAAAAGTTGAGAAGTTTTTAACTCGATGTGGTGCGGACGCGCCTGGAAAAAAGAGTGCGTCGCGACCGTGCCGCTTCCATTATGAGCATGCTTGCTTACATTGCCTTGCCTTGCCTACATTGGAATTTACGTGATATGTGAACGGCCCCTTAAAAGACAGCGCGCCGTGAGACAACAGTCACAAACCACCAAGCTACCCCGAATCAGCTCCAGATCTCTGGAAATCAAGCTAAACCATAGCAGGACCCTGACTACATTTTATGGTTTGTGATGCTAAAGAACATTTCATGACGTCTCAGACAACTGTAAATTTATGGCTACTGTGGTTTAATTATAAACTCTACCATAAACTCATATTTACCATAGTAAAATCATTTTCTTTGCCTCTTTATTATTTTATACTGTAAAAACTTCAACCACATTGGTTGAAAATGAATAAAGGTTGAAATATTATATTAGAAGTTGTAAGTTACTTATATTTTTTTTGTAAAGTTCTCCAAAGGATTCATTAACTAATAAAAAAAGAACTATTTATATAAGAATTGTTTATTGTAATAAAAATAATCGTTAGATTAGTCGACTAATCGAAAAAATAATCGTTAGATTAGTCGACAGAAAAAATAATCGTTAGTTGCAGCTCTAAACTATAGGATACTTGCATCTAAAATTCATTGCTCCCTTTCAGTCGGTCACACTCAATGTCATGTTGGTAATGACCGACGAATTTGGATATCACTTAGAGACAGCAATCCACTTTGAGTTTAAACTAAACCAGCCAATGCAAGTTGGCAGCCAATGCAAGTGCGCTGAACGAGTTCAGCTCACTCTTTGAGAGTAGAACATCACCTATGAAGTGCCACTATGCATATCCCACAACATTAGGCAAAAAAAAAAAAAAAAACATTCAGAACAGGCACGAACAATAACGTGACAACTTTATCATCACATGCCAATGTGCACTGGCTCGTTTAGTTTACACTCAAAGTGGATCTAACCAAGATCCCAATTCGTCGGCCATTACTGACGTGACGTCTTCGTTCCCTCCTTCAGGGGACGAGGGTTTCATACATAACTGAGAAGTTGTTGAATTACTGAGTTCATGCTGTATTGGAGAAAAAACCTTAGCTAATACTGAGGTGGAATTACAGTTAAGGTTAGTTTTGTGGGAGGGTTAAGGTGTAGGGTCTACAGTGTAATTATTAATTAGACATAATAACATGAACGTAGGCTATAGTTTTAAAATAAGTAAAACGTAAAAACATACATGCACACAAAAAGTGCATTTTATCAACTTATTTAAGTATTACTAGCCTAAATACCACACTTAATATAAACCACTCAGAAATAGTGTAGGTTGTTTGAGAAACACTGCACGAGTCAACAAACGGCACAAGCATCTGAAATTCAGTGTTTATGTCATGCGTTCAAAATGAGACAATAATCACATTAAACCTACTGTAGCCTTAGGTATAGTCAACCCTCCTAACCCAAATTCATCTGCCATACCCTTTCATACATCCGCAATATTCCTATAAAACTGTCTGCGCACTCGAATTTAGACTCTCTCAAAACTAAAACAGCATTTTGGGCGCGTTTTCAAATCAGTAAACGCATCGGAAATCATTTAAAATATACACAGTCTATGTTAGCAGCTTACTATTTTAAACAGTATCATACGAGCCAAACTATAGCGCGAATAGGCTATACGAAAAGGAGGGATTCGTTATTATGTATTTCATCTTACAGATAAGCGCAAAACGAATCCAGTGCTCTTGCGTAAGCTGTAGTCCTCTGCCTTATTTTTTTCCATATCTCACGTCACATTACAGTAAAGCATAAAAAGCATGTCGGCTTACCTTGTTCTGTTTACTTTGGTTTACTTCTCGTTGTCACCAATGTGAAGTCCGGTGATGTGGGCGCACTCAGTTAACTAACGTTACAATGTGCGTTTAAACTGTAAGAACACAAGCAAGGTATGCCACACAGCGATGAACTGAATAAAACAGAGCTCTCCTTTTCCTCTCAGTACAACTGCAGGCTACTCCTCCTCAGATCGACGCCGAGGAGTCGGAGATATCTACACATGACAGCCTTGATCATACTGAAACTGTTGAATATACTTAAAGAGAGAGCAACACTGCATGGAGACATCTGTAACTGCAGTGACATAGTAGCCTAACTGCTTACTAAGGAATATGTGCAGTTGTATTCAGACGATGATTAATAAAGTAAGTGAAATATATATATATATTTCACTTACTTTATTAATATACTTGTGTATTGTATATCTATGTGTGTGTGTGTTTATATATATATAAGAAAGGCTATAGTCTGGATTCCTGGTGACAATTGCATCAATTTTACATGTAATTTAACTCGCTTCAGTCCACCATCTGACTATTTTGCATTATGAAAGCCCACATCCATTTTAATAACCCTCTTACAATTTTCCATGAAGGACCTGCATTCTGCAAAACAGCATAAAGTGGACAAGGTCAGAAACCCGTTCAAAACAAATTATACTCACAGATCAAATGTCTGAGCTGCTGTGATGTGTAAGCGCTGTGCTTGAGATTTTGGACACTGGGATTCAACCCTAGAGACGATCTACTAACTGTGTTTTTATGAAGCCATTGGTTGTAAACATCAGGATGCATACAGGGTTTTGTTTTAGGGTGAATTTCAAGAAGTGTACGAAAATGCAATGCTTGGTATTAGTGGATCTGTAAACAATAAATGATTTCCGTATCAGCGGCGTCTCCGTCACTGTGGGTTAAAAGAAAAAAGTACGATTATGGAGTCAATTGAACGGCTTATATATAGGCAAATAATTTACGTTTTGCAAAAGAAAATAAAGTTTTGCAAAGGAAAAATTAAAGTATTGAGGAAAATTTAATAGCTTTTTGCAAACAAAAATTAAGAATTGCAAAACATAAATGAAACAGCATGAAAGCAATGATTTTACAATACATATTTTCCATGGTCATATCTATTAAAGGGGGGGGGGGATGCTATTTCATGCATACTGAGTTTTTTACACTGTTAAAAGAGTTGGATTCCCATGCTAAACATGGACAAAGTTTCAAAAATTAAGTTGTACGTTTGAAGGAGTATTTTTGTTCCCAAAATACTCCTTCCGGTTTGTCACAAGTTTCGGAAAGTTTTTTTCGAGTATGGCTCTGTGTGACGTTAGATGGAGCGGAATTTCCTTATATGAGTCCTGAGGGCACTTCTCCCGGAAGAGCGGGCGCTCCCGTATAGCAGAGCACTGACATTCACTGATCAGAGCGATTCACTGATCAGAGCGAGAGTGTCGCGAAAAGTCACAAAAGAAGTGTGTTTTTGGTTGCCAGGGCAAGACAACCCTGCACAGATTACCAAAAAAAACAGCATTAAGGGACCAGTGGATGGAGTTTATTTTTACAGAGCATCAACGGAGTTGTTGCAAGTGTTTTTGTTTGTTCCCTGCATTTCAAAGATGCTTGTTCACAAGGCCCAGTTTGACGACGGATTTGCGTATCGTTTATTTCTTAAGGATGATGCAATCCGAAGGAAAAAGGGTCACGATCGTGTGTTGGAACCGCAGGCGGTGAGTAAAACTGCTTCAAATATCTCTGCCTCCTTGTTAGTGCATCCCCTCCCATGCCGGAGACCAGGGTTCGAGCCCCGCTCGGAGCGAGTCGTTGCTGCTGCTGCTTTCGTTCAGTTTCAGCCTCTGGATCTGATTCTGGATCATAAATAAACGGCTGAATCTGACTGTAAGCCATGGTTTGTTTGGGATGACGGGTTTTCCCTCACGGTAATGTCACAGCTTCCACATGCTCTCAACGCAAAAGCCTATTCGCGCTCGTGATTCTTTAGCTCCCCCCACACGTCACGCCTCCAGCCGGTCGTGTTTTTCCGGGAAAAATCGGTACAGACTATCTTTCTCTTATGAATATAACAAAACTAAAGACTTTTTGGATTTATGAAGGATGCAGTACTACTCTATATGTACTCAAGATTAACAGGATATTGAGTGAAAACGAGCATTTCACCCCCCCTTTAATTTATTTGCAACGCTGCTTTAATTTTGCGTGTCAGTCTAGTTTGAGCTTGCACTTCACTTTTCTGCACGTCTCTCTTTGTGGAGTCAATGGACAGGGCTGTGTACAACATGCCTCCCTGGAAGTGACGTCATTGGCCCGAAAATATGAAGAAGAATTATAAAGGACTATGCATATGCAGCCTACAAGATTTACATTACTGTATTAACAGAATTGAATTGATTGTGATGAACAGTAATAGTAAATAAATAGAAGCATAACTGCAGCAAACTATATTACACTAAATATTAAAACAGTGAATATTACACAGAATGTGAAGTATTACATTGCACTACAGTACAGGGTCCAGTTTAATAACAAAGGGTCCATGTGTCAGACACTTCACTATCTTGAGGCAACGAGTTAGTACCTTGAGGCCACGAGATAGTATCTTGAGGCCACGAGTTAGTATCTTGAGGCAACGAGATAGTACCTTGAGGCCACGAGTTAGTATCTTGAGGCCACGAGATAGTACCTTGAGGCCACGAGTTAGTATCTTGAGGCCACGAGATAGTATCTTGAGGCCACGAGTTAGTATCTTGAGGCCACGAGATAGTACCTTGAGGCCACGAGTTAGTATCTTGAGGCCACGAGTTAGTATCTTGAGGCCACGAGATAGTATCTTGAGGCCACGAGATAGTATCTTGAGGCCACGAGTTAGTATCTTGAGGCCACGAGATAGTATCTTGAGGCCACGAGTTAGTATCTTGAGGCCACGAGTTAGTATCTTGAGGCCACGAGATAGTATCTTGAGGCCACGAGATAGTATCTTGAGGCCACGAGTTAGTATCTTGAGGCCACGAGATAGTATCTTGAGGCCACGAGTTAGTATCTTGAGGCCACGAGTTAGTATCTTGAGGCCACGAGATAGTATCTTGAGGCCACGAGTTAGTATCTTGAGGCCACGAGATAGTATCTTGAGGCCACGAGTTAGTATCTTGAGGCCACGAGTTAGTATTTTGAGGCCACGAGTTAGTATCTTGAGGCCACGAGTTAGTATCTTGAGGCCACGAGATAGTATCTTGAGGCCACGAGTTAGTATCTTGAGGCCACGAGATAGTATCTTGAGGCCACGAGTTAGTATCTTGAGGCCACGAGATAGTATCTTGAGGCCACGAGTTAGTATCTTGAGGCCACGAGTTAGTATCTTGAGGCCACGAGATAGTATCTTGAGGCCACGAGTTAGTATCTTGAGGCCACGAGATAGTATCTTGAGGCCACGAGTTAGTATCTTGAGGCCACGAGATAGTATCCTGAGGCCACGAGTTAGTATCCTGAGGCCACGAGTAAGTATCTTGAGGCCACGAGTTAGTATCTTGAGGCCACGAGATAGTATCTTGAGGCCACGAGTTAGTATCCTGAGGCCACGAGTTAGTATCCTGAGGCCACGAGATAGTATCTTGAGGCCACGAGATAGTATCTTGAGGCCACAAGTTAGTATCTTGAGGCCACGAGTTAGTATCTTGAGGCCACGAGATAGTATCTTGAGGCCACGAGTTAGTATCTTGAGGCCACGAGATAGTATCTTGAGGCCACGAGTTAGTATCTTGAGGCCACGAGTAAGTATCTTGAGTAGAGATCGACCGATATGGGTTTTTCTATAGCCGATGCCGATGTTTAGAGGTCAGGGTCAGCCGATGGCCGATATGTGCTGCCGATTTTTAGGGCCGATATCTTGGAGTTTTCCCCTTGATTTGCATGCTAAAATGTCACACTAATAATAAGTGGATGCACAACACATTTTTTCTAAACCTATCATAATTTATTGAGCACTGACTTGAACCATCTCTTCATTCATCTTAATTTAGTGCACTAAAATTAATAAACTGACCAAGTATTAAATATATAAAACAGGTAATATATATATATATATATATATATATATATATATATATATCATTTACATAAAAGTTTTAGAGCATTTACATTTATCAAGTAGAATTTTTCAAGTTTGTTGGAACATAAATGTAAACTTAAATATACATTTAAATAAATACAATTTTAGAAATAAAAATCAATTAAACTGAAAAATATAAAAAAATAAATATATAAAAAATAAATAACAGTAGTGCTGCAAAGACACTAGCAACCAGCAACATTTGTGTTTGGTATAAATGACACAGAACACCTAAAGTGCATTCTAATTTCGAACTTACATCGCAGTTTGTTCATTATTAAAATAAAGTAGAGTCAACCAAACATTTAAAAAGTTACACTGGTCAGTTTAAATACACCCTATACCGGTCCTCTCTGCTGTTATGCAAAGGACGTTTTTGCTCATGTGAAGAGGATGATTTTTCCGTCTAGTTTACATTAAAAAAAAATATTATAGATTAACATTCAGGTACATTGCGAATATGGAAACATTTGGATATGTGCAGAACGAGACGTGAGCAATAACCTTCAAATACATCTAGTCAAACCCGCGCTCGCTCGTCCTCGTATGGACTTAGTGCACATGGCATAATATCTTCTTTTTAACATAATAATAAGGACTTCTCATCTCCCAGTCTGCTGTGATGAAGTAAGCAGTTTTCGTCACAGAGCTCTCCTTCCCCCTGGACGTCCACCCCTCTATCGTGAGCGCAACAGAGGATGCTCGGGATAGCTCATCCACAACTTTTTTCTTCTCCTGTTCATAAAGATCTTGCACAATCTTTTCACTCTAACCTCTTTCCTTCATCATTATATCTGACAGGGAAACCAAAATGCGCGGGGCGTTCAAGCTCCTCCGCTCGGCATTATCACTGAGTGTGGACTGAACATGCGCAACTTTTTTTTTTTTTTTTTTTCATAAATCAATCCGCGGGTCACGCGTATGCCGAACTGAAGATATTGATCTGAACGGATCACGGATCAATGATGATCCGTTGCACCACTACTATAGTGTAATTTGAAAACATTGCAGTTGCGTTTCAAAATACAACAACGAGCACCACGAAACCATTTAAAGAGGCGCATTCAGCGGTCTCCTTGACAGAAAACATTCAGCAAAGTAAAATGATCTCAAACGTATGGCGCGCTCTCTTCATTTTATCAAACGATCATAATCACATTTATTCATTTTACAGTCCTGCTACTAGCATTTTATTAATACTAAAACCCCTTTAATTCAGGTGAGAAAGCTTTTTTTCCAAGTGGCTTTTGCACATAATAATAATACCGCTGCAGGCGCATTTTGCAGCATTAAGGTTATTGCTTGACCGTTAATTTAAACGACGATCAATCATGGAAATTATCAAATATTGACATCCCTAAATACAAATGAGTTGGATGGAAAACTGGTTATTGTCTGCATCAAACCATGCTTCCGAACACATGTGATTCACCGTTCTGGGCAGCTCTCAGAGCGCGGTGCTGTCTGTGAGCGGGGCAGAGTAACGGAGCCCTCAATCACGCTGCAGTGTTTGTAAGAGCTGACAACTTCTCCACCCCATTTACAGAGTGAAATTCTCTGACTACCTTTATCTCGCAGGTCTGTTGTTGAATCTTCCAAAAGCTTCACATGCAGTGGCTGCAGCAGCACTTTCCACTGCGCCAATAACACGGGGCTGTCCGCCAACGTGCCTGACTTTAAATCGGCGCTACTAAACACGGATATCGGCCGATGCCGATATATTAAAAATTGACAAATATCGGCCCGATTTATCGGCCGAGCGATACATCGGTCGACCTCTAATCTTGAGGCCACGAGTTAGTATCTTGAGGCCACGAGTTAGTATCTTGAGGCCACGAGATAGTATCTTGAGGCCACGAGTTAGTATCCTGAGACCACGAGTTAGTATCCTGAGGCCACGAGTTAGTATCTTGAGGCCACGATTTAGTATCTTGAGGCCACGATTTAGTATCTTGAGGCCATGAGATAGTATCTTGAGGCCACGATTTAGTATCTTGAGGCCACGAGCTAGTATCCACAATTTTTTTTTTTTGACAAAGTGGGACCAGAGGGGCTTTTGGGGGGGGGGGGGACCAGATTTATTTTTTTTATTTTTTTTCAAGCCTGTCTCCATTTTTATCCATGAATATAAAACTGCATCCTTGATTGCTCTTTTCATTTTAAAATCCTCACGTATGTTATTATAAAATTTCCAGACCCAAGCTGCAACCACATGACATCACCAGTGCCGCTGACATTTCAAATGTCAAGGGGATGCATCTTTTGCAGTTTTGAGGCAATTGCTGAGCTGGAGAAATGACCCACTAAACCCCTAATTAACTCTGACATTTTGTTTAATGATCAGTGGTACAAAAAAAAGGTGAAGACTTAATTCTGAATGCTATAAGACTTAAGGTAAGGATTGAGACATTAAACATTTCCTAGATATGATTTCCCTTTCCAGGAAAATGGCAGCATTCTGTGATATGACAGCAACTTTCTCCACAGTATCCTGTAACTGTAAAAATGAGCAACTAATTCATTTATAAGTTTCATGGCTGTCAATAGTCTTGACAAGGGATTGAGAAGAAGTTAGGTAAAGTTTAAAAGATACATACATTTCTCCAAGGAAAAATTAATGTGCACACTGCATAATCAAAAGTAGGGAGCAGAAGACATTGGCTCGAGCAGTTACTTCATATTTTTGCAGAAAGATTTGTTTTCCTTTCACAGCCTTGTAATTTTGTCTTGCCATATTTGCTAAATCATGTCTTCATTCTTCCACACAGTCATGCCCACATATTTTGCAATCAAAGTTGTGGATGGTTTGGTTTATCACATAATTGTCCCAGAGCTGAATCATACAGCACCCATTGAATGATCACTGTTGTTTTGAGCCTGTAAGTTGCTAATTTGCATTGCAAGGTTCTCTTAAAACTATTGCTGTTCCATGGCAGTAGTTGACCTGAAAAAGAAAGCTATCGGCCTGAAATTGCACATTTTCTAGTAGATACTACAGTAAATTTGGATTGAAACCTACTTCACAACTGTTAAACAAGTATGTTCCACATTAAATAGTACGAATATGGATAGTATGAACATGTTACATCTTATACTCTATACTATACTTTTTGAATACTGTAACTTCAGACATACCACTTTTTTGGTGTAGGCCTACTGTTTTTCACATACTATATGTTAAAGAAAAATGTCGGATGTGCCCTTAGCTCGTAGGACTAAGAATGTGAACAAAGTAGAATGTCCAAATTCACAGTATTCATAAACCAGAAGGCAAAAAGTCCCCAGATGATTTACTATTTCCAGCAATATTCAGAATCTGAAGATTTTTTGCACTTAAAAATGATCTTATAATACCATTACGGTTAAATAACTGATGTCACATGGACTATTTTAACAACGTCCTTACTAACTTTCTGGGCCTTGCATGGTTCGAAAGCTCACAGATTTAAAAAATATATGAAGTTATGTTCCGAAGATGAACGAAGGTCTTATGGGTTTGGAACAACATGAGATTGAGTAAAGTTCCTTTTTTTTAGTAAGTATCTTAATGGTAAAAAGGACTGTGCTTATAAGAATTTTTTTTTATTATTAGTTGATCAAAATATTACCTTAAGTTTGTGCTTCCATAATTGTTCTTTACTACATTTTCATGGTATCTCCCATCTGCTAATAGACTCTAATGCCTTTTAGTTGCTCACTAGCATGATGTATTCACTCTCCTTCCGCCAGCTGTAGATCACATGTATGATATGACTACACATGCATTCTATATCATAATTTTTTCTGATTTCTTTACTGTCATTTGAGCCTGTAAGCAGTGCATTTTTCCCCTGCGGCACTCTCAACTGTCCATGCATGTACAGCATATCACAAATTAAAATAATAGGATGGTTGTCCTTTTGAAATGTACAACTGTATCCATAGACACACAGGCTCCTGTCAAATACATTGCACAGACCTTGTCCTGAGGCATGTGATCATGCTGGTTACAGTGCAGTGCTGAATCGAGGTGAGAGTGGGAGCTTGCATGGTTTTCTGTGTTATATTAAAATTCTGGGTATTATCATTATGTTACAGATTAAATTGACCATAATACAATTCTCCAAAAATCACACTATTGAAGTTTAAAAAACCTTTAACATGAATATTTCTCACACATTACAATGAAAACATGTTTTTCTATTTAAATATTCATGACAGTATTTTAAATATGTTTCCCCTTTTCATTGTTTTGTGTCTGTGTTTTGTGTTCTCCTGAAGCTCAAAAAACATGCAACATTAGTATCATAGGTTTGATCTCCAGAAAAAAAACATGCATAAACTGATACTAACGTATGCCTTCAACAAAGCATGCATTTTGCATTTCTTCAAATAAAAAAAAAATTTTATTTAATTTTTTTATTTAGCAGACACTTTTATCCAAAGCAATCAAACTCACAACCTTTTGCATTGCTAACACAATACATTACCACATTATATTCCATACCTGTAAGCCTTCTTCTGCAGAACAGATATTTTGAACAATGTTTTGATCAAAGTCAAAGAGGTTTAAAGCAACATTATATGGACAAAAGAAACTGAGACAATATTTTTCTTTTGTGTTGCACAGAAGAAATAAAGCCATAAGGTTGTGAAAAAACATGAGGGTGAAAAAAAAGAAGATTTTTTTCTTTTACTTTGTAATCATAAGATGCATCACTGAACTAAAATCCATTTGGCTCTGAAATCTGGGGGGCCATGTGGGAGACACGCTTCTGCATTCAACCAATACAACAGTTCCACTCCCCCCACAGCAGTAGACGGGCTTGTACACTGAAAGTCATTGATTTTTTTCATGTGTTTATCTCAATGCTAATCCCTCCACATCAGCCCTGGCTGACTCTCTGACGTCCACAACACACATCAAAGACGGCCCCTAAGCGCTTTTCAGCCCACAACAGAGAACAACCAAACCTTCTAAAACATGGGCCCTCTTCCAGTTCCTTCACCCCGGTCCTACGGCTCAGTATTTGAAGAGAGAAAGTTAATCACACCTTTCATGCCCTGAACCAGTCTTATACATAGTCATTATCTTTGCCTTAATGAAATTCAGAGCTTCTTTCCTCGTTAGAGCCGCAGAGAAGCAGAGGAGTATTGGACAATAATGTCAAAGCTCTTTGTTGCATGGCAGGGACTGGAGGACGTGATACAAATTGCTCTCATAATTGTTACTATCCAGAGAGTTGGAAAGTCACCTTGTTTTTCTTTTTTTTTAACCGTACCCTGTAATTATCTGGAAATAATAACAGGGCCATCAGTGTCAACGCTGTGTTCCTGAACAATTACAACTGTGCGAGGGCAACAAATCTGACTTTATTTGGCTCTGTATGCATGAATAAAGAACTGAGGAGTTTTTCTGCATTTACTGCAGCAAACATTCCTACTCTCTAAACTTTAGACATCATTCATCCTCAACTCAGATCTCTCTGGATGGAAGCAGTCCAAGACAGACTGGCCTATTTTAATATATATTTGATGGGAAAAGCACTTTCACTATGAATTGTTGATGCTAGAAGTGAACGAGTGAGTTCATTTTCACCACAACTGGTGCAAAACGTGCTCACAAGATCATTAGTGATTAAATAGCTCATGTACAGTAGCTGATGTATAATATATTTGGGATTTAGTATATTATCCTGTTTTGTTTCTTTTCCTTACTCTGTTTGTCCTTTTACATTATTTCCATCCAGTTTATAATTTTATAAATACAATTATATATATATAATGAGCAACATTAGCACATATATCTATCTCCTTTGCTTCTTCTGTGTTTCTCCTCTGTCTCTTTGTGTCATTTCAGTTATTTAAGCACATTTGACATTTCTGGATTCCTGCAATGCTCAATATGCTGTTCTGCAGAGCTTTTGTTGTTACAGGGTGAAATCATAGAGAATAAATTCACACAGTGAATGAGATGAACAGCTGGATAGACAATGATTACATAAAAAAAAAAAAACTCCTTGAGCTGAAATTCAGAGCAGGAAGCACACTCTGTTCTTGCTGTTTCATAAATATTGAAAACGCCATGAAATATTTAAATGAGCAACCACATACGTGCACTCACACACACAAAAAATAAATATCTGGAATCTGACATTGGTTTCCATATAAAGAATAACTGAAAAGGCATCCAGTCAAGAGAAAGTGTGCCCCACCAGCTCTGTGAAGATGCAACGTCTCTTCATATGCAAATAAAGCTCTCAGAGTAAAATGATCAAAGTTATCTACAGCAAAGATAGCTGCTTGTCATGGCTCCAGTTTGATTTTAACAACTTGGTGCTATTTCAGAATAAATGACACTTTCTGAGAGATTGTATAAAGCAACCACAATACTCCACTGATCTGTTTCAAGTCAGTCACTGTGCCTTAAAACAAGCTATTTTTAATCTTATTTGACTTTCTAAACAATTTTGTATTTGTATTTCAGTTTTGTATTACAATTTTAATGGTAGGCTTACCACCAATATATCAAAACACTCAAATCTTCAGTCAAAAATATTAATTAAAAACCTTTTTTTTTTTTTATAATTCCAAATGATGATTAGTTTGATAATCCAAATGATCATCTTGATACAAATGTCATATGAAGATTAGTAGATGGCATATGAGTGCTGAATGTCTGAATTGGTTTCTGGGAATTTCACATGACTGAAGGATATTTTGTAGAAAAGCACTTACACACACAAAAAAAAGCCCTTTAATGTCCACATTCAGACCACTAGTCAGCGGCCTAGCACTTAAATCCAGCATTAAATCTCTAACAAACATAGCAACATACTAATATTATGAAAAAAAAATGTTTGTCATGGCTTGTTTTTCCACAATCTGTTTATGTAACTGTTAAGACATAATACACTGGATGATACCAAAGAGCTATGAATAATTAATTCACAAAAAAAAATCATACATTCAAAAAATAAATAATACATAAAACTACACATTGAAGCAAAAAAACTCAGAAAATGCTGCAATATAAACCACAATGCAATTCACGATTCAGGCTCCATGTTCTCTCTTAGGTTTTATGGTCTGTGCATCATAGCATAGATCAATGTGAAGAGTAGGCCTATAGAGCATGAAAAGATCAGGCTCTCATTAAAACTAGGACAATGTCTCTAGCTGTACATCCAACTAAGGAGCAAATTTAATTAGTGGACTGTGAAGTCATACCGCAACTCTCTCACTAGATTCATTATACACAACGCAATGCATTCTGTGTCCTAGTTCTGCCTCAAGGCATAGCCTTTACTTAAGGTAAATTAGTGGATTTTGTTTGTTCCTCTTCAATCTTAAAAAGGGTTTTCGGAAAATATTTTCCGGTACTATGAAACTGTAATGTGGTGGGAGTTTGGTTACGACACTCAGATTCGAAATGGAGGGGAGCTGAAAATGAGAACAGGAGCTGTAGAGAGAAAGCAGTTAAAAATCTCTTCAGGAGACTGTGACTGCATGATTGCACATGCAAACTAATGGATTTCTTCTTACCTTTTTTTACATTTTGATCAATTCAGGTTATGCACACAGTCAGCATTCGAGCTGCAGAGGCTGCATTTTATGCTTTGTTTTGTCTTTAATATAACAGAATGGACAGTGGTTTTTCTGTTTCTCATTGATTTTTATCCCTGAGGTAATTCAACTGTTGGATTTTGTAGTATAAAGCCGGAGTTGAGTGCTACAGTATTTTTGTTGCCTCTAAAATTGTTGATATCCCATAAACACATATGAAAACCCATCATTTATTCTGGCAAAATGCTGCAATCTGTTGCTTTATGACAAAATCACAAGACTTATAATGACAGTCATTATGTCTCTGGCTATGTCCATTAATTTAAGAGGATTTTGCTGGCAATCGACAGACTGCCCACTAAACTGGAACTAGGTCCAAATACACATTTTCTGCCATGAAAAGATGTAGGATCAATGCTTTCCTGCTTTATGCATCGTACATTAAAAGAACAGTTCACCCCAAAATTTAAATTAGCAGAAAATGTGCTTACAAATGTATATTGTGATGTTTTTATCAGCTGTTTAAACTCTCATTCTTTCGGCACCCATTGACTGCAGAAGATCCATTGGTGCAGGCAGTAGCTAATGTTCAATTTCTCCAAATTAGTTCCAGTGAAGAAACAAACTCATCTATTGTACATCTTGGATGTCCCGTGGGTGAGTAATTTCCAACAAAAGGTATTTATTTGGGCGAATTTTTCTTTAGCACAACTAGCTGTAGTAGCTATATTAGGCTGTTAGCTGATGTACTGTAAATCACATTAGTGCCACTTTTGTGGTAGGTCTACTTATTACAGGTGTATCACAATGTGGTTTTTATTTGTGAAGAAAAAACCTAGAAAATTATTAAAAACAATAACAATATTTTTTGTGTCAATGTGTAGCGTCTGATACCAGACAGCGATACAAATTCAGTTTATATCTTAGAATACGTTTAGCGAACTTGGACTAATAACTTGTGGTAATTAATGAAACGTTTGAAAATGCTGATTTAAGTAACGTTACACAGTAAGAGAGTAAGAGAGTAAATATACTTTTAATAACCCCCAAAACTTTGTTTTATTTCACCCCAAAAATCGTTATGTAATCCTTCAGGCTACTCACCCCATGCCATTAAAAAACTATGAAAATGAACTATGGTTTAAAAAAATCCACGAAAACATGGTTAAACCGCGGTAGCCATAAATTAACCGTGGTTTTTCTACACTAGCTAAACTTTAACCATTGTACAGCATTTGGAGTAAAACTGGGGATCTGCAAATGGCGATCAATACGCCATAATGCATTTTCGTAAGGGTGTATGACTTTCATTTTTCAACTGAACATATACCTTTGAGAATATTTACATTTTTGTCAATAATATGGAAGTCAGCAGTAACCAAAAATGCATCTTATACATCCGACAGTGGACAGCCAGTACTACTGTAGAGAGAAATACTGCCATCTGTTGTTGTTGAGATTAATTGTGGCTTTATGCATTTCAGTATTTTAAATACCTTCATGTGACTTTTCTGCTAAGCACAGTAATCCAGAAACAGAAACAAAAAACCCCCCCGACACATTCACGTGTTGCAGTTTTGTTTATTTGCTTTATTTGCAGCTATAAATTGATTATTTAGAAAAAGTAGGATACCCAGCATGAACATGTATTGGCACATTTTTTCTTGGATTACTAACACAATTTCTGTTGTATACTGAACAAAACCATATGTCGTGTTTTAGGAAGTTAAAAAAAAATCAAAACACTAATCATCAATCATATATATATTACATAAGAAATATTAGAAGCCTGTTTCATTCATAATGCCTAGCAATATGTGGAATAAATAAACAGCATGTGAACAATTATTGTACTTTTGCTAAATAAACAATATACTAAATTCATCATCACACAAACATCAAACATTATGCACAAATCTAAAATATATATATTTTATATTATAGTATAACAAATATATTAGTTGAGTTAATTTGCTGGATGTCAAAATAAGATCCACTTTTTGAAAGATATTAAACTTCATCATATTGGAGACCCTAATTAACACTTCTGAAAACAGAAGGACTGCTGTATGATTGTAAATAATTGATTTGAGTTTGTATACTTTTTGTGAATTAATCTTGCCACTTCTTGGTAAAGCTACAGTTCAAGTATTGATAAACATATATCATAATCTGAAACCATAATAATTTCTGACATCATTATACTTGATATAACACCAGGAGACATATTATATCAGAACTCATCATGTGTTAACTAGACACTAGCAAAAACTGTTAAAACTGTTAGTCTAAAGTCTAAAAAACAATATATTTCAGTTGAATTGTACGAACTGAATCGTTCAAAATAGTACACAAGTGTGAAATAATCTTATTCATATGCATTTAAACATGCAGAAATTATGATTATTATTTTTTTAGATACTATTCTCTATTTCAGAATGAGTAAACAAACAATAAAAAAAAATGTGTGAGTGTGTTCGTGTGAGAAAAAAGCTGAATTGTCTTTACTACTGTTCATTTGCTGAAATAAGAAAGTGGAAACGTTCAGAATGGAATACTAAAATACTGCATACTGCATGCTACAACATACTGTATACTACATGTTATTGTTTCAATATAGCATGTAAAAAATAATAGCACAGTATGTCATATGTAATTTATCTAAAAATAGTCTGCAGTATGCAAAAAAAAGGTTTAAACTATAATATTGTGCACTGTTATAACAGTGTCACAAATATTACATTAGAGAGAGGTGTCTGGTTATGATTCCAGAAATAAATATAGCAATTTTGCCATGTTTAATACAATTTTGTATACGAATATTCACGCTTTTGTCAGTCCAGTGAAATAATGAGTAATTATTGAGAAGCAATGTATGTACTGGTCAAATATTGCACAGTTTGGCAAGTCTAGTAAGTCATAAGAGCATTCAATGCAATCAGAAAATCTGCATACTAGTGTTGTCAAAAATATATATATATTTTATACATATCGATACTGAAATATCTGAAACAGCTTTGAGCATAGATGCTTTCAAAACTCTTTCTCCGTAGTACTGAAACACCTATAGCAACTCTAAACTTGCTTCGTAACATCAGCTGAGTGTTTGAAATAACATTCTTTAGTGATCTGATTTGGCTTCTTATTACAGAACTAGGCAGAAAATATATTATTTTACAGTATTCTATATTGTATTAAATTCCATGTTGCATTACTTGTGTTTACGGTGCTCATTATGCTCCATAATGGTCACACCACCCTATTCTGGGTAATAAAATAGCAAAAATAATACTTCTCTTTAAAAACCATTTGAAGTAAACATGCAAATCCGTAAGCTTTTTCTCCAGTGTACAGTGTACATTTTTTTCTCCAGTGTTTTACCACCTCAAGAAGTTTTCATTATTGTAAAAATATTCCTCATTGTCAAGTTCTAGCCTTGTCATATTTATCATTTAATAGAAATCAACAATGTTATGCCCTTAATGTTGTTCCAGTTTATCCCTCTGGCATTGAAAATGGTAATGAATATCGTATCAAAGTTAGACATTCCAGTATCGTGACAACACTAGTGCATAGTAAACAGTGCATAACCTACAGTATTCCTAGTAGGAGTAATATAATAGTTTGCCATTGTGAGCATACCCACTGTGCTACAGTGGAGGATGCTCACTTGGGTTAGTCTACAGCATTACTTTATAAATGTAGCAAAGAGCTCAGAGCTGGGAATCTGCCCCCAATGCATTCAGATCATCTCGGGTATACTTCTCAGATCCTGAGCGGAAGCTCGCAGAGATCTCTTCAAATGTCCGCCCTTTGGTCTCAGGAACTTTGAAGTAGGTAAAGACAAAGAATAGCAGCAGGAGGACAGTAAAGATGATGAAAACGTACGGCCCTGTCAGTTCCTATCAACAGAAAAAACTGTGAGTACTTAAAGAAATATGAGAACAACAAGAAAATAAAGTCTGTAACTGTTTTATGTCTGCGTTATGTAATGTTTCCATACCTCAACATACTGGAAGCTCATTCCCACCAAAAAGTTGGCAAACCAGTTGGAGAAACCAGCAACAGCGATGGCAGAAGGCCGAGGACCTTGACTGAAGAGTTCTGCCACAATGAACCACGGGATTGGGCCTGGTCCGATCTCGAAAAATGCCACAAAACTGAAGATGGCTACGATGCTGATATATGACATCCATTTCACTTGATCCTGCAAAGGATAATAAGTGAATAAACACCAGTAAACACCAGTTTACACATGAACATTAACAGAACTGTAGTACATCAGTGTAAGCAGATACATACTAGTAATGCCATAGCTATGGTCATGAGAACAGAAGACGCAGCCATTCCCATCAGCCCGATAAGATGTAGTGATCTTCGGCCAGCTCGCTCCACTATGAACAGCTTAATTAGAAAGAGAGATACAAGCATTTTCATCCAAAACATGCACCTCAACAAAGGACAAAATCACACACACAAAAAAAGTTTTGTTCTAACTTACCGACACAACTGTGAATGCTGTGTTCACAACTCCAGCACCAATGGTGGCATAGACCGGCTCAGACACTCCTGCTTTCTCAAATATACGAGTGGAGTAATAAAAAACCTGAAAAACACAATTACATGCACTTAACAGGCAAATCACTGTCAATGTATACATGACAGTTATAGCTGAACATTAATAGGTGCACCAATGACCAGCTTACTAGCTTTGTAATTCATTTATTTTATTTTAAGCTGTAGATAAACAAATAAACATATCATTAAAAAGTTTATGACATTTTCCATCAATTTACTCTTGCTAGAAACTGAAGTAAAACATTTCAAAAGTTTTGTTTTAATTTTGATGATTTGAGTTTACAACTAATGAAAGTCAAAGATCCACTATCTCAAAATATTGGAATATTTCCTAAGATCAATAAAAATCAGATCAAAATCAAGTTCTTTAAAGTGTGTTCATTTATGCATATACTTGGTTGGGGCTCCTTTAGCACAAACTCCATCATCAGTGATGTGTGGCATGGAAGCGATCAGCCTGTGGATTGCTGAGGCACTATTGAGCCTTCAACTCGGTTTCTCATCTTTCTCTTGAAAAATCCCATTCCATATTCCATATGGAATTTTCCATTTGGGGTTCAGGTCAGGCATGTTGGCTGGCCAATTAAGAGTAATATCATGGTCAGCAAACCACTTGGAAGTGGTTTTGGCACTATGGGCAGGTGCTAAAGTCCTGCGGGGAAAGGAAATCATCATCTCCACAAAG
The DNA here is from genome assembly GCF_003368295.1 of Carassius auratus. Taxonomy (NCBI): domain Eukaryota; kingdom Metazoa; phylum Chordata; class Actinopteri; order Cypriniformes; family Cyprinidae; genus Carassius; species Carassius auratus. Next base: position 823,739 of record NW_020523286.1, on the reverse strand, counting down.
CTTGTCAGCAGATAGAAGCATAAAGTGCTCACTTTGTAATCAATAAAACACAATGGACCAACACCAGCAGACGTTATTACACCACAAATCAGGGTGACTTCGGAAACTTGACACTGGACTTCAAGCTGCTTGGATTCTGTGCCTCTTCAGTCTTCCTCCACACTTCAGACCTTTATTTCTAAATGAAATGCTAAATTTACTTTAAACAGAAAAGAGGACTTTGTACCACTGAGCAACAGTCCAGATCTTTTTCTCTTTAGCCCAGTTAAAATTATTCTGATGTGTTTCTTGGTTGCCCTTTTCCTTAACCGTCTGAGTGTGTTGACTCTGATACTCTCCAGCTTCAGTCCACTGCTTGTGAAGCTCTCCTAAATGTTTAAATCTGTCTTTGCTTGACAGTGGTCATCCCTGTTGCTTGTGCACCTTTTCCTAACCAATTTCTTCCTTACAGTCAACTTAACATTTAATATGCTTTGATACAGCACTCTGTGAACAGCCAGCCCTTTCAGTAATGACCTCTTTGTGGAGGGTGTCAATGATTGTCTTCTGGACTATTGCTAAGTCAGTAGTCTTCCCCACTATACCCAGAATGTATACTGTGGGGATTGTCATTTAATGAAACTCAAATATAAATATTCGAACATTTTGAGATACTAGATTTTTGAGCTGTAAACACTAATCAACAAAATAAAAACATTTTAAAACATTCGAAATGTTTTACTTGATTTGTAACGAATTTAGAACATATAAAAATTTCACTTGAAATAAGTTACAAAAAAAAATAATATACACAATTCTTTTTATTCATATTATAACTATCTATTTTTTAGCATGGGTATCGGTATACTTAAATTTATCATCTTTATAGATGGTATTTCTAACACAACAAGCAATATAATTTGATGGAAAAGTATACTGATGGATTGGCTGATAAATGCTAGATAAAGTAATAAAGAAAACGTACAGCATTTATACCGGAGAACTGCTGGGAGAGCTGCAGCATGATGGCAATGAAGATGGGCTGGCGGTAGAGCGATGAGCGGAAGAGCTCAGGGATGGTGACCTTCTTCTCCCTCATCATCTGCCTGCTCTCTTCTCTCATCTCCTGCATGGCTTCATCCACATCTTCAGTGCCACGGAGCTTCTTCAGCACTGTGGAAATCAGTTAGTTAGGCTGACTGGAGAAACCCTAGGCAACATCTTAAAATGGGTACTAAAAACTCACCACTCTTAGCTTTGGCCTCCTCGCTCTGGTTGATGAGGAGGTAGCGCGGGCTCTCGGGGCAGAAGGGCAGCAGGGCACACTGGAGTATGGCTGGGATGAAAGTAAAGCCAAGTAGGAAGGGCCACATTGTAGGAGTCCCCATGATTTCTTTCATACCAAAGATCTACAGAACAAAGCAGGAGTGTTTCTAATGAAATACACACACACAAAAAAAACACAAAGGTCCCATCTATCTATACAATGTAAAATTCTTAATGATTAATAAAAGTGGTCTCATAATGAAGATATCATATTGATTTACCTGTGCTATGAGGATGCCAATGACAATGCCAAGCTGATGAAGTGTGCCCAGTGCCCCACGTAATGAAGTTGGGGCGATTTCTCCAACATACATTGGTACAAAGCCTGTGGACAGGCCAGAGTAAAGGCCAACAATGAAGCGTCCGATAATAAGCATCTCCCAGGATTCAGCCAGCTTGGAAAAGCCCATTAAAGCGGCAGCGATGAAGGCCAGAATATTAACAATGAGCATTGAGTTCCTCCTGTTAAAATATCAGAAAGAGAATGCTTAAAGACACATGGATTCAGGATAAAAATTTCGAGGATTTGTAAAGTTCTGAATTAGTTGGTTAAGTTACCTGCCAAAGCGGTTTACAAAGAGCCCAACTGAGAACGAGCCGACAATGCCACCCACAGAGAAAATGGCCACTGATATGGACCAGAGTGTAGTTAGAGTGGTCGAAGGTATGTACTCCGAGTACCTTTTATTCCACGTCTCATTGTAGAAAGACTCGATGGTCTAAGAGAGAAAAGAACATACTCTATGAAAATCATTAGTGAGGATATGTATTTGATATTTCATTTCAATTAAACATTTTCTTTAAAAAATAATTATTAACATTATGATTTTATGATATTGTCAAGTCATTTGCTGCAGCAGTTCTACATTACGTCAGCAGAGGGAGCAGTACTCCATGCTGACTACAGCATCAGAACAGATTGCATAAGAAGCTGCTTAATTAAGCTTGATTAAGTTAATCATCAAATATACAAAACTGCAAACACAGGCGTATTATCTAGATTAGGCCTCGGCTTTTGTTGTGATTTAACAGTTTCTTCCTCAATAAATATGAAACCAGAAAGAAATAATGCTAAAAGAATATTCAAAACTCTCATAAACATTTCCTGCATGCTTTTACACTGAACGTGAATTACCATTCAAATGTTTGGAGACATATTAACAAATAATATTTTTATTTATCAAAAATGCATTAAACTGGTCAAAAGTGACAATAAAGAATTAAAAACAATTTTTTTATATGTATTTAAAAAATGCTCACCAACATTTGACTAATTATCTTAATATCACAGTATTATTTCACAGTAATGATGTCCCTATGCGTCCTTGACTTTTGACATTCTCTCTTTATCCTATTAAAAGACTATCGCTAAACTATGGCACATGATTTGCACTCTATATATAGTTCTCTCAAGTATATGTGAGATTTAACCGGAACCCTTAGCTGATGTGAAGTATTAAGTGGTCAAGGCAATTTATTCATTCATCATTTACTGTGAAAAAACATTTGTTGCAAGCAACATTTCAGCTCAATACCTTTTTTTATTACTTGATGCACATATAACAGTAGCCTTGAAATAGAAATCTTTAAAAAAAAAACGTTCTACTTGCCCTTTTATGGACAGTAAGAAAGGCTGTTATAAGAATCTCTTCTGAAAGTTTCAGTACTGCTGGTCTATGATTAGAATGCTTTGCATGTGTGAATCAGCTTGTCTTAAAAGGCTACACAAGAAAGAGGATTGATACAGCATAGTTTACACAGCTAACCTAAAATGAGATGCATTATATAATAACACTAACATACAAACATCAACAATACCTATTTATCAATTTGTCAATTAGCAATATGCTGATACTTAAGTGTTACTTGTCAAAAATTGTTCACCTTCTGAGGGGCATTGATGACTCCTGTGTTGTAGCCAAACTGCAAGGAGCCGATCACAGCAGTCCCAACAGCCAACATCAGCTGAAGCGTCAGCTCCTGTAAAGGTAGAAGAACAACATTATTATATTTTTTAATATTTTTTAAAATATATTATAATATGGTTCACGATTACATAATATTGATGTTTATAGCAAGAACTGGAATTCGGGAGCATTTTGCTGATAATTACTTCATGAATTTTATAATATGATGTGGAACAATACTAAAATACAGAAATCCCATTTCAGCCACTGAATTTAAAGAATTAAAAGGTATAAATGTAATATATGTAAACTTTCTATTCTGAGAAGAAACGTCTGAATTGTGAGCTAATAAACTCACAAAATTGTGGCAGAAACAAAATAACTGAAATTCTGAATTTTGAGATGTAAACTCAGAAATCAGAGAGAAAAAAAAATCTGAAATGTGATGTGTAAACTCCGAATTCTGAGAAAACAAGACAGAATTGTGAGAAGCAAAATCGGAAAGTCTTTAAAAAACAAAGTAATTGTGAGATATAAATGTAAAATTTAAATATGTGTTCAGAATTGTGAGAGAAAAAGTCAGAACTTAAAGTTTACATTTTGCAATTCTAAGGAAAAAGTCAGAATTACAAGAAAAAATGTTTTCTATAAATATAATGTATATATATCGTGCTTACATACTAATAGATTTTGTAAGCATGATTATTTGTTTACACATTCAAAGGAGTTAAAAAGGTGTGTACTGAATGTGCAATTCCACTCTGCATAATAACAATATTATGCATAATACAATAGTCAGTTCTATATTGCCTTTGCATTCCTTATACAGCTTTGCTAAATCCAAAAAGACATTAAATAGCTTAAACTGTTCAAATTATTTTGATCTTTTTTTTTCTAACCACCATGTGAACAATGGTTCAGTTCATTACACAGAACTGTGAACCCACTATGCAGGCAACATGTAAGATGCTGAATGAGGGAAACCCTGTTGATTATCAATTTGATCCTATTACATATCTGGCAGCATCTGAGCCAACTCACGCACATGTACCACGACTACTCCAGCCTCTTATTCCAATCCACTCCAATCCATTCCAACAACCACAGGCTTTTACATAACAAGCTCAACAGGCCTTCAAAGACAACGACTTCATCGTGAGAGCTAGCACGTAGGGCCAGATTAACTACAATACTGCTAACTCCGGCATGTGATTTCATACGTGCTCCTAAACATTCTTACGCTAAATAACACTTAAGTATATATTTAGAGCTGAGTTTAATCTCGACTGGAGTAAAACTCTTCAACTGTGTGCTAAAAAGGCAAATCCCACAAACTAAATGTTCTGAGAATATAGTGCAGAGAATGTTATTCCGGGAATCCTATCCTTGTCATACACTAGGTAGCACACACTAGTTAGTCTCAAATTTAAGAAGGTTACATCAGTAACCTTTTAATAGTGTTTTAATCTCCCACCCTGCCTACTTGTAGTAAACTGAGTGTGTTTTAACAAACACTCCCTGTGATAGAAAATAACTGTTATGGCAGGTTTGCTGTGGGACAATGGCGCCTCCTGGCGGTCATGCTCTGTGCAGCTTGACCACAACACGTGTGCTTACATGTAACACTTAAACCTGGTTAAATATTATGTAACCACAGGTCAGCACATTCAGTCAACTGCAGTTGTAAGAATAAAAACATGAATTGATGTGCATTTAGCAATGTTCACCGAGTAACATTGGCCTCAAGTCATTAGAAGCTTAACATTCCTGTTGAAATGAACATATAGAAGATTAATAAGCAATGCAAGGTCCACTGAGCCACCGAATCAAAGGGGTTTAAACTTCAAAGGGTTTACAGAAGCACTTTTTCTAAATAATCTCAATTTAAGAGCACTGCTCTTCTAGTGCACTTACACTCTAAAAATGCTGGGTTATTTCAACCCAACTTTGGGTCAAATATGGACTAACCCAGCTGTTGGGTTAAATTTTGTAAATACATTTTTAATCCAAAAGTTGGGTTAGTCCATATTTGACCCAAAGTTGGGTTCAAACAACCCAGCATTTTTAGAGTTTATTAAAAGCAAACATTATAATAAACCAAATGTTATTGTTCTACAAAACTACAAAAAGTTAATTATAATGCATATGCATATACATTAATCAAGTACAAAGCACTGATGGATCCAACAACAAAACAACAACAACAACAAAGTATTTTGGACAGCGCTGTCGAACGTTTATTTGCATTTAATTGCATCCAAATTAAAGTTTTTGTTTAGTCTACACTTTATAAGTGGATATACTGTGTATATTTATTATGTATGTATAAATACACACACATACAGTATATATTTTGAAAATATTTACATGCATATTTTTATATCCATATAATTTATATATAAATATATTTAATATATATACAAAATGTTTCTTAAATATATACATGCATGCATGCGTGTGTATTAATTTATACATAATACATATACACACAGTACACACACACATATATTATGCAAACAAAAACTTTTATTTTGGATGCGATTAATCACAATTAATCATTTTAAATAAGATAATTAAATGTAAACGCTAAACGTTACAAATTAATTTGACAATTTTGAAACAGACTTGTGTCTTAAAATGTTTCAAAACTGATAAGTGTCTCAAAACAGGTTTTCTTTTACTCTGTAAATATTCTGTAAATATTAATCTATACTTCCTTTGTGACCTTAACTAACCCTGCAGCTGTCAGGTTCTCCCATTCAGAAGAGGCTGTGATCGCTTTTTTGTTCTGCCACTATCTCTTTCTCTCTTTCATCACTTTACTTTCCTGGCAAACAAGATAAATGAGACTTATGTCCATGACACAAAGGGTTGATGTAATGAATATGTTTCTCCTCTAAACCCCTGAATAAGGCTGTGGTCTGAGAGGTCTTATTAGAAGGTTTTACCACATTATTTCCATGACTTAAGGATTTAAACCACTGACACAAGACCTTAGTTGCTGGAGACAAAAATAGGTTTTGTTTGATGGGTAGTTAGATAGATAAAGAGAAAGATTAATTTTCACTATTTGTCTAGATACATATGCATACAAACATCAGCTCAAAAATATAAATGTGAGTTAAATATAAAATCAAATTTTGCTTTCTTGAGTTTTTTAACTTAAAACTCTCTCCTCACTAGTTATATTCCTCAGGTATTACTGGCTAAAGATCACTAATTACAAGGCAAGCAATATGACATTACCTTTTTATTAGACTCCATAGTGGCAGGTTAAAAATGCTTTAAAAATAAATAAATAAATAATACAGAATAACTATTTTCTTCTCTTCGTTGAGATGTAAAATTGCAGTCCTAAAATCCACTAAACAAAAAAGCACGAAAATGATTTAAAATCCACAATGTATCATCCAAGAAGCCCTCATGTCTTGTGTTAGTAGATCTTATACCGTCTCTGAGTCTGTCAGGTGCGTTCAGAGAACTGCCATCAGTGGAGTAAAGCGCTTGATATAAACTCTCTAAACCCGGCTCTGATTGGCTGTTGCTCGGTTACCTCTGTCCGAGTGTTGATTTGTACACATGCTTGCTTCGGAAATGGACTCCCCGATTGGCTGCACGTATTTAATGGGGTGACGTAAATGCGTCGACTTTTAGTCGTTGTAATCTGCACAGTCCTGATAGCGTTTCTAGATATCCATATATTATGCATATGTAAAAAAAATTTTTTAAAAAAGTTTTAATTATTACCGTATAATTAATAATTAATATGCATGCAAATGTTATGTATTTTTTAACTTAGAGACTACAATGAATAAATTGTGTAAACTATTTAAATCTTAAAGACTAAAATAAATAATCTTATTTTTATAAATTCAACTAGCATAACTGACAAATAAATGAATACTTCACAACTGAAATGAACATAAACCTATGAAAATAACCACTGTTGTCAAAAAATGATGTTAATCTGAAGATTCCACCGTCTATAATAAAATGTAGTAATAAAAATAATAATATAAGTAAATACAGGAACAGGTTTGGTAATCTAGTAACGCTGGTAGCTTTGTCATTATTGTTTCATCCTGACACCATATCCTTAGCCTTTGTTCCTCACAGTAGGAAAGAGTCCGGTAAAATTGTATGCAAAAGAAAAAAGCACTTCTCTTTCATTGTCTTTCATTTTCATGGTTCCTCAGGACTAAATTAATCTTCTTTGATAATAATAAAAAATAAACAATAACAGACAAACGCTGGATCAAAGACAGGGTGGGTTTGGTAGATGTCTGTAGGTTTGCATTGTTCAGTAAATCAAAGATATGTCTATGCCATTGCTTATTTATTGTCTTGAATTGTCATTTTCTTTTTTTAATTTTTAAGCAATTTGTCCAGATTGTAATAGGCTTAAGTGGTGAAAGTGGCAGAAGCATGACTGAGTCGGTGAAAGTTCGTGCTACAGGGCACTACAAACTTATCTCTAGGCTATTTCTGAATGGGAGACTTATCAATGAAAGCATTATTGTTTGCATGGCTATGATTGCCAGCACCTCTTACTTGACAGGAGTGAAACTGAGCATGATGATATAAAAGGACATTCATTCTACATAAATGCAAAGTGCACCTATTAAATATTAAAATCTTAAAAACAGCACCAAAATAGGACTGCGCTTATTAGGTATCATATTAAATGTTGTTTGATTTGAAAAGTTATACACTATAATTTTATAATTAAAAGCACAATGTTGTAATTTAACCTAAAACTTATAGTCATGTGGTAACATTTAAAGTAACTGGTGTATAAAATCATCAACATTTATATCTGGATTAAGTCAAAACCGTAATATTATTATGACTAAATCAACCTGACTAACCTGATAAACTATTATGACAAGATTAGACCAAAAAAGTCCTTTTTAGAAGGTCAGGTAAGGTAGAATTAATGTCTTAAGGTAACAATTACAGTTACATTTAGTGTAGTGTTAATGGTTGCCAAGACATTTTGCTGTGAAGGATGAGTTTAAGGTCATGATACTGTAATCCTCAGGTCATGTGACCTCTTGAGCTTAAACATGGATGCGTCACTCTCTCTGAATGACTAGAAATTCAATTGCGTCTCAGCTTTGTAAGTGTTCATTTGAGCATCTTCATCTTCACCTGAGCACAACAATCACCATAGCGTTGTCCGATCAGATGGCTGTTTCATGTTTGAGTGGCTTTAAATCACTAGAAAACAGCAGGCTGCATTGGATTTAAGGGACTTTACAAGCAATGCTTAAGCATTTTTAAACCCTGGATTCTATACTTGTGATTTTGAAAGTGGGTAAGACTTGGTCTGGGTTTTGTAACTTTTGCGTATGGGCTTCCAGGCGCATTTTTAGAAACTTTCATGCAATATATTCATTTCAGCATTTGAGGGAATTGTCAATGCCTGACAGAATACCTGTTATTTGGAATGACAAAGTAGTCAAAGAAACGGTTATGGTCCAAAAAGTCTGATTTGTAAAACTGTGTTACCATAAATGAATATACTGTATAGCAATGCAAGCCATTCTTTAATCAGGTCACATGCTAAGTTCATCCACTCGATGCTGAAACAGCAAATATGCAAATAAGAGCATAAACATTGCAGCTTTTTAATGTACAGCGTGAAACCTCAAAACTTAATTTCGAACTGAAACAAAATAAGTGTGAAACATTGACAATGATAACATAGCATTCTGTTAACCCAGGGTTAAGAATGATCTGGAAGCATTGTGTTTATTTTCTTATGATAAGTGTTCATTGAAATACAGATGATATTTCAGTTTCAAAGAACCCTTTGAATCATTGTGAAACTGACACAGATAGACACAAGCGCTGGTTTTGGGTCAGCCAGTTCACAAAGTTCAAACGAAGACAGCCATTGTCTGAGCAGAGCTTGACCAATCTGATCAAGCGAGCATCCACATCACCATATCCTCATCTCGGTCATTTTCATTATCTGCTGTGACACTGTCATTGAAGCTCATGGCACTGAATGAAAGAGCACCTTCTTGTGGATTAAATGGAAACTTTTACACTAACAATGATGGAACAATGTGACTCAGACTAATGGAGAGGCACATTCCAACTGTATTGATGAGGAGCCTTGTGTTCCTCCATGAGTAGTGCTGGACCCTCTTTTTCATGTGGTCCAATTAGAGACATGTCCTGTCTGCCCTTTGAAATCTGTCAAACAGATAATGAGCTCTTTACAAAGCATTCATTTGGAGCCAAGGGGCAACAAAGCATCGAAAGCCCCTGTGCAATGGGCAGAAGTCCCATTTCTACCACAACTGTGAATATCTATCTTGGTGGCCTGGATCAGCTGCAATGGCCCAGTAGTAAGTCTAAATGAAAGTGCTTCTTGTGTTGGGACTTTAAACTAAAGGATTTGGATTAGGGTCAAAATCATTAAGCCTTTTGAAAATAGGATTACAGTAAATATCATATTAGAAGAGTTAAAAATGTACTGCACCACATGCACCCAAAGTGCAGATCTGCCAAACTATATAACTAACTATAACAAACTAGAACACACAGTATGTATATGTCAGTACACTGTATAAACCCAAGATCAGGTCCCAAGGAATGCATCAACTGATAAAATGTACCTTGAATGCAGTGCTTTCTGTCTTTCTGAGTAAAATAAACTAGTAGATGGGTTACAAAATCAAACAATTAAATAATGTAAAAAAAGAAAAAAGGTTTCAGATACACAGTTTTGACGTTTTGGTCACCATTATTTTTATTTTACAAACTAAAAATCCACTGGGAAGACTGGAAAAGTGATAAATAGCCTACAAAATACATACAAAAGTGATTATTTCAATTATTTTTGATTTATTTTAATTTGAAAGAGTATAACTGTCTGCCACATCTAGAATGAAAATATACTGTATTTACAGTAAGAGTGAAATTTACATCTTACACACTCAAAAAAATGCTGAGTTACATAAAACCCAGGGCTGGGTAAAATGTGGGCAAACCCAGCAACTGGGTTGTTTTGACCCAGCGGCTGGGTTACTGCCCTGAAGATTGGGTTAAACATTTAACCCTACTGTTAGACGAAAACAACCCAGTCGCTGGGTTTGTCCATATTTTACTCAGCGCTGGGTTGTATTTAACCCAGCATTTTTGCACTTACAGTAAATGTATAAATTCAGTTTATAAAATGTATCAGAGTAAGGGTCAGGTTACATAAAAGCATTTAAAGACAAATGATGCAGTAAAGGAATAAGAGCATAATTAAAGCATGTTAAGTAAATGTTCCCTCTATTGTTTTGTTTTTCTTCTTCTGGGTGGGACTGTTTAACGGAGCAAGTACGCAACAGCGGACAGATCCCGTCTCCCCATCTATTGTTACAGTGAGAGTCTCTCCGGGGTGGCCACTGAGCTTTAGTGTCTTATTCATAATGAATAATATTTTGTATAAGAACCCTGCTGAGTGGAGGGAATAGAGCACAAAGCGACAACAAAAACCGGACTTGGAGATGTCAGGACTCCCCACGAGCCTGGAGGTGACAGAGCAATGTTGTTCTTCCTCTTGGTAAGCACAAATGCAAAAATAAACTCTGTCGTTCACATTGTAATAGACTAAAGAAGTCTTACTATGACTAACTCACTCAAAAAAAGAAAAAAAGACTGTATTTATCGAACTATTACTATTTTTATTTGTGTGTGTGTGTGTGTGTGTAATGATAGGTGTCTGTACTTAGTTACTTAAGACTGTGTAATTCTGCCCTCTAGTGAAGTGGAATGTGTAACAGCTAATAATTTGTTGTTGTAATTTATATTCATATATAAATATATGTATATAAATATATATACACATACAGTACACACAAGAAGATATAAATATATACACACAAAAAAGAATAATTTAAAATTATTGCACACACAAAAGAGTATTTTTTTGCACTAGGAAATAGTTTTTCCTGTTGTTTTTTCTTTTCCTTTTTTGCACCAAAATTGTTTTTCTTTTCACCTTTGTTTCCACTTTTATAGCATTTCAATCTCATTTTAAGTTTATTCTTAAATGTTCAGTCTTTATTGTTTGTTTTTCTCTGGCTACCTACCAAAGAGATAAAAAATTTTTTACACAATGTACAGAACAATCAGCCTACCAACAAGACCAACACTGTAACAGTACTATTTAATGTTTTAATATAATTTTCTAATGGCTAATTGGTAGTAAGAACTAAAATGCTCCATTTCCAGATCCAGATCAATTTTTACATTCTGTTTACATATTTTCCTGAATTATTACATTTCTTGTTGCCGTCCTCCCTGGTGGCTTTGTACCCAGAATACTCTGGTGGTATAGGCAAATTTTCTTTCCTTTTCACTAATTTCGTGGATCACGCGGTTTGATCATCAATCAATGTTTACTTAAATACTTAAATACGTCATATGGCATATTTACTCATTATGACAGCACATCTGATGTATTTTCAAATCCCTCTGTCCACTGTCTGGAGAGATGTTTTAAAACAGGCTATTTCAACCTGTTTTCAAGATGCAAATTTAACCTTGGGGTTGAAAGTTAGGTTTGGAAATCTCTTTCTGGTTCTACAATTAATCTAAAACTATAAACCAGAAGAAAATATATAAATTATTACTTCATTATACTATACTATTATTTTACTAAATAATATAAGTATAATATTATACACATTTTGACTGACATGATTTTGTTTTTTAAAATTGTGCATTATATGAGGATGTTTTAATAAATCATATATATGCTGTAGGTACAGGTTATTGCCAATAAAATAAACAATTATGTTTTACAAAATCTCTGTATCAAGAAATGTGTTATATTAAAGCTAATGATTTAAACAGTAGGGGGCGTAGTGGCCATGTGAGACAGCACCAATCAGGGGTGCGTTTCCCAAAACTATAATTGCTAAGTTAGCAATTTTGTTGATTGCAATGCAATTTCCTATTGCCAACCAACAAAGTTCCTAACAGGTTAGCAACTATGGTTTTGGGAAATGCACCCCTGATTTGACAGCTTTTGGGATTAAAAATTTTTTTTAACACAATATTAATAATATTACATAATAATTTGATTATGTAAGGGAAATGAGCACAGAAATATATGTTGAAGAAAGGTTTTCACACTATGATAGTACTAAGTCAAAGTCACTTGTTTATCTATAAAAACAAAGGGAAGAGTGTTTTAAAAATATATTCACATAAACATATAATATTCAACAGTAACAGTAAACCGTAACTTTTAGTTGGGTTTGTTTGCAGAAATAAAATAAATTTTCATATTTTGGTTATCATACAAGAAAAGCTAGAAACCAGTGTCATCTAATTTATCAGCTTCTGCACATAGAGATTTAATAACGACAAATATTACATTAAACTGGGACTGTGTAATAGACACTACACTCAGAATCACAATAGCTTTTGTATTGCTTTTTAATAAAGACCTGGTGTCAATATTCTACAATGCTGCAGCGAATTAGTTCTCCATTGTACTATATAATACTACACTGCAATAATAGAAATGAAAAAGATTCCTAAAAATGGTTCCAGATCTAATTAAAAGATTTAATACTAAAAGTATTTTCAGGTCCACTCCCGCAGTTAATGTATGGCTGTCAGCCGAGCGATAATGGAACGTCAAGTGGACTGTATCATTTTTCAGTCAATAGAGAGTATAGTCTTTCTATGGACATAGACAGCCCTCAATGGTACTCATACTTGCCACAAGATCTAGACTTTAAAAATATTCTAGACAGGTTTGATCTCTGGAATCACAATAATCTCATATACATTCAGCCTGATTGTGTTTCTTCGTTTCAAGAAGTTCTATGAACACAGTAGAATAATACTTGACCAGAAAGTGCATGTTTAAATGTATCCAGTGTTGTTGTTTATAGATATGCATGCACCCAACCAGGTTACATACGCTTACAACATGTACTCATCTTAATGCATTTTTGTAATTTTGTTGATTGTGTTTTTTTCATCTGCATTTACAGTTCACCCTGAAGCTGTGATCAGCTGTGTTGGAGCTCTTAACTCTTATCTTTACCCTAAAGATATCACTGTGGAGTGGATAGTTAATGGACAGCAAGACAGGATATCAACAGGCTTCGGGCATATATACCAAATATACCAAATTTTGTTATCTGACACTACACACAACTACTCCTGTCAAATAATACATAGCAGTCTTCAAAAAGCGATGGTCCTTACAAAAGGGTAAGAATAGATCACAAACATTCTTTTGATTAAAAAAAACAAAAAAACTTATTTAATATAAAATAAGTGTGCAACTTCTGACACAACTTACTTGATCTTTCTATTGCTATCCCTCATGAACAGATGCTTCCTCAAGTATGACTGATGAAAAAACGTCGCTGGACATTGGTTTTATTGCAATACTTATCGCAATATTTACACTAATAGTAGTTTGTGTTTGGATATATATATATTGTGACGAGTCAGCTGCCTCCTCCCTGATTGTCACCGGCACCCCGTCCTAAATCGCCGCCCTTCACCAGGCTCCCGACTGGAGTGGGTGTGTGAGAGGAGGGGCGCTGGACGAGTCAGGGCTGGCGGCGTGTGATGGGGCACACCTGAAGGAAGTGGAGCCTCATTACCGCCGCTGTTTAAAAGCCCAACGCGCCTCTCCTCAGGAGACCGGTCTCTTCCCCGTGCATGCACACTGGTGTCCTCGTGGGTCCAGGAAGGGTGCGTTGAGGGACTCCCGCGCCACCAAGACGTGAGCTGCCGGACCCGCGATCCGGATGGGAACCGCACCCGTATACACGGCCGACGGGCCAGGATGCCGGGCCGTCCATCCCCTACCAGCGCCGCGGCCAACGAGAGAGACGCGGCCGCTAGGAGAAGCCGCCGCCCCTCGCGCCCCGGACCAAGGAGGGGAGCGCGTGCGGCCGCCGGACTCCGCCCCTTGCCTGGACCCTTCCTTGATGAACACTGCCCGACCTACACAAATCCCGCAGCACGACGAGGACACCAGATTCCCTGTTATTTTGGACACTTTCCCCCTTTGGCCACTTTTATTCCCTTTGTTTTATGATTTCTGTTAATAAAAGCCTCTCCGAGGCCTGACGCCACGCCCACTGTGTCTGTCTTGTGCTCCTCCCGTGACAATATATATATATATATATATATATATATATATATATATGTGTGTGTGTGTGTGTAATATAATCTTAGACTGTCATCCTTAAATCCTATAAATAAATGTGATATTTATATGATAAACATTATATTTAAAAATTAAAAATTAGAATCTATATAGTTTTGCACTTATTATTGTTGTTTTATGTTATCTAAGACTACTTTGATTTTGATATATGTATGTTAAAAAGAAATATAGATCTTATTAGAATTTACATGTTAATCGTTGAAATACATATTTAGATACATGAAGATTGTTCATGTTGAACTTAATTTTATGTTTTGACACACATTATCCAATAAATGAAGATTAGGTTTTGATGTCATTAAAATTAAGATTAAGATTTAATCTAATTTATGCTCTATTAAAGTATCTTTTGCGCCTGACTGGATTACATAAAGCATATCAAATTAGTTTGTTCCATTAACTGCAGTGTCACTGCTTTTGCACATTAGATAATATGCATGAAAGGGTTTGGATCATGTGATTTAATATCATCTGGGATAGAAATGTAAAGATCAACTGATGTGTGATGCAAAGCACTGATTATGTTTCAACCCAAGACCATTCAGACTATAGCCAGAGAATTGAAAACTGCATGGAAATATTAAGATAACAGGCTGGCCAGGGAGTATCATTTTAGAGCTACAAAGCACATCCAGTCCCATCTAATAATCTGATTAAACCTCAAGCACCACTTCCGTCCAGACCACTTCAGCATACTGAAAACAGATGGAAAGGGAAACCCTGCCCAAATCAACTTCTCTGCTTTGTTAAAAAAAACTACAAATGTTCAGTAGCGTCTGTGGGAATATATATATATATATATATATATATATACATATATATATATATAGTGCCACTTGAAAGTTTGTGAATCAAATAAAATTTTAGTAATTTTAACAAAATTCTATTAAATTGTATTGTATAGCGCTTTTTAAGATACAAATTGTTGCAAAGCAATTCCACAGAAAATTAATGTTACTGTTTTAATGTATTTAATATTTATGTACATGAATGTTATTAATATTTAGTAGGAGCATATCAGTGGTGACTCCATTTACACATGTACACTGTACATATGACAGAATTGTACAGAAAAATCAATTAAAGAAGTAATTAAACAGACAACGAACACTATTAAAAGCAATTATTATATGATGTTAGAGATCATACAAAATGCATTTCCTTCTGGAGCATCAGTGAATGTTTGAACCTTTTTTAATAGTTGTGTTTGAGTCCCTCAATAGTTCTCGGTGTGAAAAGATGTTTTTTTTCTGAAAAACAGTGCTCAGATCACTTGTTCAGAACAAACAAGGGACTCGTGAACAACAATCACAAAACAGAAAACAGTCGTGGATCATCAGGTGTCCACACACAGTGTAAGAACAGAAGGTTCACACATTTTGAATGTGGTTATTTTAATAACTAAATGTAAATGTTGATGGACTAAATGTAAACATCTTTTATTTTAAAATATTTTACTCAGGTCATTACTAAATAAAAAATAACATAAATTTTGTATGATCTCTCTTACTTTGTTAAAATTACCCACATTTTCATAGATTCTGCAAGGGATTCACAAAGTGGCACTCTGGATATACATTATATATATATATATATATATATATATATATATATATATATATATATATATATATATATATATATATATATATATATATATATATATATATATATATATATATAGATATAGATATATATAGATATATATACATAAATACATAATCAGTTTTTGCCTAAAAAAGTATATGGACACTTAATAAATGTATTTATCTGAAAAAATAAAAAATGTTTCACAAAATAAATATGTTAAAAATAAATATAATTTAAAATTACTTCGTGTTATAATGCAGTGAATGATTTGTTTATTTTTATATGTGTGTCTTTACTTTTTGAGGCCTCTGTATAATCCTGTATACAAAAATATAGCCAGATACGCACAAAGTAAAAATATGTATGTGTACTGACTAACTATTAGCACATAAATAGCATTATCACAATCAGATTTTTTCATAATTAAATGACCTTTTAATCAAAATACTAAGATGCTAAAAATGAGACTCACCTGTTTGCTGTTATCACTCGGCCTAACCAGGCGGGTGGTCTCGTTAGGATTGGTCTTGTTTGTGGTGGTCATGCTGATGAAAGAAAAAGAGAGACCAGAGCGCAGAATGAAAAGCAGCTGTCTGCTCCTCCAGAATAAAGGAATACACAAGCCACAACCCACATCTCATTCATCACATATATGAAAACACCCCATTACATGCTTTATCATCATCTGACGCCTCATTCAGCAACTGAGCAAACATCCATGACGTCGGCTTTTGACCACCAACAAATCACACTGGAAAAGCTCACTCACTGTTCAGACTTACATTACAGATTATTGCTGTACACATAAAGTACTGTCTAATTTAATCTAGCTACTGGACGTTTCCGCACCTTGCCTATCCTTCTTTTCTCTCAACCCTAAAACACATAAGGCAGTGCATAATTCAAAATACAAGACCATTCAACAGTTTGGATACAATGAACATAATAATAAAACAGAGGTTAAATGCATTTTAAAATGTGATTTATTCATGTGAAAGCAACGCTGAATTTTTAGCAGCCCTTACTTGTGTTTTCAGTGTCACATGATCCATCAGAAATCATTCTGATAAGCTGATTTGATGCTCAAGAAATATTTCTCATTATTATAAATGTTGGAAATGATTGTGCTGCTTAATATTTTTTGAAAACTGTGATACATTTATTTGAAATGTAAAGTTTTAACATTATAAATGTCTTTACTGACACTTTGGATCAATTGAATGCATCCTTGCTGAAGAATAGTATTCATTTGTTTAAACATTTTATTTTACAGCCCATTAACTTTTGAATGGCAAATAAACAAACACGTTTCAATAAAAGTAATACATAATTAAAATCTTATAACCTAAAAAAAATAACTATTGACATTAATACAGCAATTTGCTTTGGCTTAGTGTAAACAAACAAAATATCACGACAAGCCTTCCCTGAAAAAGACTTTTCATTTTTTAAAAGGGGTATGTGCAGATTATCTGTGAAATAGTCTTCCACTTTACGTACATTTGTAAATATCCACAAAGGCTAAAGACTTTATGAGCAGACATACAATGCTGTATTTTGACGTGAACCTTTAGTGACTTGCCAGTAGATGGCAGCAGTAAAACACTAAGATTCAAATGTCCCTTTACCCTTTTTTATCTCTGTTGCACATTTGAAACGGCTTTCAAAAGGTAAATTCTACTCACTTATTACTTTTCATACAGTATATATTTGGATTCAAAAGTTATTATAAAGAACTAGAGCAAATACCTGTGGGATATTCTTGTACTTATCATTAATGTTTCTGAGGGAAAGTCTTGCATAATGGATCATATTGAGGGTAATTCTACGTGATGTCATGTAAACATTGATGATGACCTCTGAACCGCTGCGGAGAGTTCACTGCAGGAGATGGAAATATTTCTTTCCAGTGCAAGGCAGCATTAACCACCACAGATAACCTGGAAAAAACACGTCTCTGTATGAAAACATTAAATATATTAGTTAAAATAAAATAATAATGAATAATTTTTGCCTTTAGAGAAGTGCATGTCTGTCTCCAGGGATGAGAAATGAGCAGTAGGCTGTTGATGGCGTGTGTGTGGATGGACAGGCAGCAGGAGGTGAGTGATTTACAGCTCAACACAGGAGAGATGGATGGCATCTCGTATACAGTATGGGTGCAATTACAGTTACGCTGGGGCATTTATGGCTGATAAGGAATGGGAGTGGGAGTGAGCTCTTTTTCGCCCCTGACAAGAGCTTTGTAAAGTTTGATGGATCCTGCAAATCCAGTGTCAGTCTTACTTTTGTGGAAATTGAAATGAGATGTTCACATAAACCGAATACACAGATGTGTGATGCAATCATTTCTCCCTTCACTGTTTTCTTTAGGGGATTTCATGTCATTGTGAAACTTCACTGTCTTGGCTGATCAGGTGAATTCCTGTGAAAATTACCAACCATCTGTCATGCCTTGTTGTTAATTTTGAGAAGGACTGTGCCTGTGTGGTGGTAGCAATGATGTCAGTGCCATTCATGTTGGTTCATATCGGCCATATGAAGTGGACCGCTGCATCTGTGTGGGTTTTCAATATTTCAGATAGATGATACCTCAGGCTTTTAAGGAACATTTATTTCTCTATCATCCTTGCATTGTATTTTATGTTTTGTCACCCACAGTAAAAACTACAGAATTTTGATCATAAAACTAAACATTTAATTATCATCTATAATAACCTATAAAGAACTCACTGACTTGCATTACAAGCTTTCATTTTACTTACTGACTATTTATATATTAGTGCTGTCAGTTAATCACATCCCAAATAATGTTTTTGTTTACGTAATATATGCAAGAGTTTGACTCCCAACCCTGAGGTTGTGGGTTCGAGTCTCGGGCCGGCAATACCACAATTGAGGTCCCTTGAGCAAGGTACCAGACACACAAACGCTCCCCGGGTGCTGCAGCATAAATGGCTGCCCACTGCTCAGTGTGTGTGTTCACTGTGTGTGTGCACTTTGGATGGGTTAAAAGCAGAGCACGAATTCTGAGTATGGGTCACCATACTTGGCTGTATTTCACTGTCACTATATATTTTGGGGAAAAAAGTATTTACATGTATATATTTATATTCATATAATTTACGTTATATATAAATATATTTAGTAAATAAACATAACATATTTATCTTAAATATATATATATGCATGCATGTGTGTGTGTGTGTGTGTGTGTGTGTGTGTGTTTATTTATATATACATAATAAATGTACACAGTACATGTATATATATTACATAAACAAAAACTTTTATTTTGGATGCGATTAACAGCAATTAATCACATCCAAAATAATGGTTATTGTATACTTTATTTTCACATTTAAAGCATAGTTGACCCAGATGAAAAGAAGTTTCCAAAGAGTTTCACTGAATAGCCTATGATCAAAATAAAAGTTCAATAAATAAAACTATCACATAACATATTAATAAAACAGACATAATACACAGTTGTGACCACACCTAACAAACTCCCATCTGGATGATATGCAAACATGTTCAAATGATATTTAAATAAAACGTGTCAGAAAACCTCAAATAATGTATTGCCATGTCAAACCACTATATAACACAGGCCTGCTTTGCATGTAGGGTAGGAGCTAAAATATCCAGACTGACTTCCCCTTAGTCAATACACTTAGTACACAAAATGTCTTGGATTTCAAGTTTTTATGTTCTAAGTGGATGTTTTCCTACCAGTGTGGATGCTGCTCACATAACGGTACTAATTATTAGATAGGTGTTAATAAAAATCAAGAACAAAGGCTATACCTCATACCAAGAATCACAAAAAAAGTGCATAAACTGATGGTTACAATCACAAATGAAACCGATCATTTAAATCTGCTACAGTACATGTTGTCTTCATGTTATCTGAATTAAAAACACTGATATACTTCCCTAGTTTAAATAGCTCTCATGTCTTCTAAAACATAAAACACTGTACAGGCTCATTACAGGATAACGATCTTCTCTTTCTCTCTTAAACACACACACACACACACACACATAGACATTACAGAAGCATAAGGAACTTATTATCAGAGCAGAACATGGCACAATCACTCCGTTCATTCTCCTGGCTGTCCTCTGACCTGTTTAATTATGCCAATGCTGCTTATGCACCTGTGTGTCCCAGACTATTACACCTCCCATCACTTAACGGCTTTTAGTATCGCTAAAACTAAAATCGCTTTTAGTAACCACTTTATTGCCTCACGCCACAACCGAAAAAAAGAAAAAAAAACCCTACTGTTTGAATCACCCTTGAGCGAGACCGGTGCAGTTGTGTACTTGAGGTGCTCAGCATTCAGCCATGATTGCTGTTTAATGCTCTTTGTTGAGGTGGGCTCGTAAAAGTCAGGGTCAAGCAACAGAGGTGTGTTGTAGGCTTCCACCCCCCACCGGCTCTAATGAGACACAGAGGCTTAATAAGATGGAGGATAGTGCACACATGCAGACAGGACATTAGCACACTGTTGTTAGACTACAATTCCTCCGTCTGCTCAGCACTGGGACTGAACCGCTTTCTCACAGCATCTACGACAGGAGACATGCATTGCTGTTTCACACTTTTTGCATTTTTTGCATATACCCTCTTTGTGGCGCAATTGTTGCATTATTTTGTTCACATAGAACAGTATTTGCAACCCTAAATATAGGATTTTTATTATACCATCATACTCTTCTATATATGTAAATATTTGCTTTGAATATGCAAATTGATTTCAAAATTAGAAATTTGATTGCAAAATCATTGCTGCTTCACCCTTTTTGCATTAACACCCTCTTTGTGGCACCATTTTTGACATGCTATTATACTGTACTCTTCTATATATTGTAAATATTTACTTTCAATATGCAAAATGGGAGCCTGATTTTGAATATTAGAATTCTGACAGCAAAAAGACAAAAGCTGTGCTGTTTCACACTTCTTGCATTTAAACCCTCTTTGTGACATCATTTTTGCATTTTCATTTACATAGTACAGTATTTACAAACCTAAATATGTTTTTTATTATTATCCTACACTCTTCTACATATTACACATATTTACTTTGACTTAACATACTGAGGGTATGATTTTCAATATTAGACATTTAATAGCAAAAATAGGTGCATCGACAGACCACATGTATCACAACAACCCTGTCAAAGGGGTTCTGTAAGAGAGCGAAACAAGAGAGAAGAGAAGGGAGGAGCTAGAGGTGGATCATACCGAATCCAGAGTGGCCTATTGGTGCTTTGAAGTCACATGATTGCTTTAGGAATGCTAATTCATGCTGTATTTTTTTCTCCTCCTCTCTGCTTGGTGTAGTCTGTGCCTGTCGGATAGAGCAGACTTCAGACATGGTGTAGGATATCAGGAAAGGAACAAGCGATTGAAGTTGAGACGAGGCCTGTGTTGAGGGTATGTAGAGCTTTATTAAGACGTGCTGTTGTCTTTGGCTTCACATGTGACTAAATGTCACTTGTTCAGGAAGCCCTACTTATATTTAAAAATGTATTTTCTGGCTTAGTGTCTTATATCAACAGTATGTGTGGTCTGTATGTTAAATAGAGTGCATAAGTGCGCATATGCCTGTGCATGTCCGTCTCGGCACAATGAAAGCTGTTTACTTTGGAGAATTCCACCACATGTCTCCACGGCTTTCAGTACGGTTACTAACATCAGAGAGAGCGACACAGATTGACAGTTATTATCTACGGTAGGTGGGCTCGAGGAACTTGAGACCCTCCTTTCAAAATACACTTCACCCATTCTGTCATTATTTACTCACCCTCCTGTGTGATTTTCTTTAATAATCAGGTTGTTTTGTCCATACAGTCAAAGTCAGAGGTGTCCAGTGTTGTTTTGGACCCCACTGCCTTTCATTGTATGGATAGAAAGCATCTAAATGTCTTAAGTGTGAATACATTTTTGGGTAAATTATCCCTTCTCTATGTCAACCTGATGACTCAATATTATCAATAAGACAGGTACTATATCTGAAGTATTACCACCAAAGCTGAAGGTGAGTCATTTACATGGACATGCGTCACATCATTTGTGATGTTTTAAGGATTATCGATGAGTTTTTTCAGCACACATGTACACAAGAAGCTTTTAGACCTGTCATAAAACTAAATGGAGACGATGCTTTCCCGGACAGGGGGGTGTTGCGCTAGTAGACTGACTGACTGACAGCTAGTGCTGATACAATTCATTTAACCTATCGCCTCTCAAATAACAAGACCATCTGCACTCTTTCGGTACATGCTAGTTTGACCCAACGCTCTGTAAACAAAGCCAAGCCGAGCGACGCTTGTGTGTAATCTCGCCAGTGTCATCTTATGAATTTGACACTGAACATCTGGTCAACTGTTTTTGTGTGTTAGCTTTATATGTGATGTGCGTTTTATATGTACTTGTGCAATCGTGCTATAGAGTGAAGGAAGCAATAGAGTGTCGTTCATTATACTGCTAAGGTACTTCCAGGTTACTGTAGATGAATCCAGCAAAGCTTGTTGCTCTCAAACGGCAGGTCACTTCTGTATGGTAATTGGGGTAAGACCCTCATGTTTTACACTTGCCTTTCCTGTGTCATGGGCCTCACAATGAGCTTGAGTAGTTCACCCTCACCCTCAGGTCACTCTAATAATCAGTCAAACAGGAGGGACACAACTCCGGTCCCTCTTAAAGCACCAGGAAATGAGGGGCTTGTTGAGTAGCGCAAGAAGGAAGCTCCTGTAATCAAGAGAAAAGAGATAGAATGAAATTAGCAGAAGTATCTCACTACACAGAAGAAAAGATCTGTCGATACTTCCATTTCATTGCAACTTGTAGGCTTGTTTTTTGATTCAGTTGATTAAATCCAGTTGACTATTAACTTTTCCATCTTGCTTCTTCAGCTGACCAAATCCCTTCACACTAAACACAATTGCTTTCACTTTTAACAGACAGCAGTCCAGTGTATATATCACATGCTGATGATGGTTCTTTTGAGCGAAGAGTCTGTGTTTGAGCACATGCAACGACCCCTTGATCTTTAATGTGCTATATACAGGACTCAGCAATACGTGTTATGTGGCACTGAATGGTGAGATCCATCTCCAGCAAAGAAAGCGGTGAGAAACAGTAACAGATGAGCCGAGATGTTTTTCGTACAGTGCTGTCCAAGCCCTCATGAAGATGAGATGCAGACCCAGCGAATGAACGCGTTCACCTCAGCGCTCACCATGACATTCTTCTGTCATGCCTGATGATGCTCCCGTGTGACTCAACCATTAACACAAACCCAAAACAGACCGCATGTCAGGGCTCTCTTTTTCTTTTCTGACAGTTTCTGATACTTATCTGACTTGTAGATATGTACACAGCTCTTCTCTCCCGTCTTTCCTGAGAATGACAAGTTTTGTCCTCAGAGAAATACTTGCAGAATGTGTGTATGCTTGTGATGCCTTGGTTCGAGAGGCTAAAACCGCCGAAAGTGATTAATCAAACTGAGTGCTGCATCAGCATAACTCTCCGATAATTCTCAGTCCCCGAGTTCAGAAGGTCAGTACTTCTAAATCGGGCAATATTTGCAACAAAAAGCTTTTGATCATGCCTTGTTATCTTAAAAGTTATTTTCAACTGAATAGATTTTGTTTGAAAACACTTGCTATTTCATATTGAAAAAGAGATGCCATAAAAAGTGCTGTACAGCAACAGCATATTTATGAGTGTGATATTAATTACAAACAGTTAAATAAACAAGAAATTAATATTGAGTGACTTAAATTTTAAGTATTACATGGCATGGATGCTTTTAACATATTCAGGTTTTGAACACAGTGTGTTTGAACGAATTGGTTGAGTGAATTATACAATGACTCACAACAGCAGTCAGTTGTTTTCCATACTGAATAAATCAATGCGTTTAAAAGAATGGGTTGAGTGGATGATTTAGTGACTTGCCCAGAACAACAATCAGTTCCTGACTTTGTTCATTTCCTAAATGAATCTATGTGCTTGAACAAATTGACGGAATGAAAAATCCAAAAAGAGTCACCAAAAATCCCCAGCACTAATACACAGACTGTTCATCTGTCCAGAGTGCACTAACATGGACAACTGCAGGGAGACAAACAGCGAAAGTCACAGTGACCAGCACTCTTGTATCGCATCTTGACCAATTAAATTTGAGAACCGGAACTATTGTATAATCAGTAAACTCGATGTGCACAGGTCTCACTTTCCTGGCAGAGGGTGAAAGCTGAACAGGATCTGAATGAGAATGTGTGAGAGCTGCTGACAGCCTGTAGTAACTGCTTGAGAGTGTATGAAGTGAGTGCAGACAACTCTTTCTCCCTCCACTGCTGCCCGGGCAGATGAAAGTGATTCTTGCCTGCCTCTGAGCTCCATGCCCAGGTGTTCTCTGTCCTCCTCTCCCTCTCACTTAACTCTCCGGCTCAGCAGCCGACAGCTACACAGCTGCTTGACATAAATCTCCTTTTTCTTTCCTTTTTTTTTTTTAGAGAGAAGCAAAGCTTAAGGCATTAATGATTTGGTTCCTCACCAGGAAGGGCAGCAACCACTGAGTTTTGGCCCATATAACTTGACTGGCTCATATTATTAGGGTTATATATGTAAAAACATCCACATTTAAATATTCAGTTTCTGTGGATGTCATGACTTTGGGATTTCCCCAAAATGCTGAAATTCAGTCACATTTCCTCCTCTGCATATCTAAAATAAGATATAATGATCATTCAGTAGGTCAGTATTGCAAAATACTCATCACTATGATCAGTCATTATTCCACCTATTAGAAAGCTACCAAATAAAAACGTAAATTAACTATAAATATATAAATACAGATTTTTTAAATTAAAACCATTTTATCAGATTTGAGGGTTTTACCACTCTGGCTAATGGGTTTTTTGAGTGTTACATCTCAAGGTTAGAAATTAGAGTGACATAGCTTTTTAAGACACATGAAAGTCTCATAGTTCTGAGGTTTTCAATATTTACAGTCACTTTTCATTTCTTGTGTTACTTTCTAGGCTTTCCCACCTAAGGGCTGAAGTAAATCAAAGATCAGAGAGGCAGTTTGACTCTGAGGGCTTAAATTACATACAGGATCTGTCATCTCTTTCTTTCCCATTTGCTAAGTACTGTCTGACAGCTTCACACTCAAAGAATGTGGCTATGACAGGTGGTTGTGTTTCACAAGAACAAGGTTTGCTCAGGTGTTTTAACCATGCGTGCAACTGAAAAACTACCAGTCACCATTTGCTATGAAACATAACGTCCACTTAAAGTACTTTAGGAACTGTTTCATAATGGGAAAAAGTTACAAAGTTGCAAATTTAAAGTTGAAAAACAACATTTTAATCAGTGACCAGCCAACAGAGTACAACAGTCCCCTTTCACTACACTCTGTTAGTGGTCTTGGTTCTTGAAGTTTTGTAATTTTTTTAATCTGGAAGAGATATTAGCCATGAACCAAGCAAGCCAGCTATGAGGTCAATCACATTATTACAAACTTTGATTTGAAGCAAAAAAAAAGTCATTGAAAATCGTACAGCAGCTTAATGGCTTTATTAAGGCAAAGCTTCATTCCCATGAAGCATTGAGCATGATATAATCAAAAATGCCAAATTTAAAACAATCGATTGAAAGATGTTGATTATATATAAAGACTTTATTATATATATATATATAAAGCATATAAAAATCTCACATCACACAGTCTTCAATGGTTTATTGTTAAAAAATTAACTAACTTCTGAATTGTATAGCAGTGAAGGGTAGTGTTTGAGAAGGCTGTAACCTAAAAATGACACAATTGAGCTTAAAATTTTGTTACTCATAAGTGCAAGCTGATTTTCACCTGTGTTCTTCAGGTTCTGTCAGTAATAACTTATAGGGTGGAAGGCTTTGAGGTGCTTTGTAAACTGAGTGGTCTCCGGGGCATCTGTGTATCTGATTCCTTCCCTGTGGTAATGTAGTTTTACGGCTCTGGGAGTTTGCACAGAGAGGGCCACGTGTGCTGCTGGCTGCTGTCTTTTCACGCTCAGACAAAGGGGAAGAATACAGCCTGAAAAGCTCTCACACTTTTGGCAGTATGACGGTAATTTATAGTCCCAGTGTGAGAGCATCTCTGAGCTAGACTAATGACTTGTTTGAAACAGACCATCATTTCATCTTTCAATTAAAAGAATAGTTCACCCCAGTGCTCTCAATTTACCTACCCGTATGTCATTTGGATACCATATGACTTTTTTTTTCTGTGGAATACAAAAATAGATATGAATGGCAAAATGTATTCAAATGTATTTTTCCATACAGTTAAAGTGAACAGTGCTACTTTTTAAAGATTGACAAATCTCCCTATCAATTTTCATCTCCTTTTGTGTAAACCATACATGTTAAAAAAAAAACATTCGGACCAAATAATGACAGCATTTTCATTTCTATGTGAACTATCCTTTTCAAAGATAAAACATTTGATTATTTCCATATCAGAAGCATGAATATTTTTATATTTTTGCTCTGTGTCACCTCATAATCCTGGAAGGAAGAATTTAATGGGCTACAGTCAGCTATCAGATTTAGGTATGCCTTAGGAACAACTCAGGCCTCCCAAGAGTGCTGTTTGACTGTTTTTAACTGGTTTTGTGCAACTAAAGACATTATTTTTTGATTGAGACATAATAATGAGATGGTTCTGCGATCTGGGAGGCCTGTGTTGTTATAGCGAGGAAATGTGTTACTGATGTACAAATTCAGGTTATTTCACGCTTGGACTCCACACGATAATCAGAAATGATACGCATCCAGTTTGTGAGCACTCGGCTGAATAAAACAACAGCAAAGTAGCCAAAACCGTGCTATACTGTTCCAATTTGTCTGGCTCTGTGAGCACCTAATTTATATGTAAATGGCTCCATCTTAAATGATAGCTTTGAATGACAGAATCCCAAATCATTGTGAAATTGTTCCACATGCTTGGCATTCCCGTTCAGTTGCTGATGATAAGGCAGCTCTATATTTAAACTGGACTATTTAAATATTCAAACACATGGGCTGTGTATTCATTTCCCTTTCCATTTACATTCAGTGTGGGCACCCAGATTTTTTCAGCTGCCTGGATATTTGCATGTGCAAAATTCTGGCTTCTATGTTCAAATCCACTCTGTCATATACATTCAGGGTTTTTCTGAAGTGATGAACCATTTTTCGTAGTATAAAGAACATTTTACCAATCTAACGAACCCTTTTCCACTATATATAACCTTTAGTGCAATGTTCTGTAGATGTTAAAGGTTCTTCATGGAACCATCAGTGCCAATAAAGAAGCTTTATTTTGTCAAGCTGGGTCATGCAAACTACAGTACCTCTAAAAACACTTGATAGCTGCCAGACAGAGAAACCCCCCTCTGTCAGGCTCTTCACACCGATACCATGACGACTGGGGTCATATTTCATGCTTTTTCAGTTCAGCAACGATGTGGCCCTTGCAGACAAAGCCGGCAGTTTTATGGTGGATCTTAAGGAAATGAGGGCCACAAATCTCGTCTGCCCGGTTGCCACATAGAAGGAATGTTCTAACATGGAGAATGATGGATACCAGAGAAGAGAGAGCTCTGGCAGGACAGAACAATGGCTTGTCAAATTTAAGATACATTTCTCACTTTGAACTATTTTGTGGTGTCTAGTCTGGAGAGCAACTTGAGAAGAACTTCATCTTGCTCTGTTGTGTGATTGCATGTGTTTGAGATAGAAGAGTATGGTACTGACTATATGTGTGCTCTCCACATCTCTGATTTATGACAAGCATTGGTGTATGCTCAACAGGCACATTGTTAAGCAGCATGTTTTGGCAAGGTCCTTCACTGCAGTGAGATCTTTCTGAATGATAAATGCTCTTGTGCTACAGAGCAGCACTGAATATGACAGAATGAGTTTCCCGAGTGTCAGATCTCGAGGTGACACCACGTCTGATGCGTCCATTAACTGTAGAAGCTTCTAATTGCTTCACTGTTTACTCACACTTGGCCAAAAGTGTCAAAGCTGACAGCAAGCATCCTGTGATGAAGTTAATATCCAGAGAGACTGTTAGTTGAAATAGCAGAGTGGTGAGCACGATCATTTCAGGTCTTAAATGTCACGATTACAAAACATGTGAGTCAGCTTAATAGACCATTATAATAATAAATCTTACCACTGTGGTTTATCAATTCATAATGTTATAAACAATCTACCAAAACAATATTATACACAATAAAAATACATTATACAATAACAACATTAACACAGTGATTATAAAGTACTAACATTTAATAACTTTTACAGCATTTATTAATATAGGCAATGTTTATTTATAAATATACGTTTGTTCATTGTTGATTCATGTGCATTGATAATACAAGAACAAATGTTGGATTTTATATTTTATAATCATTTTTAATTTACATGAACTAATAGTTATTTTATAATAATGTTAAATGTTACAAAATATATATAATATATGTTCAATATAATTATGTAATATTTTATGAAGTTCATTTTTTATGAACTTATGTTAAAAAGCGATATTACATTTTATAATTTGACATTTTACATTAATAGTTAATTTATATTTACTTATATTAGAATCTCTCACTCTAAAAACTTTTGGGTTAAGTACAACCCAGTGCTGGGTTAAATAACTTTTTAATCCAAACCCCTGGGTAGTTTTATTCAACTCAACTACAGTTTAATATGAAAATGAACCCAAAATAGGTTGTAAATTAAAAATCAGACACATACAGAATTACTAGCAGCATCAGCAATAATAAGATGAACATTTCTTAATAAACAATTAAAAAACAAAATTATTATTATTTATTCAACTTATTAATAAATGTTTGTTTATTGAACATTTTTATACGTTAATTGTATCTATTAATCTATGTATCTATATACACACACAGTCAAAGTCTCTCAGTTAATAATAGCCATAAAAGCTGCATGCATAATACAGTATACAGCAAAATGCAGTTTGCAAAACAAGTTTAGTATGGAACGCTGGAGGACATGTGAATACACATATGTGCAGTACTCAGAACAGTGGCTGACCATTAATCAGCTCTCTTCAGTCAAGCTGTCCGTTTATGACATGACAAATGCAGGACAAGACACACAACTGGTTTTAACAGTTACTCAACATCTTTTGATGGTCACGTTGCTGTGATCCTAGCGGACCGGTTTTGTCCAGACAGGCACAGATTGGGTGTCTCATCCATCTGTAGTCATTCACCCTGAGGGATTAGCCCTGCTTGTTTGATGTGGCCTCTGCATTGTGCTGATAACCCTTCTCTACCTGAAAGCCTCAACCTTACCTCATCTTTTACAGCTCCGGCTCGCTCATTGCTAATCCTATTTGTTTTGCTCAGTGCAGACATTGCATCCTGGTTGCTACACCAAAAGCACTTTTTGCCTTCAAAGAGTGTAACTCAATTTGGTGTCTGACTTTGAGAGGGTTTTGCGGGCAGCATACCCAGATGATGATGGCACTGGATGCTCAGTTAGCTATACAGAGCTGTGTGGTGAGGAGGTATCTAATGTAGTCTAGAAAGCAAATCGAGTGGAATAATGTGTAGTGTGTTGTGTTAGCTGGTGAAATAATGAGAGGAGAGAGGAGAGAGAGAGAGAGAGAGAGAGAGAGAGAGAGAGAGAGGGAGAACGACAAAGAGGGGACGAGTCTCCCTTTCCAGGGTAATGGAGAATGGACTGTATTAAGCTTTTATATGTCCTTGAAAGATTCCACGTCTAATGGAAGGTTAAGTGGGATCAAACAAATTCCACAAATGTATTCTGATGACTTCAATATCTAGAACTATAATAGAAAATCTCACTGTATGAAGTCTCTTTCTCTCTTTTTCTCTTAATGTGCACCCAAACAAACACAAATTACTCAGTCTGAATGTGTTAGACACATTACAGCAGGTGTACCGCACTTTAGAAGAAGATCTCTCCCATTTGGTTCTGTGGCCTGTCTGTTGGTCTAGCTGTTCCTCGGCTGAGTAAAGGCGGTGGGCCCCCAGGCCGGGTCTGTTTTGATCAACAAGTGTCCTCCCAGCCCCCAAGAAGAAAAGCCCAGGTCATTTCCCCCAGCAGCAGCAGCCTTTGATGTGTGTTTGTTTAATGACATTATTGGGTCCCAGTCATCTGTGATGGGAGGAGTTCTGGTCCAGAGAACAGTCAGAGTTTGGATTCTCCTAGCTGCTAGTTGTATCCTGTCACAAGCTGTGCTGGAAGCTGTCAGACTGTCTGAGTGAGTACAGTGCAACTCATTTGGTTTTGGCTTGTGAACTGTTTTTACACAATTTTGAACTTTAGAGAGTTCCTTGCTAGTAATTTTATGGCCTACAGGAGTTAATGAATCAGCTGCAGTTAAAGCAGTAGTGGAATGTTAAAAAACCTTATGCGCTTGTGTTTCCCATCTTTTGCAGGCCTCGCACATTTAAGTTTAAAAATTTTTGACATTATCCAGTTTCTCTGCCTCTGAATGTACCTTTCTTTTCTGAGGACATGAAGGTTATCAAAAAATATTAACTAATAATATTGTTCTGTTTTCCAAAAGTTCCACCTTACATTATTTCTAATAATATTCTAACTTTGTATTTTGAATTATGAAAGTAGTGTGATTTCATGGTGACTCTTAATGTTTAAAAAACTCAACGAACCACCATGGTATTAATTTTCTCAGACATGTTTTACAGGTTATTAGTAGATGATAGTAGCAGTAAATTTGAGGCTTTCATTATTTTAAAATTTTTCATAAATTATTTAAAATTGTGAAGCTGTGAGGATAAATGTGTGTATATAGTGGTGGCCAAAATTATTAAAACAGTAGTATCTTCAGCAGCTAAAAAATGGTTTTCGGTCAGTTATTTCTATGTTTTGCTGTAGTGTGTCAGTAGGAAATATTTTACATTTTCAAGCATTACATTTTCAGTTTACATTTCCAAGCATTAATTTTGCCATTATTTGAAATAATCCAGTGAGATTTTTGTTTGCACAAGGAGTCTGTCAACAGCCAGGATGCTTCTAAAAAACCTACCTGTAAACCTTAAACCTCGTCAGATAGATTTTCTTTAACAATTAACTTCTATTAAATAAATCACATGAACATTTGGTGTGACCATCCTTTGCGTTTAAAGCAGCTTTTGCCCTTGGTGCACTTGCGCATAGTTTTTCAGGTAGCTTTACAGGTAGGTTTTTTAAGAAGCATCTTAGAGATGTTGCCAGTTCTTCTGGATTTAGTCTGTCTCATTTTTTTCTATATAGATATAGATAAATAGATTTTTTTTTTAGAGCCTGTTATTATTGAAAGAATGTCTCAGACAAAAAGGTCCAAAAGCTGCCAATGGGACGGTACTTTTAAAAAAGCTCCACTTTGGTACCTTATTTATCCCTAAAGGGTTTAGTACCAAAAGTTTATATGTTAGTACCTAAATGGAATATATCTTTTGAAGGGGTCCTGCCCCAGTGACAGCTTTTGTACATTTTTTTTTACCTTAGAAAAATCTTGCTGTCATTCCTGTTGCACATACTGCTTGGCATACTATGTGTTTGACTGCCTCTAAATAACAAAAATCAGCATTGCAAGTGTGACGTTATCTAATGCATTCCAAAGACACAAAAGCAGTTTTACCTGAGTTGAAATCAAAGCATTAATCAAGCTTTTAGCATTTTATAGAGCCTGTTGTTATATCTCTTATGGTCTATGAGATCCCAAGATGGATCAAAGCCTGGGGCTGCCTTTGGTGCTTTTGTCATGACTGCGTTATGTTGTTCCAGCCGATCAGTCTTCACATTTGTTCAGAGATACTGGAGCTGGCATGGGCATGTTGATCATAAATGAACTGAGGCCTGCAATTGTGAGAAGTGTTACAGTTAAGCAGTCAAGAATCACCAAACATCCAACAAACAGTGTAGCTGTCACTTTCAGTGAGAATTAAAAATAAGAGGATTTAGTGGTGAAAAGGACCTGTCTGCACGGATTAAATCATGATCCTGTCAGATGGGACTCGGTGTGAGAGTGACATGGATTTTAATGCACAGCAAACCACTGTATAAGTATATTGGAATCAGGTGAAAGGTCTGTGATTGGTTCAATGATGATCTCCCCTCAGGGTAGCAGAGAGTTTGGTTATTTCCAGGTTAGCTGAATGCATTTTTTGCAGCTTAGGAAGTAGCTTGTGTAATTATCATGCTCATTTTCCATATGTTTAAATTTAAATGACCTTTGCTGTCTGCTCACTTAAAGATGTCTGTAAAACCACTAACTGAATGATAGTGAATATTCTGTTGCGTTGTCACTGACCACTGTATGGGGGAACTCCTGTTTACTCTGTTACTGAAACCTGATTATATAATATCCTATATAAGCTCCCACCACTGAAATGAGCCACCAGCAGTGGGCGATTCATTCCCCTGTGGCCATCCAGTACTGAAAAAAGGGCTAATTTCTGAGCAAATTTCAAACACGTTGTTGCAAATGTCACTTTGCAAGTGTAGCTCATAGTGCTGGGCACTACGAGTATACATTGAGCACTCTTTTAGAAAAACGAAATAACTTTTTGTGTGCTCTGGAGGCCACTTTAAAGGGCTGCCGGTCACAAATCTCACTGGATAGTGGATGCTATAGCACTGGCTTATGCCTCAGCTGGCTTGCAATGCCCTATAGGTGTGAGCACCCATTCCACCAGAGGAATGGCCTCCTCTTGGGCCTGGTTCAGTAGAATCTCTATTGTTTTGATCTTTCCCCTTCGCTAACGCATTCGTCACTTCTGAGCGGCACATGTGCAGAGCTGACCTCAAATGTCATCTGTCCGGAGCTGATTTCATGTACAACAGTGAATGCAAGCTAGATTAAAGTGATTATTACATTTTACTTTTCTTACAAAAATGCATAGATTCGGTTCAGGGGGACAATGTTCACCCCAGGAGCCATGTAAGACACTTTTTATCATGGATGGGTGCTTTTATAACTCCGAATTGATTCATCTGAAAGAAGAAAGTCATATACACCTAGGATGATTTGAGGGTGACTAATTTATGGGCTAATTTTCATTTTTGGGTGAACTAACCCTTTAAATATGGAGCTAGAGATACAGGGGAGTAGCATCACTACATCAGGGGCATGTTCAAGTTCAAAACGGTGCGCAACGTTTTGCTACGGTTTCCGGGTTGAACGTCATGTTTCGTGCACCGGTGTGCAACGGGGTTTGAGATGCGTTTTCTCGTGTTTGGTGGGTGTGTCAGAACTGCAGTCCAATCAGCAGCAACATGTATATAAAGCACGCGGTATTAAAGTGAACTCGCACAATGGCTTCAAGGAAAATAATGTACAAATGTGTTCGTTGCAGCTCGGTATAAGCAACAACTGAGGATATTAGAAGACATGTTTGTCGTAAGTTTTATTGTAAAAATATAGGATATCAACATAATGATGTAGTTGTTTATATTTTTAGCTTCATTGCAAGTGTATGACATTTGGTATAGAAATAAACAATGGTAATTAAGTGCTTTTCCTAAAAATCTGAAAGAAAATACAGGGTATTAAAACCATATGAACTACAAATAAAGTCAGTTTGTGAGGCTAAATAGATGGCTCCGAAAATTCTTCACAAAGAACACAAAGAATGGCCTTCTCAGCTGCCATAGTTGCAACTCTTGCGCCATCAGAACAGTGTGTTCAACGCATCACCGTTTCTGTTTAAAAACGTTGTGCAATCAATATAGGAGTCACACCAGTTCGCTCATACATTAGTGGCTGGAATATAAATTGTATGAACAGGACAGTTTGAGAGTCACACCCACTGGTGTAATTTTGTCTCAAAGATGGTGGTGACATTATGGGGTACTTCTTATTAGAACATCTGCTTTAAATATTCATGATAAAACCTAAAATTATTAATTATTGTAACTCCATATACAGTATTCAAGTGCTTTTATGAGCATTAGCTACAAAATTGACTTGGTGGGAACATGTCCCATCCGTCCGACCCGTATGATCACAACAGCTATTGAATACGAATCACTGAACAGAGACCACAGTGAAACTCCTTCCACCAAAAGAGTGATCTGTGTACAGTAGTAAGTTTTACAACCCTAAAATATAAGATGCTGACAAGTTCCGAAACCTTTCACAATGACATCTACCACTCAGTGTCAGCAGTGTAAAAAAAAAAGCCTCCCAGTGATGTGCATGTTGCTGTTCTGTCTTTCTCAGCTGGAGGGGAGTGTGAAGGATTGACAGTAACCGTGGATCGGGCACAGGCAGGCGGAGGCCCCCCATGGAGAAGGAGAAGGAGCAGGGAAGTGTGGCCTCTAGTGCCTATGTCACCATCCCCAGCACCACCTCAGCCTCCACCGGCAACATCACTACAACAAACTCCTCCAGCAGACAGCAGGCTGTGCCTCAGATATCAGTATATGGAGGAATCACAGACAGACAGACTGTTCAGGTAGAAAAAAAACCCATTAACAGTCAGTCCTTCACTGTGCCCATAAAATTGCATTATCCTCTGGCTCCATCTACAGGCCATGTGCATCAAGTACTTCTAAAATTAGCATGAGGGTCTCATTCATCATTAATGTGGTGTTCTTTGTTAGTCATGTGTAATTAGGTTTGTTGTTTTATTTAGTAATACATTCTTTTAAAATAAATATACATTTTATTACCATATAATAGATCCTTAACTATCCTGAATGATAGTCGAGAACTTCTCTATAATTCACCAGCTGACCAGCAGCGATTGGCTGCACAGAACCCGATCTCTGAATTTGAATGGTAGTATGCATTAACACTGAGCACATGGTCTGTAAGGATCCAGCTGGATTTATTCAAGAGAGCTCAACATTTGGCCGTTCACAGGGTAAAATCGGTTTTCTTTTGGCAGTATATGTACATTGTTAAACATGCTGATATTATATAAGAGACTGCGAGACCCATAATCTTGCTTCTTAATAAGAATGTGAATGTTTTCAGTTGAACATTTTCCAGTTTAAGGATATCTACCCTTATCTGACTTCAGGAACAATCATTTTTGTTATGCATTTTAGTGTTTATTTCCTTTTTTCCTCAGTCAAATTACACTCATACCTTTAAATACATTGCAGAAATATATATATATATATATATATATATATATATATATATATATATATATATATATATATATATATATATAATGTAATAGTAATATTTTTTATTATATAATAAAAATATATTACTGTTATAAAATTATTATGGTAACATTATGGTAAGTTTTCCCTTTTTAACATTTGAAAATTCATTAGCTAACACGAACTAACAATGAGAAATATAATTTTATAATAATTGTTACAGTATTTCTTAATCTTTTATTAATGTTAGTTAATGCAAAAATAGTTCATGTCGGTTCACAGTGCATTAACTAATGGTAACAGATACAACTTTTGATTTTACAATAGATATTTCTTTTTTAGAAAATGTTGAAATTAAGATGAACTAGGATTAATAAATACTGTAGAAGTACAGTTCATTGTTAGTTAACAAATGAGGTCTCATTGTAGCATATTACCATAATAAATATTAAAATAATATTAAGGATGAGATATGAACACATATACAAGTGGAAAACAAGACAAACTACTGATTTAGAAAATGATCTGTTGCAGCGCAAATACAATTACCTGTTACCAAGTTTCGATTATTTGTTTATTAAACACTTTATCCAAATGACTAAGAGAGAGAGAGAGAGAGAGAGAGAGAGAGAGAGAGAAATAAAAGCAGTAGTTTTCATTTTCATAACACACAAAAAAAGATATCCAGTGGTTGACATTCCAGTGATTGCCCTGAGGACAGTGTGTACAGATCATGTTAGGTGGGATACTTTATCTGTAAAGGGAATGTAGTCATGCTGTCAGGCTGCTGTGATGGATGGCAGTGACCCCACATGACCTAACAGTGCCCCCACGACCCTCTGTGTTTACAAAGAAATCACAGAGAAATTATGTGCTGCTTACACATTATACAACACAAAATGTTTTTCTTTATGCTTCTGTGGAATGAAACACACCATGAATAATATATCCACTAAAGAACTAGGGGCAGAACAATATTGACATGTTCATCTCATCTTACTCAGGTCATCCAGCAGGCCTTGAACAGGCAACCCAGCACAGCGGCAGCTCACTATCTACAGCAGATGTATGCAGCTCAACAACAACACCTCATGCTACAGACCGCAGCACTACAGCAACAGCACCTGAGCCTGGCTGCAGTACAGCAGGTGGGCACACACCTCATAGACATATACCGTGCCATCCAAAAACCATTAAAAAAATTCTTTTGCTTTTAGTTTGTCTACTTGAGCTGCATGAACCCCACACACTTGTGGACATCATGTTTTCTTAAGCATGATTTGAGAATGATGCTATTTGATCTTGAGCTTCAGTAGAAGAACATCTGCCCATCTGCATATTAAATTCATGTCTCAAATTTGATTAATGGTTTAGAAATAGGCCTGTATCTTAAATGTTACTTAATGTATGCCAAAACATTTCCTTTTCATATATTTTTCAAACTCCTAAATCTTCATATTTTCAGATTTAAATTAGATTCTGAATCAGACTTTCGGACTCCACTGTACAGCAGCATATGCATCCATTAAATGCTAGCTCAAGCTTACTGGCGAAGTGTAACGCATGCTGGTGTTTCTTTTACTCAAAATTATTCTCTGATCCAACAAATTAATTCTTGTTCTAATATTTGATCATCTCAGACAAGATTTTTCTTGTTCGTCTCTCCTTAATGTGTTTCATTTGGAAAGATCAAAGAAATAGTTTGTTCAGTGAGTTTACTCTTGTTCAGGTAGTGCTTTACTGTATGTGAAGATAGTGAGGTAGTGATTACAATACAATACTGTGTGCTGATAAAAGCACAAGGTCACATAAGGTCTAATGAAAATCACTCAGGGCTCTTAATGAACTGTGTACTCACTAACTCATGTACAGGGGCAATAATTGGTAGAAATAAAATGCTAAAGTCAGCTTAGACATTGCCAAGCATGTGATTGAGTCATTTAATAATTTTATTTAATCAAAAATTAGACATTTTAATAATATCATACACATTTCATTAAATGTTTAAGAAGACACAAACCAATTATTACAACAAAACCTTGCAGAATTCATCAAATCCAATGTCAGTATTGAGGATTGTGCTGTTATTTTCACAACAAAATCATACGAGCTCTTGAATGATGATGATGTCATTAAGAAACTAGTTAAAGGAATTTTGCATAAGGATTGAAAGTGAGATTGGGAACAAACATTATTACCAATCTGGACAATATTCCAAAGAAAGCACGTTTTGGTAAAAACATTTTGATTAGAGAATTTTCCAATAAATTGCAAGTTATTATTGTTAGTTAGTTAGAAATGCATATAGTTAAAATGTCAATATTCAGTCTAATCACAACTAGTGAAATGATTTAAAAATCATTTCTATATTCAATTCATTTTATATGTCAAATATTTTTTGTGTTTGATTCAATATTTGATGGGCATGTTAAAATGTACTGCTCAATATTAAAAATGGCTTAATACCTAAAAGATTTGGTGGCGGGATAGTTTTGATTCAGTAAATTTTACAAATAAATAACAAAGAAATGACAAGTAAAACACTGAATTAAACACAAAAAGTGGAAAAACGTAATTAATATTTTCTGGTAAAAAATATTTTTTCGAAAGCAATGAACTAATAGTCACCTGTTTTATATTTATAGAAATGAAACATATTTTGGTTCACAGAATGGAAATAAGTTTGGTGGAGTAAAGCAGAGCTGAATGTATTGTGTTCACACTGTGCTGTGGGAATGAGGGATCTGTTTCCTGCCTCTCTATCTCTCTCTCTTTCCTTCTCTCTTGCTCTGTGCTGTTGTTGTTGATTAATGAGTGCTAGGTTTGACTTGTGACCTGTCTCTGTGTCTTTCCTTCTTTTGCCATCTCTCTCTTTCTCTCTGGCATTCATTCATTCCCCATAGGCTAGTATAGTGGCAGGAAGACAAAGCTGTAGTCAGAATGGCACTACATCCCAGCAGACTGTGGCCTCCCAAACCACTGTAAGTATAATTAAACCTGACATTGATGTCTCTCTCAACAAGTCTCCAGAGCTACAGAAAAAAAATGGTAGTGGGTATTACTTACAGTCAACCACTTTTTTACCTGGCAGCTTCCTTAATGTTTGGCAGATTGTGATTATTTGTAATGTTTTGGTTGAGATTGTGATTTATTATTTTGACTGCACAGCTTTCCGAAGAAAGCATACGTTGTTAAGATTTTTCCTTGTTGAAACAGATAAACCTTGCCACATCCCCAGCAGCAGCTCATTTGATCAGTCGAGCCCAGAGCGGGAGATCTGTTCCAGTCTGCATCGCCCAACATCAGGCCGTGCTGCTGGGAAACTCCTCCACACCCGCACTCACCGCCAGCCAAGCACACATGTATTTACGAGCTCAGATGGTAAATCCTCTTACACACACCCAACCACATGTACAAATGTGCAGTCTAAATAAAGACTTACCACTGTTTTTTTTACATTCTTCTTATAAAAATGACCACACATAAAGCATAACCCATTTTATTTTATTTTATTCATTATTTTTGCACCAGTATGCAATTTCCTGGAGGATTGTGTCATTAAGAAACTACTGACAGGAATATTGTAAAATATTGTGTTAAATTATATAGAGAACATTGTGAATATCTATAAAACTATAAAATTACTAATTATTGCTACTGTTAATAATACTAATAATTATTGTTGCTAATACTTATTGCTGTAAACAATATTTTCAAAAGACAAAAGAAAACTTGTTTTGTTTAAAATATTTAGATTTTTTTTAATGGTAAAAAATATATATATACTGCTGATATATTAACAAATTGCCAGTTTTTCCTTTTAGTGAAAATGGCCACATATTCTCCAACCAAAAGTGCCGAAATTATTTCAAATTCACCTGTACAAACATTAATCATGATGTTGTGAAATTTCATAGTCTCCCTCTTTAAAAAGTTTGTATTTTTCTCAATTTATAAGATTGACTGTCCCTAAAAGGAGGTTTTGTTATGTTTTGCTAACTTCTGGATGCAAATTTGGCATTAAAGTATAACAAGTAAATCCATACACCCCATGTGTAATTTTGGAGTGGTCACATTTCAAATCCTGTATATAATTGGATTATTTTGGTCCTCCCTAATGGCTGCTCTCACTGTAGTCCGGATTATGCCAAGTCAAACGCACTGCTACTAAACAGTCTTCTCCAAGATTTCCTCTTGAATAAATAGTAATTTTCTTGCAAATGGAAAAAATAATTGGCGTCTGACTTCATTTTACAGTGTGTGTGTAGTATTCATACTTACCATCTTACAACATCTTGGCCTTGGATAGTAAACGTGGCACAGCTGCAGCTCTTCAATAAGGATGCTGACGAAAATGTTTTCACTGGCACATCAACTCTATTTTCTCAAATACGGTTTTTGGCTAGGAACTGATTAAATGAGCTGTTTGAGATCTACCAGAATTGGAAATGCAGTCCTTTCAGCACTGTAACAGCTGAAATGGCTCAAGCGCTCTCTCTGATGTCAAATCTGATAGCCTGGTTTTGTTATATAAATGTGACTCATACAGTTGGATGAAGCAGCCATTTTTCGTGTGATTTCCAGGCACAGCAAACCAATCTTGTGCAAGTAGCAAGGAGCCTAGGACGAGCTGTTCCTTTGTCCCCTCAGCTCATCTTCACCCCAACTGCCTCAGTCACAGCAGTTCAGCCAGAGACCTCTGCGCTGTCGATCAACACGCAGCCCACTAGTGGACAGGTAACCCTAACATACCAACCTGACTTGCATCTATACCAATATGTGCTGTTTTTTGAATGTCCCACCAAAGTCACTTCTTGTCCTTCTCCGCTCACGTGCAGAACTTGGCTCTTCATGGCCAGCAGGGGGCGCTGGCTTCCTCCCTCTCTCAGTCTCAATTACAGAGCCTGAGTGTGAAACAGTGGCCCGGGGCATCAGCGCAGCTCTCTGTGACTAGCCAATCAGTGGCCCGACTCAGTAGTCCTGGAGCGGAGCCGAGCTCTCAGGGAGCTGCTGCAAAGAGCAGTCCTGCAGAAACGCCTTCTGAGACTGTGGGAAAAAATGACAAAACCAGTGACCTCACAACAAGGGAGCTAAACTTTTGTCCCAATGTGACCTCAGTAGCGGGCCATCCTCTCATCAGCACAGGTAAGCCATCACAGTCTGGATGCTATCTTCACATGCAGATCCAGTGAAAGTGTAGTGTCTCAATTGAGGAGTGAAAGCAACAAGAAAAGCTCAAGTGCGAGGGACATCTGTCCCTGAGCATTTAACAGGGTATCAGGTTGCTGTGGTAGAGGACTCGAGGAGCACACTGGGTGTGTATGTGTGTATTTGTGGCTGGTGGGATTCTGTGTTTGATTGCACTCCCGCCCCCCAAAGTCAAGCTGAAAGGATATCCATTTGTCACTGAGACAGATATACAACCTTTTTGGAGCAACAACACAATTTCCCCCAAGTACTAGTAAAGTGAGACACTTGTAAACTAAACCCTAAATTATTGACATTCAGTTAGGGATATTAACAGTATTTAAAGGGGTCATATGATGCTGCTAAAAAGAACATTATTTTGTGTATTTGGTGTAATGAAACATGTTTCTATAGTTTAAAGTTCAAAAAATGCGATATTATCCACACACTTTACATTATTGTTTCTCCTCTACGCCCCGCCTTCTGAAATGCGTTGATTTTTGTAAAGCTCATCGGTCCACTGGATAAGCTAGCCAGCGCTTTGTGCCTGGCTGAATACCACAAGTGTGTGATGGAAATGTTACGCCCTTTAACATATTGTGATGCCCTGTCTGGCCAGAGTGGTGAGACATAAACATTAATTACAATATAAACGTGATATAAACATGATTTGTAGTCGTGTCGTCTTTTGGAAAGGCCAAACATAGTAGTTTTGTTTTCTCAACAAAACAGCATCACTCAACTTAGTTAACGAAGGCCAGAGGCCTAGAGTGAGCTGCGGCCAGCTTGAGTGTGCAGAGGTGGTAATAATATTTGCATTAATATACAAATATTTCCACATAGTGACGAAGAGATGTGGGGGCATGTTAGAAGGAGCCGTTTCAGGGGGGCGTGGCCAAGTCTTTGAAATCTTTGAAACTTTACAGATCTTTTTATGCACCAAAAGCTTGTAACACTCCAAAGAGAAAGGAAAATGTTTAATTGCATCATATGACCCTTTTAATATAAGCAATTTGTGAGTCATTATACCCATGGATGCACAACGTATTGGTATCATATTAGTTACTGTCTGATGTTAGAGATTTTTTATTTTTAATTTTACATTTAAATGAAATTCTGCTGATGTTTTTGATCTATTTTTTATCTTTTTATATTTTAGTTTATGTTTTGATTATAATTGATTTATACTTGATAGTATAAAATTTTATTAATGTCATTGTAATATAATGTTTTAACCAAAGACTTTTAGAGGCTTTCAACTCTTTCTACTGGTCTGCATGTATGAAACACAGAGAAATGTCCATAAGAAAAGTCCAAAAAGTCTGTTAATATGAATTTCCTTATGGATTTTTCAGTGTGTTTTTTACCTGTAATTGAATCATTCATTGCTTTGCGTTGTGCATTATTTATAAACTTAAAGGAAAACCCACTGGAAAATTCTTTTTTTTTTTTTTTGCTTACACACACACACACACACACACGCACATATACTATATACAGTAGTCAACATCTGAAGTGGATCAAAAAAGTTAAAAATAAAAAAAAGTTAGACAAGAACTGGTATGGTTTTGGTTTTAGTAAATCTTTGATGAAAGATTTTGATCCACATCAAATGTTGACTACTGTGTGTGTGTGTGTGTGTGTGTGTGTGTGTCTGTATTTATATGAAATTAATGAAAAAAAATACAGGATCTAAGCATCTCAAATGAAAACCAGTTAACCTTATAAAAAATGCATCTTGAAAACCACTGTGTTCTGATTTATTCAAATCCTTTTTTTTTGCACCCAAAAACATGTCCC
This sequence comes from Carassius auratus, assembly GCF_003368295.1. Taxonomy (NCBI): domain Eukaryota; kingdom Metazoa; phylum Chordata; class Actinopteri; order Cypriniformes; family Cyprinidae; genus Carassius; species Carassius auratus. Next base: position 781,555 of record NW_020523286.1, on the reverse strand, counting down.
GTTTAAATGGCTCATACGAAAGATACTTTTTAAACCTTGCATCAAGAGATTTCACTTCTTGTTTTTGCATTTGTCCATTACTCTCATAACACATCATCCATCACTGACATATTAATAGCAGCAAGCCAAACAGAACAAGCATACCCTTCAGCAGAGCCACTCTAAGTCCGATACAAATGGAAACCACAAGCGGGATAATGTGTTATTTGTGGGTGTGGGTTTCTGTGCATGTGGTAAGGTCCTGGCCATTTCCTGTAATAAAAAGCTTAACAGAGAGGGTTGAAGCACCAATATACACCAAAATACTAAAGACAAAGCCAGAGAAACCACTGGAGCCATGAGAAGGGTACCAGCCATTAGAATATTTTGCTTTACATATTTTGCTTTACTGTTGCTTAAATGAGTTTCATGCACCTACAAATAGCATTATGATAAGTGAATTCAGTTCTATTTAAACATCAACCAATTTCTAGTAGATCCTAAAAGAAGACCTGTTATTATGAGAAATCTTGGTGGAAATACTATATTTAGAGAGGAAAAGACTATGGAGAAACCAATTGGTAAATGTAAATGGTGTGTTGAATGGCTCACCCTCCCATTGCCCATGTTTTCTTCATGAGGTATTCATTAGACATGAAAAGCATATAGCCAGGAGCATGAAACTCAAAGAATTTGGACCACGACTGGAGAGAAACCTATAAGTAAGACCAGACATTTCTTGGAATGACCACTGCAGAATTGAAGTGTTGGGTCTCCATGAAGTATTTTTATCAGGGCTGGGATTGTGGACCCACAGATTCTATGATTGTAAGGAACCCTGCTCTAGACTGATGTCTTTGACGATAACACCGTGTTGCATCAAGCCACTTTGGCAGTGTGAAGTAAAATAAAGAGTCTATGTCAAGTAAACTAAACTGAGCTGAATAATTACAGTTGTCTTCTGTAGAGATGCTTTATAGCTGAATCAGACTTGTTTTTATAACTGATGAACTCTGCAACACCGGCACTCTTGTTAGTCTGACATGAATCAACACTAAACTGACTTGAGCTGAAAAACACTAATACTTGCCTTCTGTAGAGTTGCTTTATAGCTAATTACGAAAATAAACTTTGCAAATCTTTGCAAACACTGTTATTAAATTAAAATGAGCTAAATAATGAAACTGTTGTCTTTTGAGAGCTACTTTACCACTGCAATTGTATTAATTTTATAACTGAACAACATAAATACAATTAATACATACAGTATTGTTCAAAATAATAGCAGTACAATGTGACTACCCAGAATAATCAAGGTTTTTCGTATATTTTTTTATTGCTACGTGGCAAACAAGTTACCAGTAGGTTCAGTAGATTCTCAGAAAACAAATGAGACCCAGCATTCATGATATGCACGCTCTTAAGGCTGTGCAATTGGGCAATTAGTTGAATTAGTTGAAAGGGGTGTGTTCAAAAAAATAGCAGTGTGGCATTCAATCACTGAGGTCATCAATTTTGTGAAGAAACAGGTGTGAATCAGGTGGCCCCTATTTAAGGATGAAGCCAACACTTGTTGAACATGCATTTGAAAGCTGAGGAAAATGGGTCGTTCAAGACATTGTTCAGAAGAACAGCGTACTTTGATTAAAAAGTTGATTAGAGAGGGGAAAACCTATAAAGAGGTGCAAAAAATGATAGGCTGTTCAGCTAAAATGATCTCCAATGCCTTAAAATGGAGAGCAAAACCAGAGAGACGTGGAAGAAAACGGAAGACAACCATCAAAATGGATAGAAGAATAACCAGAATTGCAAAGGCTCAGCTAATGATCACCTCCAGGATGATCAAAGACAGTCTGGAGTTACCTGTAAGTACTGTGACAGTTAGAAGACGTCTGTGTGAAGCTAATCTATTTTCAAGAATCCCCCGCAAAGTCCCTCTGTTAAAAAAAAGGCATGTGCAGAAGAGGTTACAATTTGCCAAAGAACACATCAACTGGCCTAAAGAGAAATGGAGGAACATTTTGTGGACTGATGAGAGTAAAATTGTTCTTTTTGGGTCCAAGGGCCACAGGCAGTTTGTGAGACGACCCCCAAACTCTGAATTCAAGCCACAGTACACAGTGAAGACAGTGAAGCATGGAGGTGCAAGCATCATGATATGGGCATGTTTCTCCTACTATGGTGTTGGGCCTATTTATCGCATACCAGGGATCATGGATCAGTTTGCATATGTTAAAATACTTGAAGAGGTCATGTTGCCCTATGCTGAAGAGGACATGCCCTTGAAATGGTTGTTTCAACAAGACAATGACCCAAAACACACTAGTAAACGGGCAAAGTCTTGGTTCCAAACCAACAAAATTAATGTTATGGAGTGGCCAGCCCAATCTCCAGACCTTAATCCAATTGAGAACTTGTGGGGTGATATCAAAAATGCTGTTTCTGAAGCAAAACCAAGAAATGTGAATGAATTGTGGAATGTTGTTAAAGAATCATGGAGTGGAATAACAGCTGAGAGGTGCCACAAGTTGGTTGACTCCATGCCACACAGATGTCAAGCAGTTTTAAAAAACTGTGGTCATACAACTAAATATTAGTTTAGTGATTCACAGGATTGCTAAATCCCAGAAAAAAAAAAAATGTTTGTACAAAATAGTTTTGAGTTTGTACAGTCAAAGGTAGGCACTGCTATTTTTTTGAACACACTCCTTTCAACGAATTGCCCAATTGCACAGCCTTAAGAGCGTGCATATCATGAATGCTGGGTCTTGTTTGTTTTCTGACAATCTACTGAACCTACTGGTAACTTGTTTGCCACGTAGCAATAAAAAATATACTAAAAACCTTGATTATTATGGTTAGTCACATTGTACTGCTATTATTTTGAACAATACTGTAAATACATTACTGTGAATCTGCTTTGAAACAATCTGTATTGGATAAATGAGATGGCTCGAGTTCACAGAAAGCATTTAAAATTGCGATGCTGTGCAGCGAAATTTGTCATTTAAGTTTTTATAAAGTTTACATTTTATTCACTTTCACAGGGCATCTTGAAGAAGTGAAAATGCGAGACACTTAAAAACATCAAACGCTTGTTGCATATTTACGTGAAAATGAGCTGTATATGCCACTGCAGACAAAATTCTTTTGGTTTTTTACTTGTGTTTGAAGTAGCACTCAGTTCTGAAGCCGGGGAAATGCTATTCTATAGCACTTATTCCTCAAAGGCCAGGAAGTCTCGCAGACATTTCTTTTTTTTTCATATTAAACTGGGCTGAGAAAGGGCAACAGTTAATTATTTATCAACATGGGTGGAACTTAAACCAGAATGTGGTCTTCAGTGCTCAAAGAAAGGCCTGCATCTGTTGTTGCTATTCTATGAATGCTTTGAACTTAACAGGCTGCTAGAGGAGTGTGTGAATATGACACACCATCTGATATTGTGTTCATTTATGCAGAAACCAAAAGCATATAGATGATAAAAAAACACTCCCACTATCTTTGAACAGACTCTCTATTTTTATGGAGGATTTTGTTATCAAGACCAGCGCGTTTGATCGCTTGTCTTATTACATTTGTTCTTCTTTTAGGCAAAGCATGGCATGAGAATTTCATTACACTTATCGGTCTCAGCAGTACTCAGTAACACAAATGTAATCTTTTAATACGGAGTGAAGAAATTTTAAGACCAAGTGAATTCATGTCAAACAGTCCAAAACAATAGACAAATTCTACAGTTGGCTAAGCATGTGTTGGGCAGCTCCAACAAACAGAGCAATATTAAAAGTGCCACATTGTTTACGCTCTTCAGGACTGGAAACTTAAGTTTCAACATTTTAAAATGACTCACTGCACATTTAAGGTTCTGCACAAATTAGGCTGACATTCCTCTGAGCTACCACAGCACAGGCTGTCAGAGTATGTCTAGCTGAAGGTTACTTGGAGCCATCTGATTCATCGAGGTCATATGGTGCTTCACGAGTGGATGAATAGAGCCATGCTTCATACACCTTACAGCTGACATTCCAGATCAGAAAGCTGAACTCAGCCAAATGAACCCATACACCTCAAGTCAACAAGATAAACCTGCTAGAACAATAAAAAGACCTCCTGGAATCTCACAGGCATCACATTAAGGCTGTAGTGCTATAGTCTTATATCTTACAGTGAGACATTATTTTACTTATGAATGTATTATGTATGCACGTTAATTGCCACTAAAATCATCCATCATTTAAATTTAATCAACCCAACTGAGTGGTGTTGTTGCTCTAACAATATGTCAAAGTTTCATATACAGCATACAGGTGTATATTTGGAGACTCTTTTATATAAGTTATATATTGGGACATATATTGGGCCAACTTCATATATAAAATCAACCAAAAAAAAGTATATCATTTTATAATAAATATATACAAATCCAATCTCCAAATTGATTGCTGTAGGTGATATACGTTAACATACATCATATATATTCAGGCAGAATTTGAACCCCATTGGGTATTTGGTGGTGTTAGATGAATTTACTGAGTGGAAATTCATTATGCACAACAACCAACATTTAAAATTCTCTCATTAAGTACTCACCTTCTTGTCGTTTCAAACATGTTTATCTCCGGAACACAAATTAAGATATTTTTGATGGAATCTGAGACCTCTCTGACCCTCCAAAGACAGCAAAGATATTACCATGATCAAGGCTCAGAAACATAGCAAGGACATCGGTAAAATAGTCCATGTGACATCAGGGGTTCAACCGTAATTTTATGAAACTATAAGAATAGTTTTTGTGCGCAAAGACAACATCATAATTTATTCAACAATTCTTCTCCCTGAGTTACCGTTTTCCACCATTTTAGAGAGTAATCAACGTAATGATGCATGTGCGAACTGTCTACTGAACATAAATGTTGATTACATTGATTGTAATGAAATCAAACTTCAGAATGACATGAAAGTAAATAAATAATAACAGAGTTTTCATTTTTGGGTGAACTATCCCTTTAATGGTGCAAATTTGTTTAAAAATACAAATTATGTGGGGGTATTTTTAATTTACGTACTATAAAAAAAAAACTTTTCGAATCTTTATTTTTAAGAGTGTATAGTGTAATATACGATTGTTCTTTGTTTTTATTCCAGCATTTACCCAGATTCAGACCCATCAGCTGCTCCAGCAGCACAAGCAGCAGTTTGTGATACAGCAGCAGCCTCAGATAGTGCAGAGAGGTCAAGCACAGCTCATTCATCCTCACACAGTGCAAGCTGTAGCCATTCAGCCTGCCCTGCCAGCTCAGCCTCAGCAGTGCCCTATCCCTCTGCTGCCCAAAGTGCCTGTTACCTGCCAACAAGCTACCATCTTCCATTCTACTGCTGGGAGTCAGCAGGCCCTTGCCCAGAATGGACATCCTCCCATGCTGAGCCACAGCAAAGCAGCACCTCTACAGCTTACCACAGTTAATGTCCAGATCCAGCCAGTTCAAACTCAAGTACGTGGACTGAACATAATTTATTTGTCCGTTTCTTGATTTGTATGTATCCTAATTTTCTCCTATTTCAACCTTGCCCTGTTCTGAATTAGTTCCAGCTGGATGTGTCCGATAAGGACACCCCTGTTCCTCTCGAACCGCAGCTGCTATCCATCCCAACACAAGTGCCAACCCAGACAGAACAATGCCAATCGGTCAAACAATTTCAACAAAGCCAAGAGACAGAAAACACAGAAGGTACTGATTATTTTAATACATGTTTCATCTCAATTACTTCCATATATTTAGTTTGTTCATTATAAAGGGTTCTTGCTTTTTGTTTAATGTAAGCAATCCCTGCAAGCATTTTCTGCGTTTTGATGAACACATATACAGAAGCCAATATTGGCTCATAACCAGTAACTTTGATGAATATTTAGCCAAATATACAAAAAATACAAAGCCACTATAAAAACAGCTTCAGCAGATGAAAATTAAACTTTTGAATAATTATTTTAAATACTAGGGTGCAGATAATGGGGGTTTTGGGGAGTCTGTTTAAATTATTTAAAAACTAGACTTAAGACTGCATATTGTAAAGTGAATTTATGGATCTGTGGAATAAGTGGAAATGTATAATACACAACAGCCAACTGTTGATGTTAAATGCTACAATGTACAATGTAAAATGAGTTTTTAAAGGTGTAAATAAAACAAAGATTAGTCGTAGTATGTTTTACAAGAAAATACTATTTCAGTTATTCTACTTTAAAATGTCAGTAGTATGTTTCTTTGTAATTTTTTGTGAAATTTATCAACAATTTCTTAGTGAAAATGATTTCTACACCAACTTTATTCAGTGTAGCTGATTTATCATACTGTGTTTCACAGAAACTCAATTGAAAATGCCACATCAACATTAAATACTTTCATCCTAAACACTATTAATTACAGTTTCACAATATATCTCTCTATAAAACACAATATGATAAATCTCTGAAAAAAGGCATGAAATATTGAAACAAGTTTGGTCCCATCCAGCTACTGACCGCAAAACCAGAAGGAAAGACTCCTGAAGCAATCTTGACCTAGCCAGACACAGAGTGCTTTACTACTACGTCACCACCATCTGTAGGTTTGCCAGTCTCAGAAACACAAAGGCCAACGACGCAAGCTCTCCCCTCAAGCGGAAGAGTAGATCTGTCACCCCCCCAGTGTCTATTGTCTGGTCACTGCACTTGCGAGAGTGTGACAGCTTTTTGCTATAATTAGGGGTGAGAGTCTGAGCTCCGTTGTTCTGGGTTGGATCTGAGAATAAAGGTGGACACACTCTAGCTGTCTGGCAGGTGTGTCAGAGGTCTAACCTCAGACGTTAAATTATGAATGATGATAAACTGCTCTTTTATGAACAGAAATGGCTTGAGGCACTTGAATCATAAATCATGTCAGGTTTTTAATTGTATCATGCTGGCTTCAGATAATTTCACTGGATATGGATCATGGTGCATTCATAAAAGTTTTAACGTGTCTTTTGTTTTATATCAAACACATTTAGTGGTTTTCCATGTGTGGGATTAGAAAGCGTATACTTTAATTGGGTCTTTCAATGCTAATATACATATCTCCTAGAACTGATCACTGAGCGAGATAACTTCTCTTTTAAAAGCAGACATAAAAGCAGCTCCAGACTTTGACATTGTAGTGCGAGACAAGCCTGGGTTTTGCTTACGATACTTAGACTCCATTGTGTTCGACTCCCAGCTGCTGAGTGTGGCACATGAGTGGTGTTGTATATCTTACAAGCGATAGACTCACTATGCATGCACCCTGGGTTACCCTGGGTCTTCCTTTGTCCCTGAAGAACCCAAGACCACCTCTTATTGAAAATAGATGTGTCTGCTCTAAATAGGACATATTTTGCAACAAGACCTAAAAAAGTTTTTTTTTTTAAATATATATATTGTTTTTCAGTTGATGTATTGGACATCAACAATAGTGTATATTAATTCGTTACTCAGAGAATTGTATAAAATGTTATTTTCTGATGTTTAATTCACAAGGGGTAGTTTTACTGCATATTTATACTATAAACAACAGTCTGCAATCATAAGCAAGTTTTGCATTCATAAAATAGTGAAATTCTCTCTTAAGTCTATTTGAAACAGAAGCTGTGACTGACTTCTGTATTGTGACGTATTTCCCAGTGAAACTGAATATTGCATGAGAGAAGAATAGAGGACGGGGCTTGATTTTAGTGCAGTCTCTAGCTCAAAGCAGACAGACGGTTTTAGAGCAGTGGTTACATTTTCAGATTTCGACCAAAGATTATGAAGGCAAACTAATGTTTTCATGTGGATTCATTTACACGGATCAGTTGTTCAAAACTGCTAATGTGCTCTGTTCCACTGGTACAAAGAATTGGCATAGGTTTAGGGCCCTACATGAATAAACTAACTATTAAATACATGCAAAATTTGATCTGGAGCTGGCTATATTGTTGGGTTACTAGCATCACTATACTATATATATTGCCTAATATAAGAAATGTTTCAAGTATTATGCTACACTTCAAATTACCTCAATAATTGTATGACTCAGAATTTTTTTTTATTGTTTTCAATTTTCAATCTTATTTTACATAAAAAATTCAACTTTGACAATCTAATAAAGTAGTCTCAAGAAACATATTATTTAAATTTAGATAATTCTTACTGTTCATTCATCTGAATCAGAATCAGAAACACTATAAATGATAATGTAAAGTCGAACGTACTGCAATCTGGCATTCCATGATGCTAATGGCGCTTTTATTTTTTATGAAAAAATAGTGTAAGTGAGTAGTGTACTATTCCAAAATTAGCAATGGAGTACTTTCTCTGCCTACGTGCGCCCCTGTCGTGGAGCGGCTCGCGAGTTTCAACCAATCGCGGAACGGCTCTGTGCTAAACACTACCTGCTATTGGACAGAATTCCAAGCGCGTGGGACCAATCGCAGCTGCGCGATGTTTCCTATTCAGTTCCCCCATACAAAGAGGATTAGAGAAGGAATCGGTTAGAACAAACAAATCCACGCTCACAAAAAAGTTTGGATCGGATCATTTGTTGTACTGCTTTGTGTATAACACCAGTGGATTATGGAAGTGTATTTGGAAGCGTTGGAATGCTAGATTCACTTTAGTGTTTTCCTCTTCTGGCGCTTTAAAGTGTAAGTAAAGAGTGCGTGAGCGGAACAAAGGCGTGTGCTGTTGACAATCGCAAGGACGCCTGTGCGTGAGCGTATGACTGCAGTGTGAAACCCTGCCAAATGTTCGATATAAAGTTACAAAGTTCCTCTGTAACGTTACTTGTTCTGAGGCGCAGGGGTGCAACTGGTCTTTCAGATGCCGAGTTGTTGTTTGCATGCGAGTGTGAGTGTTTTGAGCCGTCTCGAGGAAGCATGGGAATAGTGCTGCTACAGTACGAGCGTAGCGTAACGTTACTGTTTTTCAAAACGGGTAGTGCTGAAAAATACTTCTGGTTTTAATCTAGATCTTTTTTAGATGGTAGCAGTAATAGGCATGTAGCTCATCATAAATCAGTTTGATGTGTGCAGACATTGCAGATCACAGCAGGTAGCTTGGATATGTTTTATTCACATGCATGTATAACACAGCTGTATGCCAGAGTAGTTAAGTTTATAATTGTATCATTAACATATAACAGTGTGCATTAACTCCAACCGTACACATATTTCATAAAATCACTGGGTGACCTATGAGATTGTCATGGAGTAGCGTGAGTGAACTGTTCTTTTTAGTCGGGTCTTTTCGATGAATCCATAGAACCGGTTCTTTAAAGTGTTCTGAACGATTTGTGAGCACGGTTCTCTAATAACCAACAACGAATAAAGGAAAGCATACTGTAAATGTCCATTTCGCTATTTCTATGAAACGTTTATAAACACAAGCGAAAATGGGGTAAGTTTTATTTAAAAAATACTTTGAAAAAGCTTAGTTATGCATTAGTAAAGCAATTAAAATTAACTTAACTGTTTTAAGATGCAAATCTTTAGTTTCGAAGCGACACATTGCAACAACAAACTTAAATTAGACTCGAAATCACTAAAATATTTATTAATACTTAAAAGAACGTATTAAATTAAACAGCGGTAACGTTATATACCCACAAATTACTTTTGAAACGGTGTTAAAATACCATGGCAAGTAGTAACGGGGCTTATGATGACGTAAATACGCAATTACGTAACACTGCCACAGAACCGGATCTTTAAAACAAGTTGTTCTAAAGAACCGATTCGCGGATATGGATTGGACTTGCCGTCAGTATTACAGTGTTTCTAATGGATGCTGTTGTACTTGTGTTGAGCAGGCGGAGTGAATGTGAAGGCAGGTGTGGGCTCACCTCCAGCCATGACCTCGGGCAGCGGCAACAATGCGCCCACGGTGACCGGCAGCGCTCCGCAGAATGCCGAGAGTAAACCGCCGCCACAGGCGGTAGTGAAGCCCCAGATCCTCACGCATGTCATCGAGGGATTCGTGATTCAGGAGGGTGCTGAGCCTTTTCCAGTGAGTGCTTTTTTCATTTTAACACATCCCGCCTGGGTGTTTAAGTTGCTGTTTCAGGTTCTTGCATAATACTTCTTCATAGTTTGTATTTAGTTAAAACTATTGTGTTTTACTATTTAAGAGCGCGTTTCTTTTATTACCATGGTTGGATAAATGTGAACTGATTTGTGTTGGAAACAACAACTACAGCTGCTCTGTAATAAAATAGCAAAAGCCTAAATATTAAAGTAATTATTACAATAGTAAATTATGAATTTATAATGTAAAATATAAGTTGTCCATTTTTTGGTATTTTAAAAATATCTAAGTTAAGTCACTCCACTTGCTAGTAACATTTTGACGAAAGGTTGGAGCTGATTTTGTCATTTACTCACTGCTTGTCACTAAACCCTTAAGACTGACTTTCTTCAGTGGAATCCAAGAAGTTTTGAATAAGGTGCTGATCGTTTCTTCGGCACTTAATTACAATGAATGAATGTCAAATAATACTGCAAAAATAATTGGAATGTAGTGTTTTATGTTCAACTTTAACAGTACCTTTGTGTTACCTTTTCTGTCATTTTGGAATTTGACAAACCTAGACCTCATACATTTCTTCCACAGAAATAGTCACTTAATTGGGCTTTGGGTAAACCATTGCTTTACAAAAATAAACCCATTTTAAGATTTTTTTTTAAAGAGGCACACTTCCCTCTAGTGGACAATATACCACAGTCATAACTTGTATCTACATACTTTGGTTTATGTTTCAAACACAGTGAGCAAGCACATATCCCATACATGGGTATACATTTGAGCATGCAGTACCTGTCCTTGTGTAACGAAGATTGTTTTAATGCAACACCTTGTGGATCTATCCAGGTTGAGCGTCCGTCCTTGCTGATTGAGAATTTAAAGAAACAGAAGCAGCTTCAGGCTTATTCAGACCTAGATAAGAGGTCTCAGACCTTTCAGAATGCAGACTCTGAGATGGAGGACCTTTCACAGCAGGGTAAGGGATAATTTAAAGCTGAAATACACCACATGACTTTTACAAGCTAGTGTGCCCGATGAGTTGACAGATTTCACCGAAAATTGCATAGCGATGATGGGCACAAACTCATAATTCCCATTATTTGGATGATAACAAAAATGTTACATTTTCATCTGTCATCCATTTACAACAATCTAATGTTTTGGTGTGTGTTTGTATTTGGATTGAAAGACTGATTCTCAGTTGTTTAGTGTCTGATGCCTACTTTTTCTGTGTAACCATTTAGAAAGTCACCAAATATATGATGCCTAGTGGTTTAAAATCTGTTCAGATTGTGTCGTGTATTTAAGCCTTTAGTTGCACACTTAATGCTCAGACTGTAGTCCAATCAGCCATGTAAATTCTTTCATAGAGCTGAATAATCAGAATGCCGAGCCAATGCTGTCATGTGAATTCTGTGGGACCGTAGACTTCGCATATAACTTCAAGAGATCCAAGAGGTTTTGTTCTACGGTTTGTGCAAAGAGGTATTTGTGGATCCTTTTGTAGCCTGTAAATGATCTGAGATTTTATCAACATTTGCTTGAGTGTTGGTTTGACTTGTTTTTCTTCTCTTCCAGATATAATGTTGGATGCACAAAACGGATGGGACTTTTCCCAAGAAAATCAACCTCAGAGAACCCAAAGAAACAGAAAGCCTCCAACGCCAATCATCATAACAGCAGCACAGATGTCAGGAAACGGGTAATTGCTATTTCGTCCTGTCTTCTATTGGGTTTGTCTATGCAGAAATGTGCTCACTCGTCTCATTTGTGTTCTGTCATAGAATCCAAGTGCTCAAACAACCATGGCAGCATCTTTGTTATCCCCACACCCCTCTCATCCAAGCCACGGTGAGTCCAGCCAGTGCTCAGACATGTCCAGCTTCGAAGAGCCCATTTCGCCACTATCCAACTCCAGTTTTGGAGCCCAAAGGCTTCAGAATGAGGAAAGATTTGATCACAGTAGAGAGCTCCCTCTCCTGACGCAACACTTCCTGGCCAGCGACCCCACCAAGTGGAATGTCGAGGACGTCTATGAATTCATCTGCTCTCTGCCAGGTAGCTACTAATGTTCCTAGGCTTTTTTTTGTCACAGATGACTTAAGTCACTAACAACTGTCTTTTGCTCCAGGCTGCCAGGAAATCGCTGAAGAGTTTCGTTCTCAGGAGATCGATGGCCAAGCCCTGATGCTCCTCAAAGAGGATCATCTCATGAGCACCATGAACCTCAAACTGGGCCCAGCTCTGAAAATCTTTGCCCGCATCAGTATGCTCAAGGACTCGTAGCCTTTCCCACAGCCTTATCTAGCTAGGAAAGGACATCCTAACAGCTCTGCACTGGTTTCCTCTTCCCGTTGTGGCTTTGGGTCCTGGGGATTGCTGCTCCTCAAAACCACAAACTTGTGTATAGTTCTCATCCCAGTCAAATGGTTTCATTCCTAAAGCATGATGTGACTTGATTACGAATTTCTCTTGTATTCAGCTGTGCCAGGCCTGGGAGGAGGCCACAATCCATCATGTCAAGAAGACAAGCACAAGTACTTTACCATTTGTGCAAACAAATGTTCATCATATGGTAGCATGGAAACAGGTTTACAGTTTCTTCACTGTTTTGAACTGGACTTTGTGATTTGTCTGTCATAAAGTGTCATTGTTGTAGTTCTGGTTCTAATTTTCACAGTTTGGTTAGCTAAGGAAAAATATTGTACCTTTTTAGCCTTGCAGTGTAGGTAGAAAACTGTTCCGGTTTCGTCATCTTACAGGATGTTCCTCAATAAAAATTACATTAGGTGTTGTACTCAAATTAAGCATTCTGACACCGGGATAACAGGAATTAAAACTTTGACTCCAAGATGTGCCTAATATTTTATAAATAGCCCAAAGATTACCCAAATTTTCATGTTTTTATTTCAAGTGAAAGCAGCATTTGCAAAATACATTTACCAGCATTCATGTTTAAGGACTGCCAGTGATATCAATCTACATTTAAGTTCAGAACCCATCTTGGTATGATCTGATGAACTGGGATCATTTTTCATGAATCACAGTTATTCCAGCCATCAATGTGTGCACTCATGTTTGGATGCTTGTGTCTCTATTTTTACATTCATCATTTGATCAAATTTCTGTATTTATTGAGAGCAAGTCTCTGATTCTGTTTTATATTTGAAAATAAAACTCAGAAATCACTGTAGATGTCAGATGATTGTTTTCCCAATGAATCAAAACCTCACAAATCAGTGGGCAGCCATTTATTTTGTGGCGCCCAGGGAGCAGTTTGTTGGTTCGGTGCCTTGCTCAAGGGCACGTCAGTAATGGTATTGTTGACCCAAGACCCACAACCTTAGGTTTAGGAGCGAGCGGCAACCTCCCGCTCTCTCTCGTGAAGCCAACAAGGAAGTGACTAAAACTGTAATGCATGGAATGGCCGCTTGAGGCTGGCTGCAGAAGGGAGTCAATACCATAGACTCCCCATGTTAAAATGCCCAAATTTACGAGACTTAGGTCTCTGCAGAGCAAAAGTGGGCGTTTATCACCATGTGGGTGTTTTGAAACTGCTGGGTGTTTCTGAATCATGCAATCTAAATGATCCCCCTTACCCAACCCCACCCCTAAACCTAACGTCACTATTACATCAACTAATCAGGTATCATGGTGTAAAAACACCTTGATCTCGTAACTCCCATTGCTTTTCTGCAGAGACCTATACTTGAAATTTACAGCAGGAAAAAACATGTTTACAGCCTGGTGCAAAAAAAGATTTTGGTCTATATAGCTAGTTTTTCCCTTCATGACAACTGTGAGGGTGGTGAATTGTTTTATAACTCATCCGTTTAAATTATATTAAGCCTAAAAGTTCTGTATGATTAAGGGCGTGGCCACTAGAGTGCCAGGTGGATTGCCCTGTTGTCATTGCTGTTGTGCCAGGTGGGCGTGGGTCCAGCAACCAGCTCCCGCCTTTTTTGTCCATTTTCGATTACCCCGGAGTGGCACGCAGTCACGGGCTGCCATGATGGTGACGGCCCACTCCGCCCTCTTTTGGTTTCAAAAACTCTCTTCGGAAACCTATAGGTGACGTCACAGACACTACGTCCATGTTTTTATACAGTCTATGGTTAGGAGTCAAACTCTATAACCATTAGGCCATGACTTCCCCCAATGTGCACATTATCCATCCTAAATTTTATTTGATATTATTAATTTTCAATACTCAAACCTCTACAAAATCATATGCAACTAAGGCCCCGTCCACACGGAGACGTGCTTCTGTGAATACGCACAAATTTTTTATCGGATAGGCGTTTCGTCCAAACTGATCCGCCGTTTTCGTAAGGTGAAACCGCTACTTTTTTAAACCGGGTCCCAGAGTGGATACATTTGAAAATGCATCTTTGCGTTTTCGTCTGGACGGCTAATCCGTATATTTTCTGAAACGATGACGTCGTCAGCCCACGTCTCCCCCCTAGTCAGACACCTCTACGTCACGTAACAGCAACAGACATGAACAAAAACTGAATGATTGTCTTTTTATTAACTAACATTAACACTTAACACAATTAATAAATGTATTGTTCCATGTTCGTTTGTGTACCACGTGCAATGTTTATGAGCATAGTCCAAGTGTTCTTCTCTTTTTTAGTGTATCTCTGTGGCAGAATTACAGCGCCTCATACTGGTCTGGCATGTATACTACATCATTTTGCGGTTTCGTGTGGACGCGGATATTTCTTGAGACGAGGAAAAAAAAGATCGGATTGGGGTAAACTCCGTCTCCGTGTGGACGGGGCCTTAATCTTCACTCTGGGTGCCTGTATAATGTCTAATATTAGCCTATGGCTAATAAATTATCAGATTAGCTCGCCAGTGTGTGAGTTGGAGGCTAAGTATAAGTTTAGCACAGATGTATTTTCACTAGCATAACACCCTGACTGAGCGCTTTAGAGTTTCACTACCCGTCAGGCAATCGGTGATATTTTTCAGTTCATGTCAATTAATGTGTCTCTATTAGACATACGGTAAACTCTAGTGTGAAGGTGCATGCTGCCAGTGTGCTGCAGGTGGGTCCTCCCTCTCCCGGTGATTGGAGCATCGTCTTGCCGCTCAGCCAACACCTTTCAACATCGCAGGGTTTGTGTATTTTAGCCAGGAGGAGAGGGGTGACACGATGTCCATCTCAGCCTCTGAGAGGGAAGATTGGGTGAGATCAGAGTCCGATCAGCCAGACAGCATGGGGCAACCAGACCTCCAGGAGGAGCTCATGAGGGTTCTGTCAAAGGCTGTCCATGAGTAGGAGCTTACCTGGAGTCCTCCAGAGGAGCCTGTCATGAGTAAGCTTGACTCCTGGTATTTCAGGTCCACCACCGTCGCTGCGCACCTGTGTCCTGCAGCAGCCAAGACCCTAGGCCTGCAAACCGCGCCAATAAAGCATATGCATATAATGGCGAGGCGGCTTCCGCGCTGCACACCATGGCAGTGCTGCAGGTTTTTCAGGTGAAGCTCCTGCAGGCGGCGGAGGGTGGAGCACTCACCTGGAGCACTAACAAGACCTATCGTCTCCTCCTGGGGGTGCTCGAGAGGTATATCTATTCAATAGATATGCTTTGCAGCTGGCTGGTTTCTCAGAATACCTTTGCCTGGTTTTACAAGCTTGGCGTTCATTCCATATGCACTGGCTTCCAATAGCTGCTCGCATAGAATTCAAGGCATTGATGTTTGCCTAAAAAACTACCACTGGCTCTGCACCCATTTACCTAAATGTGTTACTTCAGACTTATGTGCCCTCTAGAAGCTTGCGTGCTGCAAGTGAACGTCACTTGATTGTGCCATCCCAAAGAAGCACAAAGTCACTTTTACAGACTTTTAAATTAAATGTTCCCTCCTGGTGGAATGACCTCCCTAACTCAATCCGAGCAGCTGAGTCCTTAGCCATCTTCAAGAATCGGCTTGAAACCCATCTCTTCCATCTTTATTTGACCCTCTAACTAACACTCACTATTATAATTCTATTCTTTAATTTTTAAATGATTTTGTATTCTATTTTCTTTTCATTTATTATGCAATTGTATGTGTGTGTGTGTGTGTGTGTGTAAAGATCTCTACCACTAGCTTGTTCTACTCTTTTTTTATTCTGTTTTAATTTTATTTATTATATTATTTAAAAGGTCATGCTGCGTGTACTGTGTTAACCTCACTGAGATTTGTTATAGCACTTATATATCATTGCTCTTTTTGTTGTTTTTGATTGCTTCCACTGTCCTCATTTGTAAGTCGCTTTGGATAAATGTGTCTGCTAAATGAATAAATGTGAATGTATTCCAGGCTTAAGTAGTATTGTACATCAGATATTATTTTAATAATTTCAACAAATTGTCAAGCTCACAACTCGGAAACGGTTTCCAATTCGACTTCATGGTGTTCATTTGCTTGAAGCACCAGTTGGTCATAAAATGTCCAAACTACCTGACAGTAGGCCCGTTTACTGAGTTTCTTGAAGCGCTGTAACAATTTTTGACTCCCAACACAAAAAAAGTAAATTCTTTGCCTTTTGCAAGCTGAAATCAGCTGGACATCTGCCGAATAGTTGTCGTGCATTAATTCAATGCATTAAATATGAACAATGAACAACACTTTAATTTTGATATTTAAAGTGGTATGAATTAACATTGATCATAAACACATTAAATATGAATTAATGAACAATAGTACATTTATAAATAAACTAATGAATTAAGAAGAAAAGTGTTTTAGTTCAGGATTCAAAGTGCATTAATGTTAACAAATAAAATCTTATTGTAAAACAGTACATTTCTTACTTTTTTATTTGCAATTATTTACTTACATATACCTTTTCTACCTTTTACTTTCTTTTTTGTATTAAAATAAGTTTTTCTTTTCAGCAAGGGTGCATTTGTAATCAAAATATCTTATGATCTGTCTATTAATTAAAGAATCCTGAAAAAAAAAATTAGGTTTCTGATAAACTATTAATCAGCACAACCATTTTCTACACTGATAATAGAAAAAAAATGCATCTGGAGCAGCAAATCAGCATATAAAAATGATTTCTTAAGGATTATGAGACAATGACTGGAGTAATGATGCTGAAAATTTAGGAATCACAGGAATAAATTACATTTGTTACTGTATGTATGATCAAATAAATGCAGACTTGGCGAGAATAAGACACTTCTTTTAAAAAAAAAAAAAAAAAAATCTTAACTGACAACACTGTAGAAAATTCACACCATCACCACGGTTTTGTACTTTTATGAATCTTTTTTGTCTTTAATTTATTTACAAGCTTTACATTTGCTCTATCAGTATGAAGAATAACAAGCACTTTAGGTTCAGCAACATCTCCTTAGTGGTTTTGTACACGTCACCATCTGCTCGTGGATGTCCATTCTGAGCTCTCGTCATGTGATCCCAGCAGTCTCCTGAATGCATAATTCCTGCAAGTTTCTGCCAGATTAAATGTTTCACAAAGAGCAAGCTAAAGCAGAGGAACATTTGGTATGGTTATTCAGATAATAACCTTAAACATGTACTAAACACTTCAGTACTGATGTACTCAACGCATCAAAAAAACAATCTGAAAATCATGGAAGCTGTTTAATCATTGTTATTCTCATTATATGAATAAAATTATCATTGTTATTACTCGATCCACCGATAACTGCTCATTGTGTCTGTCCGCAAATGTTAAATACCCTTTTGTTTATGCTGTACTTAAAAAATAAATAAATTAATGAGTCTGTTTCATTTCATTGTTGCGTGTTTGTATTTTTAAGTCTTCTTAAAAAGTATCAAAAAAAAAAACAAAAAAAAAACTTAACTGCAACATTTCTATAAATCATACATTTTTTTAGTGCTCCAGCAAATGTAAGTCATCTTAGGGTCGCTGTATGTCAGTGAACCGTACCATTTCAAATCTTGCTGAGCTCCATCCATCCTAATGCATAATGTGTTGCTTGTTATGTTACATTTTAATTTGATGCAGTTATTGTTTCAGTGACTATCGTCTCTTCAGAACTAGTTGGCAAATGAGTCCATTTGTCCCCTCGTCAATTGTCCTCTGACTCCTCCTCTGCCTCGCGCAGCCACGTGAAGAAAGCAGTGACTGACTTCAGGGCCACACCTTTGCCTTGCTGTTCAGCGGGGTCTTTACTGACCTCCCACTTACAAAAGGCATCTTCAGATATCACATCCTCATCATACAAACAGTCAAAGAACATCCGGAGCAAATCTGCAAAAATGTTAAGAGAATGAAAATGTTTTAATCTCATGGTGAGCGCTCAAAATATCAAACTTAAAAAAAAAGCATCCATTGTAGAATAGTGTTTCTAACAAATATTTGATGTGTTGTGCGTCTAAATGGGAATGTGAAAGCTTTGACTCACTAGGAGGCTGGTCCAGTTTTACTATCAATGCTTGAAGTGCGTAAAGTGCTTGCAACTGTCTCTCTGTGTCTGAGTTAAGGTACTTGTGTAATACAGGCAATCTTTTCTGGATTATAGACAAGTCCACTTTGTATGAGGAGCCCTCAGCTGCAGACACAAAACACAAGATTAGAGTATTTCACACTTTGGCATTTGAAACTGTACCACAGAGTGCTAAAATTTGCATAACTGTATGTCCACTAATCTATAATTTTTTTTTTTTTTTTTTCTGAAATTAATTGTGATTAATCCCACCTAACAATAACGTTTTTAAATATACTTCTATATTGCAATAATTAAATCTTCACATTCAATCTTCAAATGAATGTACAGACAACAAAGACAGTATGTTTTTTATGTTTAATGCCTTAATGACTGATCAGTATCACTGTTGCCAACACTACTGGTGTCTCTATAAAGTAGTTTTTAACACTAATATTTAACTAATGACTATAACCATTCAACATGATAGTATAATTGAGAGCTATCAATTTTAACATTTATTAGACTTAAAAAAAAAAAAATTCTAATTTAACACATCTTCACATAAACCCATTATAATAAAAGTCATATTTAGGTACCTGTGCACTTCAGCAGAAATATACAGAAATTGAACAGAGTTATCCCTTAACCTCTTAAAGCTATAAAAGCTTTTTTCTCTTTGATTAAAAACTTCACATCAGCCGGCTTATGAGGTTATTTGGCTGCTACTGCTTTAAAAGCCGCCGCTGTTGAACATGATGTGGATCTGACATGCATTGTATCTTCTTTCAACTCTCTTTACCTTTTCTGAAAAAAGTCTCTGCTAATGAACTGACAGGTTGAATCGAGTGTGTTAGATGAGGAAAGTAGGGACGGAGTGCTTTAGGGCAGTTTGGAAAACCATTTTAGAGGAATTTTCTTGCAATATAACATATGTTATAGATATATCACTACATGCATGCACAGTTGTAGGCAGATTTAATTGCCTTTTTGGCAGTGTAGTTTATTTTGAGCTTTGATATGAAATGATGAAATGATGCAGGCTACAACCCGCTCTGTGAGCCCAGTACTGTTTCCACACTCGTTTGACTCACACCTGCAGCTGTAGTAAAGCTGGAGCACGCGTCTGAAATATCTCTGGTTTATTGTGGTTGTAAAGACGTTCTACAACTAAATAAATGCTCTTCTTGTCAAGAAAGAGTGCACTTGTGTGTGCGGTCTCCAACCCTAGCCCTGCCCCAGCTTTAACAGTGTTAAATATTTTGAACGCATTAAACTGGAAAAAATCATCACCTGCATTAACAAGCTAATTTTGTCAGCACTAATACTAAATAACTTGATGTGCATAAAATAATAATACATTTTGAACTTTTTATTTATTTGTTATTTATTTAGATTTTTGTACAGTTATGCTTAATGTGGGAAGAAAAATTATTAAGTTATATTTTTCACAAATATTATTCGAGTAAGTAATTATTAGCTATTTGAAAATCCCAAAACCTGTCTCATAACAACGTAAATAGCAGTAATTTTTACATTTTTTTTGTGTTGTTTTAATAGTCGTTAAATGACATCAATTTGGGATTAAATATGGCTCAGTCATTTCTTTAATAAATTACACTTCCCAAAACAGCTTTCTGTTGTTACTGTATAAAAAAAGAAAAAACCTAAGCCACTTACTTTTCACTGCTGCCTTGCACACAGCAGTCATTAAAGCTCTGATGAAAGGAGGTGAACTCATTTCTGATTCATCTAGATTGGCCTGTAATACACCACCACACATCAGTGACAAGATCCTTCACTTCCTATAATCAAACAAACCTAAAGAGCTGGATGTAAATCTACCTCAACCCAGTCAAAGATTCGTTCATCACCAGCCATGTCCTCCAGCAGTAGTTTTTCAAGTTGCTTGTTCAGTTCCTCAGATGAGAGTGTTCTCTTAGAGACAGCCTCGGGCAGGGTTGAGCCGTCAGAAAGTGTAAAGTCTAGTTTCTGTAGGAAGGTAAATGATTATCACGTGTTCAGTATGGAACAGCTGATTAATAGGTGAGTTTTGATGGTTAGCATATATTAGATGTCTAAGAGAAGGTAAATGAAGGCTCACATGTTCTGTGATGAAACTGTGCACATCCTCCGTTTCAGGTACAAAATCCACCCAGCTCAACCCCGAGTCCCTCCATAAGGATCCCACTTTCCTATGGCTCTGCAAACACACAATCCATTCATTCCTACTACTGGCAATACAAACCAAATGTTTGATTCAAATCTTTCAGCTTACCATTTGTTTGCATAGAAGGTGCAATATTTCAGAAAATAATATCCCAGCTCTTCCCACAGGGAGTAATGGTTTGCTAAATTCGCTGCAGACACAAAATAAGCAAATAAAACGCGTGTAAAGGCAATTACTAAAGCTGATGAGTTCTATGAATCTATTAACAGCTCACCAAACACCAAACCTCACCTAAATAATTCTCTCATAGAGATTCCCCCCTCTCGAAGCACAGGGGTCACCAGCTCCGCAAGGTACAGCCATATATGGGGAATATCAATGGCCATATCATCTGCTAATTCAAGAGTTTCAGAGAACCTGGGGGAAGAAACAAGTATATTAAGTTATAATATACTTAATATATATATATATTTAAGTTGGATGAAGTTGATTTTGAAAGATTACATTGTTTTGAAAAATCACATACCCATGTATGAAACAACCAGTATTGGCAATGGTATCGTTAAAATAAAAAAATGTAAAAAACTTATACATTGAAATTAAAAAGGGTTATTGCCTCATGCTATCTTAGTAGGTAATGATTGTGAGGCTGCTTACTAAATTTTGGAACAAAATTCAAAGGCACACATAACACAACCAATGCAAAGACTATAAGGACCAGTTTTCTTCTGCATTTGTTCAAGCACTGCAATCTCACCCTTTAAAGAACTGATGTTTGTGGAGGATTCCAGCCTGCAGGAGCTGGTAGAGCAGCTGACCCATATGATCTCGCGTGATCTGACTCCTCTCCAGCGTGGACTCCACACCCACTCGCACAAACACATAGAGCATGGCAGGTTGCTCTAGTTCCTCCACACACTGCACTGCCTCCTGCATTACAAGTACACCACGCTTAAAAAAACCTTCTACTGCCATTCACGACTTCTTTTTTCCTTTTATTTAGTTGACAGGGACATTGTACATTAATAAAACATTCCTGTAAATGTACTAGAATCAGCCTTAGACAAGATGTTACAAGTCACCCTAAAATAAAAATTTATTAAAAATACATACTAGAACATTTTATAATTACATAGTACAAACCAAACAGTATTCCATTAAACAATTGGATCAAATGAAGACAATATAAAATAATTAACAATACAGCAAGCAAATTTAAATTTCTAGTGTTGACAAGTCTGAGTGTCATGTGTGTCTAGATCTCTTATAGCTGTCAGAATAGTATTCCATTCCCGTGCAGCTTTGACAGAAAAAGCAGACTGACTAAAATTACTTCATCTAAGCGGTATGATACAGGACTGGGAGATACAGTATTATAAGTGGTGATTAAAAAAAATAGTACAAACCTTGTAATCATTAATGTGCAAAAACTCATCAATAATGGACTTGGACCGCCTCTCCATGTCCTCTTCTGGTAATGTAGGCTTATCTGGAGAGAGTCCTGACAGTACTTCGAGTTTAACAGCTGCAATGAGAGACAGCCTTTAATGTTGGATTCTCTTTATGTATTTCACCATCATTATAATCACAATGGCTCACCGGACTCCCTGGATTGGCTACGCTCCAGTCTGCTGTTGTCTGCAGTGCTGGCGGGCAGCTTGGGCGTGTCTGAGGCATTCGAGTCTCTGCGGGACACTTCCTGGGCCGACTCCTCAGGAGCCTCCTTATTGCTGCTACCCAATGAGACGGGCCCTGTCCGAGCGGGACCCGCACTCAAAGGCTTATCATTACGTTCTCGTCCTGAGCTTCCTCGACTGAGAAATTCACAAGCACACAAAAACAGACATTCATGAATCTCCAAATGTAAGTGTTTTCTATCAATTCATTACAAATGAAATCATATTTTAATTGAATTATTATTATTTAACTTATATAATGTTTTATGTTTATTTGAATGTATTATATAATTTAAATATAATATTTGAAATATATTTGAATAATTATTCAAATTCTAAAAATGTCAGGTATAATAATTATAAAGCTTCTAATATTAATAATAGAGCAGCACAGAATGAGTGATGTGAGTGAGCGATTTTTTTTTACACATATTACATTTTTATTAACACAAACTAAATGTATTAATGAAAAGGTGTCTCCTCTTTCTCAATGAATATATTTTACATGCATACAATACCTGCTGAGAACTTTCCTTGCATCAAAATCTGGGGATGTAGAGGGTAAAGAGGAGGCCGGGGGCGCTGAGGGTTGCAGGGCTGAGTAACGATTTAAACTGGCACTGGGACGAGAGACATCTAAAAGAAAAAAGGGTCGATAGGGGGAGAGGAGGATCAATTTTACATTAGTAAACAAAGTATAGAGCAAGAAAATCCTGCTATAAAGTATAAAACAGCCAGAATTGATAGAGCCAGCAGCCCACGTCTGACTACATCAGTATTTCTTTACCTGACTCACTGGCCTTGGCTCCAGCCCCTCCACTGCTGCCCTTCATCCAGTTCAACTGAGCTCTTGGTCCCAGCTGAATCTTCTCATCTATCGTTGGCTGAAAAAAACAAACACATACACACACACACACACAAACACAACCATCTTTTGTAAGAACATGTTATATTTACTCATGCATTCACATAGATGAGTGTTTCTTGGGGATTTACAGACGTCATCATTTAAATTAGCAGCTCATCGGTGAGAGCTTTATGAACTGCACTTGGTCTGTAAGAAAAGGTACAAAGTGAGCAGCACTGCAGATCCCCAGAACCAGTGAGATACTAAGATGCTACTACACAAGACGACAGAAGAACCATCAGATGGGGCTGTTGAGTCAAACAGTTAATTAGCATACTTACAAACAAGCTAAGCAAAAAAGAAAAAGGTTTAATGTAAAAAAAAAATTATTTTAACACCGTTAAGACTCACTAAATATTGTTATATTCATGCTCAAAAGGAGATAGGGCCAATAGGGCTAGAAAGTTCATCCCGATCTTTTTTGTTTTAGTTGAGATGTTTTGCAGTAGTGTTTTAACTGTGCTTATGCTGTGCTTTTCACTGTCAGACAGTTTGCATGGTAAAATCAAGCACAGTTATACAGTTTTACAGTTAAGACCAATTAGTAGAATAGTCATTTTTTATAAAATGAATGAATGAAATATATATTATTTTTCTTTATAAATACATATTTTTTGGGTGAAATGCTTTAAGTCAACATGTTTTAAAGCAGCACTCTGCAAAGCACAATAAATGGCATGTAGCAAGGTGTAGTTAGACCTTCACAAATGTGATTCAGCTGATAAGATTGATTATTGACATAAAGATGCAGCTTCCTTGCTTCCAAACAGATCATGGGGGAGTATGACAAAAATGCAGAACAGGATATATAGATTCTCTCTCTCTAAAACTCTGTTATGCTAGCAATCTCAAGATGTGACTAGAAGGAAAACGTGTTTTTAGTTTGACATCTGGACTTTACCTTTGAGATCTTGGGAATCTTAGCGGGGTCTATTGTTCTGCTGTTCTTAGTCATAGGCACAGTGCTCCAGGTCTCCTCTCTCTGCACCACTGCAACATTAAGAGAAAGAACGGTTGGAACAGAGTACGGCTGGGAAGGAGGCCCACAGGACTGAGTAAGCTGTAAAGAGGATTAGCCTACAGCAGAAGTCTCTTTCTGACCTGGTCTCCTCTTGTTGTCCTTGGACAGCAGTTGCTGCTGGACCTTCCTCTGTTCCTCCTGCTCCTCCAACTTTGCCTCTTTATGGATCTGCTCAATGGTCTTTGGGCCAAGGTCAGCTCTCCGAGACACCCAATTGTGCTGAAACGAAGTTAGAAAAAATATAAAGTTCAACAACAGGATCATAAATACTATTAAAAACATTGACTATTTTGAGTGTCTACTTGGTCGATTAACAGAAACATTGCGTCCCCCAAATCCATGCCTACAAACTTTTCAATGGCTAAACAATTATTTATTACAATTTCTTTGTATATTGAGTAAATATAATACAAAAGAAACAATTTTTAACATTTCATTTCTTAAACTTTGTCTATGTCCTATTTACCATTATTAAACTGAATTACGTATTAAAAAACTGCCAATGAGTCAAATTTTATAATAAAAAAAAAATTGTGACTGAAGGTTTTTTATTTTAAATAAATGCTGTTCTTTTGAACATTCCATTCCAGAATTCTGTAAAAATGTATAATGGACAATAGCATATACATATATAAGCATTATATCACAGTTAAAATCAACAAACTGAACATATCCTTGAGTTTAAGCTTTTTGAGAAGTACCATATTTTCCGGACTATAAGTTGCACTTTTTTCATAGTTTGGCTGGTCCTGGGACTAGAACCAAGAGAAAACATTACCGTCTCCAGCCTCGAGAGGGCGCTCTATGCTGCTCAGTGCTCCTGTAGTCTACACTGAAAACAGAGTGCCTCTCGCGGCTGTAGACGGTAATGTTTTCTCTTGGTTCTTGGTTCTAAATAAATGCGACTTATAGTCCAGTGTGACTTATATATGTTTTTCTTCTCGTCATGACGTATATTTGGACTGATGTGACTTACACTCAGGTTCGACTTATAGTCCGGAAAATACAGTAGTTAATTCATTCCCTCTTACAAAAACCTTAATGACACAATCTTGTACATCTGTCTTTATTTCATGAGTTTCAAATGAAATGTTGTAAGTTTGGTGCACAGGTTACTGAAAAGCTTTCTTTGATCCCCGTTCCAAATGTAACAAAACTCACCAATCGCAGGTCAATAACATCCTGCAGCATGAACCGAATGCGCGATGAAGTTTTTCTCTCCTTTACTATCTTCTCCATCTGGTTAAAGTACTGATCCATTCGTGGCTAAAAAATAAGAAGATTAAGACTGTGAAGAAGATTCACAAGCTTAAAAAATAATAATTAATAGACTCTCATATACTATTTAATGGACTTCTTTGCTGACATGAATTGACATTCGCTTTTAATTAAAGGGGGGATGAAATGCTCGTTTTCACTCAATATCCTGTTAATCTTGAGTACCTATAGAGTAGTACTGCATCCTTCATAACTCCAAAAAGTCTTTAGTTTTATTATATTCATAAGATAAAGATAGTCTGTACTGATTTTCCCGGGAAAAACACGACCGGCTGGAGGCGTGACGTGTGGGGGGAGCTAAAGAATCACGAGCGCAAATAGGCTTTTGCGTCGAGAGCATGTGGAAGCTGTGACATTACCATGAGGGAAAACCCATCATCCCAAACAAACCATGGTTCACAGTCAGATTCAGCTGTTTATTTATGATCCAGAATCAGATCCAGAGGCTGAAACTGAACGAGAGCAGCAGCAGCAACCACTCGCTCCGAGCGGGGCTCGAACCCTGGTCTCCGGCATGGGAGGGGACGCACTAACAAGGAGGCAGAGATATTTGAAGCAGTTTTACTCGTCGCCTGCGGTTCCAACACACGATCGTGACCCTTTATTGTTGGGATTGCATCATCCTTAAGAAATAAACGATACGCAAAACCGTCGTCAAACTGGGCCTTGTTTGTAAAACAAGCATCTTCGAAATGCAGGGAACAAACAAAAACACTTGCACAACTCCGTTGATGCTCTGTAAAAATAAACTCCATCCACTGTTCCCTTAATGCTGTTTTTTTTTTTGTAATCTGTGCAGGGTTGTCTTGCCCTGGCAACCAAAAACACACTCCTTTTGTGACTTTTCGCGACGCTCTCGCTCTGATCAGTGAATCGCTCTGATCAGTGAATGTCAGTGCTCTGCTATACGGGAGCGCGCGCTCTTCCGGCAGAAGTGCCCTTAGGACCCATATAAGGAAATTCCGCTCCATCTAACGTCACACAGAGCCATACTCGAAAAAAACTTTCCGAAACTTGTGACAAACCGGAAGGAGTATTTTGGGAACAAAAATACTCCTTCAAACGTACAACTTAATTTTTGAAACTTTGTCCATGTTTATCATGGGAATCCAACTCTTTTAACAGTGTAAAAAACTCAGTATGCATGAAATAGCATTTCACCCCCCCTTTAAAGTAAAAAAAAAAAAAAGATCAACTAATGAGACGAGGGTGAGTAAATAATGACAGAATTCCTATTTTTGGATGAACTACCCATTCAAGTGCATTAGGCACCACCCTCACAGTTCTCAGCTGAATCCAAAGTGAGTTTTGGAAGCAGAGCACATTAAAATGACTCATTTAGGATTTGTTTCCAAACAGCAGATGATATAAACGAGGCTCTGTGGATGTGAGAGGCAAGAGCAAAACTCCACTGCTGCAGTGCAAAGAATGGCCAACATATAGATTACTTTGCATATTTGCATTGAAATAAGCAAGAGTGTGTATGCATTCATATGGGCTGCAGCAGCAATCAACAGATTAGATGGACAATTATTCTTAATACCCATTATATAGGACATCGTCCTGATTAGGATAAACCGCTGACCTTAGCTTTCTCAAAGTCCAGGTCCTTTCCAATAGTTGTGAGCAGCCTGCACAGGCACTCCAGTGACTCCTCATCATGGTTTTTCAGCAACTTCACCACGCAGTCGTGCATGATGGCCTCTGTCAGCATCTTCAGCTTGAAGAGCTCACCGATGAACTTGATGTTGCCAATGGAGCGTCTGCGGGCCTTATCTTTGGCTTCTTCCAGCTCCTCCTGCAGCCTTTCCCGCTCGCTAGCCTGAAAGCGAGAATAAGAGAAAGAGGACAAGTCTGGAGATTATTTTCAGAAGAAGCCCTTACAGTAGCTTTTAATATTGAGATTTCAGTCTTTATTTCTTTGATTAAACTGAAACAATTTAAATGCAATTTGTTTTATATTTGTGAATTTTTTATTGGAATTTAATGGAAGTGACAGATTTTTTCTTCTGTATTGTGACTGCTTTCCAAAAGAAACAGATTATCGAGAATGCTAAAAATGTAGGGGGAGAATTTGGTTCAATTCATTGGTTGTTGATTGGATGAAGGCAGATCTAAATGCGAGCTAGCAGTGCATTGTCAGAAAAGGGTGGAGACTAAATGATTGGAGAAATCCAGCATACATCACCAGAGAAAAGTAGGGACGCACTGAAACAACAAAACCAAAATGAAAAGTTTCGGCAAATACATTTGGGTCGCAAAACTCGGTAGACTGTTTATAGTGTCAAATCCTCAGGTCATTAAATCAAATTAGTCGTAGTAAGTTTCTTTGGCAACAAGTCACCTCTCAAAATCTAAAATTATCCGTATTGCTACTCAATCATATTTTTTTGACGTTCACCTGTTGTAATATATCCATGTTGTATGCATGAAATATATGCTAAAACATTCAAGACACATCACGCATCAGTCATATTTTATTGCCTTCAAAAGCAGTTTGGGCTGAAATGTTTTTTTTTTGTTGTTGAGAAATTCAGAATTCAGAATCACAACGTTACACAAAGATAAAAAAAAACAAAAAAACTTAAAAACAGCACAAGACTTACATCGACTACTTTTACAGTAAAAATCATGAGATGAGAGTAACATGAAGGTCAATGACAGTAACTAACTACTGTATTTTCCGGACTATAAGTCACACTTTTTTTTCATAGTTTGGGCTGGTCCTGCGACTTACAGTCAGGTGCGACTTATTTATCAAAATTAATATGACATGAACCAAGAGTTCACATTACCGTCTACAGGTTTGAGGAGCTATGCTGCTCAGTTCTCCTGTAGTCTAGCACTGAAGACATAGAGCGCCCTCTCGTGGCTGTAGACGGTAATGTTTTCTCTTGGTTCTTGGTTCTAAATAAATGCGACTTATAGTCCAGTACAACTTATATATGTTTTTTTTCTTCGTCATGACGTATTTTTGGACTGATGCGACTTATATTTAGGTGCGACTTATAGTCTGAAAAATACGGTATAAATATGCACACAATTACAAAAAAAAATTATTTTAAAAACTAATTTTATATTTAATTGAGTTAAGGCTCATGTACCATTCATTTTTGTATATGTACTCACAGGTACATAAATATAAATACTAGCAATATTTATATATATATATATATATATATATATATATATATATATATATATATATACATATATAAAAGAAAATATGGAATATAATTGCGGAAAATGTTTTGGAGGTCATTTAAATCCACACAAACAATTCTAAGAAACGTTCTCATATCTCATGTTATTATAGGCAATTGCATCAAGGCAATCTGAATGGCCTGTGATCCATTTAAGATCCATTTAACAGTTTTAGTGATACTTTTGGTGCTGAAGGACTTACTGAAGTAGCTGCCTCCAGCTCCCTGTGTTTCTTCTCGAAGGCATCGTCATCCACTTTGTCTCTTTCAAACTCCTTCTGACAGCGATTCAGAAGAAGCTTCCGGAAATTCACATAGGTGCTGGGCTTATCCGTCATGGGCACTTTTAACTACACACACAGCATGTGACTAATTTAGACGTGCACTCACCAACTAAACACACTCAGTTTCCAATTTCACTTTGCTCCCAAAAACACAAATACAAATGTAAATAATGAATCAGTGATCTACTTAACTTGTAAATCACTTGATATTTTTGAACAAACCCTGGTTTTAATGGAAAGTCTGACTCACCAAGGCCAGACAGCTGCACATATTGCCATAGGCCACAGAGAAGCTGGGTTCATCAATGGCTTTCTCAAAAACCAGGTCTATGACTCCTTTGAGCCGCTCCTCCGTGTCGATGGTGAGGTCAGTCACCTGCTTCATCAGCTGGTTGAACATCTGTGGTGTCAATTTGTTGAGAATACTACGGACTTTTCGGAAAAGCTCCTGTAAAAATATCAATGAACACATTACTGAGTGTCCTTTACTTTACTTTCCAATACAGAATGCAACAATCAATCCCAAGCTCCATTTCCTTTCTATATAAGAGAAAGTAATGATGTAATGATTTAATCATAGCTGAACATCTGGATACCACAGCATGCTTTTGTTGTGCTGCAAAATAAGACATTTGCATTTGGTTCCGGATTAAGTGTAAGTGCAGGAAGACCTGAGTTTTCATGGTCTCTGAATCGTCAATGACATTGTCCCGCTTCATGCCAGGTTTCCATGCATGCTCTGCTGTCTTCAGCTGCACGTCATCATTTACCGACACATTTGTGATGATCTTACGTCCAGATGGGCGACGCAGGCCAACATTCAGCAGCTGAGGGAACAGAAATTATTATAACAGAATTAAGAGCATATCTAAAGTAAGATCAATTTAAAATGTTTTAATTCATGTGAAGTATTAGAATTGAATTGCATTTAAGGTAGAGAGCATAATAAATGACTTTTTGTATTATATATTTATGGCAGTGAGAGAAGAGCAAAGGAATGTGTGAGAAACCAGTGACAAATGCTAAACTTCTCCTTTTGTGCATCAAGGAAAAACACGAGTTCAGAGTAACATGAAGGTGAGCAGCTGATATAAATTTCTGTGTATCTGTCTGATTATTCATATGCACGTATTTATAAAAAAAATGCTTTTGCATATTATTTACGAAAATAGATCGTAGGAACGTAGTGCAGGGAATGTAAATTGTAACTAAATGAAAGATCTCAGAGCATAATAATTGGCTTACTGTAGTAATGAATCAAAACTCCATATTTTTTTGTATAAATAAAAATGTAAAAAGTTGGGACGAACCGGGGCTCCCCTGCCTCCTGAAATCTGTCGGCCAAAATCTGCAAATGCTGGTGTGAAGTCCGGGCCTCTGGATATTACACGTGGGTCTACCGGCCGCATGGCCAGCTTATTTTGGTTAATCTGTTCAGTTAGGGAGAAACACATTAGGCTTCTCTTAAAGAACAACGTACTTCTCTGTACAAGATCACTAATGAGTTTTACAGATTCAACAGATTTCCATAGCAGTCCATTTAATGGGACAAACCATGATATACATGTTCAAAATAGGGCTGTCAATATAATGTGTTCACATAGTAGCTATTGTTTTAACCTTTTTAATAAACTGTCTTTGTAATATTGTCTGACCTTATCTAGAACAACATCAGAAATAGGAGGAAGCCCCTCTGGTTTCTGCACACAAGCAGGCATGAATTGGAAGCCCAACAGGAAGTCTCTGTCGTACTGCTTCTTTCCATTCTTCTCTGCAAGCTCTGTAGAAGAGCAGAAAGGCTTTCAGTGGTAAAACCTGGCAGATACACATGCGGGAAACTAGAGAAGGTTATAGAGAGATGGCCTTACGTGGCACTGCTTTGATCAGCGGCTCTTTGACTGCAGGCGGTTGCATGCTGTCACTGCTTTCGGTTTCAGAGGCGTGTTCAGCCCCGTTTCTCAGAGGCTCTACTTCCTGTTCTCCGTTCTCCTCAAGCATAGTTTCTGCTGACGGCCTCCTCTCCACCTCTACAGGAGGAAGACTGGGGATCTCTGCAGCAGGTTCCATAGAGGACTGATCCACGTCCTCCTACCAAACACATACATATAAGCGATATAAGCTGGATTTGTCAAATCACATTCAAATTCAAAAAACAATGCCTTGTTAGTGTCAAATAGCTTTGGTTTTATACATAATTTTATTACTTTAATGTTATATGTTAAAGGAATACTGCGGTAATTTGACCTCTTTGTCTGAACACAGATCTTGCCCTACAGGTATGTCCTCTATTGGCTTCTTCCAGGTCTTTGGTGCACTAGATGTAGCTGTACAAAGAAAAGTCTTGTGTCATTCGACCGACCCCTAAATCATAGCAATTCATCTTAGCCGTATATTCCAACTGCTCACCTTGACTTGAGCTTTTTCTGGACTGCAAGAAGGGCTCGCCTCTCTTGTCCGGGAAGGCCTCGGTCTCCTTCCCTGTTTCCTTGAGCTCTGCTCCTGTAGACGGTCCCTTGGCTGACCCTGCAGAACCCTGACTTGGGTGCGTGAGTCCTGGAGGAGGAGCAGGTGTGGTGGAGATAGCAGCAGTAGTGGAGGTGGAGAGGGATGTGGTGACGGGACATCCAGTGCTGTCCTCAGCAGGGGGCGAGGGGCTATCCGCCTTTCCAGCCGCAGACTTGGCCTCCAGCACCGGTGTGATGGGCCTGGGCTCCGGGCTGGGGGACTGGGGCACGCTAGAAGTAGGCAGCAACGGAGAGACTTCCCTGGGTTGGGATTCCAAGTCGTCACTCGAGGGAGCAGCATCGGTGTCCGTCAGCCCATTGATGGCCTTTTCAGGCTGGGCAAGGGTCGTAGACAGGCTCTGAGGTGAGGGCTGCTCTGAGGAGGATTTCTCCGGCTCTAAGCTTTCAGGTTCTGGTGTGATAGCTTTAGTGGGGACAGGCTCAGCTGATGGGCTCGGGACATCAGCTGACTCCACTGTTGAGGCAGGTATGGAAAGAGTTGGGGTCATAGCTACACTTGAGGCCATGTCTGGGCCAGAGGGGGGAAGCTCAGTTTTCTGTGGGGGAGAGGGCGACTGGACTGGGCTGCTGGGATCTCTTCTCTCCAATGGAGTCTCTGGCTCCCGCAATCCAGGAGATGCAGTTTTTTGCGAGGCAAACTCTAGTTTTGGCTTGTCATCTAGAGCCATAAAGTAAACAAGGAAACGCATTAGAGCTATATAAACTGATAGAGTAAGGAACTTAAATATACAAATAAATCCTGAGAACACAGAAATTTGCTTGACAGTTTGCTCATGTTTTTGGTGAGAATATTATATTATCAAAAAGAATATCAAAGTGATATAAAAATGTATAATATATTTGGAGTGATATTGTTGGCAATATAACAGAAAAAACAGCTTTAAAGCGTTAAGAATTTCTATGTGAAAATTAAATCGTACAATATACACTTATAGGGGTGCTCTGATTGATCATCTACTGATCACCATCAGACGATAATTGCTTCGGGAAGTTTGATCGGCGGTCTCTATAAAAGCCGATCTCAAGCTGATGATGCACCTGCCATGAGAGGTTAGGCATGACATGCAGTGACATGTCTCAAAATAAAATATTATATAAATGTATAAAATAAAATACAACTAAAATATAAATTAAATGTTATATTTATTTCAATTATAAAATATAAATAAATACATAGTTGAATAAATTAATGAATGAATAAAAAAAGTAATTTGCAGTATATGAGAAGAATTTTTTCCCCTAATAAGCCTAATTAGTTTCATTTTATTATTTGCATTCAGGATTGTTTATTCCCTGCTGTCTATAACTCTCGGACCTGTGACTGTGGACCACTGCTCTGACCCTGTGGGAAGAAGGTGGCAATTGCTGGAAAGCCTGACCTGCTTTCAAGTCGATGGTTGCAGGAAGCTGGGCGCTGTCCATGGTATACCTGATGTTGCCGTGATCCACTACCTGGCTGTTCAGCTGCTGGGATTTGAGGTAGAAATTGTGAGGATAATGAGGGCGGCATAAAAACTAGCAACATAAAGACACAAGGCACAAGCACGTATGAAGCACACAAACAGAATGGAAAAAAACCCCCAGAAAAATAAAGAGAATGGAGAAGAGAAAGAGGGGCACAAATGAACAAAACATAGGGAGGAAAAGGGGAAAGAGAGCAGAGACAGACACTTTTAACATTCAGGGAGAGAAGACGGAGGAAATGTCAAAACATAGTGAGTGCTCCATCGACAGGGACAATGCCTTAGGCTACATCTAGATGAATCTGGATGCATTTGAAAATGGCATTTTCGTTTTAAAACCCTCTCTGTCCACACTAGTGTTTTCAAGTGTTTTGCAAACTTAGTCTCACCCACACTAAAACATCAGAAAACATAACATTTTATTTCTGTACATGCACAAAGCCTCAAAAAAGCTCACTACAGACGATACACATGGAACAGACATTATACGTTTTATGTAGTTCTTCTGACAGGATTATTTTATTTACGAAAAGAACCCACCATTCACTGACATGTACAGGTCGCACACACTCACGACTGTATGTCTGTCTCAGTGTGGACAGAAGGCCAAAACGGAGAGAAAAAGATTCATTTTCAAACTAAACGTATTAGTGTGGACATGGCCTTAGATTGGGGGGGGGGGGGGGTAACCCCTTAACTGTCCCTCACATTATTGAACACAGACGTGAAAATACATGATCCAAACTTACATTTTTATAATTCAAGAATGAAAACATTTTGTAACATGATATTGATGTACCATTTTCATAGAAATGCAGTCTAATTTTGAAATGGGTTTCAAAGGATGCATTTTGAGATTAAGTTTTAATTGATTAAATCACATTTCTGATGATTTCTAAAGTGTGCTATAGAAAAAGGCAATGAAGAAGACTTTTTTTGACAAAGGTCAGAACTCCTGTTATGATGTAGATTTTTGAGTTGCACTCATGTCATAAATGAATCTATCAATTTTCTACATAGTTTTCTTTTACAAAAAAAAAAAATATATACAAAATAAAAAATATATATTTAAGAGTCTTAGACCTTTCCAATAATATATACTTTGTCATGATTAGATTAGGATTGAATTGTTATACAGTGAAGTAAACTTAGGCGTCCCACAGAGGGGATGGGTGACAATTAAGAGGTTTTTAACCATTTTATGCCAAAAATCTCCCAAAAATGATCCCTCTTTTACATAGATTAATTTATACTGCATGTAAAAATGTAAAATTTAATGCAAATGTATAATATATATATGTGTGTGTTAAAAGAAATGACTGGATTTTATCTGTTAGCTATTTGACTATCAACAATGTATTAAATTAACAGTATATCCTTCATTATTATTCATTATGAATACAAACACATATATATTTAACAAGTATATATATAAATATATTTATACATAATATAAAATATAAGAATATAAATATATAAATGTATATACATGCAAATATTTTCAATATATATACTGTATATATGTGTATTTATATATACATAATATCCACAGCACACACACACACACACACACACACACACACACACACACACACACACACACACACACACACACACACACACACATATATATATATAATGTACACAAAAACTTTTATTTTGGATGTGATTAATCTGATGACAACACTAACCTAAAAAAAAAAAAAAAAACATTTTTAGTGACGCCAAATAGTCGAAGAGTCAATGTTTCGATAGGAGGAGCCTGAATCGACTACTAATATCACAGTCTAAATTCTAACTGGCTATATGGGGTGCTCATTGTCTGATTTCACAAATAACAACAATGCAGAATATTAATAACTTTGACTGGGACTGTTATATACTGTCATATACATAACATTATAATGAGAACACTATTTTAATGCTGTGAATTTTTTTAAGTTTAGTTGCTGTGTTTCTGCACTTTGTTGTGTGAAGAACGCGTCCACAAAAGGAGTTCATTCAGAGCCGCACAGACATGTTCATGCATTCGGAGCATTTGATGCAGATAGCTTGTCATTTGGTGCAGAAGTCCCTGTGTGTTAACGTCAGTAATTATGACTGTCGAATGTCTGACTTGACTCTTGGAAATGTATTTTGATTCGACTGTCAGTCAACTGTCCGCAACATTTGAAAATTCAGATTCAACTTTGAAAATCCTTAGTCGGGGACAAACCTAAACATTTTAAAGTGTAGATTACTCCATAACTTCAGTGTCACATGATCCTTAAGAAAACCATTCTAATATCCTGATTTGGTGCTCAAGAAACATTTCTTATTACTATCAATGTTGAATACATATTTTTTTCATGGAAACAATGATACATCTTTTCAGGATTTTATTTATTTATTTATATATTTTTGGTAATAATATAAATGCCTTTAGTAAGTATTTTGATACATTTGATGTGTCCTTACTGAATAAAAGTACACATTTCTTAATATTAATAATATTTACTGATTTCAAACTTTTGAAGGATGGTGTATGTTACAAGAAAATATTAAAACTTATTTTTTAATAAGAATAATAATAATAATATTAATAATATATATATATATATATATAAAATTTAAATTTTTTTAGATCTAAAACACTGCCTTTTTTAAAATTCTTGTTAAAATATATTTCATAAAATATTGTGATATCACTTTTGACAAAGACACCCCGCACCCCCTTGCAGTCCGTGGACCATAGTTTGAAAACCCCTGTTTTAGATTATGCACATAGAGGACTACGATATTCTATCTAAAATGTGCTGATGAGGAGTCACTATACAGGGAACACAAAGGGATCAGGATGACACAAACAATAATGAGGCAGAATATGCAAGTTGAAACTTTTTACATAAAAAAAACAAAAAACTTTTACCTCCACAAAAAAAAAAAAAGTTTTATTAGTATACATTAATTGTGCATTGATTAAAATTGGTGGCTTGTGGGTAAAAGACTCTTAAATAAAGGCAATGACTCACAGATATAAGTTGTGGCTTTAGATAAGAAGATAAAGTCCTGGGGCCTGTTCTTCGTACGTCGCTTATTACATCCGAGATCAAATGACACATCCAAGATGATATCATTGTGCTAATCCTGATCCGGCTAATTGGGTTCTTCGATCACACCTGTTGTGTATGATTAGTATCGCTGGATTGAGTTGTCTGAGATAATTGCATGTTCATGTGTTGTCTTAAAAGGGGATATGTATCGATACTCGAAACCATGATCAGCAGTGCAGTGATTGGCTGGTGGCAAGACGGCAATGTAATGACGTCATATAATTTAAAACGACACCTGACGAAAAACTTGACAAATTTCTGGACTTTTATAAGGAAACAGCCAAGCAAACAAAACTACATAAATGTGATAATAGATACATGAGACAGATAATAGATACATGTTTTTATTTTATAAGAATTTTTTTCATTATTCCCAATTATTTAGATTCGCAATTTATAATAGTTGTGCAGTCTTTACATTTTTATTTCAATGTAGAAATGATCTATTCATTTCATTTTATATTTGGACAGATTTGTTACGTGACGGCATTAATGAAAGTTTCTAAAGAGTCAATATCATGATATCTGCATCTCCTGCGCTCCATCAAGCCACTCTTATAATAGCAGTCATCACTCAAAATAATGCACGACTCTATTATCTGTATAGCATGTGTGTACGACTCTAATACAATTATGAAGTAATAATTTTATGACAAATAAATATTTCAGTGAGTAAAACTGGCTGTGTCTATAGTAGGCTGTTATGGACTACACAACATTTTTATATTATTTTTAAATAATTTTTTTAATGATTATTATTTTAAATTATTGTCCCTGGATCAGTACAATACTCTTGTAATAAAGTAGCGGTGATAGCAGGCATATTTTGAGTATCAGTTCTGGTTGAAAAGAAGCGATCTAATCCTGTTTACATGAAATAAGCTGCTCCCGAGCAGGTTTAAGCTTATGGACCTGTTGCCATGACAGCAGCTCCGGGATGAGCTTCGAAGAACCAAACGATCCAAGATCATGCCAAATCGTCAACAATCAAATCCAGCTAACAGAGTTAGCGACGTACGAAGAACGGGCCCCTGAATATAAAGGAATAGAAACTTCGGCAGTGTGGCTACAAAGTCAGTGGGATTGCTATGGTGTTCAGACTTGATTTTACGGTTCTGGATGGTTGCTTTCGTAAGAGTTGATTCCCAAGGTGCAGAAATTAAAAAAGGAGACATATCAAGCTAAATCTGTATGTGTGAATATGGGTCTGTGTGTTTGATTCGAACTCTGTGATTGGCTATCTTACCTGTGGAGGTGTAGGAGTGGAGGAGGGCCGTCCCACCCCTGATAATATCTCGTCCGTCACATCCTTGCCGCCTTGGTTTGGGTCTCGGATGCGGATCTTGGAGGACGATAAAGTGCCGGATAATTAAATGATAAAGCATTAGAAACATAATTTACTACCTTTTCTGGATTTCTCAAGCCTTGTTAATTACATCTGAATTTTTTTCAATACAACTTTCCGAAAGGCATTATGGATTCCAGTTTACATACTGCTATAAAGATACTCAATGTATGCAATGATGACACTCACTGTTTTCTTTTCCCTCTTAGCAGGTGGAGGTTGTTGTGGTGTAGGCACTATAATGGGTGGAGATGGTGTGTACATGTGCTGCGTAGGATAGTAGGAAGGTCCTGCTCCTAACAAACCCCACAAGACAATTTAATTAGTTCCATATTCAAAAATAATTCAAACTAAAATGAACATTTTGTTGATTATTTCTGATTAATCAATTAATAGTATAGCAAAGCCTATAAAATTAAAGGTTATAAATTCAAATATAAATGCATGAATGAATGAAAGCTATGCTATACATTTTGTGGACAAAAAGTGTAAAATATAATAACTTTATAAATGTTTTCTTTACATTTATAACAATTATATAACTTTACATAAAATAAATCCAATAAAATGTTAGATTTTTACAAATTTTATTTAAAACTGTAATTTATATAGTTGTTGCAGCAAAGGGAAATCGCATAAAGTATATTAAAACTGCTCACAATCATGTGCCACATTTGTAGTAATTTTCTGAAAATATGTAAATTATGAAATTGTAAGGAAAGAGGTTGCCAAACTCACCATAAGCTGCAGAGAAGTCCCCTGGACTACCAAAGAAGGTACTGGGTCCAGTGGGCTGGACTGGGTACTGTTGAGGAGGCCCCACATATTGAGGAGCACTGTGACGGTACTGTAGAATTACAAATAACAAATGAGTGACGTATAATTGAAAACAATACATATATAACTAGAAAATAACTCTGCAATCAAATTTGTACGTAACACAACAAATCAAGTCTAGCTCATTAAACATCCTGATATAAACACACGGTCCAGATACAGTTAGTGTAACGTGATTCCGGTCTGCAGTCTTGTGCTGTCTGACCTGAGGGATGTAGTACTGTGGTGTTTGTGGGGAAGCAAAGGGCATGGGAGCCATGGTCATCATGATGGTCTGATTGGGGGGGTAGACCGCTGCTGTGGGGGTCTGAGAACTGGGCCGAATCGCAGGGTTGTTGCTTGGAATGGCAGACCGCGCCGTTTGCATCTGCGTCCTCTGGAAAAACTGTTAGGAGAGATACGTTATGTGGCTCACCTTTGGAAACGCTGACAAACCAATGAGAGTAACATTTCAGCCATGTTGTGCATCTAAGATGAAGTCCACTGAAGACATATTTGTAAAACTATTTAAGTAATAGCATGCAAGTAACAACATATCATCCTAAGTAACATGCACTCAAAAGAATACAAAAGTAATAAAGGGTTAGTTCACCCAAAAATTTCTTACCCACATGTCGTTCAAAAACCAGTAAGACAGCTGTTCATCTTCGGAACACAAATTATGATATTTCTGATGCATGCATGTGAGCTCTCTGACCCACCATAGACAGCGAATGCCCTTACACGATCAAGGACCAGAAACATAGCAAGGAGATTTGTAAAATAGCTGTGGTGTGGACTCTGCTATTCTTTAATAACGAGAACGATTTTTAGAACTATATCTTTATTGTTATCTTTATAATTATCGTGCTTGGTGTAAAAGGACCTTAAGGGTCTTTGCTATCTCTAGGAGGGTCAGAGAGCTCTCAGATTCCATCTAAAATATCTTAATTTGTGCTCTGAAGATGAACGAGGGTCTTAAAGGTTTGGAACAACACAAGGGTGAGTAATTAATGACATTTTTGGGTGAACTCTGTCTTTAATACTTTAGCTAAAATGGTTTCACATTAGGGAGATTTTTCTTTTCAACTCTGAAGAGAACTAGCAAACTAAAGCCGCTTATTTGCTGTACTATGAAGAGAACTTCCTATTAATAAATCCCTAAAATAGACCTGTTGACACAAGCTTTCACACTTGTGACTATGTACCAAGGCCAAACAACAACAGTGAATCATTATTTTTCATCCAAACAAACGGATAACTGGTTTCCCACTTAATCAGTGTATTAACAGTTTCGGAAATGTGTGAGTAATAAGGGCCACGTACACACTGCGGCTAAATACAGGTGTCACTCCTTTTCTGGTTGCTTAATTATATTTTATACACAAAGGTCACATTGTTACATTTTAGGAGTGACAACCACATTTAAACAATTATCATTGTGTGTGTGTGTATGGAAAACAGAAGTCTTTCAGAAAAGCTTGTTTGCTTCATATTGTAATTTTAGGTTTAGCTGTTTTTGATTTTCAAAATATATACTACTGTTCAAATGCTTGGGGGCAGTATAAAAATACAAAAATATTCAGGAAACACGCATTTAATTTAACAAAAGTGACAGTAAATAATATTTCTATTTTTAAAAATGTGCTGCTCTTTTGAACCTCACGTTTGTCCAAGAACCATGAAAAATGTATGTATTAAGAAGCACAACTCTTTTCAACCCTGAAAACAACTAATCAGCATATTAAAGTGATTTCTAAAGGATCATGTGACACTGAAGGCTTGAGTAATGACTGCTGAAAATGCACAGAAATAATCTACATTATAAAATATACTGAAAAAGAAAGCCACTGTAATCATTTCATTCATGTTTCATTAAAAAAAAAGCAGCTTTTGATGTGAATAAGAGGAAAAAAGAAAATCTACCAACCCCAAAAATTTGTACATATTTAACATCCCATTTAATAACCATCAGACCATAATATATTTACAGCCATGAGCTAAACTGTTGAATTATAGATCATATGAAGCACGTTTCACTTGAGACTGATTGAACAGAAACCTTTAATTAAAAAGATCTCAAACATTTACAATGTCTGAACCAGCATACCCTAAAGTGCGGTGACTGACGGTGATGTGAAAAGGATTTTAATTATTAAGCAGATGGGAGAAGCTTGTCACAGGTAAACAGTCTTTCTTGAACTCTGATGCTGACAGTACACCGAAACACACAGTAATTGGAGACTGTGGGTGTGACCAGTAGAGAAGAGTTCCCTTAAGGACAGTCAGCAAGCTGCTCTTTGAACACAGACAGAGGCTGTACTATCTGCAGATGCAGCATTACTCTAACTGCCACAGATGATCAGGAGCCAGCAGCGCTACCTACAGAGGCAGCATTTTAAGGCATCATATGCACACTTCCAATTAAAATGCCGTACCAAACAGGAAGGCAATATGACTTAAGGTCCATTCTTTAGGCCAAGCATCACATGAAGCCTTCAAAGATGGTACAGTAGATGAACCTAGGGAAATGTAAAATACACATGTATAATCTATTCAACGAAAAATGAGTGCTGCACCGCAATAAAAATTCTTAATGAAACGAAAACTGAAAGTGACTAATCAAGCTGCAATTTAAGAACTTTTAATGTAATCATTTGCCTCTAAACACTTTGTCCACAGTTTTAACTGCTTTTGAACTAAGTTTCCATTCTTTGCCTGAAACTACTTTGAAACATAACAGGTCTGTGGTCCAAGACACTGTGGACCATTCATTTTATTCAGAGTTCTTGACAATCTTGATGCCACATCAAATTATTAAGTTAATATTTCGAGTTTAGAGATTATTTTAATATCACTCGGCTTAATTTTTTTTAAACAGAAATTGTAAGGAAAAA
Organism: Carassius auratus; assembly: GCF_003368295.1. NCBI lineage: Eukaryota > Metazoa > Chordata > Actinopteri > Cypriniformes > Cyprinidae > Carassius > Carassius auratus. Next base: position 740,425 of record NW_020523286.1, on the reverse strand, counting down.
GTAGGACAGATCTTCTTCTGACCATTCTATCATACACGGAGACAATGAAGCTTTTAATGAGAAGACTGTTTATAAGCTGTTTTAATCAAATGATACTGTCCAGTTTTAGACAACAATCAGCATATTAATGCAATACTCTTTTCATCACATCATTAAATTATTTCATAATTTATACTTTTTATGTTAAAATATGGTTAACAAAACTTTGGTTCTTAGGTCATGAGTGGCAGCTTGTAAAAGCAGTTTATGGCTCACAAATAATACCTACTTAGACACACCAAAAAAAAAAAAAAAAAAAAAACTAACCTTCAGGCTCTACAGAGCCAGGAGTCCAAAGTAAAATTATAGTAGTGATTCTGGACTACTAATAGTAATACATTTTAATATTGCACATTACAATAATTTCTGAAGGATCTTGTGACATGATTAGAGCAATGGCTGCTGAAATTTCAACTTTTACATTTTAAAATATATTAAATAAGAAAAGTTTTTTATTTATTGCAATACTATTTCACAATATGAATGTATTTTAGATTAAATAAATGTAGCATTGGTAAGCACACGAGACTTCGTTCAAAAAACATTAAAAAAAAAAAATGTACCATTCCTCAAACGATAGAATGATAGAATATGTTACATGTTGCAAATTAACCTGCTGGCAAAGCAAGCGATTCAGCTCACCAGTGTTTTGCTCTTCCAGCACAAGCAGATCAATCCTCCACATACTGGGTTTTTTAAATCAATTTTCCCTACTTTTTTTTGGTGCATAATGTCTTGCAGCGTTTTTTTCTCATTAACTACATTTGACTATATTTTTCCTCATCAACTATATTTGTTTTAATTAAAACAATTTAATTGCATATTTTTTTAATAGTATTTATGAGCACTGGTGCAATAAAAAACCCATCATCAATAAACATGTCACTAAATTCACTGAAGACATTAATGCTGTTAGAAATCAACGTCTAACAGCTGAAAAGCAGCATGAAAACCCTCGTATAACAATCACACAGAATCTTAATGTCTGCATTTTAGCAGTCATGTTTTCACTGTTGTAATGCCTTGAGCATTACAACAGTGAATCCACCCGTCGACAACCAGTTCCAACAGGAAGCAATCAATGCATATAGAAAGAAACCGGTCGGCATGCAACCCTAACAAAATAAAAATACAGCAAGCACTTTCAAATCAATAAGACCAACATGAACATATACAGTGGAGAAGTAAACTGAAATGGAGGATTCTGCTGTCTTTGGGGTGGGTAGCTGCAGTGCAGTTGACAGCTGGGAAGCAGGAAGATGATGTGGAAATAGAAACGGAGGACTTCATGCCATGTATTTTCCTCAAGACTTGCAAATTACCTGAATGGGTCTGAATCCTCCCTTGAATATTGAAGCAGGAAAGAGAGAGAAGCTAATGGGATAATGCACTAATTGGTATGGAGGGATAAAGAGAGACTAACACACACACTTAAGGAGAGATCTGCAGTACAGAGCATGCAAAGAGCCTTTCCTTCAGGGAAAGCCATTTACAAAACAAGAGGGCACTATACTCTCCTTTTTGGGTAGCCAAGTGACATCATCTTTATGTAGAAATGCACAAGAAACAGGACCTGAAATCCACTAACCCTCACAGATGCTCACAATAAACGGATAAAGCCAAATGGAAGATAAATAGGCTTGAGCAGAAACAAGTTCAATATTTAAAGAGACAGAAGTTCAAAGCTCTCTGTAAAATGGGATGAATCACGGGATAATAATTCAGGAACAACACACCCAGATGAAGACACAGTGATGGTGTTAAATGACATGTAAAATAAGACTTTTAAAGCCTTTTAAAATTGGAATCACATGAATTTCCATTTTTGGATGAACTATGACTTTAAAACCACAGGTGATACTTCAAGTAAATAATTTAATGCATCGTGATTTATAATAATAAAAAGCAGAATTATGTATACATCCCAGCGATCTACAAAGATCAATGAAATTTCACAAACAATTCTGAACTGCGTAAGTTGCTGAACAGTATGCTCCTTGAGTATTTTTGAATGTGTGTGTTTCTGTCTGTGTGTCAAGTGTTTAAAGAGCCAGACAGGGTGATCGAATGTAGTAGATAATGTAGCTAGTCAAGCTTATAATGGACTACTACAGACAAGATCTACTAGCTACACCTGGTTATTCACTTTTGAACAAGTGGACTTATTTAGTTTGAGCTAGAGTTTAAGCTTACAGAAGCAAACAGACCCTATAATAAAGTAAGCACACTAAAAGACTCAAGCTAGTTGCCATTTGATGTTTAAAGGTACAGTTCTCTCTTTTTTTTATTAATCCATGTCATTCCAAACCTGTATGATTTTCTTTCTTATTTGAGAGATTATCGCATCTTTCAAGTTTTTTTTTTTTGCCTACAAATTGCTTACTGGTTAAATGGATTGCAAGATACTGCCAAAAATCTGGATCACTTAAGGCCAAAGTATACTTCGGTTTTTACATGTACCCGAGGGTCTGCATACAGTGCACATGAAGCAGATTTCATCACCAGTAGGGGTAACGATACACGTATTTGTACCTTTTGATACGAGGCCTTTGGTTTGGTACACATTACAAACTGAACAATTTGTGTGACCAATCCTACATTTGTAAAATAAAAGAGCTTACAGTCTGTGAAATATAATTTTCTCAGTGCCACTGTGCTCAACAGCCCAAAAGACATAACAGGCAACGTGATGTCTGCTTCTCCCATCCCAAACAAAGACACAATACTGCAGTAGGGTTGTGACGTTGAGGCAGTTCATTGGATTTTACACTATTTTCCTCTTTTATAAGTTTTTAAATTGCTTGTAAATGCTTTTCAAAAACGTTGATATGTATCATCTCAGTTTATAACATCAAAATAACAAAAGACGTGATTGCAAAACAATGGCAAAAAAGCATTACATGCAAATTTATATAGTCACCAGTGGCGACCTCAGCAAAAACTTAATTCGCAAATTAAGATTTCTGGTTGCAACTGTTTTAAGCGCAGTCTGGAGCCCCGAGCTCTGGAGAAAAATAGAACAGATGCTGGACAAAGATGGACTGCCTGCGTTCACGTACATCAAATGGACTATACTTTGAAAGGCTACGCATTCGGCTGTGTGCATATGCTAAAAAAAAGAATACTTGGGACTTTAGTGCTCACACTGTGATTTTTCACACCAAATCTAACGATACCAAACAAAAGCATTAGGATACAGTCATAAGCTGATAGGACAGATTTTATGACATATTTTGCGAACTTAACAAACAGCTGTAATGAATGAGGTGGATCGGACACATGATTATTTGTTATATTTAACAAATAGTGAACGTTACCCCTCCCCAACATGTGCTAGAGAAAACCAGGGCTCTGGTTAATATGGTAACAAAGAAACACATCAATATATAATTGTTTTACAACTCGAAGGAAATATAGAGTTTTCACTCTAAATACACTTTGAAACAGACAAATGTAACCTTGTTCTATACAGTATTGATTCAAACTCTTTTAAATTAATATTTTAGAATCGCATACTATTGTTAACAGAGATCACAGGTATGCCATGTTTGGTATCTTTCAGCTGAATTTTTAATGGTCGAAACACATGCCAACTGTATGCGCATGTGTGTGTATGTGTATGTTAGTTTAAGTGTTTATGTAGTTAATAAAGTCTTACTTGTATCACACTTGAGGTCGTTCATTGTTTGTTCATAACTGGAGTCCCTAATAATGCAGATTTTTGCTCTAAATAGTATTGTACAGTACGAAAGTTGTTTTCCTTCAACAGGAAAGTCAACTTCTTCGAATTGACAGACAGTTGACACTGAGATGTCAAGTAAATACTTACAGCGGATCTCAATATTTATAATTAAACATAACTAGTTATGATTGATTATTCATATTTCCCCTTTGAGCTGATTCGCTACAAATCCAAAACAATGCTGTGTGCTGGGATAAATGCACTTTTAGGACATGAATTAAGCTTGAATTAAGAAGTCAAACAACGGCAGGAGTTTACACTTATTCAATTCTAACGGAGTTTGTTTTAATCAAACCAAATCTTCCAAATGTAAACATGTTCTAAAATAACACTGGGCCCCATTGAAAAAACATGAGACAAAACATCTCCTATAGTAGCACAGAAGAAATAAAGGCATACAGATTTGGAACAACAGTGGGGTGATTAAATGATGAAAATTTTTATTTTGGGGTGAACTGTCCCTTTAAGTGTGTGCAGCGCGAATTCAGTCTTGTAGTATTTGTTTGCTATTAAACTGATAGGCCCCGGGACTATTTTTTAATGTAGGGACAACATTGCCAGGTACAATAATTCACAAGACCACAGAGCAGTGGTCCTCAACCAGGGGGCCCCTACAAATTCCCAGGGGAAAATAATTTAAGATTTTTGTAAAAAAAAAAAATAATAATAATAATTACTGTAATATGTTAATTTAGAATGCTAATACACTACACAGCAAAAAACAAACAAACATTAGTCCTGGCCCTCTGTCTGAAATGATACATTTTTAAGGAGTGGCTCCTTTAAGGTTTGTTAATAAAACAGCTACTGGCTAACGTCACTGCATGCAAGGAGGCCATGCATTTGCGTACATTACCTGGTGATGGGTAGGACGAGGCACAGGGGCAAACTGATTGAAGGCAAAGAGCAGCATGGCAGAAGGGAAGAATCAGAGAGAAAGAAAGAAGCGAGAGGTAAGAATTATCACCCACAAACACATAAACCACAAGCTGTGCATGGCATATACAGCGCACTTCCCGAGAGGAAGTAATGACGCAAGGTATGTTATATGTAACATATACACTGCACCAACTAATGACCACAAACCACACCATAAACAACAGCAAAGTGCTCAGCATAAAAGAAGCATTTCTAACAGAAGTCTAATTTGAAAAAATAACATGGAATCACAGGCACTCACCGGGCGGCTCTGAGGCTGTGTGTTCATTGGCTGGGTTGGTGATGAGTAGACCAGAGGGGTCGTGCCGGCATTCTGCCCTGGTGTGTATGGAGGCTGCAGAGTCACGGGGTCCGAGAGAGGTCGAGTAGAGACCGGCAGAGAAAGATAAACAGCAGTTAGGATGGATGTGAGTTTTAGCCTCTCTGATAAAATCCCTACAGCTGAGTGAGCGTGTGCTGCGTGAGTGTGGGTGACAGAGTGAGTGTGTCCACTCCCTGCCGCTGCAAACACTGCGGTCTGCTGACACTGACAAATCTGCCATCTCTCAACACTGGCTTCAAGGCAGAGAAAGCGAGAGAGAAACAGAGGTGTAGTCCTGTTCAGACGTGAGTGGGCACAAACGGAGTGTTTGTGTGCCACTGGGTTCAGGATATATTGAACTATAAAGGATGACGGAACAGTTGCTTTCATTCAAAGCAACTTGCAGTATATTTATTTTGCCGTCGTTCTACCTTGCTCAAGTGGAAGAATGGTGATGGCTTGTGGGTTGCCTAGCGTGGGGTTTGAACCTAAAACTTTTCGGTTTTCTTGAAAGGTTTGAAAAATGATTGGGCAAAAGCAATATATAGATTTTTTTTGTTTATATAGTGGTCAACCATTCCAGTTTTTAATTGCAATCGCAATAAAATATGTATTTTTGGCATTTTTGCCTTTTATTATGATAGGACAGTAAGTAGACAATTAGTTAAGTGGGGCTGGAATTTGCGCTGCTTTATTTAAATTATTTTTAATTTTAGTATGTCTTTTTTTTTTTTTTTTTTTTTTTACATTCCCTTATTGTACAGTTGTATCTACATTTTATATTTTATCTAGATTTTTAGGCTTTAATGTTTATGTTATCTGTATGCACCAGGGGTCTGAGAGTAACGCAGTTTTGATTTTCTGTATGTATGTACTGTATATATGTAAGAATTGACAATAAAGCAGACTTGACTTGACTTCAATCTGGAATCTGTCCGTGAGCTTGGACATGAACTTAGGATGCCTGAAGTGAAATGGCATTAAATCATGAGGCTATTGGCGCTGACTGCAAATACTGATTTAGCAAATGTTACTCTAAAATAAGCAAATAATATTTACAAAGTAAAAAAAAAAGAAAAAGAAAGAAAATAAACAAAGGAAGCTTAATTCTTATAGTTTTACATTAGATCTTTCAATTTCTGTAGTAAGCTGTTAACAGAATAATTTAGACTTGCATTAAAAAAACAAAGCACAATTTGTATCTTTTTTGTTAGGGCTGGGTATCAATTCAGATGTCCCGATTCGATTCTGATACAAAAGCTCTCAATTCATTCTGATTTGATTCGAGTAACAATTTTTTGGTAACATTTAATGAATATAGTTTAATATAAATGCTATTGATATTTCTAAAACATGAACAGTAAACATCATTTTACAGATGGTGAATAAATAAAAAATTAAGAGCCATACACCTGAATTTTTTACTTTTTTTTTGTATAGGGTACTATTTTTTAAAACAATAACGGCAAAATGTGTTTCTTATTTTTCTGGTAATCAAATGAAGGCATAAAACATTAAATCAATTTATCTTTATCAAATTAAAATTAAAGCAGTTTATTTTTTGGTTTACTGCTATTTTTATTTTTACAAAACTAAATCTTATAAACATTTAGTAGTAGTAGTAGTTAGTGTTGTCATGGTACCAAAATTTCAGTATTCAGTACCGATTACCAGGAAAAATCCACAGTTCTCAGTACTAATTTCGGTACCAAAGCAAAACAGAAAAATATGCTTAAAAAAAAAATACACAAAAAAATTTTTATCACTAAAAATAAAACCAAAGCCATTCTTTGTACTTATTTACAATTGTGTTTAAAGTTTTTCTACAAGCAATATAATTATGAAAAACAGAAAACAAGTTTCACACAAATTTAATTAGTCTTTTAATTAATGAAATTTAAACATTTTATTTTCTGGTAAATAAAAGGGCATTTGCTATTAAATTAAAACATGGAAGAAATATTGTGTGATTTATTTCTTTAAAGAATAGTTTCATTAATTTATAATCATTTACAGATACTGGTCCATATGGAGATTTGATTTGATTAATTTAAGCTAACTTTGACTAATTCCCTGACTGTCCATATTAAAATGTAAGTTTCAGTTTCATGACTGGATTTTGAGATTCCGTCCGCGTTTTCTGCTTTGTGGAAATCATAGCGCTGTACGCGTCAAGAACCAGGTCGACCAGGTACTCGGTACCACCAGTACTTAAAGAAACCTGGTACCGTGACATTTTCATTTTTTTAGTACCGACTTGGTACCGAAGTACCGGGTGTTTTGACAACACTAAGTAGTAGTAGTAGTGGTGTTGTTATTGCACGGAGTCTTAAGACTGCACAACAGGCGAATACATTTCTGTTGCAGTTTCTTCATGTTAAACCAAACTTTTATTTGACAGGCTGCCATGAGTGTGTGATATGTGTGTGTGTGTGATATGATGGTAGTTTTCTTAAAATAAAAGTGACTGTCAGCTGGAGATGATTTTCGTGTGTTCATATCGTCATATAATGAGACGCCGCAAGCATGGCCTGCGCTTAAGTATGTGTGAAATAAACAAAATGGTGCATCTGCTGTATCAGCCATTCATTCACTGCAGAAATCAAATGAATAAATGACATGGTTTACGTTACTAAGGTAAATAAGAGGGTGACATCTAGTGGAGAAGACTAATGATAAGATTCACGTTAATCAGATCTTGTGTTAAATGATTGCTGAAATAAATACCAAAAAAGATCGATTTGTGACTTTTGAGAATCGATACTGAATCGACGTCATTAAAAAAAAGTAGACTAATCAATTAATGCCCAGCCCTATTCCTTTATTCTATTGTATTTATCCTTTACTTTTTTATGTAGATGTCCTAGCAACCTTATTTACAGAAAATAAATATTTTAAATATATATATATATATATATATCGCTTTCTTTAAATCATTCACATCAATTTTTTATCATATGGCCCACGCATAACGTGTTAAATAATCCTGATTACAATATTTACCAAAATAATCATGATTATGATTTTTGGCACAATTGAAGTAAAATTCAGCCCAAATCTCTATCCGACTCTGACATCCACAAACCTCAGCGATTCCTGCATTCACATGCACAGATTTTGATAGAGGAAAGGGTAGATACGTAATTAATGTTTAGCCTCTGGAGCACTCTTAGCTTATTAATAGGCAGTCACACTGGCAATGCGGGGCAGCAGTAAAGTGGGAATGTGAGTGCTGGTCCCAGACAGATAACAAGCTTGAGAACAGCTGAGTCACCCTGACAGTCTTTCTATTCCTGTGTCAGAGTCAGATGGGCACAGTGTGCATGTGCGCGAGTGGCTGTGTGTGCTTTGACATCTGCATCCAGTTATGTGAAATACCTTCCATCTGACCTATAAAGACCTCTGTGTAATGTATCTGTGAGAAACAAGACAACAAAACATTGATGTACATGTGCTGATTAATTGTGGCAGGCATTAGGGCTGGGAAATCTAGCTAAAAATGTATTTCGTTTTTTCCTCAGCATCTTGAGGTTTCTGACAATATTCATTATATATCACAGTAGTTGTGTATTTGCTTTAAAAGGCTTAAATAATATTTTTTTTTTATTATCAAAGGGACCATAATTTTTTACCAAATTGTCCCTGAAAAAAATGTAAGTAGATCTAATTTAGCATAATGAAGATGTTTTTCAGTGTTGAAACACTAAATGAACAAGACGTTATTTTTTTTAACTATTTAAATGCTCCAATATACCGACACATTTTTATTAATATGAAATGAATTGCTTAATCAGAGCTTAGAGTCACTCTTTGACTCAGAAGGCCCTATTTTGACGATCGAAGTGCATGGTCTAAAGCGCATGGTTCAGGTGCACTCAGGGAGTGTCCGAATCCACTTCTGCCAGTTTAAAGACAGGAAAACAGACGCCACGCCAAAGGCGCATGGTCTAAATGGGTTGTTCTTATTCTCTTAATGAGTAATGGGTGTTTTTTGGCCGTAACGTGCAATAAACCAATCAGAGTCTCATCACCCAAGCCAGTTGTGCTTGCGCCGTTCGTAAATAGCAGGTTCGCCATTTACATGCCGGAATTAAATTTTTCATTTTTAAAAATATTTTGCCGCGTTTCCACCGAAATTACCCGGAACATTTGTACCAGGAACTTTTTTTCCCAGGAACTTTTTTTCCCCCAGACCTGTTGCTTTCTGTGTTTCCACCGCGGTGTAAAGTACCGGGAAGATTAGGCAAATAGACTGGTGACGTTTCTCAATGGAAAGCACGCTGATTTTGGATGTGCATCGTCCTCGGTAGTTCAGACTTTGTGCATTCGTCTCGGGAGGGTGATGCACGTGACGACGCAAGTCCGGTAAATCTGTAAACAGCAGTGTACTTGATAACTTCAGTCAGCTGACCATGGCTACTGCAATTTTCCTCTCTTTATATTTACAATAAAACTAAATAGGATATCAAATACCACTGCCTCTTTTCATTTTCATTTTAACATGAGAACAGCTGCAGAAATGTACTTAGTTCAGGGATATGTGTGTATATACAACTTCTCGGCGGACAGATGATGACTGAGCTCTCACTGATTGGGTGGAGCTGACCGTCTCTGAGATCGGCTAAAATAGGCGCTGTCTTTATAAATAAACCACAGATTTCAGTTTTAAACAACTACATTCTCGCCTGAAATACTTTTAAAATTACATTTAATATTTTGAAAATGTTGATCCGAATAAATGGTGGTTGAACTCAACCAATGCTGCGTGAACTCAACCAATCAGGATTTTTAGCGCCCAAGTCCCGCCCCCGAAAGTTCCGGAACTTTAAAAAAGTACCACCTCGCCATCAGGGACTTTCTGAGGGGCATTTTTTTTACCCGGAACTTTATTTAGTTCCTGGTTCCTGCGGTGGAAACACACCAAGTACCAGGCCAAAGTCCCTAGTTCCTGGGTAAAGTTCCTGCGGTGGAAACGGGGCATTTGTGTGCTGCTTTGCGTCCCTGTGTGTGTAATAAGCAAAGTGTACATACATTGTGCAACCGCCTATAGTCACATATTATTAACATGCTCTTTACAAAGAAAAAATATTGCACCAGACATTAGAACAGGTTTGAGTTGTGTGAACACAAACTGATTGATTCCGGGACCGACCCCGGGTTGGGGACCTAGCAACATTGCCTGTATCTTGTGACTCTTTGAGCTGGTGTTTTCAATATGACAACCCTGCAGTGCCAGAGGGGCTAGTCTGTGTTTTAAATGCAGAGGATGGTGTTTGTCTAAAAATAATACATAAAATACAATAAAAAGAAATGTGCGCAAAGACTGAAGCAGGAACCACGGAGCTACCCAGTATCCCCGCTGAAGCTGAGATTGTTCGCCAGGTCAGTGCAATGGTACGTGATGAGGTTGTGTATGAGCAAATTAAAAACAAATTGCAACAGCATGGAGAGATAGAGAAATCACAGGTAATTAGCAAATAAATCCACCAAGTGCTGGATAACAACAGAAAGAGCAGCGGAAAATTAGATTGACCTTGCTATGGTTAATGTTATGATATAGCCTAGCGTTTTCGATTCGTTTTCGATAAAAATGACACATTCAGACAAACAGAAAGACTTGTGTGTGGACTCACCCCTCCTCCTGCATCCCAGCCTTTAGGGTTAGCATACAGATGCGCAGTGGTCACTGTTGAAACTGATACCTGAGAGAGTCCAGGGGAGGAAGCAAGACCTGGTGGCGTGGCCGCTAGGTTAGGGTGTCCCTTGCTGATTTCATGTGCTGTATATGGGGGACCAGGGGGTCTATGGACCTGAGAAAATAAAGAAGAAACTGTTTCAACACTGAAGAGTCAGACAAAATAACCATTACTGTTTTTTAAAGTCAACATGAAACAATAATCGCAAACTCTCTTTACTTATGTAACACGAGACGTTGAATATCGTTTTAATTTGGTAACGACATGAAATAAAGGGGGGACATTGGTGGAGGTTTTGTGACCAGGAAGTGGAGTATGAAGGTCAAAGTTCACCTTCAAGAATATCACAACATCTCCCAACTAGGGCTGTGTGATATGGAAAAAAAAAAACTATCACGATTTTTTAACCAATTTTGCGATTTTGATTTTAATCACGATTTTGACACACACAGACATGGTTTACAGTCACAAATGCATTCATTATAAATTTTAAACTTTTTTTTTCTTTTTTTGCCTCACATTGGTCATATAGCTCATTGTAGCGGTTCCTCAGACGTTGAAATAGATTTGTTATACGTTATACAGGTTCACACGTACTCCGTTTGCAGTGCGTATACAGTATGTGTATGCGGTGAAGAAACAGCAGCGATAGCGCGTTATTGTAACGCGAAAGCACATTAAAAAAAATCACAGACAGTGTGTGTGAACCTGGAGTTAGGCATATGCCCAGTCTGTTCTGTTCTCGCGTTCCACTTAAGCACGATGCATTCTGATTGGTTCAGATAGCATACTGCGGGAGGTCGGGGCAGCGGAAAATCGTGCTATAAAGCGATTTAGAAATCGCACGCTCAAACCTTGATTTTATTACGATTGCAATTAATCACACAGCCCTACTCCCAAAATCTTTCTGTTGTTGTAACCTTATTTAATCTGTATACTAGCATGTACCACAATTCACATATTTTGATTTTAAAGGGATAGTTCATAATTCAGTGAGTAATTAATGACAGAATTTCCATTTAGGGCTCAACTATCCATTTTAGAGAAACTACACCACCATCCAAAAGTCTGAGGTCGTTAATATTTTTTTGGCTTGTTTTTGAATAAAATCAAATAAAAAGTATCTTATACTCACCAAGGTTGTATTTATTTAATAAAAAAAAAAAACAGTAAAAATTTAGAAAATTTAATAGAATTTAAAATATCTGTTTTCTAACATATTTTTAAAATGCAATTTATTGCTACGAGAGCAAAGCTGAATTTTCACCAGCCATTATCCAATCCAATCTTCAGTGTCATGATTTTTCAAAACATTATACATGCTATTAACATAATAAATGTCTCTATTAACACTTTTTATCAATTAAATCTGTCCTTGCTAAATAAAAGTATTCATTAAATAAAAATCTTACAGATCCCAAACTTTTCAACAGTACTGTATATTTCTGCAACAGCTATTACAATAGTTAACATGATTTTCCCCACCCACAGCCTTGATATCATCAAACAAATAAGGAAGTCAAACAGCTTCACTTGTTTCAGATTATATTACATTCTGATGAAAGACAAAAACTGATGAATCATGTTCAGTAAAACCAGAAACATTAATTGAGGAAGTAAATCATTTCAAATACATTGAACTGCCATAGTTTGAGGCAGCTTTCCTCATATTCGAATTAACTGTGAACAAAGCTTAAACAGGGTTCAACAACAGAAAGTAGGCTTATTCCTGTGTACTCTAGACTACGTCTTGAAGTCCAGTTCTTTCTATTACAACAAGCAAGCTCTGTTTACATGTAGATAGCAATTAGTCACCACATGAAACTCTCCTGTGAATACTCATTACAGCAGCAGCAATGGCGGTTACTATCCATAACCGTCGCTTACACAGGCATATGAGAGAGTGCAGTGTCATTGTCAGTTCTGCCTGGATTTTTAAAGTTGCTGCTGTAATTATAAATTGTAAATGCAGGGCCAGAAACTGATAATGAGATTAACTTGGTGGTTGCACGGTGAGAGACTGCAGCCCGAGCTACTCCATAACTCATTAAAGAAAACAAGAAACCTGCAGTACTGTCGTCTTCCTCACAGATCAAAGGCTTCATACAGAGAGCAGCCAGTTTTTACCTACTGTGATGGCTAAAGAACAGCCATCTGCATGCCAGACATAGAAAAAATAAACATCTCCACCTCGGTCATACAGCTTATGTATTAAATGACAATCATTCAGTCAGATCTAGACAACTGAAATTTCACATGACTGGCTTGCTGGCTTTTCCAGGCAACAGCAGCAGGTGGAGAATGACCCACTTATTTGCAGAGATTACGCATCTTACCCAGCAGCCTGGGCTTTTCCAGGGTGGGGTGCTGCTGTGCTGAGAAGGGGCGGGTGAGATCACACACACAGCGCTTTGGCTCCCAGAACGAGGGGCTTTCTGGCCCAACACAGGAAGCAGGAACAGGAGAAAGACTAGCTCAGCAGAAAAAGAAAAAAAAAGCACCCCACCCGTCCACTTCCCTCACTACTGCTCGCTCAACCTCACGTCAGTCCAGCCAGCTGTCAGAAATCAATTCTCCTATTAAGGCAACAATATAAAACACCTAGCTTGCCCTTTATGTGTGTCAAATATTTTAAAAGCCATTCGACACTAGATTGGCCAAGAACAGAATATTAAGAAATATATTAATAGTTTTATAAAAATAAAAATTAAAAGTCTTTTTGTGGTATTTTTACTATAAATCTGGAAGATGCTACATCATGCAATAGGTTTATTTAAGTTTCATTTTCAGCATTAGAAACACATGGATATCTAAAAGATATAAAGTCTTGTTTATATGTAAAAATCGTATACCTTTTTATTATTAGTTATTTTTATTTATTTTTTATTATTATTAAGTGCGTTCTCAAAATTCACTGAAATATTTAATTATGTTTGAATATGATTCATTGGATTCCAGGAATCTTAATAAGGAAGAAAGCTATTTTAGCCAAATTTGTGGAAGTGGATGATGCATAATTTATGTAATGATTGTCAACCATCATTTTCAAAATGACTGGAAACATGTACTAGCATCTCTAAACTCAACTATGTACGTTACATTTTGCAATAAAACAAAAAAGAAAGAAAAAAACAGCTGAAAGACAGAAATGAATAACACATTCAATTTTTGGCGCTTTCCTGAATCATTACATAGCTACAGCAGCAAACAGCTTCCACCAGTACACATGGTGGTCCTCATGTTGATGACTCAAATGCACTGAGGTTAGGAGTCAAATATTTTAATGTTACATTTGCGGGGAGAGAGGAGTGGTCTGATCCCAAATAAGAGTTAAAGCAACCATATGTACGAGAATGGTTTTATTTCTACAACATGCTTTAAAGAACCAGTTATATTCTTTAAAATGACTGCAGCAAAAGGGACAGGCTCAGATCATCTAAGGTAAAGCTGCATGGTTAACAAGTTTGTGTCTAGATGTGAAAGTCAGCCAAAGAAAGAAAATGAAACATTCAACTCACACTGTAGACAGCAGCGAGGGGCTGTGGGGGGTAGCTTCGTTCGTCCAGGGACACTCTTGGGATCCTAGAGGGGAAATTAAGGAAAACTCTGGGGCAGAAAGTACTTAAGGCCAAACACAGCAACAAGGTGGGAAAACACACACGTAATGCATGAAGGAAACTGTTCAAGCACAGTGATTTCAGAAAGAAAAGCTGACAGAATAAAGCAGATCACATTTATCCACATGCAAATTAGCTTGTTTTACCTGTTCTGCAGATATATACAAATCATTCTCTCATTTTTTTTTTCTACTGGGCCAGATGGTCAGACTTGTACATGTCTTGCCAATATTTTGACTGGTCCAATTAAAAAAAAAAAAAAAAATTATATATATATATATATATATATATATATATATATATATATATATATATATATATTTATAGCTAGCAACACACTACTATTTTAAGTGATAGTTAATAATGATATTTCTTTGTAGATTATCTAACAACTTGGAAAACAGACAAAACAGAAAAGGTAAGAAGCATTATTAGGGGAAAGGGCATACTGATAAAACAGGCGCAGACCTGTAACAGAACTAACTTTACCCTGCGCTGACGTAAAGATTTTTGTAAAAAAAAAAAAAAGGCTAATTAATCTAAATACAGTTTCTATTTCGGCCTCCAACGATTATGAGAATACAGTATCGTGATAAAACGGATATTAAACGAATAAACGCAAGATAAAACAAACTTTATTCCATCCCCTTTCCAGCATTGCACTTCTGTTCCTCTATAAAAGCCCAATTTCACGTGAAAAATAAGTAAAATCAAGTTATCGTGACTTTAGCAAAATGGGATGTGGTTGATTTATTAAAGTTGATTCGATTAGGTTTTTTAAAGCACAGAAGATAACTTGCGCTGTTCCTCAGGAGATGGACTGAGGAGTTGTATGGAGTCGGAACAGAACACGGACATGTTAAGTCAACTGTTAGCTTAAAGTGCGCGCCTAAACAGTCAAATACATGCACAATTTTGTCAAAATGTGGTACCTGTGGCTTGATTCCCATGATCGATACGGTTTAGTACAGTACAGTATAGTACGGAATTATGTACATTTGCACTGTCAGAAGTTTCTTCCACTTCCGATTCCACTGGGGTACCTAGCACAGCAAAGGGTACCAGTAGGGTGGAGCTAAACTCACTGCAGAACGAATGATTAGTTGACTAGGATCATTACTTCTGCATGATAACAAGGGGATAAATCAAAGCTTCTCTTTCACTTGTTCCACTCAGCTGTGAGTGTTGGGCTTATTTACATCAGAGTGCGCAAATGCAAAAAATATATAACAGTGTATTTTATCATTTTATATTTTCACTCAGACAATAGCCGTTTCTCAATATAAGTTCTTGTCTGTTCTTGTGGACTTAGGAAACGTCATCGGCCAAAAACTGCGTAATTTTATAAATATTACTGTTATTGTGTCAAGAAATGTAGAGGTTTTTCGGACAAGAATGTAATTGTTTAAAACTCAAATCTGTGGTTTATTTATAAAGATAGCGCCTATTGGAAAATTTGCTATGCCGATTTCGGAGCTCTAGGCGATCACCGGGCGCTCAGTGTTCTTGTATCCGGCCGAGAGCAGCCTCGGCTCGGCCAGTCCTTCTGACATTTGTTGCTGGCTCTGGTGTCTCTGTAGTGATTAAACATGAGATACAATTTGTTTTGGGTAGGCTAAATTTAACAGGCATTCGTGGTCTCATGAATCTATTATTTGTCATATTGTTTTGGCTGAGCTCAAAGTTAATATATTTAATTTTAACTCTACCTTAGTACAGCACTGACTTTGTAGAATGCATTCGACTGAACTATTTGCTTTTGTCTATATTTCCTTATACAAACCTCTTATACTTTGTACTTAATACTTTTATAATGGCTATTATTGTTCATTAAAACTTACATTTAACATAAAGAGGTAGAGCTGTGCTTATTGTCGCGGTTCATTGTAGATCGCTACTTTCCAGCATACACCATGCCTACCAAGTAATAAGGGTACTTTTGGCAGTGGAAACGCAAGCCTTTTTTAAAATGATTTTATAATTAAGTTTTTTATTACTGACATTTTACATTCACATTTGTATTATTTTCAATAATTTTGAGGAATTTTTTTGTTTTTGAAGATACAGATACCATATAGCAACCTCATTTACAGAAAATACATATTTTGCTATCTTTAAATAAATCACTCATATAGGGTTTTGGTAATATGGCCCAGTCATAATCAGACACAAGGGTGAGTAATTAATGACAGAATTTTTATTTTTGGTTGAACGATCACTAACCAAACAAAAGGTTAGAGATCGTTCAACCAAGGACCTACAGAAATCATTCTAATTTTATTTTGCGCTTTAAAAAAACTCATATTATTAATGTTGAAAACAGTTTTGCTACTTTATACTTTTGTGAAAACCATAACGTTTTGACTTCATTTTCTGTAATTTAATGAATCCTTGCCAAATAACAGTATTCACTTAAAAAAAAAAAAAAAAAATCTTACAGACCCCAAAATTTTGAACAATATTCCATGTGTTTATCACTTTCAACATTCTATATGATATCCAGCACAAATTATCAATGCAGATAGATAACGTTCACCTTGGAATGTTTATTTAAATATGCTGATTAATTAAAATATGCTTCGATATGCTAAATATATACATTTTATTAGCACGCAAAATCATTTTTACTATGATTTGATATATGTTTATGATTTAAACAACTATTGATTTTTACATTTACACATTCCTGTTGCTCAAACATTAGATCATGGTACTAGCAACACCAAGGTCACGGGTCTGATTGATACATAAAGAAAGCATGAACTAACGAAATATGTAAACAACAATATTCAGAACATCACATAAATACTAATATTTAAATTTGCAAGGCTTAAAAAAACACCTACACAATCAGCAAATATAATGACGATGCAGTTCCATCACACTGGCCCTGTGAAACCCTCACTGTCAAGCTCTGAAAGAAACTCGTGTGTTACTCATGTTGCAGTTATTTTTCTGTTCCTCTATAAGTTAGCATGAGGTCCGACACAGGGGCTGAGTGCCACAAACTTGAATTCACATTGTTGTCAAGACATGCTGGCTCCCAACAGCATTAACAACCTCTAGCCACACCAGAAAAAAAAGAAGCAAACTTTACAAACCAACGGTCCTCAAAACTCCTACATCTATCAACCACACTTCACATGACTACACAAAGTGTCTTTTGAAGGATGGAGCCGTACTGTGCGATTCCTCAAAGAAACAGGTTCTCACACAAGTGAAAATCCTCAACTGTTGCAAAAAGGTTGTCCTACACAAGAAGCTGATTGTGTAGATCTGGAGCACAGAGGATGGAGATGCGTCTTCCATCTCCAGCCCCGCAGCAGAGCCGTGCCGCCTCAGTTCTGTCTGTACAACCAGGCTATTGTTAAGAGGGCGGGGAAACCCTTCCTCCTCCACTGCACCACAGGCACATACACACCGAGAGAGTTCAAACAGAGATAATGTACACTTTACTGTAACCAGGGTAAAACAACAGCTGTTAGTTACTCATTTGAACTTTCCCTTGGCGCCCTGCCATGAAACTTTCCCAGTAATCTCAAGCTCCAAAACCACGTCACCCTTTCACAGCCACAGCTTCGACTGGTTTGTAGGTTACAGATTTATTTTTAGTTCTACAGTCTCTTTTACGAAGATATACATTTGCAATGACACAGCAGTCACAGTGATTTGTTTTCTCTGCGTTTCAAAATGATCCTCACTTGCTTTAAACACTCTTAAAGTTTCTTCTGCTACGAAGTGCATTATGGTATAAATACACCTCCTGCTAAAAATCAGAGCGTTACATGAAGGACATCAAATCCGAATATAAACCAATATGTTATCTTATATCTCATGCAAGAGTGTAAAGCAGATGATTCTCAGCTAGGAAATGTCTGCAAGTAGATTTCCTGTCAATGAACAAGTACATGAATCTAGTCCATTGGGGATACATTTTTTTACATAGCCAAAAAAGGAAACAGAAAGCATTAACTGTAAATGCGTTTGGGGGAATCTCCCACCATCACGGTCTCAGACTGTTTTATTATTATGAATTGTTGGGACTGTTTCCCCATGTACACATAGTCTAATTTAATCTTTAGCCCTGTTATTTTAACTCCCAAAAAACAATTAAGACAGGTTTAAGTGACTCATCGCAAATGCCAAACCAAGATGTCATGATATTTACTTGCTTATGATGACAAGTGGGCGTTACAGTAGAAGTCAGATATACCAAAACTGCCCTGTAAACCCACACAGTCAAACAGCAACTTGTTTGTCCAGCAACCAAGAGGCTGTCGGAGGGACACAGACAGTTACAACAAAAGGGCGTTAAGCTTTAGAGCCATAAAGAAATATCAACAAGACATCGAGGGCAAGCAAAAGTATGACCATTTTTCTCTGTGGGAAAACATATAGCCTGAGCAGTGTTAAGTCCACCCTACCTAACTATAAGAAAGAGAAATAAACGGTATATGTGGGTAGCATTTACCTTACCAAGATGTGAAACAATCTTAAAGGAATAGTTCAACAACAACAAAAACAAAAAATAATCTGTCATCATTTACTCACCTTTAAATTATTCCAAACCTGTCTTTCTTCTGCTGAACACAAAGAATGTTTTTTGAGGAATGCTGGTAACCAAACGGTTGACGGCAGCTATTGACTTCCACAGTATTTTAATTTTGAATACCTTCAAAGTAAATGATGACAGAATTAGAAATTTTGTTGGGTGAAAATCCTTTGAAGTCATTTTTTATGCACTTGTCAAGTTTAAGATTTCGTGACATTTTGCTTACAGAAAATGTCTTCATTCAGACCAAAGGAAAAACAGAATAAACATTTGGGTATACACTACACATTTGATCCACATTGCCCTATACGCATAACATTATGCATTAAATAAAAAAAATCTATATTTATAGAGTACATATATCAATCATCGGATTTATATAACATAAAAAAAACAGGAAACATTTTTTTTCCTGAATTTTGGCATAGTTGATAGGATTTATTTATTTTTAAGTGATAAGAGATACCTAACAAATCCTGGCATTAATTTGTTGCCTCATCTGTTTAATAACACAACATTTCAGAAAACGTGTTAAGCAAAGCATGTACTGTCATAACAATACACTGTAATCAATCACAAAGGTAAGTATGGTGCTATCTAATTCTCCCTGTTCACCTGTGGTGCAGTGGCTTAAAGCAAATGCAGTGAATGGACAGACGCTGTCATTCTGACTAACATTTCTAGCGTGAATCGCAGTGGAAATTCAGTCACTTGTTTATAACAACATAAAGAGTGAGTTATACAAATATCATTTAAATGCGCTCTCTTATTTTTCAAGCGAAACAGAAAAGGAGTGCTAGCTTTAGCACAGTCAAGCTGGATCAGCCCAAACCGGATGCGGGATGACAGATCGGCTTTAGAAAGCCACATAAACACTGTTTCTACACTAACGTGCTAGCACCACCATGTTCAAGAAACAAAACCTGACTTAAGCCACAACCAAACCAAATCAAAGCCGGTATTAGCCGATAACGTACACAGTACAACACACTCCAGCGCTGTCAAAACCTGCCCCGCCTGCCTAGACAGCAGATTTGGGCATCATATACACCTTCAATCGAATGCCTATGATATTAAAAAAAGCCAACCAGGTAACGTCAGGCGGCTCACTAGGCTCTGAAACACAAACACATATACAGATTTGTAATGAAGCGAGATGCTTTCAGAGAAGGATACTGTGTCTGCGGCTGTTGAGGCACCGGTGTCCCCTGCGGTAGCGGCAATGGGGTCAGGGTGGCCCGCAGCTGACTCGAGGGTGACGGTCCGGGTCCGGTTCCAGGTCCAGGTCCAGCGGCGGCAGCGGCGGCTGGTTTTGGCACCGCTTTCGGCGGCAAACTCATCGCAAATAAAAAACAAAATAAAACAAACGCACGGCTTTACAGATATTTACAATAATAAATTAGCTAGCGGCTAAACTGTCCACGTAAGAAAAACTATTGCTGGCGAGTTACGTAAACACCGGGCCTTTTAGGAGCAGGTTGCCGGTGTCTGAGCGGATAGAAAAGCTTGAGCTAACAGGCTACCTAGCTTATTGATAGAGTAGCAGGCTAAAGTTAGCCAGCTAGCGCTTATTGTGGTTTATCTTCATTGCTGAAGGTTGGGGGGCTGTTCCCCCTCCCCGGCCGGGGTTTCCGAGGATCTAGTTGGCCTCTTTTTGCCAGGGCGATCTTGACAGGCGAGCCCCCTTTGGAAAATGAAGAACACTTTGTTTACAACTGCTCTTTGACGAGAGTATCTCCACGGAGTGTGATGATTCCGTTCAACATGGCGCTGTGGCCGCCTCCAGCAGTCCTACAGGACAGACCTTTCGTTTTACTTCGGGTGTTTTCGTGACATTTCGGCGAGTGGAATTTGCAACGAGTGTATACGGAAGTACGGAATGCGCTTTCCGGAACTCATAACCTACTTGGATGTTATCCAAGGATATAATAATAAACGCTGTAAAGACAGCCGAAAAGAATAGCATAAAAAATAAAATAAAAATAAAAATGACATCGTTGTATATGTACATATATGCAAACCTTTTCGTATTTATGGTTCGAACCCGATTTGTGATGATACAGTGACATCTTGCGTCCACAGCTGGACACGCAGTCTCTATATAGACAGTATAATTTTTATAATGTAGTAGTAATAATTTATAAATTAATAATGCTCTCTTGTGACCAAGCTCATGCTTTCAACACAATTGTATTTATAAAAGGAATAGCCTGATTGACTCCATAGAGAAAGTGAGCTCAATCACAATCAGTTAGTAGCCTATTTATTAGTATGAATTTATTAATGTTAAAGCCATGCTTTACTTTTGTCAAATCTTACATGGAGCATGCAATTGCTGTAGGATTCCAGAGTCAAGATGTAAAAAAAACATTCAATTAACATCCTAAAAGATGAACGCTTTATGCATAAAAAAATAAATAAATAACAATAACAAAAAACACATTCTCAGTCTAAAGTGTTTGTGTCTTTTCAGTTTATGGTTACTTGTGAACTTTCCTCTAACAAATAGATTTTTCAGGATTTGTAGGTTAACAGTGATGTACAGCTTGATTTTGCCAGTTGTCAGTATCCTCAATACTTGTTTCCCAAGAAACAACAGGGCATTGACAGCAGATTACAGCTAGTGTTTATCTCAGCAAGACCATATGTTGGCTCAAATGCCTTTGATGGACTTTGTGTGCACAAATACATTTATTTTTAATTGGTAAGTCACAAATAATTTATATCCTGTTGCTCTACATTGTACGGTGTATTTGTAAAAGTATATAGATTTAGAAAAATAACATTTACATTATTGATAAAAATCAAGATGCTAAAATGAGGCCTGTTCACACCAAGAACGATAACTATAAAGAAAAATATAACAGTAACTGTATTAGCATCCACATCAACTCACTTTAACACTCGATCAATCACACACTGTAGATCTGGACCTTTAAATTCTATAGAGTCAGATGGGTTCTGATTGTTTGTGAACGTTTTTAGCGTTTTTTTAATTGTTCTGAATGTGATTCAAATGATATTGTGTCTGTGTCAATATCATTTTATTTGTGTAATGGATTTCCCTTTTCTCATTCAATTAAATTGAACTAAAACCTTTATAGTTATCATCCTTGATGTGAATGGGCCTTTACACTGGTTTGCATTCAAAGACAAATAAAATGTTTAGAAAAAAAAATATTAGTATTAGAGCTGAAATATGCTTTTAACTACCTCTAACTGAACTCCGCAATGTGCGGATCAAGGTTACACAAAATGGGGTGCTTTGGAAACTGATACACAGGTGCAAATGCTTAGGGAAGGCACACACTTTACTTTGAAATAAGACACACAGTTCAAGCTTCTTCAAAACACACATAAAAGAACGGACAGTTGCCCATTGTGTATAGATATTCCTCTGAAGAAAGGGAAAACAACAGCAGGAGATACTATACATAAAAATTACCATTTTCAAAATGGTCAAAATAAAGAGAAGAAAAGGTATTCTAAATATACATTCAGCATCTCGACCCAAAAGTTTATTAAAATGTGTACAATCATAGGTTGAAGTTCCTCAGAATTGGACACTTTCATCCTAAAGAGCACCTTTTAGATTATTAACTCAAAAGCATGATCAAATTATTTCTTCAACCACTGAAAATTGGTTTGCGAGGTATCCGTGTGACTTTATAAGTGTTTAACCCTGGGACATCAAATCCTGGTGAGAGCCCCTTTTTATTAAAGATGTAAAAGTTGAAAAGCTGCCCATCCTGAGATTCAAGAGACACCCAAGCAGCGTTAAGTTTGAGCTGACATGGGTACTCCTTCTCAAACACCACCCTGAAGACCCTATCCTGCAGATAACTGAGTTTCAAACTTCTATACTTCATGGGAACCATCGTGTCTACTTGAGGTCCAAACTGCTCCAGAGAAAGCACTCCAACTGCATCTGCTTTGATCTCATAGAACGTTATGTTGCTATAAGTAAAGTAACCAATGTAGGGATCAGGGTCCGGAGTAGGATTGAAAACACAAGGTGCATCTCTGAAGGCACTTTCCATGGCGGGGATGAGTGAACTGTAGACTTTAGCCACCAGATCCTCATCTTCAGGTTTGGTTCCAGCCATTAGGATGACCAACCCCAGCTTCAAGCGAGGTACGAGGGAGATTGAGGCTGAATAACCATCCAGATCTCCATCTTTGCGGATTATGTCATAGCCCAACTGTTCATTGACCTCCCACGGTGTGCCAGTTTGTTCAGCAAAGTAGCTATTTTCACAGCGAAACAGAGAAGTTAGCATGGTTTTGAGAGTCTCAGGTTGGAGAACTGGATGGTATGCCCCCAGAAGCATCATTGCTAGTTTGGCTAAGTCTGCAGGTGTGGAGTACATTTGCCCTGATGGTCTATACCAGCCAAGGTCATAGAGGGGTGCGGGATAGCCGCTTGAGTAAACACCTATCGCCATCCGTTTCTTTATTTGAGAGGTGATTTCAAATCCAGTGTCCTCCATTCTCAGTGGCTGCAGGATATTTTCAGACACCCATTGCTGATAATCCATCCCCGCTACCTTCTCTGCCATCACGTGGGCCAGCAGGGAGAAGGCCAGGTTGCTGTAGTGGCATCTGAGGACAGCAGAGGACTAGAATTACTTCCTCTAGGGAGAAGCCACAAGTGCATTCATTGCATCTGCTGTCATTAATTATTTACACCTCCTCTCATTCATAAAACATCCTTTCAACACAAGTTTGAAGAGAGAACTATACTATCTTTGTACTAGCTTACTTTGTTCCAGGATCAGCCACGAGAACATCATCTTGTAATAAATCCACAGCAGCCTGAGTGTTGCCTTTCCACAGTAAAGTAGTTGCCCGGAGCCGCCTGGGTAAACCTATAATTAATAATGAATCCAAAATATACAGTTTTTAAATTATATATATGTATATATGTGACTCAAATAAAAAAATAAAACTATAAAGCTGCCATTTTGAATGCTACAACATTACTATAATGTGCACTATAAAATAAAATAAAAAAATTATATATATATATATATATATATATATATATATATATATATATATATATATATATATATATATATATATTCTTTCCATTCTAAATTTCCTGTCTTAAACTTGAAATCACAATTTCTGAACACAATAACAGTATAATCAGCACCACTATTTCTGGCACATTATATAAACATCAGCGTGGGGTGAGCTGAGTACAGTGTGTTAGGCCATTCCTCCAGGTCTAATCATACACTAGAGGCAAAACCAATTAGTCATGTTAGGCAACAGAGCTGATTAGGGTAGCCATGGAAATTCTCAGCCTAAAAACATCTGATCTGATTACAGGTTTCACCTTCTTTATTTTTACAGCACTAATCGTATAGATGCTAATCATCAGCTATTATCTAAACAGCACCTTGAGATACTGTGGTCCTCACCTGACAGCTGACTGGCCATCCTTCTCAGGGTAACTGAGGAGACGTGGACTTGAGCCTCTCTAGTGCTCACGCCGTTAGAGGTGGCCTTCAAGTCATGATTCCTTCTTTTCTCTAGAGGGTTTTTTATGGTAAAGTTCTTAACATATTTCCCCAGGGGGTCATCCAAGGAACTCACTTTTCCATCCTCCCAAAGTTTATAGAGCATCAAGGTGGGGAAGATTTTAGACAGGCTTGCAATTCTTTGGAGGTATAATCATAACAAACAACAAAGAAGCACATTACGAAAGGAGCCTCGTTTATAATGTAAATTTGTATATCTACTGTATATTTGAATTTTAAATCAACTTTTTGATTAAATTTGTTGTCACCAAATGTATTCATCTCTCATAAATTGCGGAACTCAAATACATTAACTCACTAAAATATGTTCTAAGAATTAAAAAAAATAAATTCCCATTAAGTTTTGAAAACATTTTTGTATTTATGTATGTAAACTTTTTTTTTCTAACATTATGTGAACATTAGAGAAAAAATTAAGGTAACATTAATTCCATGTTATCATTTCGCAAACAATATGGGGAAGTTAGTTTGTAATGTCCTCTGAACCATCTAAGTTTGAACGTTTACTAAAATATTTCATAAAATTATTTCATGTAAATAAAATAAAAAATGTTTATTTAAATAATGTTTGCTAATGGTTTGAGAATGTTATTATTAATGACTAAATAACTTTCAACAAACTCTCTATTATCATTACTTGAAAAAGGTTTGTTCGTAACTTTGAGATAACCTTGCCAGAGCGTTGCCAGTTCTAAGAATGTTCTCAATTAGCATTAAAGATATTTAAACAACAGTTTTTGTCACTTATGTTTTGTTGGTGATGCTTGGGGAAATTTTGCCCCTGTGCAATTGCTTAGATTCCTTTTGAAATGAACATTTATGGAATAACTGTAAATATGACCTTGCTATTAAATGTGTAATTTAACTCTTGTAGTTACTTAAACATTTTATGTGCATGTAGGTTGCCAAATCAGGCCAACTGCATCAGTATAAAAGCAGAACAAGTCTGCGCTGTGGACGTGGCAACACTGATATAAACTGATCATATAGTCTATGTAAAAAGAATACATAGTTGAATTATGCCTCGTCATTTAAACTTTAATTAATCATGAAACACCCCTATGCCAGAGAAAGTGGAGAATAATCATCAAATCATAAGTGTGCAAAGCAATTTTAACCCACCTGTAAATTGTGTGTTCATTTACTGGTGAAGATGTGGGGTCACTTCCATTCCTTCTGCCAAATTTACCATTCCACAATACAGAATCATTAAATATTACAATGGCAGAGATGGCCGGCAGTTTTGTTGCGTCAATGCTGGTCCTCAAAATTGCATCCACCTGGAGTAAATCATATTTGTTATAACAGTTATCAAACTTATTTTTCTAGTCAGGAATCCAGAGCAAAAGAACTCGTAAATGCCTTGGCGGTCTGACCTTGTCCAAAGCTTGCATGAGGACAGGTATCGGGTGCTCCAATGGTACAGGCTCAGGGAAAAGTGGGCACATCTTCTCCTCTTTCACTTCTTTTGCATAACTTTTATCCACTGCAAAGTAAAAAAGATTACATGTTAGCTGTGACGAATATGTAAACATATAATACTTTAAGTGTGACTAGCATTTTTTTGTAAACACAACAATTATAAACTATTTTGTGTTAAAGGCAGCACAAAACATTGGGGCCGTACATAAAAGAAATTACATAAAATACATAAAAGTGTTAATGCCTGAATCATGCATATGTAATTTATCATTATATAATATAGTGCATTTGACATGAAATGGAGCATGGGGGCGAGTGTTCGGTCTATAATCATGTATTTTAGACTAAGTTGTTTTTCCCTTCCCCCCAGTTATAATCAGGCTTTACAGCATGCAGTAATCTACAAGCCACTATGTCGAGCTCTGGGTAATCCATAGACTCCTGAAAACCATTAATTAAGCACAAGGAGATCGAAAAATCAAAATGGAAGGATGTTCCCTGAAGCAGTAAATGCTGTCAGGGATTTCTAACCATAAGGTAAAAAAAGAACAAGATTTTCTATTTTTGTGAGAAAAAATGTCTCTTTTATTCAAAATAAGTATTTGTCATCCATTTATTGAAGTTTGATGGATTTTTCCCCAGTCTTTTATTGTACAGAAGCTATTTGGATTTCAATTTACCTGGTTTTGCTTTGGGAAGTCTGTACTGCCAAATCAAACAGCCCGTCATTACAAAGGAGAGAAGCAGAAAGAAGACCATTCCTAATTTTGTCCATTTCACTTTCATCTTTGCAGTCGGGTGGTCTTCTTCTCTGGGAGGCTTAATGAGAAAGAACAGTTTCACAGACACAAACTTCTGAATATTTATTTATATATATATATATATATATATATATATATATATATATATATATATAGAGAGAGAGAGAGAGAGAGAGAGAGAGAGAGAGAGAGAGAGAGAGAGAGAGAGAGAGAGAGAGAGATAGGTTAGTTGCATCACATATATTGCATATATGTAACGTATTTTTTATCTTTAACAAGAATCATAAGAAATAAGTTCCACTGATTACCGTAATATTTTTTGTAAGCATGATTTAAAAAATAAACAGCATTGTGTACTGCTCATGATATTATTTCCACTGTATTTAATACTGTATGGTATAATATTCTCAGGATAAATGATCTTACCACAGGGTTTCCTCCTTTAAGACAAATTCAGAGTTCCGTTTGATCCGGCCACAACTGTTAGGTCTATCCATGCAAGAGGTTTGTTTGAAAAAAAACATTCAAAGTGGAATTCCACATAAGCTGCTAAAATACAGACATAACCAGAGCTTACTAGCCACTCACCAGCCATGCTTTAATCTTAACAATAAACCGAGCACTGACTTCTCAGCATCCTCTCGGCCAACTGCAGGCCTGCACGTCATAATCTGAAGATATCCGTCTTAACAGTCTCACTCCTGATCTTTACACATCCATTCTGTTCATTTAGGTTTATGTATATACATATACATATATATATATATATATTTTTTTTTTTATCTCATAACTTTTCTATTTTTAAACTTTTGAACTTTACCAATCCCTTATATTAATTCAGCTTTTGACATACAGCCCAGTCTGAGGTCCTGAGCACTCTGGAGAAAGTTTTCGTCCAGGATATGCCTGTACTTGGCCGCATTCATCTTTCCCTCGATTGCAACCAGTCGTCCTGTCCCTGCTGCTGAAAACCCCCCACAGCATGATGCTGCCACCATCATGCTTCACTGTTGGGACTGTATTGGACAGGTGATGGGCAGTGCCTGGTTTTCTCCACACATACCGCTTAGAATTAAGGCCAGAAAGTTCTATATTGGTCTCATCAGACCAGATAATCCTTCAGGTGTTTTTTAGCAAACTCCATGGGGGCTTTAATGTGTCTTGCACTGAGGAGAGGCTTCCCTCGGGCCACTCTGCCATAAAGCCCCGACTGGTGGAGGACTGCAGTGATGTGACTTTCTACAACTTTCTCCCACCTCCCGACTGCATCTCTGGAGCTCAGCCACAGTGATCTTTGGGTTCTTCTTTACCTCTCTCACCAAGGCTCTTCACCCCTGATAGCTCAGTTTGGCCAGACGGCCAGCTCTAGGAAGGGTTCTGGTCATCCAAAATGTCTTCCATTTAAGGATTATGGAGGCCACTGTGCTCTTAGGACCCTGTGCCTTGCCACGATTCTGTCTCTGAGCTCTTCGGTCAGTTCCTTTGACCTCATGATTCTCATTTGCTCTGACATGCACTGTGAGCTGTAGGGTATTATATAGACAGGTGTGTGGCTTTCCTAATCAAGTCCAATCAGTATAATCAAATGAACTTAAATGATTTTAGCAACTGGCTGCAATATAACTGTAATGATAAAAACTTCCTATTCATCGGGAAGAAGGAGGCGGGAACCGGCAGACAATCAAAACATTTTAATAATTCAAAAATAAACACAAAACAGCGCACCAGCCCCTCACGGACGACTGGTGCGCATAAATAAAAAGCAAACACGTAAAATTTGTCCCAGGCCTGGTCCTCTTTCGTCCTTCACTATAGTCGCTCCAGTTTTATATCCTTCCATCTCCTACGTGGGACTCGATACCGGCGATGGGGCGCAGGTGCAGCTCATCTCCAATCACTACCAGTGACTATGTTTACATGCAGCCAATAACCCGTTCAAAACCGGGATATTAGCAATAACCCGGTCGCGCACGGCCATGTAAACACCGGTAAAAACCCGGATATGCTCATATCCCGGTTTTTAAAAACCGGGATATTATACCTGGGGTACCCCTTTTCTAACCCGAATATTTGGTCTTGTAAACGCGTTTCGGCATATCCCCATCAAAATGTGTGTTCTGCGCATGTTCTATTCGCAAGGAATCTTGGTCTTTTGAGTCTTTGGATACAGGAAGAAGAATCGAAAATGACACATATTGCGTCCTACGTCCAGACGCTAACCGTGCGTCGCCGTTTACATCGGGATATTGGCGACTGATTACACATTCCATGTATACAGGAGTAACTCTCTCTGCTCACGCATGTAAACAGGTTATCCCGAATGTTTCAGAAACCCAAATAGTGACCTTAACCCGACCATAACCCGAATTTTAACAGCTTGTAAACATAGTCATAGACAGTAAAAGAAATGGACACAGCGACCCCATTGGAACTCAATTGAGACAAGTGAAGCCCATTTTTAGCGTTTTTTAGCACTTCCGTTTCTGACGCGCAGACTCAAACGAAGCGTGACGACGTCAGCAACCTGTCTGACAGATGTAAATCTTCTAGTAGCTGTGCGTGCAAACTGCCATCGTTAATCTTGCAGAGACGGCGAGCTTGAGCGGGGAGTTCTTTGTCGTGAGTGAGCAGGAGTAAGTATTCTGATTAATTATTTTGTATAGTATTTTAAAATGTAACGCCAGTACGCCATATTAAGTTAATTGCCTGCGAGCTTCTCCACCTGTCTGTACGGTAATGCGACAGAGAGCCGAGTGGTTATGACGCAATCGTTAGCCTATTTTTTACAAAAACTGTTTATACGGGGCCATAATGTAACATAGAAGGTAATGGAGCCCTTTATACATTGTCGTGTATCTTTAGAAATAAATAATGGACAAACAGAGTCTTTAAACGCCTCAGATGTAAAGTTATTCGCTGTCAAAGTGACGCCAAAATGAATGGGAGTCAATGGGAATGCTAACGCAAGTGAAGTTCTGCTAAAAGATGGCAGCCCCCACCCGACTTCAACTTCCGGTCGAGTTCCTTGCCCCTTGATCACTACACCTGGCCTCACTCCTCGTTCCCACGCCTCTCGGCCCCGCCCCAATCGCCACAATAACAAAAGCACTATTCGGACGGGACTAGTTTTCTAAACTACGTTTGAGTTTCGATTCTTACCACCTGACGTCTGTGATTTTCATGTACCAATTCGGACGGGACTAGTATCTCCGTGTTTATTACAGAGGTGTGAGGGTCTGATTTGTGCATCTGGGCTTCACAGAGATCACGCGCTCTGTATGCGTGCATTGCATTCATTCAGAATGATTGCCTTAGTATTATTACACAATAATACAATGAAATAAAATATCACCGGCAATCATTCGCATTCGGACGGGATTAGTTTTCTCAGAGGATCACTGAGTTTGCTTAAAAACGGTAGGTAAATTGCTCTGGAATTATCACAGAGGTTGTGTGAGAAAAACACAGACGTGGCAGATTCGGACGTGATTAAAATCACAAGTACGTCTGTGAAACGCAGATTTCTCTAATGAACCCCTGTAAAACTAGTCCCGTCCGAATAGGAAGAGTGAAAAATTTAAGGGGGTCTGAGTACTTTCCATACCCACTGTGTGTTTATATATATATATATATATATATATATATATATATATATATATATATATATATATATATATATATATATATATATATATATATATATATATATATAATTTGAATTTAGCATGCTATTAATATGATATAATATAACAATTACTTTTCATTTACATTCTTTAATTATTAATATTAGATATTATAATAAATATTTAACAAAACGTTGTTAGTCGATTATGCAGAGCACCATTTGCACAATACGCTATTTTTCTTAATAGATTATTATAATAAGACTGTTATTTATCTTATTTTGAGAAAGTAGTTTTACATATTTCATATATTACTTCTTACAAAAACAATTATTACATGCCAGATCTACCACATTGTGTTTCATGAAACACAAAATCATTTTAATGGCTGCACGTGCAGATAATTTTGCATTTTTTCAACAGTTGTCACAAGAGGGCAGCAAATTCTATTGTATTATTTTATATCTGTTTCGTTTTTCCCTAAATCTCCATGAGAGAGCAACCCACAACTGTCAGAATGACAATGAAAAAAGAAATATTTGCAAACAATAATGATAAAAAAACTAGCATGTGCCTCTATAAAAGTAATTAAATTGCCTTGTTGACACAATATGAGATGCATTGCATCGCTAGGAGACCGTTCAATAATGAATCAGGCCTGAAGTGGATATCAGTGCCATAAAAAGAGAATTATTGACTGGTAGCCATATGCTTGACTGAACTACTTATTTGATCTCATCCTCCTGGTTTTGAAGCATGGCAGTGAGCTGCTCCCCAGACCCCTGCCCTTGGGTTCCATGACTAAACCGGTGAGATCGATACCATCAGCCTGTCTGCTCAAGCTGTGACTGCTTGGTGGTGGTTTTATTGTGCCCACACAATCCCATATCTAATAACATAAACATATGTCAATCTGCCAGTCATACCTGACAAAATCAATTGTGAGTAACCTAAATGTAGTAGCATGAGATGGGGAAGACTTTATGTACCCTGATCATTATATTATTATCATTATGTTTAATTATTTTGTTTCTTTCTTTCACATATTTTTTGAGCCAATACCTTGATGACTTTCCCCAAAACTGAAGACTTGGGGTGCTGTCAACTGATACCGTCCTACTATTCAGAGTCTAATTCACAGAGGACCATGTGCATGCTCCAGATATTAAATATTTGCTCGTCCTCCAGGCTTTGTTCAACTTAACAGAAAACTCTGCAAGTCCTTAAATGTCAAAGAGAGCAGATCTGAGTCACCTCTGTGAACAAGGTCAATTTTTCCAATTTAGAGCAGCAGGATTAGAAAGCCAGACCTGTATTAGTGTGTGTTACTGTCAGAAGCCATCAAAATGGCATGGTGGGGTGTCATGTTTGCTTCTACACTCACAATAGAGAGTATTTTGTAGGTCTGTGCTCTCATTGGAGAGTTTGGAGCAAGACGCTCTGA
This sequence comes from Carassius auratus, assembly GCF_003368295.1. NCBI lineage: Eukaryota > Metazoa > Chordata > Actinopteri > Cypriniformes > Cyprinidae > Carassius > Carassius auratus. Next base: position 708,740 of record NW_020523286.1, on the reverse strand, counting down.
CCTTCTTTAAGGGGTGCTGACCTTCTTTGAGCTTGGTTAGTCTCAGGCTTTAATGCTGAATCATTGCTACAAACAGTATATGTGACTGTATTGATTATGCAGAACTTTACATTTGTACAGGTATTATTAAACATTTTTATTTAATATTTAAACTAGTGCTGTCAAATGATTAATTGCGATGAATCGTATACAAAATAAAAGTTTTGCTTTACATAATATATGTATGTGTACTCTGTATATTTATTATGTATATATAAATACAAATACGCATGTATATATTTCAGAAAAATATGTTATATTATAATATAAATATTTTCAAAATATCTATTGTATGTGTGTGTTTTTATATATAAATAATAAATATACACATTACACACACATATATTATACAAACAAAAATGCTTATTTTGGATAGAATTAATCGATTTATTGTTTTACAGCACTCATTTAATTTTTTATTTATTTAAATACTGTATTTATATTAAAATATGAAATTGTATTAAATATATATATATATATATATATATATATATATATATATATATATATATATATATATATATATATATATATATATATGGGAGTGTTTAATTAATAGTAAACTGGCTCATCTCCATACCTGTCATGTTATGTCTGAACACTGGAGCCTGACAGACACTTGGTCACTTTCCAAAATAACCCAGTAATCACTTACACAGATGAGTGGAAGTAAAGACAGAATACTGTAGGCATGTTTCCAAGTGCCAAAAAAAGAAGAAGAAGAAAATGAAACAAAAATTTTCATTAAGCCCAGTGAAACGTAATTAATTCGAATTATTAAGCAGAATGAAGCATTTTAGTCACCATTCAGAACAAAAATAAGCTACTTTTCATTATTATGACTAATTATAGAGGGCAGCTGTATGATGTCACTGTTCTCTTGTGAGCTTAAACGAGGACCTTTTGTTCTCTTATTAAAACACACCCACATGCAGTTTAAAACTGTAGTATAATCAATTGGTTTAACAGTGCTTCACGGTCTCGATTAAAAAGGTGATTCATATATATAACAGTCAGTGATATGAGCCAGAGTAAAAACCAGTTTCATGGTTCAATTCATGATCCTCAAGTCAAGACAGATTAGACCTGATTGGGTTGTTGGTGCCATATGTGACCTACAATCTGCGCTCTGCTTGTATTAGTAGACAGGAGGGACGCCAATCTCCCTAGGCAAAGGTTTCCATGGAAACGACCCCTGGATTTTCTAGTCTGCCGTTTTGCAGTCCTCACTCATCTTGAGGCTGAATTATCCTAGATTCCTTTATGTCAGCTCCATATTCTTCTGCTCTATTTCCTCCCTCTCTCGCCCGCTCTCTCTCTTTCCCTAACTCTCTGTCTCTCTCTTTCCTGTGGTCTTTCCCTCTCTTTGCTCTGGCTAAGAGCTCTGTTGTATGCCATTTGGAATTTCACAGAAATGTGAATAATCATGTTCTATTTTTAATGAGTCATTATGATTTTCCTCATCAGTCAATGTGCATACTACACTGTTTTATGACTTGCGTGACTGCAGATTTACAATCTGAAGCCTATTTATTCATTTCATTCGCTCTTATTTTTTTGACCGAACGTACAAAAACGACATTTTTAATTGTAACTATACTAACAGCTCCAATATTCAGGATCTGAAATGATATCTGAAATGCAGTCATACACTAGCTCTTCTCACTAAACTAGCTAGAGTCCCCAGGATTGCAATTATCCATGTATGAGGGCTGAAGTAGCTACTAATGGAGGTTTTCACATGGGAGTCAAAGGTCACGAGCGAAGGTGTTGAGAAACGAGGCCATTTGTCTTCTTCACACCAGCCCCTTGTGTGATCTATCAGCTGCGTAATCTTCAAAACCATAAAACTGCAAGTGACTCAAGGGATTAGAGAACTATTTGATAGACGACCACGTGTTACTCTATCAGTTCACCCCCTCAACCCCCCTGCGTCCAGACAGCACATTTCTCACCCAAACTCCAGGGGGCACTGTTGCTATAATATGAATTTATAGTGTCATTTATCAAGCAAATGAATTCCTGGCAAACTACTTGGCTTGTGAATCCAATAGAAGCATGCTACTAATTTCAAATTTCGTAATAAATAATTAGTGCAGTGCACAGTGTCTTCTGTGTGACTTTTGTGTTAACTGATAAATAATCTTAATCTTATTATGCTATCAGATTTATTAATTTCTATTTAGATTATTATTCCAGTTTTAAGATGTTTTTGTTTGTTTTTAGAACAGTTTATTATAAGTATTATTATATAATTAGTATAATTATTTTAAATGAAAGTAAATTAATACATTTCAAATGTAATGTATTTTTATTTAATATAATATAATATACCTAATGGTATTTAAAAGAATATTAATAATTTTAAATTAATGCAAATCAATACATTTAAAATTCACTAATTTAATATAATATAATATAAAATAATATAATATTAATCATTTTAAATGAAAGCTAATTAATTTATTAAAAATTTAATTTAGAAAATAATAATATAATATAATATAATATAATATAATATAACATAATATAATATAACATAATATAATATAATATAATATAATATAATATAATATAATATAATATAATATAATATAATATAATATAATATAATATATAACAGTTTTTATCTTGCAGACACTAGAGATAATCACGGTGCTGTGCATCACTCTCGTCATACAGTCATTCCCGTCCCCTCGTCTGCGTTTCATTGGTTTCGTCCAAACTTGCTTCAATTCTTCCAGTTCAATGGGGTTTATTCGAGTGCTTGCGATCATAGTGTGTTCACAGATGGCCTGCCGGACAAGTTTTCAATGAATATTCTAGGTCTTTACAGTCAAATGCCCAAATTCACGGCAATTATGGATATAATTCGTTTGTTATGGATAATACGGATTGTGTGGGCTGTTGAAGGTAAGAGCATGTGTCTGTCAAACGTGCGCGCTTTGAATTGTCTATTACTTTTTACGCTACATGATACTGATGATATTGATTAAATTAAAATGATCCTTTTTTTTCTTCAAATAAAGCCGTCGATACTAGTGTTTTACAGACAAGCTATATTATCTCAAGTTAATTGTTTTCGTTTCCATTTAAGTGCACCGAAAACAGGTGCACTGCAACTGTCTGTGGGTATAAATGAGTTAGAATGGCTTTCCTTCATTCTCCATTTACATCAGCACAACATAAACTGTTAAATCAGAGCAAAACTTAGAGGGATTGTTCACCAAAAAAATAATTCTTCCATCATTTATTCACCCTCATGTTGTACCAAAACAGCACGACTTTATTTCTGTGCAACACAAAAGATGATGTTAGACAGTCTGTTCCATTCTCTTCCATCAAAGTGAATGGTGAGCGAAGCTCATTCCGCCTTACATCTCCTTTAGTGTTTAACAGAAGAAAGAAAGTCATACAGGTTTGGAACCGCACAAGGGTGTAAATGATTTCTCATTATCAAGTCTCTAACACAGAATGATCTTTAGAGACATCTGAGGATGTATAGGCTGATATCTAGTGAGCTGTCTTGGTAACTAGAAAGCATTTTCTGGTATAATAAAAATATGCTTTATAGGTGCCCAGAATGCTGTCTAGCTAGGTTTTGAAAAGCCACAGAGTAGTATTGTAATTGAAAATAACTAAAAAATATCTAGTCCTTTCCATAGTACATCTTATCTGTCAAACTCCAGTCTTTCTATAATTGAGATTCTCATTAGAAGTCATTCGATTCTCAATCATTGTGCTTCTAGAAGTTTTTCCTGTACCCATTGTATCTTGGAGTAGATCCTTGTTGGTATGATGGACCTGTTGCAGCAAGACATAGGAGGAGAAAAATGACAATTGTTACACATTTATTTTGAGCATGACTTCATCTATGATATCATCATCTTATTCTTAATCACTCACATAATTCACTCTTAAAATAAATGTTCCAAAAGGAGGTTTGTGATGCCCCTGAAGGACCATTTGGCTTCCCCAAAAACCTTTCGGTGAACAGTTCCATTTTCTCTTTAATGTGAAGAACATCTGAATAAGAACTTTTTTCCACTGACCACTATAAATAATGTGCAATGGAAAGCCATCCATGGAGGATATTAAAGGTCTTCATGGAACTAATAGATGCCAGCAGAGAACTTTATTTTTATTTTTTTATTTTAAAGAGTGTAGTGATTAATTTATTTTTGTTACCTGTTATATAGAAATTTATCTGTGGAATGTCAGATGAGAGTTATGCTTTATCTATTATGCTGTTTTAATGATAAAATATCAATTTATAGTGATTCACTGTAAACGGGGCATACATGATGCTTAGCCATACCCTAAAAAACACACCATCCATTTCTATTTGTTTGGTTCTGTCTGATGGATGTGAGCAGTAAAAGCTCATTTATCACACCTCAGAGCAGATACAGATCTTGGGAGAGAAATAATCGTTTACAGCTTCGAGAAACACACATGACTTAGGCTGCGACTAAGGGCATGGATATTTCCTCAAGTGAGTGAGATTGTCTGTGTGAATTAGACCCCGCTTTGACTAATCTAATGAATCCGTCCTGTTTCAATTTTGTTGGCTGGTTTCTTCGTTTGCCTAAGGGCAGAGAGTAAATGATTTGCTGTAATGTGAAGAAAAACATGGCTGGACTGCCACTTAAGCTCCCGTTCTGTTTTGTTCTGTCAATCCCGTTGAAAGCTATAATGACAGGACTGTGCAGGAAAAGCAGACCCCCTCAGCTTTTGTAGAAAGTAGTGTGCATAAATTATAGTGGCTGTTTGTTCCATTAGAAATACACTAATTTCACAGGATTTACTAGAGTATCTAGTAATTTTTCTAATATCTAATCTAGTATCTAATAATTTTTTTTAATGATATACTTTTAAGGTGTTATTTATCTATTCAAAATCAATAATGCCATTCATGCATAAAATTGAAAAAGTAAAAAAAAATTAGTTCAGGTTGTAAAATGTTGATATGACTACCTGCCATATTATAATTGTATGTTATACAGGTATTATAGGATTAAATGAATTGAAACCACAATTTTTTTTTCTAATCTAAAATAGTAAATGATAACTGAAGTAAAACAAATTTGTTATACCTGAATTAAAAAAAGTTTAGTTTAATTTAGCTTAATGCTAAGGAATTATTTCTCATTTTCATTCACCTTGATGTACTGAAATAAACGAAAAATAATTAAATAATAATTAAATCTATAAATTTAAGTAAAAATGCCAAAAAGCAACAAAATTCAATTAAATTCAATTAAATGAAAAAATTAATAAAAACTATAATAATACCTTAATATTAATAACAATGATGCTCCCGATTCCCTACAATTATATTGCTAATTAAAAATTATTATTGTTACTTTGGGGAACAACTTTTTAAAATAAATAAATAACTGCATTTTAAGAATTATAGTCTCCTCTATTCATGGTACAGTGGAAAGTTACTTTTAATGTGATGGTTACATCACATTTTTAATCTGGTATTATCTTTTTCAGCTGTCAGTTTTCAAAGCAATTTGAAACTATTATGAAATCACTAATGATATGACCAGGATTTTTGTAATATTTTTCCTCTTGTTTATGTGGACCCTCTTGTACAGTGTGTCATTGACTATATAATTGTGGGAGATTTTTAACGTCTGCAGTTGTTTCTGACCTTAATTGGAGTATACAACCACCAACTTTGTTTTCCATATAAAAACAGCAGCCATTTATCCAGGGTCTGTGTGATGTGTGTCAGGCCAACCTCAGTCCTAGCTGCACTCCCCCATCCTTCTTTATTAGGACCAAGACCAGCCTCTGGCATCTGCAACATCTTTCCGAGCCTTTACATAAGCACGGCAAACCTGACCAATTTCAGTCACGTCAGACAGCGCTGCCTCTGCGGCCTGTCAGCTTTGCAGAGCGACAGACATAACAAACGGTCTCTGAATCAGTGAATTTATGGGTGATGGGAAACTGGGAGCTTCCATATGGCCTCTGATGAAATGACAAGATTTTATCCACAGGCTTGAGAGGGGGTCAAAATGGTGAAATTATCAGGTATCCAAGAGGGACTTGCCATCTGCTTGACAATTTAATTATCCGTCTGTCTCTCTGTCTTGTTGAGTGATCATTTTGAATAAAATGAGGTGAAATGGATTGTCCTCTTAATGTTAATTATTAGCCAGTTTAATGAGCGCCGTCATATTGATTTAAATTCATGCTATTTTTGAGTGCAGAGATGAGGGTACAAAACAAATTTGGTTTGTAAACACATTTAGAATCTCGTTTAACAAAATGTCAAAGTGTCAGCTGTTATCGAGGAGCAATATCTCTGTAACCACCACACATACGTGGGCAGATGTTTCTTAAATGGAGAGCGTAAGCAGGGTGTAGTGGTCAGTGTGAAGAGTTTAAAGTATACAATCCATCTGTTTTATGAATGTTTTAAAGGACAAGGAAATAAGCAACACACAGGACCGGATGATACTCTGTAGCTTCTCTTTAAAGTTGAAGAGAATAGTGCAATATTGCAGTACTATTAATACTGAAGTCCTCCAGTTTTATTTTCAGTTGTCAATAATTGAGATGTAAGATATGAGTTGCATTTTTATGAAATGAGAGCTTGTTCACAGTGGGATTCAAGAGACACAAAAGAAGTGCCAGCTTCAGATACCTGAATGTTATTCAGCTTCGCTATTGATGACGGTCATTATCAGGAAATAACAGACCTCTGGAACATCGCCACTGACCAATCAGAATCAAGCATTTCAGTGAGTCGTGGAGTGCAGCAGTTGGGTTCTGGAAGTAAAATGCCATGCATTGGTTCCATGGGTTGTTGATTTTTAATGATAACTAATAAACGTTTAAAGGCAGACCAACTGTGAGTTCTGAGGTTGTCTACTGACGGTATACAATATACCATCGCGCAGATGAGCACTGACCTTCGCCTAATCCAACGAAGCACCGGAAAAGATGTAATTGTGTCCCCATTCTCTCAAATCACAACTTAAACGGATAGTTCACCAAAAATGAGAATTCTGTCATTAATTACCCACCCTCATGTTTTTCCAAACCCGTAAGACCTATGTTCATCTTCCAAACACAAATTAAGATTTAAGTTAATTTAAGTTAAATTTTGATGAAATCCAAAAGCTTTCTGTCCCTGCATGGACAGCAATGTAACTACGGTTGCAAAGGTAGTGAGGACATTGTTAAAATAGTCTGTGATATCAGTGGTTCAACTGTAATTTTATGAAGCTACAAGATGTGCAAAAAGAAAACTAAAATAAAGACTTTAACAATTTCTTCTCTTCCATGTTAGTCTTCGTCATGCATTCATGACAGTAACATGTGTGTGTGTGATTCTGGAGCCAGGGCTTGGAGCGGCACTTAAAAGACAGCCATAGATCACTGACAAGCTACGCAATATCGCGTTCATTATCCCAGATGAATCGCCTTCGATAATGGACGCGATATTGCGTAGCTTGTCAGTGATCTATAGCTCTGTCTATTAAGTGCCGCTCCATTTGAAAGCAGGTGATAGCGATTTAGCGCTAATCACGGAACCAGATTTACTGATTAGATGCGCACGATCATATCTTTAGATATATCGCCCAGCCCTAGATGCGCTACGCCTTGTTTGCAAGCAGAGAAATACACATGTATGTGTCATGGTACTGTCGTGAATCGAAGACTGACACGGAAGAGAATAAACTGTTGAATAAAGTCATTATTTTTGTTTTTCTTTGTGTGCAAAATATTCTCGTAGCTTCATGAAATTAAATCGTGTTAGTTCCCTTGCTGTCTGGGTCAGAAAGCTCTCGGATTTCTTCAGAAAATATTAGTTTGTGTTCCGATGATGAACTGAAGGTCTTACAGGTTTTGAATGACACAAGAGTAATTCATTAATGACAGAATTAGATTTTTTGGGGTGGGTGAACTATCCCTTTAAAATGTATTGTTTATATGCAATCAACAACTTTAAAAAGATAGTTTTATATTTCTTCATTGTTTTTATTTGATTGTGATTCTCAATAGTTCTTAGACCACAGGAACCAGATAAGTCCTCTGCACAATCTTAAATTCCTGCAGCATGGAACAACCTGCTGGTTTCGTCTGGCCAGAAGAGAACTGGCTCCCCGACTGAGCCTGGTTTCTCCCAAGGTTTTTTTCTCCATTCTGTAACCAATCGAGTTCTGGTTCCTTGCCGCTGGTCTCCTGTGGCTTGCTTAGTTGGGGACACTTATTTTCCAGCGATATCGTCGACTTGATTGCACAGATATTTAAACTGGGCTTAGCTGGATGATGACATCACTGAATTCAATGATGAACTGCCTTTGTCTGAAAATTTAGTGTTTATTATTGTCCTTTTGCATTGAGACAGTATTTCCCTATTTGATAATGTAAAGCTGCTTTGAGACAATTTGTATTGTTAAAAGTGCTATATAAAGGTGACTTGACTTAGGATTGTAATTAGGAAAAGGTTAAAACCTTTGTTTTTTGTCTGTTTTTCAAAAACCTTTTTTCTTCAAATCAAAGAGTGTACTGTTGTGATTCACATCATAGCTGGTAGGTTGTTTATGACTTATAGAGATTTAATGATGTTTTTTTTTTTTTAATCCCTTTTAGAAAAAAAAATTCAAAAATGTCAGGGTGATATCATTATGAAGAAAAATGCCAAAATAACTGAATGGAAACCTTAAGAGTTTGGCAAAAGTTTTAATATTGCACATTAAACACATGGACTTTTCGTGGACTTTTTAATTTGACATTAGCCCAAGTAAGCCTAACACTGATAAATTGAGTCCAGTAGTTTATTGTGCTTATCTGATGAAGATTTATTTGAACATGTGGCTTTTTCTGCATTATTGTGTTGTTGTTCATTTGATGAAGATTTATTTGAGCACATGGCATTATTGTGTTTGTGCTTATTTGATTAAGATATATTGGATCATATGGTACATTAAGCATTTCACACCTGTCAGATCTGCATGCCACCAAGCTGGAAAGATGTTTATCTTCTTCCTACTAGTACAGAAAAAGAAAATGTTTTTATGCTAGTCCATACACAGAATGGTGCAATGTAGTTTCTGAAGTTTGGCTCATTCCCTATACTCACAGGTGTCTAATGGACTGCATGCTAAATTGATATTTTCTTTCTCTAAAACGAATCTGTATATAAATTATATTCATTGACCTAGAAGCTTTACATTCCGAAGTGAACCTAATGAAAAGAAAAGAGAGATCCCTAAGCTAAAAAATCTCTATTGAGAGTGATTAAAAATCAGATGAAAAGTTAATTTGCTCCCATAGCCTGAAGCTGCTAATTTACTCTGATCCACCAAGGATCTGATCTGCAAATGAATTGTTGTTGAGTGATCTTCAGTCAAAACCTTCTCAACTGGAACCATTTGGAATAAATTTAAACCACGTTCTGTATTTGTTGGTATTCGATTTAAGATTATAGATATTTATCTACTCAGTAATCTTATTAAATGGAGAGAATTTGCCTCAGGTCGTGGCTTCCGTCTTCCATGTATAATTTTGATCAGTGTAAGCTTCATTATGTGTTTCTCTCATTTTCAGGTATTGAATGTCTCGAAGCAAGCAAGAATGATTATGAATGGACATCCCAGATAATAAGCCGATATTGCATAATCATAAAATCCTCAATAGTAACAGGCGCAGGCACAGTTAATACACAGCGGTTTTACCGTCAGAGCAGAAGCGCTCTTATTCCACAGAGAGCTGACATAAAATATTGAAATTCAAAAAGCTCACGACCTACTTCTCTACTATCCTTGATTTTCAAACTGTGATTATCTGAAAACACAAGGGTCTTGTGATGCTTCTTATAATGTCCACCTCCTCATACATTAGTCATGCAGACTGAATTTGTATTCAGTGCATTCAGTAGATTATTTTTAAGGTAATATATTTTCCATTAGTAATTCATAAATGTACTCTGCATCTCGTAATTTCTGTACCTTTGAATTAATCAATAAATGTCTTAAGCGAATATACACTTCTGTTCAAAAGTTTGGTGTCAATAAGAATGTTTCTTTAAAGAAATTAATACTTTTATTCAGCAAGGATGCATCAAATTGATCAAAGTGTCAGTAAAGACATTTATAAAGTTACAAATTCTTTTCTTTTGAACTTTCAAACTATTGCATGGTTGTGTATGCAAGCAGGGTCAAAATTAGCTCGAAAAAGCTTGAAACATGATTGAGTTTGGCCTGTAACTGCAAAATTGCATGGTCTGGATTGAATAATGATAATCTGACCCTCGCTGATGTTTATTGACGTGAGCGATTCAGTTGAAAGACTAAACCTCTTCCTTTAGTGGGAATCTAGGAGCTTTTTATTTTTCCAGGTCTATGCGACAACAAATGGGTGTAATAATCAATGAATCAAGAAGTCTCCAAAAAGAAAATATCCAGATCAAAATCACAGAAAGACAGACAAGACATTGTTGCATGGATAAAAATCTATAATGCGAAATATGCTTCAATGGCCTATATATTTTCCCAGTACACCCACCATTCGGCAGGTGTGGTTAATTTTGGCCTCTGAATGTGACTGGTCTGTCTGCTTCAGGGCGCTTTTTCAGCTCCTGGCCCACATTGCCATAGAGATGAGAGGTGTAAATTGGGAAAGCTGGGGATTAGTGTTGGGTCTGTAAACTGTGAGCAGGCTGCTCCAATGACCCACTGCTCATTCAGTGCCATCACATTTGGCTCCTGTCTGCAAATGTTAGACAGTCACACACTGTAGCAGAGACATGTAGGGGTTTATATTCAAAACGTCCCCCTGACATCTGCTCAGAATTCTGACATAACAGAGTGAGACAAATCTCTTGTTGGACTGCAGCGAATGCTTTACTGCCGCTGTACCACAGACATGTTTCATCGATAGCTTTTGTAGGTCAGTAAATCCCAATTCTGTATCCAACAAAGGATTTATGAGGAAAATGTTCTTAAAGGGATAGTTCATTCCCCCCAAAATGAATATTTTGTCATAGTCATGTCACATCATGTTGTTCCAAATGATTTTCTCTCCTGTGTGCAACACAGAAGCCAAAAAGTCTAAAGGTTTTTCTCCGTAAAATTCACTAGTCACTGGTGTCAAATTTTGTTTTGTCCCCATATAAACAATTGGAAAGTTCTTTAAAATACAGTGTTGTTATTGTTTCAGTAACTGATACTGACATTTATTTTTATTTTTTTTGGTAATTAAACATAAATAATAAAATGTAAAAAGTAATTAAACAAAAAGAAAAATAGAACTAAAATATTAGATTAAAAATACAATATAAATATTAGATTAAAACAAAATGATTGTTGCATTATCAACTAATTAAAACAGAAGTATTTACAATTCTAAGATTAAAACTGAATAAAAAAAGTAATAACAATAAGCTAAATAGAAATACAAAAAAACTAAAGTAAATGACCAGCACATATACACAAACAATATTAGTAAAACATAAATTGTAATAAAAACTCAAAATGTCAAGAATTAAAAAAATATACAAATAAAATAAAAAATATACAAATAAAGCTTAAGTTAAAGTCTGAAAATATTATTTTATATAACACAGAAGAAACCACATGAGAATGAGTGTACTGTATGATGACAGAGAGTTTATTTTTGGCTGAACTGTCGCTTAAAGGATTACCGTGAAACTACAAAACCATTTCCTTCTTTCTATATGTCAGGCTTGTCATCGGTTGCAGACTGGTGCTATTGTTCCTTTGAAGATGGATTGTGAATTTACACACTCAGACACACTGCGGCAGTCCCCATGGTCTAGTGAATGTTTTAGCATCCCACCCACAGGTTGACTGACGGATCTGGAGCACAGAGGATCAATGCACTCTGTCCTGTTTTTGGATGCGGAATTCTGAGCATGTCCTCAGACTAGTTCACGCTTTCACGATGTGTCATAGCTGCTCACTGTTGGGCTTGGAAGCTATTGATCAGTTTAGAATATCTATTACAATCAGTGCTGTTAGAATCCATCATGTACTGGAGACATGGTGTTTCAGTTACATAATCATGTTTACGGTTACAATTATTTATTTCTTTTTTTACATTACAGCCACAGCCCTCGAGCTATGTACATGAACTAGACGAGATTGGTCAGATGTTCTTGCTTTAATGAGATACCATCTGTGCAAGTAATTCACACGATCAATATCACATTTATTTGATTAGTGATCAAGCTGGAAGTGTATTTTATTTCCAGGATAAGATTAGATTTTGAATCTTAGATTATGAGACTTTTGGATCCTAATGTATGTCAGTAACAAGCAGTATATAATATCAGTGTTGCATGTGTTTATATCAGTGTTGCATGTGTTTATGCGTGCGTGCATTCATTGGCAATATTTGATATAATGGAATGTAAGACCGTAGGGATCTGCATAGTTTGTGAGGGTGTGTGTGTTGTGTATGATCAAAGCTGGATTTAATTAACTCTACATTAATTTTTCAGTATGTTTCAAGGGCAATGTTTGTGCTTCTTTCATCTGAATTAAACAAACAAGAAAGGCAGTATTGGAGATCAGCACAATAAAAAGCTTTATGAAATGAGAATGTACTATATATCAGGGCTCATAAGAATAAGAAAATAAGTTTAAGAATATTTCTGCCTGTTTGAAGGGAAAAGATTGAAAATGTTCTGTTGATTGTGTTAAGAACGTAACCAAAATAAATCACAGTCGATTCATCTTTACAAATGGACCTCATATGTGACCCTGGACCACAAAACCACATAGCGCAGGAATATTTGTAGCAGTAGCCAAAATTACATTGTATGGGTCAAAATTATCGATTTTTCTTTTTTGACAAAAAAGATCATGTTCCATGATATTTTGTAAATTTCCTACAATAAAAAATAAATAAATAAAAAAGTAATATGGATTTCTAAGAACTTCATTTGGACAATTTTTAAGTTGATTTTCTTAATAATTTTATTTTATTATTATTATTATTATTATTTTTATCTAGTTTTTCAAATAGTTGTATCTCAGTCAAAAATTGTCCTATCATAACATACCATGAATCAATGGAAAGCTTATTTTTTACTTAGCTTTCAGACTAAATCAATTATTTTTAGCACAGCACGTTGTCTTGTTGCCTCGTTTGGGCTACCTTGTTGAGCGCAGCGGCACTGAGAACATCATATCTCACACACTTTCATTTGTTTTAGTTTCCAAATGTAATAGGATTAGTCCAATGAATCATTTGGTTTGTAATGCGCACCGAACCGAAAGCTTCGTACCGAACGGTTCAATACGAATACGTGTGTCATTACACCCCTAATTTCCACATCATTTTTGGTTATCGTTTTTAGTTGCAGCCTGAAGCCCTGCACATAATTAAGTTCTAGATGTGTCTCATCCAGGTCTTTTTATACAGTATGTCCCGTAGCATGGAAAGGAGTGGCCATAAAACAAATGTAGCTCATACAGTAGATTCAGAAGAGCAAATTAGACTTTAAATATTTAGCTTCTCAGCCACAAAGTGGTGTTTGCCGAGTCAGTTTAGATTTGTTACTAATAGTGTGTACTAGTTTCTCCACTTAAAGTTTCCCTGTTGATATTTTCTCACTTGTAGTCACATCAAGAAGAAGGATTCTATGTTTATCACGTTTGACAGAAAAATCAACATTTATTAATCCTCCCTGCTTGCTATTCCATTATGTATGGGTATTTTGAGATTTATTCACCTGCATTTAAATGCCATTCTATGATACATATAAAATTACACATTACACAGATATCGTGATGTCCCAAAGAGAGTGATTTGGTAAGTGAATGATGAGGTTCTATGGTTTTGGGGTGCGTGCTTGTGTTCACCGCATCGACATGGCTCAGCATGTGCAAACTGGGCAATGAAATTAATAAATAAAAAAATGTGGGACTGAAGTTGTGCCTTGGCACGCTGACCTAAAATCCAGTGAAGACTCGCCATGTTTCCCGTGGGATTAATTCAGTGTGGCATACAGAGTGTAGCGCAGCCTGTAAGGATTATATGTACTGGACTTGGGCTCCCGCTGCCCTACTTTTCATTAAAATATAGAGAGAGAGGGAGATTGCATGAATGCCTGGACAGATGGAGTGGGGGTTTGATTAAACAGTGCACCAAGTAGTGGGAAATGCTACAACTTTCTCTTTTCTCTTTAGATTTTCATTATATTGTTGCATGGATGTTTTATGTGAATGCATGAGGCTGTATTAGTAATCGTGTTTTGTGCTTTTTTTGTTTGACCCGTGGGCTTATAAAGTCTAAGAGGATTGTTTGTTTGCTCTTGTATTTTCCTCCCGGCTTCATCATATTCTCACATTCACAGGATTAAACACAGCAATGGTGCTGTTCCTGAGAGAAATATCTTTGGTTGCCCCTGAGCTGCAGAAGCTGCTGAAATATAAATGAGACACTTAATGGCTGAGGCTGTATCGAGCCGGTGTTTACAGGGATCCCAGGATTTTGTGTCACTGGGATTCTGGCTTCGATCTCAGGAAGTCCTCTTGCCATTTGCCAAATACCGATTCATAAATGCCACGGGGAGTCTGTGTGTCACACTGGATGTGTTTATGTTGCCTTGACTGAGGGCGGCCCATATGCCCTGGCAGGACCCCATATGTGATCATCCCTCAAGACATGAAAAATGCTTGTTTCTTATATACATGAAATTAAACAGCTATACACCGCACTACAGCTTTGGACAGATGGTAGTAGTCTAATTTTTCTAAATATTTAGGGAAAAAAGTTTCCCATCTCCATTCTGAATGTTTCAAGCTATTGGTTTCTGGAATATTCAGATCAAGACCATATAAAAATCTAAATTTGCTAAGTTTTGTGACTTTTAGTTGGAGTTTGTTCACTTTGAGGCTGTCTATAAGTGTGCTCCTTAACACTGGAAAAAAAAGAAAACATTTTAGCAGATATACAGATTTTAAGTTTCTCGGAAAACTGACCAGTAATACTGAAGAATCATCGTGCACTGCATCATTTTTTTTTTGTCCTTTTTTTTTGGCAGGATTTTTTAAATGGCCTTTATAATAATGACAATTATTAAACAAATCATGGATACCCTTAACATCTCAGCCATAGTCAAAAAAATTTCATTCATCAAGTGCCAAATCTGATTAAAAAATCATGGTCATTGGCAAGTGCCAATGTAAAACAGTGTTACTCACCAGTTGGGCGTTTACTTTTTATGAATTTGAACATATCATGGTCTTGGAAAAATGTTATGGCTTGTTATGGCATAGTTGCATAGCTCATTGTGGTGCTGTGTTTTTTTACACACAAGCAGCTCATGATTCACTGTTTCAGTGTCTCGTAATGGCTCAGTTCAGAGGAAATGTCTCTCAACATGAACTCCATCTCTGCAAGTTCTGTGAGTTTGGGACACACATAATTTGCATATTAAAAAACAATGCACATCAACCATCTTTTTCCAAATTTGTAATGAGAATTTTTTTGTAAATCTATTAAATGGAAAGTTCACCCAAAATGAAAATTAGCCCATAATTGACTCACCCTCAAGACATCTTAGGTTTATATATCTTTCATCTTTCAGACAAATCCAATCATATGTTATATTTGAAAAACGTCCTGGCTCATCCAAGCTTTATAATGGCAGTGAGCGGGTGTTATTTCCTGTCTATGCCCGCATCCTACATAATCCAACTGGAACGGTGTTCTCTTGTGAATATGCATACGTCAGTTAGCATAAGTTATTATGCTATAACATTTTAAATATGAATATTTTTCTTACAAAAATGCATTGATTCGCTACAGGATGCCTTTATTCATCCCCTGGAGCCATGTGAGGCACTCTTTATTATGGATGGATGCACTTTATTGGACTTCTTTTGGACTATTGGAAGAGCCAGGATGTTTAAATGTAACTCTGATTGTATTAGTCTAAACAAGAATGTCATATACACATATAATTATCATTTTAAATCTTTGGGTTAAAATTCATAAACAATGAGAAAGTTTTGCCTTTTGCATTATTTTTCCATTTACATTGAGAAATATATTAGTGGATGGATATTGGATATTATTTGTGTATTTTCATTTCCCTTATTTTTATGCTTAGATTAAGATAAAAATATAAAGAAAATCTTTAAAAAAACACGTAATTAAATAACATGTAAATGTGATCTTCTGCCAGTTTTAAAATTAATAGATTTCATCCTGTAGATTTATAATGTTAAGATGCCTAAATTCACATAGTTTTTCATATTTATTTATTTTGACAAACTATTTTAGAATTTTATAATGGCCGCAAGGTGAAAAAAATCACCTGCTTTGTGGTTTCAGCCAGACTTTTATTATCAATGCATTCCTAATTTGTTCATTTGTGTTTTGTTTCCTTAGGCCAGCTTCAAAGCACTTCAACAAATCTTTTGCTCTAAAACCCTCTCTAGAGTCTCATTATGCTGATTTTGGCTGTATGCAGAAACCAGTTATACCTGGCTAAATAATTGAAACTGTCAGATCAGAGTCATGTTTCTGAACTATATTGTCCAATTTGCCATATTGAATAGAAAGGCACCCTCTGTCATCCGGGGCAATTACGAACTAGATGTGAAGGGAAGCAGATGTTAGAACATGGTGTGATCTATCAACTGTGATGGATAACACTTCCAATCTAGTAATGGCCATTTGTAACATTTGATTAACAATAAGAGTAAAAAAAATAGCGAGCTATTACCGCTGTGAAATGGGCAACTGTTATTTTGCATCTCGGTGTGAGTCATCATTCATTTAACATTTAAGCTATCCATTATGCATCATAATTATTGTTAAGAGACTTCTCACAGATGCTCAAACGTGCAGTAAAAGGCTCTTGGCGGCAGCATTGTAAACTTACAGGTTTTTGACATGTATTTCTTTTCAGATGTGTTGATGGACTCCACAACGGCAACGGCAGAGCTGGGCTGGACGATATATCCATCACTGGGGGTGAGCCTCATTGAAATAATTTAGATGATCAGAGCTAGCATAAATGAATAATTCAGCGCGACTCATGTAGTGCAGCAAATAGAAGTTGAATGAATTCAAAAAGAAAATAATTTTTAATGCAATCCATGTCATTTGTCTCATTTCTGCACATTTTTACCTTAGATGTCATAATGTGTCTGTAATGGTGCGAAACCACGAACGAACGTTCCATAAATATGCAAATAGCATGAAAAACAAGTTTTTACTATTATAAACATATTGCTTATTCAAATGTTATTATCTGTGCTTTGGTCCCAGTGGGAAGAGGTGAGTGGCTATGACGAGAAGATGAACACCATCCGCACCTACCAGGTGTGTAACGTCTTCAACGCCAACCAGAACAACTGGGTGCGCACCAAATACATCCAGCGGCGGGGAGCCCAGCGGATCCACGTGGAAATGAAGTTCTCCGTGCGAGACTGCAGCAGCATCCCTAACGTCACTGGCTCTTGCAAGGAGACTTTTAATCTATACTACTTTGAGGCTGACAGGGACGTAGCCACCAAGGTGTATCCCGCATGGATGGAGAACCCTTGGATCAAGGTGGATACCATTGCGGCCGATGAGAGTTTCTCCCAGGTGGACCTGGGCGGTCGTGTGATGAAGATCAACACGGAAGTACGCAGCTTCGGGCCTGTGTCCCGCAAAGGTTTCTTCTTGGCTTTCCAGGACTATGGAGCATGCATGTCACTCATCGCTGTGAAGGTTTTCTATCGCAAATGCCCCCGAGTTATTCGGAATGGGGCCATCTTTGAGGAGACCTTGTCAGGTGCGGAGAGCACCTCTCTGGTCTCTGCCCGGGGCAGTTGTGTACCTAATGGAGAGGAAGTGGATGTTCCCATTAAACTGTACTGCAATGGAGATGGGGAGTGGCTGGTACCTATTGGGCGCTGTGTGTGCAAGGCCGGTTATGAGTCTGTGGACAACGGGACTGTGTGTAGAGGTGAGTTTTGTTTCTTATTCAATGCTACTTAATGAGTATTAGAATAATGTGTTATTTGTTCACCCTCATGATATACCAAACCCATCTTCTGTGATTTTTAAGGGTTTTCTTTTTAAGATCAACAGGCTGTCAAACTCCAAATAGGACAAAAAAATTTAATGAAAGTACTTAATATACTCATGCACTTTATTCTGTGTCTTCTGAAGCTGTATGATTTCTGGTAGACCACAGTATGAATCATTATCATTGTGACTTCAAACCTGTACCATATGCATCCTATTTGAGAGCTGCAGTTAAAGATCTAAAGTGTACATAAAGACAATGTATATAAAGTTTGTGTTGTGTGGCTTTAGGAGCTTATTGCACAAAAATCTTCTAAAAGAAGTAGTTAAGAAATGTGTTCTCATATTCTCAATTAAAAAAAAAATATTCTTGATGACAGAAAATATTGTTATAATTCTGATTAACTGGCATGATGGAAGTTTAGCACTTGGTTTTACTTTTTTTTTTTATATTGTTTTCAGGAATTCTTATTAAAACTGAAAAGGGATAGTTCACCCAAAAATGAAAATTCTGTCACTTATTACTTGCCCTCGTACTGTTCCAAACCCATAAGACCTTGTTCAAGCGAGACTCACTACATTACTGTGTCTTGACCATGGTAGTACCCTTGCTGTTTATGGAGGTGCAGAAAGCTTTCGGATTTCATCAAAAATAGACAAAACCAATAAAACCCATTACATTGAGGCATTTGTTGCATCCAGTGGGGACATGATTATAATGACTTATACTATCTTTTTACGTTTTGCTTTGCGTATCGCACTGTGTAAATATAAAACCATGTCTTCATTTGTGATCTGAGAAACGACAAACAACAAGCACTTCTCTACACTGCTCAAAACTAACGTTTGAATCATCAGTGGTAAATTCTGTAAATATAAAAAATTTACTACAGGCTGTGAGTCAGAAGTGCCAGACTATCCTTGCAAAGTTGGAACTGCCCCACTTTATAGAACAGCCTTAATGCACAGACCCATTGTAGGCTAGTCTGCAGGTTCAAGAAACAGACCTCCATAAACGCACTGCGGATTCGAAGAAGGAGCAGCTGTCCAGCTTGCGGCAACCACATGCGATGACCCCTGGGTGGACTCCGCTTTGTCCATGGTGAAAGCCGATCCAGCGATCCACAGAGCGAAGTTGATGTATTTCCTCAGTGACCAGCATGGATCAGCTGTAGACATGACAAAGCGGATATCGTCCTCTTTTGGAAGGCCAAACAAAGTAGTTTTAATTTTCACAACAAAACACGTCTCATGGCAGCAGCAGCAACAGCGAGAATAAAAGTTATGCTTCTTTTTTTGCATGAACATTTGGGCAGCGTTATGCAAATCTTCCAACACAGTGATGTAGACATGTGAGGGCGTGTTTAAACGAGGCATTTTAGGAGGGACGTGGACAATTCTTAACTTTTATAAAGAATATCTGTTCGAATTTGAGACTTTAGTCTTTACAACTTTACAGATCTTCTTTATGCACCAAGACGTTTTTACACTCCGAAGAGAAAGGAAGATTTGAAATCGCATCATATGACCCCTTTAAAAAATTTTATATTCTTAACGTAGTTTTAATTTATGCTAACTTATTCTTACCAGAAATTTAAAAAGTTGACTCGGTTAATAGTTTTGTTAATCCGTCTCAGAAGATATGAAATATTAAGTCATTTTGGCTTTATAGAACTTTGTATTTCCTTTTGGACAGCACCAGATCTCGATCTTTTAAAGCTATTTTTGTGACTAATGAATATAGCATCAAATTGAGAGTCTGAAACAACATTAAGCCGGATAATTAATAATTGAAAATCAATTTCATTTTTGGATGAGTTTCTTTAAAGTCTGCCAATCTGATCCCTGTCTGTTCTGGTTTGGTTTTAATGGCACACTAAAAAGTGAAACTGTTGTTGTTATTTGGGGAACAATTTCCAGCAGATCTGACCCTATGAAAGGACGTTCGTTGGTGTAACTGAATGTTGTCAGATTGATTTAGACGTTACCACATGAAGCACATTTTTAGGTAGCCTGACAAAACAATTTTTTTTACAGTTCCGGATGCCAGCAATGATAAATAAATAATGAACAGCCTCAGCTTCAGCCTCAGATTTCTGCACAATGAAAAAGAGATACATTGCCAAATTAAGAAAAAGCCTGCATGCAGATTTACAGTCATTTCACGCAATGACAGAAAAGGGCGACTTAATGTCCTTCCTGAATGCACGCACACGTAACGTTTCAGAGTCTTACTATTGAAAGATGCCCTGCAGGTACAAAACATTCACTAGCCTTATCCTTATGAAAGCCAGCTGAAAGACACTGGGCCATTGTGTCCTCCGGCCTGTGTCTGCATGTGCAGTGGTTTTCTTACAGTGTTCTTTCAAACGAACTGTGCACATGCGCATGCACACAAGCACTGACCCTTAAAACTGTTTTTATAACATGAGATTTTGCCGTTATTCTTGGATTACTCAACAAGAAAGTAGCTCTCTGTGTCTGAGAACAAGGGAGCCGTAATGAATAGAAATCCTCCAGTCAGTTGTAACGCTGCATTGATAGGTTGGAATGAATAGAGGGATTTGGGTAGAAAAAGGTGTTTTTTTTTTCGCCCTCACTCAGCACTCGGCAGATATGATTACATTCAAGGAGTGCAGGGCGGCGATGAGGGAACGATTTTGGCAGGGTTCTCCCGGGTACTGTTGACAGAATCTAAATTACTAATATCCCCCCATCTGGAGCAGCTGATGGATGGAAATCGGCAATATCCTGGGCGAGCACAAGGCAGACCGTCTCTTTTATTTCCCCTGGTGTTAATCCTCCTCGCTGCCACCACTTTAATGACACTCCTAATTGACTAATTTGGAGTGCGCGGGGGAAGCTGGGTGGACGCTTTGACGCTGCTCTCCCTGGCGAGTCCATTCAGAAATCAAGCACAACTAATGAATCCCCCTGTGGTTGTTAACCAAGGGCTGCATGTAGACAAATGGATTTATGAGTTCCATTTTCTGTCTCTAAAGGAAATATGCAGTAGCAGTACTCATTAAAGCCAAGTAGAGACATAATGGTCTAATTGATAAAGCTAAGCTTGACGTGTAATTCTCTTATACTGTAATGTAACTGGAACAATGGCACAGCACTGCATGCTTCAGGTCAATGGAACTTCAAAAGCCCTACGTGAGTGGTTTCATCTCAGTGGCTGTGTGTTTTTAGAGCCTTCCAGTGCTCAACAATAAGGATTTTGTCTGCTGGCTTAGTTGGACTCAGGCTAGTAGTTTTGTACTTGCCTTGCCAATATTTCTTTTGGCTCCTCCTCATAAAATTACCATTTTAGTTGTTTTTTTTTAATAATTGGTTTTGTTTTGTTTTCTTAATAAAATTAATAATTATAAACCAAATGCATCTTCATTACAATAAAGTATTTTCTTTTGACTTTTGTTAGTTAAGCTATTAGTTAAAAATGTAAGTACTTTTTTCTATTAAATAAATAATGAGCATATTTTATTAAATGTTGTATTATTATTTTATTGCATTTGTTAAATTTGCAATATTTATTTTGCAAATAAATAAATACATTTTAAATAAATTAGCAATATTATATTTGTTGTTTGTTATTTTTTTACTTTTATCTAATGCTGGCCCCAATATATACAATTATTTGTATCTGATGTGTTTTATTTTATTTTATTTTATTTTATAAAATGTGCTAATGAAATTAAAACATTTTAATTACATAAAATACATTTGTATGGAATATAATATATATATAGATAATATTACATTTATTATTAATATTACATATTTAGATTTTTTTAATTAAATTTATTAATTATATATATATATATATATATATATATATATATATATATATATATATATATATATATATATATATATATATATATATATATATATATATATATATATAATATTTCAATAAAGGTTTTAAACTACAACATTCAACAACATTGAATAGTTTTCAAGCAGGAATAGCTGTAAATTATACTGACCCAAAACTCTCTCACACTGGCCTTAGGCTATCGGGCTATTCTCATTGCTGAGCCCTGTCAAATATTTAGCCTATTGAAACATGACTAACCATCCTTATGAAAGGAAGTACGGGAACAGCTTGTGAAATAGCATTTATATGTGTCTTGTGCCAGGAACGCCTCTCATCTCCATAGCCAAGAGCTGAAACTCACCCACACCTCTAATAATTATAGTGGTAGCACTAATTCAGTTAATCCAGCTGACATTCTGACCCTCTCTGTCCTTCTCTGGAGATCATCTTCAGTCTCCTCGCTATCATTCAGTTGTGGTTTGTGATGGCTATTATTGACTGGCTTTCTAGATTGCATTACATTAGTAATTACATAGACCTTAAAGTACAGTCTCTGCTTGTTTTAACGTTTAATGATTATAAATAGCTAAATTCAGCCGGACAGTGTTGGCCACAGATGAATAACCTCTACTGTAAGGAGCTGGACTGTGGCCAATCCCTCAAGCCAAACCAGCGTGGGTCTCCAAACAAGATGAATGTTGGCAGATTTTGCTTATATTGTGTTATGACCAATCAATACATTCCTCCACGGACAGCTGCAATGTGCATTTGTTTTAGTATGTTGACCTTTCAATTAGAAGTAATGGTTTTGTTATCTTGTTATCTTTGAATATGAAATGTTATTATCTAGGGGAGCACCTTAGGCCTAAACCTCAGTTATTTAACTGATTTGTTAGAGTAAGCTCAAAGCTAAAAGCTTGCAGGAAATCAAGGCTGTGTATTCTTAATTATGTAAATGCAATGTGTCACATCCGCTAAATCCAATAATAAGTGTCTGCTGGAATGTTGTATCTATCTTTTAATCTTTCACGGTCACTGTTGAGGGCCACTCAGTGACCTTTGTGCAATGCTGCCGCTGTTTAAAAGCTCTAGTTTCATGTATTTACGCCGGATAATGTGTTCAGATGGGCACTATAGATCATAATGTACCAACACTCTCTGTTTTCAGCACGTCGGGGTCACAAAGTCTGTCTGATCCTCAATTTTACCTCAACCTTCATGACTGTACATATTTTCCTGACATATAGAGAGAGTTTCTGACTAATTGTGAGTATCCTGACTTGGACACAAATGACTCTTATGAGCTAGTTCTTTCTAATGAATGAAAACATACCGTGTTGGCTCTCATAAGACAGTTCTGGTTAAATAATCAGGTTATTTGTAGATACTTTAACAACTTAAACACATTTCATTTTAGTTATTTCCCAAGGCAGCATTTCTAATTTGCATTAAAAAAATCTGTATTTTTGTTTTATTTTCATCTAAAAAATATATTTAAATGTTTTAGCAAAACTGAATGAAAGTAAGGATATCATTATGGATGCCCAGGCCAACAGTGCAATAGATCACCTGGACTTCTTCAATGTCATCACATTCGAAATGGTTCTAGAATATCAGGCATATGACACATTCACCATGGCACAGGGTATTGTATATGTCTGGATGTAATTATATATGGCAGCCAGTGAGAATGCATTGTGGGTGTGGGGTCTGGAAAGCCCCTAGATGAACCGTGTTATTGGGCATGGCAGTAAAGAAGGGTGCTGGAGCTTGTCTCCTGAACTGACTTTATCAGGTACAGCTCTCTAATCCAATCTCAGCAGCACATTGCTGCAGGGAGGTCGTCTGCTACCTTATTTGTTCCTGTGACACAGGATGTATTTCAATTTGTTTCGCCGCAGCACTGGACGTAAAAGGACTGCAGTCGAGCTATAAGGCAACCAAATCAGATAGGTATTTGTCCATGTAGAGGAAAACCACACACATATAGGCCTAATACCTGCATATTTTATTTGCACACTGACAGATGCTATAGATGTGCCTCTTGCTTGACCTTGGGTTGCAGGGTTATCTAGATATTAAATCAAAAGCTTTAGTCTTAAAAAAAAATAGATCTCATTCTTCTGAAGAAGGCTAAGTGGTCATTCAGTGCAAGTTCATTAATCCACAGCTTTTGTTTTCTGTCATGTACAGTAGTGGATTATTGAGGATTTGTTTAGATTGCTTCCTCATTCTGTATCTCACAAAACATGGATATTATTGAACTGACTGACCATTTCCATTTTTATTTAGCGATGAATGCACATGATGTGTTTTTATTGTGTGGAATAGTTGCCGCCGTGACCATTACACCTCAGTTGTGTATTATTTTGGAATAATTCAATGGACTTCAGTCCATTGTTCCACTTATTCTACCATTACAACACTACAAGACATTGTTCAGATCTTGTATTTCAAGAGATTTAGCAGTTTGTCCTTAAATGTTCTTGTGTAGGATTAATTTCTTACGCTTCCTTTGCTAATTCCAAAACAATATTTTAGACGTAGTAACAGTGGCTTGAACCATTGATACTAGCAGACTAATGCAGTTATTAAGCTCAAGCAGAGAGATTAGGCATGTGTTTGTTTCTCGACAGAGTTCAGCAAAAGCATTTATACTAATAGTAAAAATTTGAGTTCATATGCTTCAAAAACATTGACGTTATTACCTATAGTGAGACATTATATGTAGCATAAACTATTGTATTTACTGATAAAATCATCAGAGCAGTACTGACAACACGTTTCAGCACACACATAATAGAAACATGGGAGATTGTATGGGAGAGAGAGAGTGAGACAGCAAGTATGTGCTTTCCTTGAAAATAATTGCACACCTTACAACGTTCAGATTCCAGCATTTGACAGCCTTGTAAAATCTATGTAAACCATGAGTTTCAAGGCTTGACGCATGCATTATGACTATGTTTAAGTAATGCTTAGACTGTTATCTTTTATCTGAAAGTTCGGTGGTTGCAGGTAATACCAAAGTTTAATTTCCATGACTTCACATCCTGTTTGAACTGTGAAGGCCTCTTAGTACATGGCACATCTCATGGGACATTGCAGTGTATATATTTGTGGAAAGTGCCATATACTGTACCTTCTGAAAATGTTATGGTTGACTCAAAATGTACTGAAAAAGATTTAGTACCAACCTGTCTTTTAGTCTGTTTCTGTTCATTTATTATTATTTATTGTTAAAACTTTGCGTTGACATGGAAATCAACAGAGCTGTCTTGAATCATTTCAGAGTTTATAACATTATCGTTTCCAAATATACGTGTGCTTACTGGGTTTTGTAAATGTGGTTCGATTTTTATGATGCAACTGACTGAAAATGTTTTGTGGTGTATATGTCACTCTCTTGTTTGTCAGTAGCTTATGTCAGCATTCAGCGCGGTTTGTTTAAAGGCTTTCAAGGCAGTGCTTTGCCTGTATTGGACTGTGCGTTGAAGCACACTGTTTTTCAGCTGACCTTTGTGTCTGAAGATGTTAGGCTTACGATAAGGGCAAGTCAGAATTTAAGCTCTCCGAGTGTGTTGCTTGTTGAATTAAAGTCAAAAGGTTGTCATAAAAAATTTAGTTTTTTGACAGCTGTTTTTTTTATGGTGTATACCATTCAGTACTAATACTAAACTTACCTTTAAACGCGAATACAAATTGTCGACAATCAGTTCCTGTTCCTTCTGAGAGAATTGAAAACCTGCATGGAGATAAAAGATGAAGCTTCAGTGGAGCACAGTGTTAATCAATGCTGAGAGCTGGATGTCCACACTGGATCTGCCTGCTCCTCGTCTCTTTGATGGGAAGCAGGTGTCCTGTTGTCATCGATGAGTGGCTCATTGATCAAAGGCCCTTCAGGAGTCCAGTGCACATCCATCAGACTCCAGCGGCCAGGCAATGTCACCGAAACAAGGACTGTCAGTGCCTCTTCTCCTCGCACAAAACACTTCACTGGCCAGGCAGTGTTCCCCTTTTTAAGTAAATTCCATATTACAATTTGCCATTAGTGCAATGTCAAATTTATGATTTAATTATTAAATGTTCTTTAACATTTTTAGAGTTAAATGCATATCATGATAGAGTTTTAAGTGTAGTTTATTGTGAATCAAGGCATTCTGAGACAGAAATATCATATGTGACCCTGAACCATAATACCTGTCATTAGGGTCAATTTTTAGAAATTGGGATTTATACAAATCATAAATATATAAAACATATCTGAATGCATAAGCTATCCATTGATGTACAGTTTGTTAGGATAAGACAATATTTTAAGAGTGTGGTTCCAAAACGCGATAAATACCATAAAAAAAAAAAAAGTGCCAAAATCAGTATTGTATCTGGTCGGTATTTTCTCTCATGTTTTCTCCCTTTTTTTCCAAACCGCGACAAATGCCAGTCTCCCCTCTTTGTGATATATCCCCTCAACCGATCACAGTGCACCATTCCACGCACTTTAGACAGTAATGACGGCACTCTGAATACACCCAGCATCCTAGTTTTCCTCATCTAATTTGTACTTTGTGATCAACAAACAAGGGCTACATGATAAATCGCATGTGATTGTCATGCGCATCTCGCCAGTAAAGCTGGTTCTTTGATAAATCATCACTGCATGCTTTCGGATGGAGCAACATTTAATACACAGAGCTGTACATCACTGACAAGTAATGCAATATCACGTTCATAATCGCAGATGAGTCGCATTCGATTATGAACAAGATATTGCGTAGCTTGTCAGTGTAAGGCTTTCTATTAATGCCATTATTGTTTTTGTTAATACAGCGTATAGCATTAGTCAACTAAATGAATGTAACATGGCAAAGATGAATGCACTTTTGGTAGCTAACTGAATGTAAGGCATATGTCATTCTGGATTTTCTGTGGTTTAATGTGATGTTGTTGTTCATGTTCTTGTTCGTGATGAAATGTACTTTTATTGTTGTAATTAATTTATAGCATTAACAAGATGATCTGTTGAATTCATTTTGGGAGCGAAGACTGATTGAATGTAATTTTAGACCAGGGCCTGTGTACAAGATTAGTATTGGCCAAGTTCAGAGCCTGTCATATTTGGATCAGCTAACTATGTTGAAAAAAAACTTTTATATTGAATCAATGAAAAAAAAGAAACGTGTCATGGATTTATTGCATTATGGGAATTTTATTTTATAATAACTCTTTGAAAATCAAAATCTGGATTAGAATTTTTTATATTATTATAATCTAAAGATGCTATGTGAAAGTTTGAAACAGAAAATAGTGTTTTTCATCTTGCCACTTTCTTGGTAAAAAGAAAAATCAAATTTTTACTTAAATTGATCAAAATTGATTTATTGAGTTTTGGAACCAAACTCTTGATTTGGCCGAGATACAAGTAGGCTATTTTAAAATCTGAAATCTGAGGGTGCAAAAAAACAAACTGAGAAATACACCTTTGAAGTTGTCCAAATTAAACCCTTAGCAATGCATATTACTAAGCAAAAATTAATTTGTGATATATTTATGGTAGGAAATTTACAAAATCTTATAAATCTTAATGATCTTTAATTAATATCCTAATAATTTTATGACACTTGCAGTGTAATGACAGCAAGTGAAGTAGGAGAGAGAGAAGGGATAGGATCGGGAATGGTCCACGAGCCAGGATTCAAACTTGGAACATCCACAGCATGGTGCTGAATGTGGGAGCGCTGCCCACAAGGCCATCAGTGACAACTAATATTTATATTTAATTGAAAGTCATACTGGAATTGGTTTAAAACAGTGGGAATGTGACTTATAAAAACTCCAAAACTTAAAACAGGCTGGACTTCGTCATTTCTGTTCACACATTGGCACACCTGCTTAAATGACTGACAAAAGACCTATGCGGGGGGCACAGAGAAATAGGGCAAGTGAGGTCTCTGTTGTGCAGCTGTGAAATGGGGCTGAATCCCAGACTCAGCCAATGGCAGTCTGATTGGAACGGGCTGCTGTTGAAATGGGATTTTATCCATTTTTCTTCTTTCTTTTTCGTCTGTCTTCTCAACCAGCAATTTCCAAAAAAAGGATTTATTGTAAAATCAAACACCAGCTTTCTGAACCTGTTTAGTAAAGACATTAGCATTAAAAAATGAGCTTTATGTAGTTGTCATTTGTATGTGGGTGGTTGACATTTAGGGATGATTATTTAGGGAGGGAATGTAGAGTATAAGACAAGAAAATTACATAGTTTGAACATACCCGCGGCTACTTAGAAAAGTGTGATAATTGGATTTTTTCATTTTTTTTTTAACTAAGGTGGCTTGTTTTAACAGCAGGACATAAGTAAAAACTAACTTTTTGAAGGACATATGGAAAGAAACCACACATATATTGTTGGGAACTGTTTTATTGATTGTGTTCTAAAAACTGCTTTAAGGTCATAATGGCTTACAAAGTGTAGGAAGCAACTATTGAAAACCTATATTATTTCTCCATCAATTGAAATTGATGGCACACATATAGGGCCGTTATGGCCCTAATAATTGACATGCACCAGAAGCTATATTGCAACATGTTTCCTACAGTTTGCATACCTAGCATACTGGTAGCATACACAATGACACATAGCCACATTGCTTTTAAGATAACTTTGACCAAAAACATTAATGCATGTTCGTGCCTGAAGACTGACCATAGATCTGTTGCTCTAAAAATAGACAGTGTCATGAAAAAGTTACAAGGCAAAAGTCTCCTCCTCGCTTCCAACGTCCTTCAGAGATGTTATCTGTTCATCCTGGCTGAGGAAGGACTGCTTCCCCATAAAAAGAAATACAGTATATACAAATTAGGGATAAACCCAAATGAAAATTCTTGGCTGAAGCTGAAATCGAACAAAATGAAACACTGGGCCGAAGACCGGTTTTTAGAGCCCCCCATGTATTTTGCGAAAAATAAATTCACCATTGCATAAATTAAATGGCCAAAATTTGCTTTTTACTGTTTTGTCTTGCTTCTCAAATAAAAAATCGATTTAAAAAACATTTTTTTTTAACATTTATAGCAGACATTATACCAACAAAGCACAATTTAGCTTAAAATTAATAAGTTGGTAAAATAATATTGTTTGACCATCAGACCCCCTTCTTGAATCAGGCATGTATTTTTACCAATACGAATAAAAGCAGCCTAGCTGAGCAGAAGAGACTTCATTTAAAACATTAGAAAATTTGTACACTACCTGTGTATGTTATAATAAATGCATAAACAGCGGTCGTAAGTATAATTATCATTATTATTGTAACAAAAAATATGATGTCACATTACATTGTAATTGGTATTTTTGGGCTAAATCATTTTCACCTAACATAGTTATACTATGCATAATCCTCAATATTTTTATGCCTTTGCGAATTATTTTATCCAAAGCAACTTGCATTGCATTCAAGGTACATTGTCAACATCATTCATTTTATTCATTGTCTGTTTCTACACACAAATTAAGGATTCAACATTATTAATAATATTATAATTAATCATTTGTAATTAATTATTTTTGCCTTTAAAATGTTGTTATGATTAGGATTATTATAAAAATGATGTTGCTCAGTATTTTAATTGTAAAATATTATTAACACCAACAACAACAATAATAATGATTATAATAAATATAATAATAATCAGCTTTGACTTTACATGCTGACCCAAGGGGAGAAAGAAACAGTGTTTTGATTAATGTATATTTAACCTCTTAGTGTCTTTTTGTATAGACAAAGGACAGGATTAGCATTATTGACTTGTTGCAAACAATTAAGAGGTTTAGCGAGCTGCCACCCTAAATTGATTTATTACTCTGGACCGTTGTTTCGATAAAGCTGTTTACTTGTGTGAGGCGTATTTACCTTTGTAATTCGAACAAGTTTTTTATTAAGCCTCTGGATAACCATCTGAATGCTTACTCAATCCATATAAAAGATCTGCGATTGAAATGCACCATCTGAAACACTCATCGCTATCGGATCAGCTTCATTGTTCACTGCTGCCATGCGATTTCTGCTAGCTCTGTCCCCAGCAGTGCCACTGAGTGACATATTCAGATAGGGTCGACAACCTCACAAAAGGAACATAGAGCATCTCAGATGCATGGTGTTGACACCACACAGTAAGATCTGGTCCGGGGGTGTCATAATGTCACATAAAAGAGCTTGTTCTATGAATATGGGGGTCTTTGTCTCAGGTAGAAGTTAGCAGATGGAGCTGACACCATTAATATTTACAACTCTAAATGAAATGAATACATTTGGACTGTCAGTCACGGCACAATGGAGGCAGTCAGCAGAAAAAAGCTCCCTGGAGAGCCGAGTCTGAGGCGTCTGTGAGCACTGAAATATTAACACCAAATAATATGAATGAATAAAACAAAATCACTCTCTGAGGGAAATAGCATTGCAGGTAAACTGGGAGTGTTAAGGATTTACACACTGAGGATTTACGCACTGAGCCTTGAAAATGTAAATATGTCTTTGCATTTGTAGTATAGTAGAGCTCTATACATGAAGAGTGTGATTAAGATCAATATTCCGGGAGGTAACAAACCTTGGAACAAGCCTGAAAGCTTTTTGTGTCCCTCTACTTCCTACATTTATCAGTGACGCATGCAAAGAGCTGATGTGTACAAAATTGTGTAAATTGGATCAAAAAAATAAAGCTCACAAAGAAAATCAGTCCACGCTGGCACTTCTGAGTGCTTCTATATTGCAGTCACAATGAAGCAATCGAGGTGTGTTTTTGTCTGTGGATTGGAAGTGACCATGTCAATGCTTACAGTATGACAGAAAATGCTTTATTTAGGATAATATGGTTGTTTGATTTCCAGCCTGGTGTTCATATATAGGCTAATGTTATTTATAAGTTTGAATGTGAAAAGGTGCAATATGAATGTATCAACATTAAACCGTACTGGCAGCATCTAAACCCTGAGAGTGTTTACATGTGTGCAAAAATATTTATGAATAATTTATATTAAATATACCTGATCCATAATAATTAATAATTTTGAATCAAAATTTTGTATGTGTGTTTTTGCAAAAAGTATTGTGCTCACCAAGGTTGCATTTATTTGATCAAAAATACAGTGAAACTGTAATGTTGTCAAATATTACGGTTTAAAATTACTTTTTAATGTAAATTATGCTGGTGATGACACAGCTGAATTCTGTCAGAAAGAAAAGTCAGAAATCTGGTCTTCAGAGTTATTTGCAGTTATTAAGTTTTTATTAATTTATTTATTTTTAATGTAATTTATGATGACAAAACTGGATTTTCAGGAGGCATTATACCAGAATTCAGTGTCACAAGATCCTTCAGAAATCATTCTACTATGCTGATTTTGTTTCCAGTTATATGAATGGAAAGTTCAAAATAACTAGATTTATATGACATCAAGAAACGACTAAAACACATCTGATCCATCTTTATTTGACCCTCTAAATCTAGAACTTTCTGTTTTAATTCAACTTTATCTATTTATCCCCTTTTTTTTTATTTTTTTTATTTATAAACCGGTACAGTATAACAAAAAGACACTAGCTTTCTATTTTTCATATCATGTCTACTTGTTTTTCATTGCGTGTGTATGTATGTGTGTGTATGTGTTTAATTATATATATAATTTTGTATAAAAGCGTCTGCTAAATGACAAAATATAAATGTAAATATGAAATGGCAATCTTTTGTAACATCTTTTTATAAAAAAAGTCTTCACTGTTACTTTTGATTCAATTCAATGCATCTTTGCAGTCAATTGTTTCTTTCTTAATTTAATTTATTAACACCAAACTTTTCAATGGTAGTGTATCACATTTTCCATATATGTTTTCAGCATTCATAAAATAAGAAATGTTTCTTGGGCAGCAAATCAGCATATTAAAGATTTCTAAATCTTGTGACACTGAATTCTTGTGTAATGGCTGCCAAAAATTCAGCTTAGTCATCATAAATTACGTTTTTACAATAAATATTTTAAAATTTAATATTTGACATAATTACAGTTTTACTGTATTTTTTATTAAATAAACCTTGTTGAGCACAATACTTTTTTCAAACACACACACATACACAATCACATTATTCAGAATTATACATTATTATTAATCGGGTATATTTAATATAAATGATTTATAAATTATTGTAAATATAAATTGTGTTAGTCTTTCACATTTCACAATATTATTTTCACAGTTTTTACAATTTTTTAATCAAATAGGCTATACAGGATTGGTGACTATAAGAGATTTTCAGAGCTGTTTATCTTTTAATGTATGTACAAAAATATATGTGTTCTAAAACACTTCACACACAAATACTTATTAATACAATTATGTCGACATTTTATATTTTTGCAAAAAATGAGTAAGGCCCCTTCTCATTTAAATCCAACTCAGACTAGTGAGTGTTTAATGTTGTGGCCAGAACACATTTTCCATAGACAAAAAAAAAAAAAATCTGTTTTGTTATTTAAATGAGCCTGTCAGTATTTTAAGGATTTGTTTTCTTCCCTCTGGACTGTACACCCTAAATGTCCTTCAACTCAGTCTGGCCGTGGCCCATAATTATTCAGATTCCAGACATTAGTGATGATAAAGGCATGAAAGAGAATGTTAATGACTTTACTCTCTAGAGCTTCCTTTGCTTTATTCTTGTATTTTATGTTCAGATCTCTCAAGCATGTGTCTTGGCCAGTCGCCCCTCGGATTTCACGACTAGTTTGGGCGCTGCTTAGCCATGTTGGCTCTTTGGGAATGCTGGGGCTGGATTCCTGTCTTAGTGCCTCCCAGACTCCATCCTGTCCTGCTGGGTAATCCCGGCCTTCTCATAAGAATTCAAGATTAATCTGAATCTTCTGCTGAAAGCCTGGTTGAGTTCCCTCACACATTGATGGGAATTAATGACCTTGACTGAGGATGAAAACAAGATGGTGGTGTGAGCTAATACATGCAACAGCTGTTGTCATTGTTCTGTAGGAATGTACAGTACTAGACTTCAGTGACTTCAGTGTAATAAGGAGCTCTAAGTGCATTAGTGTTCAACTTGCTCAAGCTGTTGTCTTGACATTTTATGAAGACATATGCTTTTGGACATATGTTTGACATATGCACTTGCGAATTTCTAGACCAAACATAGCAGATCACTCTGCAAAACATTTTCCATTACCCTTTAAATTGCGCAAATTGAAATTTCGAATTGAAAATGCACCTAATGGAAATGCGTCAATTTCGCAAAAACTCAAACGCAAATATAAAAAAAAGTTACCTCGCTCGCATGAGGTGGTTTTTCAGGCAATTTGTTTTGCACAAATATTTAATGGAAATGCGCCTAGTGAAATATTTAAACATCTTTAAAACATGATAAACTAACCGGGGAACAAAGAGAACAAAATATTAAGACCCCTTTGCATTTTGTTAAACATAATTTATTTGAAATGCAAAAAATGGTTAGATTTATTAAAAAAAGAAAGTTACCAATGACGTGAGGGGAAAAAATAATTTAAGATATATGATAAATATTTTGTTTTAAAGTGGTTTTGATATTTTTAAAGTAGAATAAGATCTTTACTTTAAAGGATCAGTCCACCAAAAATGAACATTTGCTGATGTAGATGAGTATGTTTCTTCATTAGAACAAAATTGGAGAAATTTATTATTTTTTGTAAATTTATTGCATCACCAAATGTATCCTTTACAGTGAATGGGTGCCATCAGAATGAGAGTCCAAAGAGCTGATAAAGCTTGGTTAAATTAGTGCTCCAGTATTGCTGCCCACGGAATTTTGTTTAAAATAAATTTTTGTGCAGTTCCCATTCAGCTGCACAGCATCAATTCATCAAATGATGATTATTATAAGAGCATCATAACTGGGAATATATCCAGAAGTAAAGTGTAGACCTAGCACATTTTGAGGTTTTAAGAGCCAGCTGAGGTATTTCTGCAACTCAGCACTCAGAACTGTCTGCAAAATGTGGTGTTTTGACATAGAAAACATCAAGCTTTTGGGCATGTTTGACGTTACTTTTTCATAATTCATTTACTGTATAGGGTGCAACAAAACAAACAGCATGTGCAAATAAAAGATTATTTTAGTAGTTGTAATTGATTTTTGGCAGACTTCCTGCTATGCTAAGTGTTAACAAGCTTCTAGAAGCATCAGTTGAGGCTCACTGTGGAGATTGTTTATACATTCTTGAGATGAGCTCTTAGTTGTGTTTACTGACGGCTGGTAGCTGTTCTGCTCCAGCTCATCACATGCTGTCTGACTGTTTGTGACCGTACCGTCACTGGGACGATATTTCAGGTTCCTGCTGTGAGAGGCACTTAAAATACGAGATTATGTAGTCATTTTATTCTTGTTTGTTTATTTTTTGCTGAATGTATGTTCAGGACACAGTCTACATAAAATGTGTGACACAGTAAACTTTAATGCATTTACCAAGTTTTCCCCCAATTCTTTCTAATGAATAAATCTAAAATTGGAAAAGTGTGGAAAAATAACCTTTCAGTGATCAGTCCTTCTTTGTTTAAAAAAACATTATAATAATTTAAATAACATTTTTCTACTGTAAAGATAATTTTTCATGATAGAATGATTAAAGGTTCTTCATGGAACCATCACTGCCAATAAAGAACCTTTTTATTAATTATATTTTTAACAGTGTACAGTTCAAAAGTTTTGAAAGTTTTGAAAGTTTTGACACTTTTTTTCATGGATGGGTGCTTTTTATTTAACTCCTTTTGGACCGATGCATGCAACACCCGCTGAGTGGCATTAAACAGCTTGAAAGATCTGAGAAAATTTTTAATATAACTCAGACTGGATTCGTTTGAAAGAAAAAAGTTATATACACCCAGGAGATGCCCCTGGGGTGAGTAAAAAGCAACATAATTTCAATTTTTGGGTAAGCTAACCCTTTAATGTAGAGTAACTGTTAGCTTAGCTCACTACATTTTCCAAGTAGCTTGCCCAACATTGCATAAAACATATCTGAATGAAAGAGCAGGACGAGCTAAATGAGACGCAGATTCACTCTCTGCCAGACAAGCTAAATGAGGCGGAGCTTATGAACAGCAGTGATACAGTGTTTCCTGGGTTACCACTGTAAACAAAGTAGAGCTGCGCTTATGAAAACTACTTTAGTATGCATCGTTCAGAGGCAAGATGAAAAATAACATACCGTGTAAACTTTTCCAAAGACAATCACTTCCCCTCAGAGATATATTCATATAAACTACCACTCCAAT
The DNA here is from genome assembly GCF_003368295.1 of Carassius auratus. Taxonomy (NCBI): domain Eukaryota; kingdom Metazoa; phylum Chordata; class Actinopteri; order Cypriniformes; family Cyprinidae; genus Carassius; species Carassius auratus. The sequence continues at coordinate 673,553 of NW_020523286.1, read as the reverse complement.
TGTATCGGGATTTGTTTGGCATCTCAACCGATTTGAATCGCCACATATTTTAAATGATTTTCAACCGGCTCATGGTTCATTGTTACATCCATATTAAGAAATCAACAAAAATACAACTGTTTTCAACATAATAAAAATGATAATTAGGCTATAAAAAAGGTTTCTGGGCAGCTAATCAGTATATTAGAATGATTTCTGAAGGATCATGTAACACTGAAGACTGCAGTAATGAAGCTGAAAATTCAGCTTTACCACAAAAATAAATTATATATTTTAAAATAGAAAATAGTTATTTTAAAGTGTTTAATTTCACAGTTTTACTTTTTTTTTTGCTAAATTAATGTCAAATGAATGTTGCCTTGGTAAAAGAAAAAAAAAAAATATATTTTCAAAGTCTTACAAACCCTGAACTTTTGAACAGTTGTGTATATATACCCGGCTTTTTATTTTAGAAAGAGGGTCCCCTACAAGGGGAAGATCATATTTGGGGGTCCTTAGCAAAGTTTGAAATCCTAAACAAATTGAAGTACAGGACTGAGTTGTCAGTTTATTGTATATAATAGCAAAATGTGTGTTTGGTTGGAGAGTAAACTCCTCAAACACAAATTATGCTACTTCTTCTGAAGGCTTCATTAAAGCATGGATGCTCAAGGAAAAAGCTCATTACCTTAGTAATTCCTTAAATTTTTAATTCACCTTGATATATAGATGATGGGCAGTATAGCACAGATGAGCTCAGTCCTTCACCCCCATTGAACAAGTAAACTCCCCTGTGTGAATCCTGAGATGAGTTCAGCAGGTTGACGCGGCACCTCTAATGGATATTAATGTCTCTCCAAATGCCTGTTTTGCCAAAGAGGGTTATAGACACATCTGTGGTCTCAAGTTGGCCAAGAAAATTGTTGGAGAGGGCTTACAAAAGACTGCATCCATATCTTATACTGCATGAAATGATGTCTGTTAATGAAAAAGGTCCATGATGTCTCTGCATTGTCTGAGGAAGAATGGACCTTTTTCGTTCCTGCAGATTTAATTTCCTCACTGTCAACTGCCGTGATCTCAGGCTGTGGTTTTTCGGCTGAGCAACTTGTTTATGAAGCGATGAAGTGTGTGCAGATGGAGTCGTATAGTGTAAGCTTGATTCATCCTACTGATTGATAGAGATACAAAAAGTTTTACCATGAAAGCTACAAAATAGAGCATACTTGAGGTTCAGTCATTGCAACTGTGTTGTGGCTTAGCTGTCATGTTTTAAAAACATTTATTGTCGGTTGAGTTATGGAACTATTGATGTTTCCATGGTTTTATTTTTTATTTTTTTTGAATGAATGAATGAATGAATAAATCATTTTAAGTAAACGATTAATTCTCATTTAGTCACTATGCACTGACTCATAAGTCTCTCCTTTTTAATCATGTAACTACATGGTTTTTCCTACCCTAAAAGGCTGACAGTATCAGGCGTAGAAATGTGCCAGTATTCGGTAATGCGATATATCACGGTAATTAATATGAAAGATATTGTTATCGTGGGCACTTATAAATACCATGAATAATTATATATTGCAATTTATTCAGAATTTAGAATGCATTATAAGAATACTATTCCCATCAACTGGTCAAAATGCACAACACCGCTGTATGCTGCTTTAATGAGCGTGTGCTCTGATGTAAACAAGGACGCATGAGAAGCACATGGGGGAACGCATGAGAGAAGCGCTGAATGAAAGCACATTCTCTCTCTGACAGCAGATGGCGCTAAACTGCAGACAATGCAGCCCTTACCCTGAAAACCCCATAAATAAAGCAGCTGCACTACTTTCTAAAACATATTTAAATAATTTTAAATTGCCATTCAGATTTCTGAATTTGCTATGGTGCTCATCACACCATAGCAATACTTAAATATTTAGACTTAATAGGCTATTCATTTTCAAACTTTTTATTTAGAGCTTCATTAGTTAACATTAGTTAATTCATTAGTTAACATAAACTGGCAATAAGTGATAAACAGTGATAAAAGAATTATCAATTAATCGCAAGAGGAATGTTTGATACCGGCATATCCCTAATCACAAGCAAGTAGCATTTGAGTGTGGACTGTGAATGAAGAAGAAATGCACTAAATGAGCCTGTGTTTCGAGTCTGTACAAGACTCTGAGTGGAAACACTTAACAAATTGGGACATCTCATTAGTAAGCGAAATGGACAAATTAGGACGTGTTGTTTGTTAATGAGTTGGCATTTTCGAGCTTGAACAAGTCTCGATTTGGAATGAATGAGAATCGGCTGAATGAAAGGGGTCATGTTGTTCATTAATTGCGAAATATGAATCAGTCTTAGGTGGAAAAATTATCCTAGTTATTAAGATGATACACAAAGTAAATGATTCAAGGATGTTTTTAAAGTCTAGTTCATTTAATTAGGCTATTTTGTCATTTTCTATATAGAATTCCATGTAACCATCCTTTTAATAAAGGATAAGACACTCTTATGTGAATTATTCTGTGTTTTTGAAAGATTCTGTTTAGTCAGTTATTATTTAATGAGTCCGTAAGACTCAATCAGTCACTACCTACTGGAAATGCAGAACTCCAGAAAACTAAATTTTGTCAGCAGTCGCACTGGCGCGACCACCGCGTTGTTCAACTCATAAGCACAGCCATTTCTGTTGCATTTGAGGAGTATCAAATGGCAAATGATTTTTTTTTTTTTCGTTTTGAATGTTAACCACTTTTGATTCCATATAACTATAAACTATGGTATAAGTTCATCAGCATGCATTAATAAACCCCATGTTGTAGCTCAAAATAAATAAATAAATAATGAGTCTGGAGCCCTGTAATGATGTAATGTAAAGGAGCGGTCACAAATTTCTGCAAAAAATTCTCACTGTGCACTATCAATTGTAAATTGATGTATGAAGCACTTCTCACACATAAATCACTTTCCTGAGTTTGCAGGTACCTATTGAAAACCACTGGATTTCACCAAGCAGCTAACAATGTGACTGCACCTTAAGACTCACTCAACACATATGTTAAATTATTTGATTGATTCATTTTCGCCGTTTTGTTCATTATATTACAACGATTTGTTCAGTGAATCCAAATCGCCACCAATCATGACATCTCCAAACGGAATTGCAAAAATGACTGATTTTCAAAGATGTTTCCCAAACACTCCCCTCATCTTCCATTGGTCAGCCAAACAGATAGGCTGCCCCAGAAACTCATGCCATTGGATGAGGAACACCAGGCTGGTCTAGATTCTCAAACAAACCGTTTGTACTTTGAGAGAATCAACCTTCGAATGCCTTAGTTATAGTTTTCCCTGCATTTTAAGACAATAAGGAATAAAGTACCTTAACATTGAGAAACTTACACACCTTCAAATTAGTGAGTAGGTGTTTAAGAGGCAAGAAAATGTCATTCACCAAAGGATAAACTGTTATATTGAGGCAATAAATTGTTTACTGTGATATCCCTGTTGTAAAATGTGCCTCATAAAAAAGCACAACTGCTCACAGGAATAAAGATAAACAGATCTGAAAGATTATTAAAAAAATGTACGGTGCCACAAAGGTCTTTAATCAATTTCTCCCAGAATTCCATTAGCACCTACTTAAATACTCCAGTCATGTACAGTACACGGCCCACACATCTAATATATCGGTGGGCTATTGTTCTGCTGTCGTTCTCCTTCTCACACGGCACGGTCCTATTGTGGAGCCCTGTGGTACCACAGATTTAATTCCACTCCTGTACACTGTCACTCACACCCACTCTGCCTCATTCAACTGTAACCAACACCTCATTCACCGCGTCCACCGCTCTAACTCACTCTGATGTGTGAGCGTGGAAGCCTTATATTCCTTCTGGCAGAAAGAGAATGTTCTGTCATCAATCATAGCCTGAAAGCGCCAGGCAAGAGTAATGTTTTACTGTCAAAGCCATTTGGGGTATTAGGCTAATAGAATGAGTTTCATTGTACTTCCTAGAACACACTTTGTTCTTGGTAAGTGTTGATTGCTTTGCACCTGCAGATGATATGCGACACGTATTACATTTACCCTCAGTCTTTGATTTATTCCCAGTTGGTGTCAGTAGGCTGTTTCTGTGTGGTACGAACGTTTGTATTATTATGAGCATTGTGGTTATTTTGGCCGACGGGCAGACGTGGCAGCTGTTGATCGATTTGCTGCGAGCAAATAAAGGATGCTGTCTGTCTCGCAGTCTGTGATTGGGAAATGATGCGAGTTTGGGTTTTGTTTAAATGCTGCATGGATTGAACATCATTCTGCAGTCGCATGACTGGATGGAGTAGTCTTCATTTTTAAGTGTACTCTAAATTATAAATATGGTAACGTCCCGGTTCACCAGAGACAGTTCCGGTTTCATGACGTACTGGATGTCCAGACTATTCACTAAAATTTAAATATATCAAAGATCTTCCTGCTAGGATCAATAACTTTTAAAGGGATAGTTCATCCAGAGATGTAAAATCTGACAATTACATGCTGATGTTACACTGAAAAAGAGTTACAGGCATTAAAGTTTACAAAAAATATTAACTGTTGAACATTAGTAATAAATGTTTCTTGAGCAGCAAATCAGCATAGAATGATTTCTGAAGGATTACATGCAATTGAAGACCGATTGCTGAAAATTCAGCTTTGCCATCATGGGAATAAATTATTATTTATTTTTTTACAGATTTTTAATGGTAGTGTACATAGACCATTAAATATGGCAGGTTATGTGTGAGAACCAATGAGGCAGACATTAGATGATGTTTGATTTATCAGTCTTATGGATTCATTTCATGAATCCTCTATATCCCTTTTAGAGCTTGAAAGTTTTGGCTATCTTCTCTGATATTGGTGGTGGTTCTCAACCAGATGACACTGAAGGGGGAAAAGCTTTTTTAATTTTTTTATTATGTTTTAAGTAGCACTTTTCATAATATATATTGTTTTAGATGCTTTAAAGAAATAATAGACATGATGTTTGCTATTTTAATTCTTACAGCAAATCAGTTTGCAAGAACAGTTGTCACGCACTGGCTGCTGCTCCCAGTCATACTCTCAGTGCTGGCAGACTGTCATGTTAGAAACTGGAGTAATGCCCAAAAACACTTTATGATTTTAATCATTTTATGATTTTTGATTTTAGTATGGTTATTTAATTTGCATTATTCAACTTTTTATTTTAATTATTATTAAACGAATTATGTTAATTACTATGAATTCCCATGTGGACATAAAAAAAAAAAATATATATATATATATATATATATATACGTATAAAATATGTATAATATGTATATTATTTTATATAATATATAAAATAAAATATGTATAATAATATAATAATAAATATATATTTTTTATACATTTTTGTTATTTACTGTATATTTTATTCTACATTTGAGAAAGAATTCTGAATAGCACAAACATTTGCATTTTGTTTTCAGTAAAACTAGGCAGCAGGGGAAAAAAAAGAAAAGTGTGCTGTGATTTAACAAGGTCTTGTGCCATTCGGCTCTTTGTATGCCAAACAAAAGATTATCAGTGCGAGACCAAGCTTCAAAACTGCACATGAGGCCCATCAGAAGTGATCATTGTGAGGGCTTTCACTTCCTACATTTCTCTTTGATTCCAAACAGAAATATAAAAATGTTTTATAAGAAAATGTGCTTCATGTGGGCAGACATGAATGAATTAGAGTGATAATAATAAGTTCCAGACATTTATGTATGTGATACATCTTAAAACATGCTTATCAAATCAATTCCTAAATGAATAATTCTGATTTGCCATTTTCTGTTGTCTCTTTTTTTCTTTTTTAATGCAGCATGTCCATTTGGGTCCTTCAAAGCATCTCAAGGGGACCAGCAGTGTCTCCAGTGTCCCATCAACAGCCGCACTACCAGCGAGGGTGCGACCAACTGTGTGTGCCGCAGTGGATACTACCGTGCAGACTCTGACCCTCTACAGATGCCCTGTACCAGTATGTCATTCTCTTATGCTATTTTATGTCATTTATGGTGGTTTTGACTCTCCTTTTTGGAAATCAGACGGGCTTTGATGTAGTCCACACAAACATCTAGTCAATTCTGATTATCTTCAAAGGATTCTCTCAGTACAGATAAGAACCAAGGATGCATGATATTCCATATTGGTTATGGTTATCGGCCGATATTAGTGGTTTTTAATTATGAGTACTTCCTGATAATAAGATGTATTTCTTCATTAATATTTAATTGTGCTGCTCATTAACTGTAACACTCAGTTAATTGCTCAGTTAAAGTAAATCATTAGAAAAATATATAATTTAATTGTAAATCTCAACATTTCTTCATATGCTGTTATGTTCAACTGTAAGATTTAAATAGATTAATTGTATTTTTTTTTACATAATAATATAAAAAAATAATATTCCAAATGTATTGATTATTGTGTATAAAATGAAAATAACGATCAAATTAGCAGACAGGTTCATTATTGGTGCACTTGTAGAAATGAAAAAAGTAAGGGCAATGAATTATATTATTTCACTAAAGCTACTATTTAATAATAATAATAATAATAATTTGAACTCTGATATTGTTTTTATTAATGATAAACTATATTTAAAAAAAAATGTTTTGTAATAACAACAAAACAACATCAACATATGATTGCTGTTATTTATATCTATAATAAGTAAATAATAATAATATATCATTACAAAACAGATGGTAAGCAGTTTATTAAGATCCAATTTACCTTCAAGTCATTCTGTAATGCACCGGGGTTAAAATATACATTTGAAGTTAAAATAAGTTTTAGAATTGAGTTGATACTATTTTCTATTTAGTATCAGGTTCAGTCACAAAGTAGCAGTCATTTTGACACCCCTACTTTAAAACATCATTTACATCAGCACTGGAGACTCGTTTTGTACACATTCTTGAAGTCTTTTGTCTTTTCATTTTTCCATGTGGTTGCCCTTTTTAGAGCTTCAGTTAAGTGCAGCAAAAAGAAAATGAGTGTGCAACTCACTGAACATTCATTCAGTGCTGTAACTCAGTGAGCAGCGAGATTGGCCCGATGGGATTTGCATAATGCTCTGTTCTTTTGGGGAGGCTGGGCCTGTGTGAATGCTGCAGTAGTGCTCTATGCTGTCAGTAATCTGAACTGCTGCACTGGGTCCAGAAGAGAGGGAGGAGAACATTCTTCCCTTTCACTCTTGTTTTACATTACAATGAACCACTTCTCTTTTCATCTCTTGTCATTATGAAATTATTACTTTAATGTGGCTTGTTGGAAAGCGGAGATTACTTTGATCCAGTTTCTTTTTTAAAAGAGCAGTGATAATAGGCTAATGAATAAGTGAAAGTCAGATCATAAAGACACAAGACAGAGCAGTTCGAATGTGCTCGAGTCAGCAGCCCAGCAGAATATGAGGGGGGAAAATCCATGTGGAGAGTTACTTTACATCACATAGGCCTAATTTAGGGACAATTTACTGTAGGTGGGGTATTGTTGTGACTTGATAATGAGATTACATTTTATGGGGGTCACTCGGGCTGCCTAATATTGGAAAAAACTCACATTGCAATATTTTGTTTTTCTGCAATATATATTGTGATGTGAAAAAAAAAACACACCAGATGACCTGAATAGCTCTATAAAAATCAATTATTGGTGTGTTTTTGAAGGTGAGTAAATCAGTATAAATATTAACAAATTGCAAGCATAGATAAATATAACAGAACAAAGATGCAAATGAAATGAACAGCATTTTTCAGGTAAGTCTAACAGTATTCAGGGACAGAAACTAATGAATCAGTTGTAAAATAACACTGCGGAGTCTTTGTATAAATTAAATCTAATAATTTTGTTAAAGCTGCAAGCTACATATGTGTCATTAAACGGAAGTGAACGGATTCAGAGTTATATGACAAATCCCAGACGGTTCATTTCTGTTTCTATTTCCTATTTATGATGCACTCACACACAGTTCAGATGATTTTAATGGTCACTTTGTCACGTCCTTTCTAAACAGACTTTAGCAGCGTGACACGGCAGATGTCGTGACCGGTGACATTTTGTCTGTGTGTGAGCAAAGATAACAATCAGTATAAATATAATGGTCAGTATATTAAGCATGTGACTATCGGGGATGCGCACATCACGATATCAATGCTAAAAACGATATATCGTGCAGCCCTAGGGATCACATACTTTTTCTTGCAACCTTGCACCATATAATCCAAGAATCTATTCCTAGCCTGGTTTTAATTAAACTCCTGTCCCAATAAGACGTGAACTTGCTGATGAGGCAGTGTGGTTTGACTTTCCGCAGCGGTTCCGTCTGCACCCCAGAGAGTGATTTCTAGTGTGAACGAGACTTCCCTGCGGCTGGAGTGGGATCCGCCGAAAGAGAGCGGAGGCCGGGAGGATGTGGTCTATAACATCATCTGCAAGAGCTGCGGTTCGGGTCGAGGAGCCTGCACTCGCTGCGGTGACAATGTGCAGTTTGTGCCCCGCCAACTGGGCCTGACCGATCCCCGGGTCCACATCAGTGACCTGCTGGCCCACACGCAGTACACCTTTGAGATCCAGGCTGTGAATGGAGTGTCTGACCAGAGTCCCTTCTCACCTCAGTTCACCGCTGTCAACATCACCACAAACCAGGCCGGTAAGACAGCAGTAAACACAGGTAACAGTTTGAGACACCGCAGATGATTTTTCCACTCATAATATTTAATATAACTTGTTGGGGGTTGGATACGACCTTGAATTACACAAGCTTTTGTGTTGCCGGGCAACTTTTCTAGAATTTAGTATAAGGATATATGATTTTTACTGTGAGATTAGTCCAGGGGTCTGCAAACATTTTAATGTCATGGACCTTCCCATATCCTTCCTAAAATATTAAATGTAAATGTGCAAAGAGCTGTTCATATTTTATTTAATAAATAAATCCAATATGTATAAAATATGTTTGAAACTAAATATTTATATATTATATTAGTATAGTGTAATTATTATATTTAGAATAAAATGGTTAATACTATCAAATTTGGTAAAATTTTACTTGGTTTTTATTATTACTTTTTTATTCATTCATTTATTTACTTTTTTATGTAGCAACACCACCTAAGAAATGTGTCTAGTGTGTAGTCAGTTGATGCCAAAACCAGCTTAACTATTTAGACCCTTTATAAAAAATGAGTTGTCTAGCTGTCTATTCAGGCAGCCCACCGCCCCGGTTTGAAAATATGCAATTTTGCACATCACCAGACTGTAGTTACAGACAAGTATCCCTGCGAGTCTCACTGTTCACGTTGCCAAGTTCTCTTTTTTTTTTTCATCCGAAAGCTGCTGTGAGTGTCTTCAGTTTTATAGGACACCATCATGATAGTGATGTGTTTGCATCTTTTTATCTTCACCTGATCGAATTTCTAATGTTCCCTCAATTTTTATCTGAGAACTGAAATCAAGTCCACAACACTCGTCATATTGCTTTGTACAGGGATTTTAAATGCCAGTCAAAAAGAGCCAGTTCAAAAGGAACATAATAGTGTTTAATAGAGCATTTTAATGAGAGCTGTGCCCCCGGCTGTGCTGCAGTGAACTCACTGGCCCTATCACTGGAGGCTGGGGCTCCACCGGTGTGCCTGTCAGTCCACATTACCGCTTCACTGCTGCCATTAAAAGACAAAAATCCACCTCACACCACCCGCGTCCCCCCAAACACACAGAGAGAGAGGGACAATGACAGGACCGGCTGCTCAGCCAGAGCCCAAACGTGAGCTCAACAGCTACGGGGTTTACACAGCACTCAGGAACTGTAATTGTCCTCCCACACTCATGGATTTATTAATAATGTTGCTCTGAGAAACTTACAAGCGAATGGTTTTTATAAAATACAGGATGTCCACATCAAATAAGTAAAAACGGTATAAGAAAATAACAAAAGGATATTTAGCCTCAGGGTAGGAATTTCGAAAAGAATAATAAAAAAAAAACATTAGGCGTATACTATTCCCATTAATGTTTTCAAGTCTTTAATACTTTGTTTTAAGCTGCTATCAACTAGAAAATGACTTTGTCATTTGCCGCAGTGGAAATTCTTGTGGAGGAAAGAATGATTATGAGATCCATTTCGGATGGAAATGCTCGTAATCTGTTCCTTTTTTTCTCCTCCAGAATACCACAAGGACATATGAATTTATGTTTTTCACCGAGAGTACTACTTGTATTTCTCATAAATTGCAGTCAAAGAGAGCAGCGGAATGATGAAGTACCACTTACTGCAGACTCTTTGGAAAACCAATCACCTCATCAAACCAAGAGAACTTATTTTCATATATAATGACTTGCTCTTTTTTATAGATGCATACCTGTGGTGGATTCTCTCCAGACGTTCTGGAGTTTCTTGAATTTTATAAAACTGCATTTCCTTGAAAACACTGTGGTCTATTAAAGAACAATGGCTACTTAGAATGAACAAGATTCAAAGGCTAATAGCTAATAGTTTTTGTTGTTTTTTAAACACTACCATTCAAAAACTCATTTTGTAAGAAATTAATACTGTTATTAAGCAGGGACACATCAAATTGATAAAAATGATAAGTAAAAACATAATCTTACAGAAGATTTTTTTTTCAGATAAATGCTGTTATTTTGAAGAATTTATTTACTGTTTTCACCAAAAATGTTAGGCCGCACAACTTTTTTTTTAAACAATGATAGTAATACATGTTTCTTGAGCAGCAAATCAGAATATTAGAATTTCTGAAGGATCATGTGGCACTAAAAACTGAAATTTCAGCTTTGCCATCATAGGAATAAAAAGGTTTCAAAAAGGACCAAAAAATAAAAATAAAGAGGGCCATACAACTTGTGCACTACATGTCAAGTTTTCTTAAGCCGTATGATAGTTTGTGTGATGGAAAGACTAAAGACTGGTCACCATTCATTTTGGATTGAGAAAAGAGCGTCTTGAACATTTCATGAAACTTCTGTTTTTTGTTTTGCTGAAGAAAGTAAGTCATACAGGTTTCAAAAGACACAAGTGTGAATAAATGATGGCTTATCTTTAATATTTTCCTAGTCTAGTCCTGTCATCAACAACAAATTATGGGGGTCAAAAAGTTCCATGCGCCTGAGGAACTGAATTTTGTGATTGTTTGAAAAGGTTCGTCTTCTTATTTGGAGTGTTAGTCTAATCACATCTGTCTTTCCTAGTGTTGTTTGGATGAATCTCTCCAACATACACAATGGCACGCTCGACTTCTCAACAATCCCATCCTCCTCACACACCATCCCATCATTCAGTGCAGTAAATCAAGACACAGGGTCTGTTCTGCCCGTTGAAACTAGCACATGGAAAAAAACTTAATCAAAGCTCAGGATCGAAGTTTACAGAGAAACTAAATAGCACAAGACATATTTTTTTTACACAAACATTGTGTGCTTAATATTCCTGAGCTCTGATCGACAACAGAGAGAGCAGAACATCCTGAGGCCTCGAGCTCTCTAAGCAATCAACCATCAACTTTATGCCAACTATAAATACAAAGTATAAAACGTCTTTCTTTGGGCTTAACAGCCATAATTATACAGAAATGGCACACGTGGAAGAGTATCAGTGTCGTTTATTTGACCAATTTATTTTGAAAAAAGATTCATATTGTCTTAAAATGCTCAGATATTGCCTTACCTATTATATTTTATCACGCATGTCTAGGGAATCAGTATTTGGCATATAAACAAGCCCAAGCAAACCCTGTTCAAGGCATCGATTGGCTTTAAGGCACCGTGATTTGTTTGATCTTTAAACCACAAGTGCAGTTTTACCAGCAGCCATAGTCTTTGCCGGCTTTCACACTTGTCTTTTTGCTTCTTTAAGCTTGTAAATGATAATGTAGTGTTACATGGGCTTCCAGAGTCTTTCTTTTAGTAGTCAGCCTGAAGCTGCAGTTGATATAATGGCTCCTCTATATCCAAAACTGCACTGATGCCAGAGGACTGTGAGTTCAATGCATAGGAGCTCCAGAACTGTAGACGTTATAGCTGGTCCTTGTTGGAAATGCTGTTGTGCTTGGGGAGAGATTTATATGCTGCTGCAGTGCTTTCCAAATGTCAAAAACTGTGAACCCTCTAGATTCTTTATCTAAACCAGAGGTCTCTACACTACCGTTTAAGAGTTTAGGGTGTGTAAGATTTGTTTTAATTTTTTAAATTTTTAAGAATCTTGTATGTGCACCAGGGCAACATTTATTTGATCAGAAAATACAATACAATAAAAACAGTATATATATATATATATATATATATATATATATATATATATATATATATATATATACATACATATATATATATATATATATATATATATATATATATATATATATATATATATATATATATATATATACATACATACATATATATATATATATATATATATATATATATATATATATATATATATATATATATATATATATATATATATATATATATATATATATATATGCAGTTTATTCCTGGGATGGAAAAGCTGAATTTTCAGCATCATCATTCCAGTCTTCAGTGTCACATGATGATCTAAGATGCTGATTTATTATTTTGTTATATTATAACGGTCTTTACTCTCACTTTTCCCCAATTAAAGGTATCTTTGATAAATAAATATATAGACTTATTAAAACAAACAAGATTTTCAGGAACAGATTTAATGAATTAATAGTTTTAACTAACTTTTGATCTATTAAGGATTATGCAATGTATTAATTATAATGTTCTTAATGATTTTTTTTCCGTGATTCTGTGTGGTGATTTAAACCTCTCAAATGCAATCCTTATTATGAACCTAGTTTTCATGTAAAGACTCTCAGATGAACTCCCACAATTAATGTATCCAGCAATATTTATTTCTTATTAATTGTTTCCTTTTTCTCATCCTCTCTACAGCTCCATCTGCTGTGTCGATCATGCATCAGGTCAGTCGAACTGTGGACAGTATCACATTGTCCTGGTCCCAACCAGACCAGCCCAATGGAGTCATTTTGGACTATGAGCTACAATATTATGGGAAGGTAATAAGTCATCAAGTTCAATTGAGGTCAACTTCACAAAATAATTAAATTAAATACACTACATGAATAGATTATATTAGTTTAACACATAACATTCAAATACATTTCCAGAGTGTCTGAGAAGTTCTGTATTTCTGGATATCCTGTTATTCTAATTAAATTGTTAATGTAGACCCACAAAATGTATTTAGCAGACTTCCATTTTGCTTATTTAAATTAACTTGCAATTAAATTGTGATTAAAAAGTTCAAATACTGTGTTACATTAACATAATTTTAATTAACTAAATGGATCAAGCAGCAAAACCAAAAGAATTGCAACTGAATCACTGACATTCTAAAATGTGAATGACTAAATTTGGTTTTAATTGCTTCTGTATGTTTTTATTTTTTTGGTTCAAATGTAGAATACAGCAGGGTCTAACTCCTCTGTACTGCGGAGTCAGACTAATACAGCAGTTATCCGTGGCCTGAAGCCAGGGACCATCTACGTGTTCCAGGTGCGGGCCAGAACAGTGGCGGGCTTTGGACGTTTAAGTGGGAAGATGTACTTCCAAACAATGACTGAAGGTATTGGACTTTAACAGATGTTTGGCACTACACACGTTTATTTTGCTCTTCTACTTTCCCAATTAACAGTCTAATTTTTCAGATGCTACAATCTGGCAAAACCTGCTTTCTGGTCTCTTAAATAGCTTTAACCGTAGTCTCTTGGACCACAATTTTAGATCTATGTGACAAGGGCAAAGCAAGAAACATGAGCCGGTGACCAAGCCATCGCAGCATGCTTCTCAATAATAATCTTAGATATGTAGCCACATTCCCTTTCAATGAATGGAAACATTTGACAGCAAGGAGCACTTTGCTACTTGGAAACACATTTGTTTGTGTTTAGCTGGCATTAGAAAATTCTGTGGCATGTCTGACAAAATCCAGAAAGTGACTGTTGACAAATTATTATTATTAAGATGTCACACATGTAAAAAGTGTTGACAGTCAATTGTTGAAGATGAATCAACAGCTTAAGGAGGTTTGTCAGCCAATCAGAACCAAGACTTCAACAATACTGTGATATAAAATGTGGAAACAAAAATATTTGAGACCAATTGAGTCAATTTTCTGTGTACACTGCCATTCAAAAGTTTAGGGTCAGTAAGAAAGCGTTTGAAAGAAATATTTTATTCAGCAAGGATGAATTATATGGATCAAAAGTGACAGTTAACACATTTATAATGTTAAATGGGTCATCATGTTGATATGATTTTTTAGGGTCTTAATGAAAAGTCTATAACATACTTTAGTTAAAATTTCTCAATGGTAGTGTAAAACGGCACCATTTTTAATCTGTCAAAAACAGCTCTGTTCACCTGCAAACCGTTGTGGTGCATTTCCCTTTAAATGCTAATGAGCTCTGCTCACCCCGCCCCTCTCTTCTGTTCTCTGAGAGACTGTAAACTTTAGCTGCATTCGTGAAACTTGCAAACTGGCAAATTATTAGAAAAGGCAATTTACTAAATTAATTAAAATTTCTGGAGGCGAAGCTGGATCACGATTGATTCACTCGAACATAGACACATTAAGGTAAACCGGGGGCAACAATTAAACATTTAACACCTTAAACATTTGAATGGTAGTATATTGTGTGTGTTTTTCATCTTTTTGCCAACATTTAGACTGATAAAACCCTCTGAGAATTTAAAATGATAGCTTTCATATTTAAAGTGTGCAGTTCTGTTGCAAAACCTGAAATGTCCTTGGCTAAAGCAGGAAATGTTTTAGTACAGACAGTATGCAAAGAGACATTTTTCCACCAAAATAAATGCTATAGCCTTTTTAAGATTAAAAATCACAAAGGCACAAGAACTGATCTGATTTTGTACATCTGAAGAGGAGTACAGCTCCAGCCTGCAGGAGAAACTGCCCCTCATAATCGGCTCTGCTGCTGCTGGTGTTGTTTTTCTCATCGCTGTGGTTGTGCTCATTATCGTCTGTAATCGGTGAGTCTGTTGCTTACCATGATCTGGAATAGATTACACAAAACCGAACAGATGTTTGATTTTACTCTGTCTCTTATAAACTTTGAAATAGTGTTTCAAAGTAGCCCCCTTTTTTCTGACTTTTTCTTCTTTTCCTGTCGGGGCCTCATCAGGAGAGGAAGTGACAGGACTGAATCTGAATACACTGACAAACTTCAGCATTACACCAGCGGCCACAGTGAGTAAACCATTCAGTGACTTTATAATATTTCATTTGTGCTTATAATATTTACTTGATCTTTTTAAACAAGGCTCAGGTCAATAAAGGAAAACAGCAGCCCGTTGCACAGCACATATAAACATAACATTTAAACCGCAGCATAACTCTACTCACAATTTGAAGATTTTACCACACAACACCACACTTGCACTGTATTGAAATGGTCCATGTGGTATTGATAAAATCAACTAGTTGACTCAGCATGTGCTGTACATGCACAAACCATAATTAATTTTCACTTCATCTCCTCTCCCAAAAGCACTTAAATGCTCAGAATACTCCAGATTTATTATTTATTTTGTTTGCCATATGAGTCTGTGTCATTGATGGGTATTATAATATTGACTGATAATTTAATTTGATAAATATTCATCACTGATTATTGAGATATGAAAAACGTTTATTTTAAACTTTTTTTCAAGTGAATGTATACTTAAATTTCAAACTATTGTACAAGTCTTGTGGCATGTATTGGTTGTGAAGATATAAGCACAATTTATATATATATACTGTTTATACATATAAGAATGTAATTATGATAAAATAAGAAAATAAAATGACCTTGTACATTTGTGTTAAGTTTGTGATCTGATTTTCAAGTGAAATTATATGGTGTTTTATATCCCGTCTTTAAAGAAACATAGATATGCCATTTTTTACAGTATAGGCAATATGTTTATGTTGCATACACTGCAGCTCCTGTTTCTTTTCCAAGTGTCTCCAGGAATGAAGATCTACATTGATCCTTTCACATATGAGGATCCCAATGAGGCAGTGCGCGAGTTCGCCAAAGAAATAGACGTGACCTGTGTGAAAATCGAGCAGGTCATTGGTGCAGGTGAATGTCACTTTTCACTTAAATTAGGAATATTTTAATATGCATTATAGAGTGCTGATTTGCAGTCTAACCAACATCTTTGCATCTCATCTAGTTAGTCGAGAATTATTGTTAAAGGAGCAACAAAGTTTTAGTAAACCAGGCTGCTAAATTTAATTATTTCCATCTAATTGAATTCTAAATGGCCTTTAGGTGAGTTTGGAGAGGTATGCAGCGGTAATCTCAGGCTTCCTGGGAAGAGGGAGATTCTGGTGGCCATTAAGACTCTGAAATCAGGCTACACTGAGAAGCAGCGGCGGGACTTCCTGAGCGAAGCCAGCATCATGGGCCAGTTTGACCACCCCAACATCATCCACCTGGAAGGAGTGGTGACCAAGAGCACTCCAGTAATGATCATCACTGAATTCATGGAGAACGGATCACTGGACTCCTTCCTTCGGGTATGTTTCAGTGTTGCTGCAAGAAAATAACCACAGCAACATACGCTGGTATTTTGTAAGTTGTCTTGGACTTACTGACATCTAGTGGTGTGGAAGCAGTATCATGCAGAAAGAAATTTCAGCTACCGATGCCGTTTTCGAAATGCTCATTTCTCAGTTAACCATCATTAATAAAGTAAAACTGTCCAATGGCTGTAAAATTCGGCTGTTTAGTTCATCTTAACCAAAAGGTGACCCACTCTATGTAGAATATAATCGATTTTATGATATGGCTATTTTAACAATACATGAATGTAAACATTTACTCTTTTTTTTTTTCTAAAGCAATATTTACACTGCAGTTCAAATGTTTGTGATCAGTAAGATTTGTTTTAAATGTTTTATTTGGGAAAGACGTTTTTTATACCAAGGCAACATTTATTGGATCACAAAATACAGTAAAAGCAGTAATATTATAAAATAATATTATTATTTACAATAATACCCTAGCAACCGCATAGCAGCACCCATCCCAAGTACCCTAGCAACCACATAGCAATACCTTAGCAACCACCCCAGGTACCCTACAAACACCCTTAGCAACCACCCTAGAAGCCATCCCGTTCAAACTTTAATCTTTAAAACTATTTCATATACATTTATTTCAAACTACTTCAAACTGAAAAGCTTCAAGAGTCAAGTTTTACAAACTTTCTGGCTAGGATTTTTCAAGCCAACTTAAAGTTTTCCTACGGACTTTGCTATCTAGTTTACAACAATTGTTTTCTATTTTGATATATTTTACAATTTAATTTATTCATTTGATAGCAAAGCTAAATCTTCAGCATTATTACTCCGGTCTTTAGAGTCACATGAACACATGAAACTGAATGGAAAGTAAAAAAAATAAAAAAATAAAAAAATCTTTATAGAAAACATTATAAATATCTTTACTATCGCTTTTGATAATGCATCCTTGCTGAAAAAATTATTATTTGTACAACCTAAGAAATCTATTAAACCCAAACGTTTGCTGCACATGCCGTTTAATCATGATTACCTTACATTGGGTTTAAACTTTGTAGATTTTTGGCAACTAATAAAAAAATTAAAAAAATGTACCCACACATTGCCCTAAAACCAATTTATTTAAGATTTTTATTTCACAGTGTGTGATGGCACTTGTCCTTGTGCTGCTTTTAACTGACCCAGGATCCCACTGGGCAAGGCACAGATGTGTCTGCCGAGAGGCACAGCTGGACTGAAGTCCAGATGTTTCGCCACAAGATTGACACAGGCTCACAGAACAAAGATGTTTTGTTAGGAAGGCTGATTTCAAAAGAAACATATGTGTATCCTCCGTCTTAAACACATAAATTTGATTATTTTTTAATATTTCTGTATTCTCTGTATGACATCTCAGCAAAACGATGGCCAGTTCACTGTCATCCAGTTGGTTGGCATGCTGCGTGGCATTGCAGCTGGCATGAAGTACCTCTGTGACATGAACTACGTACATCGTGATCTGGCTGCCCGCAACATCCTGGTTAACAGCAATCTAGTCTGCAAAGTATCCGATTTTGGGCTTTCTCGCTTTTTGGAAGATGACACGTCAGATCCTACATACACAAGTGCCCTGGTGAGTGTGTGTTTAACGGGTCATGTGACCTAATGCTATGTGGAAACACCTAGTACTTTATCCCGATGAAATATTCCTAACTGAATTCAATGTCCTCACAGGGAGGGAAAATTCCAATACGATGGACTGCTCCCGAGGCCATTCAATACAGGAAGTTCACATCCTCGAGTGATGTGTGGAGCTATGGCATCGTAATGTGGGAGGTTATGTCCTATGGAGAGCGACCTTACTGGGACATGAGCAATCAAGATGTATGAAATCAATTCTTATGTATTGATGACTAGAGATGATAGTTTTCATCATGAAGAGCTGTATAAGGATGTCCCCTAGTGGACAAGCAATGTCATTAAACACCAAATGAAAGTGCATACAATAAGATGTGTATATAAAATGTTTATTTTAATGTTATATTGATGTTTTATTAAGTATGCTTAATAAGTAATTGTTCTTCCCGTCAGGTAATAAATGCTATCGAGCAGGATTATAGGTTACCTCCTCCTATGGACTGTCCAAATGCACTGCACCAGCTAATGTTGGACTGCTGGCAGAAGGACAGAAACAACCGGCCGAAGTTCAATCAGATTGTTAACACTCTGGATAAGATGATCCGTAATCCTGGCAGCCTGAAGGCCACCACCCCTCTCTCTTCGGGGTAAGAGATTTTATTCTGGGTCAACAACTGGTTCATTCATTCTATACTTATTTAAAAAAAGGTTTATTTTCAGTATTTTATCTTTTAAGTTTAATGAATCAAAATTTATTTTAAGTTAAGATATAGTGTTTATCCAGAAAATGACAAATTTATAATTTTTTTACATTAAATTAAATATTCAATTGAATTACCTCTGTTTTATTTTTATTTAGTATATTATTTAAAAGCCCATGCTATGTGTACTGTGTTAAGCTAACTGAGACTTGATATAGCACTTCTATATCATTGCTCTTTTTGTTGTTTTTGATTGCTTCCACTGTCTTCATCTGTAAGCTTTGGATAAAAGCGTCTGCTAAATGACTAAATGTAAATGTAATGTAAGAATGCTTAATTTTTGTTACAATTTTTAATGTACACTATCATCCACAAGTTTGGGGCTCAGTAAGATTTGATTTGTATATTGAATTTGATTGAATATTTTAAGGAAGCAAAAAGTGACCGTAAAGACACTTACAATGTTACAATTATATTTAAAATAAGTGTTCTTTTAAACTTTCTATAAAAAAAAACTTTCTTCTTTCTTGAGCAGCATATTAGAATGATTTCTGAAGGATTCAGTGACACTGAAAACTGGAGGAATGGCTGGTGAAAATTCAGCTTTGCATCACAGGAATACATTTCATTGTAAAATATATTATAATAAAAAACGGTTATTTTAAATGGTATTAATATTTAACAGTATTGCTGTTTTGAGTGCATGTTACAGATGTAGTTTGTCATTTTTAATTTGTTCAACTGGGTCAGGTGGTGTTAGATGTTTTTTTTTGTTTTTTTTAAATAATTTAGCACAAGTCCCATGTAGTGTTGTTGATTCTGTGGGTGCTTTACAGCGTACATCTACCTCTGCTGGACCGCAGCACACCAGACTTCTCCAGCTTCAGCACAGTGGATGAATGGCTGGACGCTATCAAAATGGGCCAGTACAAAGAGAACTTTGCCAATGAAGACCTCACTACCTTTGAAGCCGTGTCTCAGATGACTATGGAGTATGTTTTCGCTATATTCCACACAGCTCGACAGAATAACATCCATCATATTCATTACTAAGTTACAGAACCAGATGCTATAGCCACCAAAAACCTATTACCGTAAATCTGATGGATAGTCTTGTCTGCTTAGATCATTCTTTGACTGTGACATTGTGCAGTCTCTTCTCTAACGCCCCTTTTCTGTCCTCACAGTGACATTCTGAGGGTGGGAGTCACACTAGCAGGCCACCAGAAGAAGATTCTCAACAGTGTGCAGATGATGCGAGCCCAAATGAACCAGATCCAGTCAGTGGAGGTTTGATTCTTAAGAGGGGAGGATGGGACTAGCCTGTGCACACCAGACCCCTGTGGACCTTCTCACAGAAAGACGCCCCCCTCAGCGAGCCCTCTGTCCAGAGCCCAGCAGTCACTTTCTCTAGGGATGATCAAGAACAGATCTCCGCAAGACCGCTTTGGTCTCGATACTGCACCAGCACTCTGAAGGCAACCTGTAGTCTTTGCAATGGCCAAAATGATCCATAGATGTCATTCTGGCTACATTTACATGCAGGTCCATATTCCAGTATTATCTCTGACTTTGCAGTATTTCTATTCTATGAAACCACATAAAAGCCTCTCATGTTGGTATATCTATTATGCATTTCTAATTTAAGGTGGCGGCTTTGTTAAATATAAAAAAAGAATTGCCTTTTTTTTTTGCTCTATTTAATTAATAGATTTAATTAATTGCTCTAAGCAGCTTTATCTGTTGTTACATTATGAAATGTGCTATCGGTTACCTGCTCGATAACTGTTTTTGCTAAAGTTCATTAGTTCCTAAATCAACAAGTGAATGTATTTCTGAGCACCTTCTGGGTCCATTAAAAAAAGCATTTAAAAAGTGCACCCATTAACATTCAAATATTACAAGAAGATTCACAGAATAAGAATAAAATGCAGTCACCTTTTTATGAAAGTGTTATATTGTCAGAGCATTTCCATATGCGGAATAAAAGGGTTGAAAAGGTTGTTCATGCATGTAAATGTAGCCACTTGCACATTATTTTGGCTGTTAGTTTTTTTGGGTAAATCTGCAAACTCATTAAATGAAATCAATTTTGATTATATACAGTACAGCCCCTTTACTCTTTGAAATGATTTGGTTCTCAAATCTAAATCATATCCACCAGATATGTATTGACAGGATCATTTAAAATGTAATCTTTTGTTTTGGTGTGCATCTGAAATGGACTATGGACTAATAGCAAGAAAAAAAGGAGAAACAATTATACATGTGTGATGCTCATGTATGATGAGGAATGATCCATGTGATGGATCTTGTGCTGGCAGAATTTGCCAATATGGTGACTATTATAGAACTATGTGTATAGTAGGCGAAGCAACCAGTACTGGTTCAGTATGTTTTTATTTTGTTGTTTTTTTGTACAAAGTAATGTGATATTTTTTATTTTCTTCATGAGTTTTATTTATTTGTTTTATACTTTATAACACCATTGCATTCTAGTTAACCATATAATCTTGCACCAGTGTTGTGCTACAGATGTTCTTGTCACATATCGAAAGCACTTCCTGTGCTGATTTCCTCACAGAGCCTGCCAACAGAATATAATAGGTGCATGCCCTTAGTGTTCATTTTTCATCAGATGTCATGTTTTGAAAAAACAGTTTCTTGTATGTATGTATTTGTATACATATATAATTATGTGTGTGTTTGTATATATATATATACATACATACATACATACATGCCGGCACTTCGCAAATAGGGTGCAATTTGTTGTCTAATTACTCTTTTTTTTTTTTTTTTTTTTTTTTTTTTAAGCATTAGAGGCACTAAACCAATTTTTTTGGTGTAAGAATTATTAAATGTTTGACAAGCTATTATCTAACATACGATTAGCATGAAAGTAACTAGGTTTGAACACTGGAAATATGGATTTGGCCTGTCTAACTTCATTTTCGGGCTTTTTTGCACCCTGTTTGTAGAAGTTTTGCTGTCTATATGAAATAGTATTAAATTCTTGCCACACCTGAAGCACTGCACTCACAAAAAGCAGCTTAGGAAATTAAAAAATTAGATGAAAAGAGAGAGACCTAATGAAAAGACTTAAAGTCTGCTTTTATTGAAAGATATGTTTTATGAATTATGAATTTTAACATCAATTTGTGCTCTTATTTGTATAGTTTTGTGCAGTTTATCTGAATTTTAGTGGTGTGGCAAAGGTCATTTTGACAGCCTGAGCTTGGACTAAGTGAAAACTTCACTGACCACCCTTTTTTTTTTTTTTTTTTTTTTTTTTTTTTTTTTACAATTTTAACATGTTTGACACAATGAACTTCATGACATATTCATAATTATTGTAAAGTATTTTGCAAAATACATGCTTGCTTGTTTGTTGTTTTCAGTATATACAGTGTTGGTTAATAAGCAGTTCTAGTCTGTTGCTCTACCTGGAGCACAAATATAGTTGTTGAGTTGACACTTTTGACACTGTGACACCGTCTCTATAAAGTGAATGTGCTTCCTATCAACTTGTTGACTGGTCTTCCGCATCTAAATACTTTACACAGTATAGAAATACTCTTGTTGACTTTCTTAATAAGTTTGAATCTCACATATTTTTTGCTCTTTCTGACTGGCATACTAACTTTTAATGTGAGACAGGGTGCTTTGTCCATTGTAAAGCTTTGCCTGACAAACTCAGAACTGTTAATGTGCTGCAATATTTAGGTAAGTATGCCCATATCTATATTCCATGGTTTTTTTTTTGGGTTTTTTTTTTACATTAAATTGCTGTTTTCTTTTTTTCAAAGTGTTGGGCAAATTTTAACTAAATCTAAACTAACATTGTTAACAACATCATTTATTACTGCAAAACCGTTTCTTCTTTCCCTTTTAAAAGAAGTTTTAACAATTCACAAAAGCATCAGGAATCAAATTCATAAAGGGAATAAAAATAATAATTTCAGGCTCAGTAGACTGACAATGTGATTTTTATTTTTATTTTTTCAAAATATGTCATTACCATTATGACAGAACATTAGGTTGTATGAAAAGAATGTACATATGTTCATATATTAGAAAATACCTTTATGTATAACTTTTTTTTATACCAATTCTAATTGTAATGTGGCCATTTTTGTTTCTGTTTCACTCTCTATTCAATAAAAGATCCATTTCTTTGTGGTAAACATATGACTGTGGATTAGGCCATGTACACGCATGCAATAATATGCAGTCACTTTCATTGACATTAACCCATCATTCACGCACACACACACACACACACACACACTGTACTGTCCACCATGACCACTGTGAGTGAAGCAGGAGGCTCTGGATTTTGTATAAATGTAAATTTTCTGTAACCCTGTGAATGATGTTGCAGTTAAATAACTTGTAGTATTGCTATTGGTTTATTTTCTATGAAAGAACATTTGTGGCCCATTATGTTTTTCTTCAATAAAATATTGAGCAAGGGTCAGTGTCATGACTCATGTTATAAGTGTTTTATTTTTTTATAGAATGATTCTAAAGTCTAAATGATTTTTTTGTGCTGTTGTATTGCTCCAGACCACCAGGGGGAGATGTAGGCTGCAAAATGAGCTCTGTTTATAAGAAGCACATCTACTGTAGCAGCACAACTACAGGAGAAATCACAAAATGTTAAAAAGTAATATATAAAAAATGGTTCAATTTTTTTTTTGAAAGTTTGATTTTATGCTTTCTATGATTTTTTGTTTTGTTTTTATTTCATAACTTTGTTGATGACATTTTGTCTAAAGTATTTTTTCCATGTTCTTCTTGGATTAATGTGCTTCTGGTATGACATGCTGCTGTATTATCTTTAAACAAGTTTGTAACAGGTCTCTAATCAATATTCATCAATATTTTTCAAATATTACCATATTTGATCTGTTCCTTGCCAAGATCATTCAGCTTTTTTGAAATATGTTTTCCCTATACCTTTTATTCTCCTTTAGTTCAACTGGAAAGTGTTTTCTGCAGGCATGTAAACTCATCTCTCGAAAGCCATCGGTATTAGATCTGCTCTGCCAGTTGTATTTAAGACTTACACCTTTCCAGTACAGTCTTGTTTTAATGGCATCCTCTACTGTCACCCTAATAGCAAACAAATTACTGAGCAGTCAATACTCTGTGTATGTGTGTGAGAGAGAGAGAAAGAAAGATTAAGCTTCTCAAGATGTAGTATTAGAAATATTAGGAAACGTTTGGCTGTGATCTGGGTGCTTCTGTGTGGAGCCTGAATTCAAACCATCTGTTCTTTGCCAGTAGTTGTTTCTTCTAAATTATCATTTATTAATTCCATTTTGCAGGTGATTTGTGACTATCCCACCAATGGCAGACATGGGGAGTGTTCTGGAAACATTTTTTAACTAATTTGGTGGTGCTAAATGTTTTAGGTAGCTTGCTGGACACCAGTTTTGCCCTCCTGGTCTTGACAAATAGGGGTCAAGTAAAGTCACATCAATGGCTATCTTTGAAACACGATCAAACTGTGTCATGCCCATCTGATAACTGTAGTATCACTTCATTGGCTTCCGTGGACATTGGTGTTTATTTAATCCCAGTGGAATTAGCCACCACAACAAACCACACCAAAAGTACAATGAAATCTAAATCTGGTAATCCTGTAATCTGTACTAAATATATGGGACCATGTAATTCTGCATATACCATGGTGCACTTATATCAACATAAATTGAATTTGTCAGTGCTGTTGTGATTGAAAGTGCTTTAATAACTTGGCCCAGTTTCGTTGATCCCGGGTAGTCAGGACTTCAATGCTGTGCATTCAAGTGGGTGTCCTAGTTTCTGAGACATTCATATTTTGTGACTATCGCTGCTTTTTTCCACTATTTTATTTTTTGGCCAGTTGTTTCAACGTTGCTTAGGTTCAGTAGGGTGACAGTATCTTGCTCTTGGGTATGTTGGTGAGGATCATCCGGAGTGAGGGCCCAGAATGCACTTGGAAGGAAAGTGTGTCACCATGTCCTCGGCCAAGGCTGACAGGTGTTCTTTTTGGGGGTACTGGAACATGGTCTTCCTGCAGTGTGTGCATGTGTATGTGAATGTGGGATCATCTTATGCTTCTCTTTAAAGACCCTGGTGAGAAAATCTGAGCTGGATGAACTTCCCCACTAAGCCCTGTCATGTACCCTTCTCAACTCAACCCTGCCAAAGCAAAGCACACAATGTTACCGGCATTTTCAACTCAAGCTCATGGCCATTTGTACATATTTGACAAGTTGGATAATTCGTACAAATTTGTATGACCTCACTCGTACAAATTCATATGATTTTTTCTAAATCATATGTATTTTATGAGTTCCCCAGTTCATATGAATTACCTACCCCTAACCCCGCCACTAAATGGTCGCCATGATTTTGCCAAGGAAGACATGTTCCTGGATCAACATCTTCTGATGATCCTGGATCAACATTATTGTCCAAAAATATAGACTTAACCCAATCACTACCCCTAAACCTAACCCTACCCATAATTAATTCCTAAAAAGCTACCCATCATTGTGAGTGAGTTCATACAAACTTTTACGAATTAGCCACCTCATAAAATATGCCACATTTTTAAATCGTAGTAAGTAGCATTACCTTTTGTTCATGTCCTTTCCTGTTGTGCCCTATCCACAGATCAACTGTGTCAAGCAGTATGTTGCTTATGATATTTATCATTTATTCATGTGCCAGATTTTAATTGTGAATGGAAAATCTGCACTGCTTTCCTGACACTGCCAAATGCCCTACTGAGAAGATATCCTGTACCTACCCTCCTTTGCACTAATGAACCTGACATTTGTTTCTTTTACAGGGACACCAGAGGAAGTAACATTTCAAGTTGATATTTTTTCAAAAAAGTGCCACATGAAAAAGGTCAAAGGCAAGTCTTTTTTCCCCCCCTGGTGATGCCTGCCAGAAAGGTCAAGGTTACAATATGACCTATGGGAGTATTGTGTAATTCCATTGGGCTGTGCCAAGATATTCTCCAGTGTGTGTAAGAGGAAAGCTGTCTGTGGTGACAGCATGTGTTCTATTTGCCTGGAGATTTACAGCAGCACAGGAGTAAACATGAATTCAGAACACAGAGCGACAAAAATAAACAACAACAGCTGGAAAATCGATGAATAATGACCACTTTCATAAATGCACTGCAAAAGAGGTACTGTCAAAATCTTTTTATTATTCCTCTCAATTCGTATAAAATGGGGACTTTTTAAAAGCGTCGTGATTTTGAGAACAGTCATTTACATTTAGGACGTAGACGTGTGACTGAGTTGTGCAGCTGTGACGAGGTCAGAAGGTTTTGCGTCCAGTTTCTAATTTGTATCATGCAATGATCATCTTCACTGAGGTTCACACAGTTATTTACAGTCACCATCTCTCACTTTGAGGGCAGTAATCTGTATGCACACAGCCCCATGTTAATCGTCACATCCATCACCATGGCAATGGAGCCAGAATATAAAATTATGCACTACGCTGAATGAATAGGAGGACAAAAGAAAAGAAGCCAAATGTGTTGCCAACAAATCATTAGCTATGTAATCAGGATGGAATTAGACTTGCAACCATAGCCTTGGGTCAAATGTGTTATGGGCACCAAGGTATATATGGCACTGTAAACAAGAACATAAGCCTATGGACCAGGATACAAATAGTGTACATTTGAATTAAATAATCAAAATTCCCTTTTGAGTGTGGGTAAACCGAGTGGGCTACACCTCCCTTTCAGTCGTCACACTCCCCTCCCCTCTCCATGCCCACAGCGCATCCCAGTCTCTGGTTCACTCGTCTCTGTTTACCTCTTTTCTAATCCTTTGCATTGCACGCTCTCTCTCTTCCCCACATTCTCTCGATCGCTGTCTCTCCTCCCCTTTCATGCTCAGAAGCCAGCGGGCTGCCACACGACCCACACTGCCTGCTACATGATCTCGTGGAAAACAGAGTTCCGTGTCTTTGTAGCCGCTTGCTGTTGCTCGAGCCTTTGTAGATTGCAATCAAGGAGACAAGAAAAGATGCTTTCGCGACAACCCTGACTCCTATCATCTCCAGATGCGCCCCTGTCCCCTTTCCTAGTATCTCGCCCCCTGACCCTTTACCCCATCCCCTCTCCTCTACCCCTCTCCAAACCTCCCTCTCTTAATCCCCCCAATCTCCCCTTCACCTCGCACCCTCTTGACAATGTTCTCATGTGTTCGCTGGTTTCAGCCTTTCCTTGCCTTGCTATCCTCTACCTTGTTAACGTGGGGGTACAACTGCCCATCCAGCTGCTTGTGTCCAGACCATCACACCGTGGACTGCACCGGTCAAGGACTCACCCGTCTTCCAGATTCCATCCCTTTGGACGTACGGAGACTCCTTCTGTCTAACAACTGGATTCCCTGGATCCCTTCTGATTTCCTGGTTCTCTACAGTGATTTGGTGTACCTGGATCTGAGGAATAACTCCCTAACAAGGCTTGAACCTGGGATTCTGAGCACATTCTCCAGACTGGTCTACCTTGACCTTGGGAGCAACAACTTGACTGAGATCCCCTCAGGAACTTTCGGGGAATCCCGTAGTCTGATCAAGCTACGACTGGGGAACAATCCATATTTGAATATGGTCAGCAAGGATGCCTTTGCGGGCCTCACCTCTTTACGAGAGCTCGAGCTGGAGAGGAATGCCCTCTCTGTTCTGGACGTTGGGGTGTTGAGCCAGTTGCCTTCTTTGCGGGTGATACGCCTGGAAGGGAACCCCTGGTTGTGCAATTGCAACTTTGCCAAACTCTTTCTGTGGCTATTGGAGAATCGTCACAAGCTCCCAACTGGTAAGCTGCTTAAATCTTGCTTTCCTGATCTGCATGAAATAATGTCATACTTTTTTCATACACTATAGACCATTTGAATCACTTTAACCCTCACAGTCTGTAGTGGACCACCTGTGAAAGATCCAAAGGGTCAGTAAGATTGAGGGTGAGAAGTGCTGATGCTTAAGATCTTCTTTCTGAATAGAACATACATGTGGGTGGTATTATTATGTTTGGGATAGGGATGCTTAACAACCCACTGGTGGCTTACAACTGAGACTGAACCTTTTGACTCATCACATTAGCATGATGGGCTAGTAATTCAATTGATTGAATCTCTCAATTGTAGAAATTATGACACTTGTTGTATTAAATGCTTCCACCGAATCTTGCGTTTAGCTCAATAATGCATGAAAATGTGTTCAAACCAAGACAAAGAGGTCGACACACCATAGGTGATTACTAGAATATGCTAAATATTCTTGTCCATTATTCATGAAACCTATGCCACACAACATGTTCCCTAAATTTGTTTCATGTCTTGTCCTCTTTGTTGACATTAATTTGAGTGGTAACTAAAGGATGAAATTGAGGTAAATGTACTCCTTGGGTTACAGTATCTGTTGGTCATTAGTTCACTTACCACTAGTCCAAGGTTGAGGTCAAGTTGAGCTCTACAGCTGCATCAAATGTATATGCATGATCCTCACTCTCCCTTTGAAGCGCATTAGGTTGCAAGTTATGAACATGTCAATATAAAAAAAATTAGTTTGGGTTTTGGTTGCACATTTCTGTAATGTATACAAACCAAGTGCTGGGAACACATGCAGTGGTTTTGTTATGCAACCAAACCTTTTTTGTTTTGTTGTTTGTTTGTGCAGTAATATAAGCATTTTATATTAAAATGTAAATTTTTACTGTTGGAAACGTAACCAAATACTTTGATTTAAAGTCTCAAGTCACATATTTTTACTTATCGTCATAGGTGTGAATCTTTGTGATTGGATTAAACTCCATATTAAGAGAAAGATTTGCTTAATCCTTAGTCATTTGAAGTTTATTTGACTATTTTGTAGCTTATGAGACTGAGATCGTGTCTGACATTTTCCAGTTGTAACTTCTAAATCACATCATCATTTAATTAGAGTCCATTTCCAGAGTAATAATATTAACTGTTCCCATCAATTTAACATTAACAGGATGTTTGTTCCTTTGTCAGCAGAGACAAAGAAGGTCTACTGTGTTTGTAAACAACATCCTTTCACTCATTCACAAATGTTTGCAGCCTATAGACCCTGCACAGTTTTCTTTTTTTTTATGTCATTGTAAATGTCATTGTGAATGACACTTCTTCTGTGTAATTTACAGATTATTAGCAAGATATAAATTGGGTTTACTATTAAATCTTGAAGATAATTATATAATATATGATATTTTGGTTAAAATAAACAGTTAAAAATGAAAGAAAATAACAATATGGACCATATTATGGACTAAGTCAAATTTATTTTCTTCCAAGCAGGTGAATGTATTGTATTGTTACTGTGTCTTTACTAAGTATACAGTATGTTGGTTTTACCAAAGGGGACATGACATTTAGTCTAAATGTTATGGGCAAATATTGCACGTTTAGCCATTGTTTCATTGTGGTCAAAGAATGTATACACAATTCTCTGTAACAATGCAATTCAGTGTAATTACATCATGTATTGATAAACAAAAGTGACACACAATTTTTAAATATTGTATGAATCCATCATAATGTAGTCTTTAATTCATATAGTCCAAAGGCCAATAGTTTAAACTTCCTTACAGCGTTGTAATTCTGGCACTTGGGTATGGATGAACACGTAACATCCATTATTCAACCTAACATTGAATGTGATACTGATGATAGCACACTTCTGGCACACTTTCAGTTGCCTGGTTATCAGATATCCAGTCTTTCAGAAGCAAGAACCAAGATTTCCACCAAATACACTGCTGAGTATGTAAGCATGTGAAGTGACATGCATATATGTGACAGGCGCACACACAACTCTTTAAACAACCCTCAAAGGTCAACAAACAGAGCCAAGAGGTTACCACGTCATAACACATCACAGGTCTACAGGATTTTAAGCAGATCAGATGTATTGAATGAAATCAGTTTCATCTGAATAGAGAGACCTAATTATAATGGGATTTATATATTCATCTGTATTACACTACAAATGCACAGCTTTGATTCATTTCAATAATGCAAACATAAGATCATGGCAGTGTCACATATATGTCCTCTTGTTACATATATGTGGTGACAGCAAATTAGATAACACTAGTCGGCTGAGTGCGCTTGTGGCCACTGTGAGATTTTTCTAAATGGGTAAAAGCATGTACACGCGTGTTGGTGATTTGTGTTGTTCACTCTGGGGGATCTCCAGCGTAAAACACTGAAGCTCTGGCGTCATAAAACATTAGATGAGCTCGTAGAGCAGGGCAAACAGCCACGTGACAGACCCAACAAAGGAGGCTGAGGTCACTGAATCCCCTGCATGTGGAAAACCCCTTCTGGATGGACTGACTCATCCTCATCCTCCACTTACTGCCTCACACGTTTGAGGATGACGTCAACTCACTTTGGCCAATGACATAAACAAGCATGGTGGCATTGTGTTATGACACAGAGGGTTTATACTGATTAGAATGCAATTTGTTATTATTTTATCTGATACAATTCCAGTTTCTCTCTGCCAAAGCACAAACGGTTACGCAGAATCACAAGGGGTTTTAAGCGTGAATGCAATTAGAGGAGAGATGGGGCTGTGAAGCTCTGCCGCTCTGTTGTGTCTGTCTGTCAGCGTGGCTGTATTACGTAGGCGATGTTCCGCTTCAAATCTGTCATCTGGTGTCCGCTGATCACACAGCTGAAAGGAGATTAAACCTCCCTCTGTGAAAATCTGAATACACACCAACGAGGAATACTTCACAAACGGTCCTCATAAAGACAGGAGAAAACAAAATTGGAAAGCATCCCATCTCACATCTTATCTTGCCGTTATGTAACCGGAGTTTTCTGAGTCATAGCTGCAGTGTTATTGCTAGATTCAGAAATGTCCAAGTAATAACACCACTACTCTACAGTGAAGCATATTTCTGTATACTGATTATAATCTGTTCATTTCTGTTACATTTTATTTAGTAATAATTCCTATAGATGCCTTTTTAAAGCTTGATCTCAAACAGATGTGTCAGTATCATAATCCCTTTGTTTTCCGGTGCAAATCAAGCATGAGTTTGGAAAACAAGCTCATTCTAGCTCAGCACTTGAATGTAATGGCATTGAGTGCTAGTGCACATGTTCAAATGGAGTATATAGCCTTGAGTTTTGAGTGTGTGTTAATGAAGTCCGCTTGCTCATTTATTATCCTTTGAAGCGATACACTGTCTGGATTTGTGACCATCAAATGGCCGTTAAAGAGCTGAACAAAAATAAATTAAATGGAAAGAATAAACTGAAACGGACAGTTATTTTTTTTTATAATAATAAAAAAAACACAGAAGGAACTTTCCATTTAATTAGCAACGTGTAATTTTAGTTTTTGCTCATAAAGTTTGTATTTATTTGTTCGAAATACAGCAAAACCAATAATATTATACAATTTTATTTATTCCTGTAAATTTTCAGCAGTCATTACTATATTGTCAGCAGCCAATAATATCCTGAATTGCTGCTCAAGAAAGCAGGGTTTTTTTTTTATTTAACTAAATTTTTATTCTTTTTGTGGAAAACCATGATACTTTTTTCAGGTTTCTTTGATGAACATAAAGTTTGAAAGAACAACATTTATTTAGAATAGAAATCTTGTAATATCTTATAAATACTGTCACTTCGGATTAATAATAAAAAAATCCTTTCTGAATAATTAAAAAAAGTCTTACTGACCACAAGCTAAATTTAACAATAGTATACAGTATATACACCTTATTCCTTTATTTAATCTGAAATATCTGTATACAAATTCAGTGTATATATACTAAGTGCATTTTTGTGCAGACTGGTTTATCATTTTATCATATGATTTGAAATATTCTGAAATTGTTGAGATTGAAAAAAAAAGTGCAGAAAGTGGGAGGGTTTGGTCAACCTTGGATAATGTTTGTTGATGATATTGTGAGGATGCTTGGGACATTAGTGACCTGACATGTGAGCTGGTTTGGAAACTCATACAAGTCCGGTAACTGAACACTACTCATGAGAGACTGAACTGAATGTTCCAGGGACTCTTCACCAAATGATTCAATGTGCCCTTAAGGTCAGATAATGTGAAATCAGTAATTCTTATACTGTGTGTGTGTGTGTATATATATATATATATATATATATATATATATATATATATATATAATTTTTTTTTTTCAATGCACTTTATATTTTAGTCCAAAAACACAAAAGTTAATCTAAACTAAATACACCACAAGGTCTTTTCTGAGATTGTTCCCCTCTCTGTCTTTTTCTTTTCCAGGGTTAGATGGTATGGAGTGCTCTCTTCCAGGGGACGGGCGGCAGGTGTCCCTCAGTGTGCTTTCTGAGGACAGTTTCCGGGAGTGTCGAGGATTGCTGACTCTCACTGATTATCTCATAGTCATTTTTTCTGGAATTTGTATTTCAGTGGCAGCCATTATTGCCAGTTTCTTTCTGGCCTCCACTATCCACTGTTTCCAGCGGCTCAAATCCAAAAGGACAGATGAAGAGGAGGCCGAGGACTGAGGGGAATTATTGGACAGAATGGAGATTACAAATTACCCATAATGCACCACACAGTGGAAGCCAATGGATTGGAAAAAGAGGGGAAAATAGGCCTAGGAATTAGGCCCCTGTGTGAGTAGGGTGAGGCTATAGGGCTTCATCCGTGATGCTTGAATGGAGCATCATGATTTTTATACTTGAACACCAATGATCGAATTGAGCCTTAAGACTAAAAATGTTCCTGAAAAATGCAGTGTCTCATGCCCCGTATTCAAAAGTGATCAGCATTACATTTTGACATCAAATAGCAACAATGGTCTTTTTTTGGAAATGTGCAAGTTCATTAGTATTTTCTACATTTAGAGTTATTTTTGGTATTGTGTACATGAATCTTGCACCGCTTTAGTAAGGTTTAGCTACTTGCACTTTAAAGTACAGATGAAGTATTGCACAAAATCCCAGTGAGCCGTACTGTAAGCCATTTTTCATACAGTAAATCATAATGGTACTTATCACCAAAGAATTAACATGAAATGAGCATACATTGTGACATACTGTACTTGTCTTTTTTCAAATCACCAGTCAATTTGGTTATATTATAAATATCATAAGACATTTTTGGTTATCCACAACTTCATAAATGTCATGCATACTCTTGATATGCTTGCTGTAGTAACAGATGAGTTGCAAATACTGTATATCACGTACTCAATCAAGGTATTTTAAAGGCTAAAGTAAAAGGGAAATTTTTGTCCTTCATTTTATGTCGATTTTGTCTCGTAACATTCTTTCCTTTTTTACTTTATGTTATGACTAAATAAACATTGACGCCAAAGTGTTTAAAAAGATGAATTATTGTGCCTTAATCATTTTTTCCCCACACATATTATACCTAATCCCTAGTGGGTATCACTCTTTAAATACATTTTCATATTATATTATATTATATTATATTATATTATATTATATTATATTATATTATATTATATTATATTATATTATATTATATTATATTATATTATATTATATTATATTCAGTGTTGGGAGTAACTAGTTACATGTAACATAGTTATGTAATTTAATATGTTACAGTTACTTATGAATATGTTAATGATTACAAAGAGGGGTTACATCTAAATATTTTCACACACACACACACACACACACATTTAGTTTTTTGTTTTTTGGACCGCTCTAAAATATGAGAACAATGTTTCAGAAGTTTTCATGCTTATTTAAGTGTTTCAGTTCCTCTTTAGGTTTATGTATATGCTTTATTTATTTTTAATATTTAACTGTTTGCTATTCTGTGTGTTTATATTTTTTTTTTCACCCCCCAATGTTTCCATATGCAATGATTTGATTTCAAAAACAGAATATCATAGCTATTTAAAGCTGCGGTAGGGAACTTTTGACGCTCTAGCGGTTAATAAACAGAACTGCTTGCGTCTTGCGGAAGACCATCGTAGCCGGAACTACTTCTCTCTGTTTATGTCTATGAAGAATCACAAAGGTACTGGGTTATTCCGCCGCGGTATCCCCGAAGCAATCTAAAATAGTCAGAATATAAACACTTATTATAGGTGCACCCTAGTGATTCAGGACAAGCCAAAAACACGGTTTGGAAAATTGATTCATGGTGTACTCGCTTATTATATACATTTTTCTACATTTTGAACACAAACAAAGTGTAAAAAACATCTCATATTCTACTGTCAGGACATAATGACAGGTTTAATAAATATGTAAAAAATATTTTCCCTACAGCACCTTTAACTACTATGGTTTCAATTTAGTATTTAACTTCCAAATGATCTCAACGTATACAGAGGTGCTAAAGTCTGATGCCGTGAAATTAAATGTTTAAAATCTTTAATCAGAGTTGAGTCCTACTGTAAGGTTACACCTGCCTGCTTTAAATGTTTGAAAATGATTATCAGTTGAAAACATTCATTAGAAATGTAGAAAATTATTTTAAAAGTAATCAAAATTGAATTTTACATTACTTTAAAGGTGCACTGTGTAATTTTTAGCGGCATCTAGCGGTGAGTTTGAGAATTGCAACCAACGGCTCAGTCCCCCACTCACCCCTCCCTACGGTGCTACGGTGTCAGACACAGGTCAAGATGTCATCAGTGAAGACAACAGAGTACAATGAGATTTCTTTACAAAGGTAAATCAAGGAATTATATTTATTTAATTATTCAATAAATCAATGTTATTGCGAATTTTAATGTACTTGCCAATCATTTTGTCAGTGTTTTATTCACAAATACAACAAAGTGACGAAACGCTCTGTAGAACAGTTTGTCCGTTTAGGGCTACTGTAGATGGTGGCGACTTCCAAATAAGGAGGACCCGCGGTGTATGTAGATAGAAATAGCTCAATCTAATGTAATAAAAACATAACTGTTCATTAAGAAAGGTCTTTATACACCTCTGAAAATTATATTGCATTTCTGTAAATAGATAATTGAAAATATTACATATTGCACCTTTATTAAAGTAATTGAAAGAGTTACAATGCTTATTACATTTGAAAGGCGCAATATGTAATTTTTCTGCTTTAAAAATAGCAGAAATCACTATATCTATGTTATATATATTTTTTAGTTGTGTACTTACATCATCCCGACAGTTTCCACGAACTTTCAAATCTGGAGAAAATTATAGTTTAATTAGAAGACACGGCATGTTTCTTTATTTCCGTTTTGTCGCCCGTCTATGGCGTCATATAAACTTTGACCCCTCTAGTTTATCTAACTTCCTGCGGAACTGGCAAATACAAAGGTGAACACAAACAAAGAAGAGACGAAGAAGAAAAAGTAGTAGCCGTGATCGAGACTATTATATTTTATATTTATATTGTTTATATTCGTATTTAAACCAATATCAATAACTTAGTTATGGATCATGATTATGCTTTGCCTGCACGTTCTGTGAAGCGCAAACGTACGGGTGAAATAAATGACCCGAGATGGTTTTGGGACAAGAGAAGCTACAAGACACGGGTAAATATTGGAGTTGCATTTCCAAGATAGAGAGAGCTTCGTGACAAGCTGAAACTATAGAGAGATGCCGAACTCGCTTGCATTCTGATAAACAGGTATGCATCCATTCAGCTAACTGTATCTATCTGTATATTTTGTGAAACGATGATGTCTTGTGTAAAACACAGACGGACTAGCTCTCATGTAAATCTACATTTGTTCTATATCTAGCTGAATAAAGTAGCTTCAAATGCAGTTCTCTAACTTGTCGAATATCATAGTATAACGTAATTATAATTATTAACAAAAGGCGACCGTGTTTTTTTTACATATATTACTACTAGCTAGATGGAATATTGATTTGATAGGGTATAGATGGTTTCATCGGGCGCACGCGCCTGGACCTAAGTTAACTTCCGGTCTGTGTTGTGTATATCGGTCTGGCTGCGGTGCCTTCTACAAACACAGTTAAAGTTAAGGTGATGAGTAGACTGAAGTTGGGCTCAGGTGGTTGTGCTGCGGGATGTGTTTCCCATACATTTATTTTTGGAGACTCGCCACAATTTTAAAACTGATCTTTTTTTCAAAAAGGCTTCATTGAATAAACATGAGTAACATTACTTACTGCACTTTTAATAATAATAATAATTCCTTACATTTATATGTTTAAATATCAAAACGAGGCACAGGTGTTTTTATATCGCTGTATTTCTGAAGGAAGACTTCCATGTTATATGCCTGATAAAGCAGCGTGTGAGCGTACCAGCTCTGCTTTGTTTACAGCTCTTACTGGGGAAACCTCTATTTCTCGCGCTTTATGTCTGTGCTTTAAAACATCTCCTGTTGGCAAATAATGAATTACATTTTCATTAAGTCCGCCTGATCCACGCAGCAAACATTTTGTTTGTTACCAAAAAATATCTACTCTAGAGGGACTTGGCTGTTGTTATTGATTCTATTTGGAGTCTACCTGAAGTTAAGTTAGGTCCACAAAAGCGCTCATGCGCAGTAACGTTTGTTTATGTTGTTGCCATTGAAACTGTCTCTACGTTCGAAAAGACGTGATTGTCAAAATACTAATTTAGAATGAGTGAGGAATGATAGGGAGCGACAGAGCGCGTGTTCGAATGAACAACAACTCCCATGAGCCTTACGCTCTTTCCCGACGTCATCAAAGTACGTCTTATGTTATTATTTTGATTGAGTGACCCCTGGTGGCCAAAAATTCCATATTGTACGTTGAAATAGGGTTATTCCATTTCCAACTTTTTGATTATATTAAATGAACTAACTACATTATTTAGTGCTTTGAAATTAGTCTCTGAACAAGAAAACTGGTTACAGTCTAGGACATGTTTCAAGTAGATGAAGCGGTCCTGCTTTCTGCCACAATCTCATGAAAATAACAGTAAGATCCTGCAGGTGCAGCCAATGCTGTATCATTCCTTCTATTCCTTTGACCCGGAAAGTACTGCAAGCAACTCAAGTGCAAAACAAACAATAGAGCAAATGTAGTGCCTTTATATAATCTCATTTTGCTTCTGCTGCTCATAGAGTTTAGTTTTTTAGGTTGATGCTGGAGGAGGTTTTTTCTCGACTGAAAGCTTTTAAAATTGAGCTTAATATATATGCTGTGGTTGGGAGATATCCATGACTTAGCAACAGTGACGTCTGAGTTTTACTCAGGGTCATGAATTTAACAGACGACAGATGAAGGCAAGCGACAGAGAGGTATAGATTCCACAAACATCCCCTCAGATGGAGATGAGAGAGGATGGAAAGCACAAAATGCTTTTTTGTGCTCATTGTGCCTGCTCATTCTCTAGGCGAAAAGTTGAATGAGACTGAGGAAAGAGTTTGGCAAAATAAGGCCACGATTCTTCAGCGTTCAGATCTTGTTGTTGCTATGGTTACGTGTCTGTGGGCCAGTTGTGTTGAATTCAGACTCCCCTACTGAGGATGACTTTGGAATATTTGACTAATCAACTCTCCTTCTGTCCCTCACCATTTCTCTCTGACTTTTAATCAACTTTTCTCTCCTTAAAACTGACTTGATTTATAGCATGCTCAGCTGTTGCAAAACAAAAATTCCTGCTTCTTTCCTTACCGTCTACTCCTTTCCTTAGTATAATTTAGATGGTCATTAACTAAAAAATAAAAAAGCATATTAATTATTAATATATTTTATTAAAAGATTGTAACATTGTGAAGCACTTAAAATAAATAATTTCCTATCAGTTTGATTTTAAAAGTGATTAAATGGTGGGGGTCAAAGGTCAATTGAAGAGGAAGCTATATGTCAGGGTATGTGTCAAGGCCTGTTTACTTGGACAGGGGCCAAGATTAATTTACATGCAGGACAAAGGACACCGATCCTTCAACTCTCCACTCATTATCCAGTGGTGGACTAAGACCTGAGAACGAAACCAAGATCCCTGAAAACAAGAGCAGCATGACCCTGCATCCTGATCCTCTTCACTGTTTCTGACACCGATGCTGCTTAGTTTACAGTGGTGAGTGTGATTACAGTATGGAAAACCCCTCAATAGTGGTTAAAAAGGAAGACACATTGTGTTCATTTTAGAGGTTTCGATTTCAAAAAGCATTGCTAAGTATAATATATATATATATATATATATATATATATATATATATATATATATATATATATATATATATATATATATATATATATATATATATATGCCGCATTATAATAAATGATATAATGATTTGGAGCAGTGGCTTTTTTGATCAGAGAAATATGCAGATAATAGAATACAATTATTAGAGATATATGCATGCATTTTGGATAAAAGTATCCTAAATTCATGCTTGTTTAATGCAAATTAAACTCTGTGACTAATTTATGTATTTTGGTACATGTGACTTGGTCTTACAGATAAATGAACGAGGACAGCTTTTCTCCCAAATCCTCACTTTTGCCTCTCTGCAGTTCATGGCAATATTATACATTTTCAGTGGTTGATTTTAAGGATAATTATATTTACTTTTCCATGAAGCAGATATATTTTTTAGATATAAAAAATAAATAAAATAAATATATCAAGGTATACAAAAATTGATTATAAAATGTATTTTCATAAATGTATGTTTATATATATATATATATATATATATATATATATATATATATATATATATATATATATATATATAATTACTTAATATATAAATGGATACATTTGGGATTTTTTTAATAACACACAATATATTCTGAAATTAGAAATATATTTTCTTGCCTCTTGATGTACATTATATTTTTTAGCAAAAGAGATTTTAAACAATCTAAAAATATATATTTCTTAAACTGCAATTTACAACATGTATTAATTGTATGTTTTAAATCTACTTGAAATTTATTTTTTTGACATATAGGTTTTGTAAAATCTACCATTTGATGTCCAATGTGTTTGAATTGAATTTAGCTGGGAGCCACTGGTTTGGAATCTGGTAAAGGTAAATTACAGACAGTTATATTCAGGTTAAGTTATGTTCTTACCTTCAAAAGAGATATTTATGCTTACAGACATACAGTATGTTATATAAAGAATCTCTATAATGCATGACTGTGGGTGTCCAGATGTGGAGTTTTAAAGGGCTATGAGCTGAACAGATGGCCTTCTATGCTATTGTAGGCTGGGATTATGTGTTGCACTCGACCAGCCAGAGGGATGCAGAGCTCCACATGTGCTGGGATTATTGTTATTTTATGTGCTCGGCAGAAGAGTGGTGTATTTCATCTCTAGATATACATGGCAAGCAGTCCTCATGTCTACTTGCCTCTGAAATGGGACGATGACCCCTACGGCCTCTGGACGTCCTGCTACGGCTGGGGGATTACACTGGATATAGGGTCTGCATGGATTACACCGCTTAGTGCATTTTGTCAGATCTAATGATTTCATGGGATCGCTGTAGTAATCTTTAGTAATTAGAGATGATCTCTAATTGCATGATCATGGTACTGATCGACAGTAGAGATAAATGAGATAGATGTAATGATCATTAAATATAATAACCCTGCACAGTGCACTTAATATTTGTGAGTGTTATAAACTATAAATTTAATGACTGAGTGGTAACTTGACTTCAATTAAAAGTTAATCTCCTTTAAACCAACTTGATTAACCATTAAATCTATCTATCTATCTATCTATCTATCTATCTATCTATCTATCTATCTATCTATCTATCTATCTATCTATCTATCTATCTATCTATCTATCTATCTATCTATCTATCTATCTATCTATCTATCTATCTATCTATCTATCTATCTATCTCGGTGTGTAAGAGTGTACTATTAAACCACTAATCTTAATATAAAAATATTTTATTAATAATAAATACGTTATAAATAAATATTTTTTTAAACGTATTTGCTACTTTCTTAGTGGCTCTCTGTGATATAGAGCAATTTTGAAAACAATTTTATGACATTTTTGAAGAATATAATACGATATAGTAAATCGGTTATATTTAATTAGTAAATATATAGTAATATAACACAGTAATAGTAGTATTTAAATATAAATTTGTAATAGTCTAATATAGCCTAAATAATAGTCTCCTATTTAACTACTATAGTCTATATTTAAATAGTGTTACCTCGAAATGTTATCATTTAGCCTCTTTACTGCCTATGCTCTTTACGCGCTACTCTTCCGCCCCCGTGTGTAGAAAACAGGAACTGCACCCATAGAAAACGATATGAGGGCGCACAATAATAGGTCGAGCTAATATTGCTGTATCTACTTTCTCAATATTCCACATTAAAAAAAATATCCCAACAGTAATTAATGTCTTATCAAATCGACCTCCAAATGCTAGATGTCACATGACGCCCATTTGCCCCAATAACGTTGATAGAAATCGATTTGTTTTGGCACGTGACCGGAAGCGTCGTAGTTTTCATGAATTCAGTTTGACATGTATGAAGTTGAGAGATGAGTGTAGAGGACCCACGGCAAACTGTGCCTACATGTCAGGGCGGACTCGGACTGTGACCGGTCACTATGTCCAGTAATTTGTCTTGTTTTAAGTTGGCAGGAAGTTGTCGCTCAATGCTAGCGCTGCCCCATGTTTACTGCCTTGGAGTCAGAGAGAGCTGCGCTATTATGTTCGTCACAAGCAGTAGTTTGTTTTCGTCCGTGGTTGTCAGCTGTGGTGGTGTGTTATGTAAGGGTCTTTAAAAAGAAAGGAGATATTTTACTTTCTTTTTAGCCGGCTAGGACAGCTTCTCTTGAAAGAGGAGGACTTTGCTTGGCTTGGAACTTTATCTGGACTGAATTTATAATAGACTGCGGTTGACCGAGGAGCAGACGGTCTCTTAACAATGGTAAGTTTTCTACATAATTCACTTCAAAACGAATATTCTGTCATTGTTGACTCACTATCATGAGTTGCAAAATGAAAGCCTCACTTTCACTTTGAATGGAAAAAATGCAGTTAAAGTGTGACTGAGGCTGTCAACTCAGTCAACTACGTTTCTGCTGTACAAACTGCTGTAGAAATTGTAGAAATATCACTTATATTAATCTTAGTCTGTTTGTTTTAGTGTTGCAAATAATTTTTTCGTATAGTGGTTCTCAAGCAGGGAGCCAGGGTCCACTAGGGGCCTCACGAAACCTCCTGGATGATTTCATGATTTACTCCTGATATTATTCGTTCAGGAGTAGTTGTGATTCTCTGTGTTCAAATCACAATTAGTTAGAATCTTTCATAATGAACTGAAGATATTATATTTAGTTTTTATAATATTTATTATTTTATGATATTACACTATTCATCATTTATGTCTACACATAATAATGTAAATATATAAGAATATAAAAATTATATTATTTTCAATTTCTACAGTGTTTAAGTAAAAAAAAAAAAAAAAAATATATATATATATATATATATATATATATATATATATATATATATATATATATATATATATATATATATATATAACCAGTATTTAAAATCCAATCCATTTACCATCCAGTGGGAGAAATAAAGAAAATCGTATGTAATACCATACCGTGACCTTTTATTAGATTTTGCATTTGGCTATATATTTAGACATGAAATGCTACTTCATTATGGCTGATCTGTAGCTTGTAGCCCCAAAGTAATTTTCTGTATTTATTTTTTATTTTTTCATTTATGGTAATAATGTTTGACAATGAAGATCTCAAATGTGACTTTTTTTTGTAAAGATCAGTTAACTTTTTCTAATCACATCCATGTTTTTTCAGCCTTTTTTTTCTTATAAGTTTTGTACATTTCCAATAAAGTAAAAAACAAACAAACAAACAAAAACAGCTAAACGATTAGATGTATTTTCTTTTTTTTTTCACTTCCTTGACAGCTCAACAATTTATGTGTGATTTCTAGACCTGGCAAAGTCATGTAAAGTAATAAAATCTTTTAACTCCATGGGCATTTCTGTAATTAATTTTCATTTTCCACTCCAAGCTCTAAAAAAATGTATTGGGTAAATTATTATAGGTATGGATTCACCTTTAATTTAATCCCTGTGTGGTTGTGTGAATATGAGACCCAGATTAACAACAACCGTTTGAGTTTTAACATTCATCTCATTATTTGTGTTTGAAGAATTTGATTTTGCATTCTAATTCATACAAGGATTCCTCACATTTTAAGTTATCAGGCAATGCTAATCAGATGTCTGTTTCTTATTTGGTAATATGATGGTGTCGCTTCTCTCTTTAGGCTTTTTTTAATGACTTGTGCAAGGAGTTTCACATTAAATAAATTCCATTTGAAATTCCAATTCAGTGAAATGTAATGTAATTGTCACCCAAAATTACAAGTATCGCATTATTAACACACTTATTATGTACATTTGTATGGCAAAGATCTATGTAAATAAACATTATATAAATTGTGCTTTTATGGTGTTTAAATGACATTATTTAAATAATTTTCATTTCTGGGTGAACTATACTGTAATTTGTGACTTTGATATAATTATCCTACACGAGTGATATATGCTGGAACTGATGCCAGCACTGTTTTCTATGTCTTTTGGCTGCAGTGCACACAGAGCAAAGCTCACACTTTTGTTATAGTATCTTTTAAATTCCAGTTAAATGTCTATAGTGCTTCTATAATTAACAGTTCATATTTTGGTTGCAATTTTAAAATGATCTCTCTTTGGCTGTTTATTAACAAAATAATAATTCCTGAAGGATCGAGTAGAGGACGCTCAGTCTGCCTCAGATGCTGGGACAACTTCTGGATTCACCCTGGCCTGGCCTCGAATGCATCCCAGAAGCAGATGTGCCATCAAGTCCAGGTCAGCACTTTAATGTGGGGAAACAAATAGGGTGCAGATGATCCCAGCGTGTTGTAAAAAAAAAGAAGCTTTTTTTAATAGTGGACTAATTCTTTAGACCCTTCTGTATATTTTTATTTGCCTGCACTCATGTGGTAACTGACATGCCCTTGTGTTACAGAAGACCATGTGTGTCTGCTGGACTGTATAGCTCTGGGCCGTCATGCCCAAAACAGTCAAGAGCAGTGTGGTCACTAAACGATCCACTGTGAAAATCAATGTGACAGGTAACATCTTTACAATTATCAAGATGAATTTAATATTATATGTGATTGACACAGTTTAACTTTGAGTTCTTCTCATATGTTTTTGCCATTCTCTATATTGAATAAATTGTGATAATGTTAGAAATGTTGAAGATGTTTGAATACATTTTGGTTTGTATATAAAAATATATACACAAAATGTGTATGTACAGTGGGGATCGAAAGTTTGGGCACCCCTTGCAGAATCTGTGAAAATATGAGTAATTTTCAAAAAATAAGAGAGATCATACTAAATGCATGATATTTTTTATTTAGTACTGTCCTGAGTAAGATATTGTACATAAAAGATATTAACATTTAGTCCACAAGACAAAAACATTGCTGAAATTATTAAAATAACCCTACTCAAAAGTTTGGGAACCCTTGGTTCTTAATACTGTGTTCTGTTACCTGATGATCCTCGACTGTCTTTCTGTTTTGTGATGATTGTGCACGAGTCCCTTGTTTGTTCTGAACAGTTAAACTGAGCAGCGTTCTTCAGAAAAATCTTTAAGGTCCTGCAGATTCTTCAGTTTTCCAGCATCTTTACATATTTGAACCCTTTCCAGCAGTGACTTTATTATGATTTTGAGATACATC
Organism: Carassius auratus; assembly: GCF_003368295.1. NCBI lineage: Eukaryota > Metazoa > Chordata > Actinopteri > Cypriniformes > Cyprinidae > Carassius > Carassius auratus. The sequence continues at coordinate 629,832 of NW_020523286.1, read as the reverse complement.
CTTTCAGACTGAGGACATTTGAGGGAATCAAACACAACTATTAAAAAAGATTCAAACATTCACTGATGCTCCAGAAGGAAACAAGATGCATTAAGAGCTGGGGGGTGAAAACTTTTGGAATTTGAAGATCAAGGTAAATTGTACTTAATTTGTGTACCGGAAAACATACAAGTATCTTCTGTTGCTAACGAAGGGCAGAACTAAATGGAAAAAATATATATTTCAACAAAATAAGACAAATTTGGCCATCTTCATCATGTTCAAAAGTTTTCACCCCCCAGCTCTTAATGCATCTTGTTTCCTTCTGGAGCATCAGTGAATGTTTGAATCTTTTTTAATAGTTGTGTTTGAGGGTTCAAATATGCAAAGATGCTGGAAAACTGAAGAATCTGCAGGACCTTAAAGATTTTTCTGAAGAACGCTGCTCAGTTTAACTGTTCAGAACAAACAAGGGACTCGTGCACAATCATCACAAAACCGAAAGACAGTCGAGGATCATCAGGTAACAGAACACAGTATTAAGAACCAAGGGTTCCCAAACTTTTGAGTAGGGTTATTTTAATAATTTCAGCAATTTGTTTGTCTTGTGGACTAAACGTTAATATCTTTTATGTACAATATCTTACTCAGGACAGTACGAAATAAAAAATATCATGCATTTAGTATGATCTCTCTTATTTTTTGAAAATTACTCATATTTTCACAGATTCTGCAAGGGGTGCCCAAACTTTCGATCCCCATTGTATATATAAAATATACACTTCAGTTAAATGTTTTATGTTTTTAAACGAAGTCTTTTATGCTCCCCAAGGTTGCATTTAATTTAATCAAAAATACAGTAAAACCAGTAATATTTTAAAATCATACAATTAAAAAAATGTGATGGCAATTTCTAAATCTGTAATTGCATTGTCTAATTTCTGTTCTCGTTTTCCCTTCAGGGACAGAGTTTGTGGTCGTTTGGATACCAATGCTTTCATTTCTGAAAGGCACTACTGTACTCACCTACAAGCCTCGACTTCTGGACAATTTAAGATTTAGTTTCCCCCACAGATTCAGTTTCCAGCTCTAGACATCCGTCTTTCCTACAATGATGTGCAGCTTTTCCTGGCAATAGCCAAATCCATTCCAACCACTGGATCCACCGGCCCTTCGGACACTGCCACAGAAGCTGAGAGGTCAGCGTCCACTGCCAGCACAGACACTCCATCCAAATCAAAGGACAGCTTCAGGCAAAAGACAGATGCTTTAATGGGTTTGTTAACTGATAAAAATATATATAGTTTCTATTTAAATATCTCAAAGAGATCTGCGAAGATATGTTTAGTTTTGGGCAAAACTGTCCCTTTATTTAAAAAGCTTTTCAGAAGTTTCTTAAAATATTTTATTTTAGAAGGTCAGCTTAAATGTTTACAGGATCTTGGGTTCAAAAGGGAAGACTGCAGACGGGCACTCATTCACTGTAAAGGTACACCAGTGCACTTATGAATTATGTGATCCATTGTTTATATTTGTGTGTGTGTGTGTTGAATTACAGGTCAGCTGGACTAAGCTGCCACATGGCTATGGATAACGCAGAGAGCATGTCCAGCCAAAGCCGAAAATTAAATTTAAATTTAATTTAATTTATACCTGGATTAATACCTGGAAAGTAGGGATGCACTGCTATTAAAATTCTGCCTAATAGTTATTTTAATGCTATAGCTGATAACCAATACATAATATTAAAACTGAATACTATTTTGTCTAAATCAATCAGGTATATTATAATTTAAGCTAAAGTGAATTTAGGCATTATATCTAATGCTGTGAAAGAATAAATTGATAATAATAAAATGGAGGATAAGAGGATGTAAAATAATTGAGAAAATAAGAAATTTACAGTTTGACACGTTTACCATTTTCTGTTGGACACATTATAACTAATGACACATTTCCATGGAAGACTATATGGGTCATTTTCAAGGATTGAGTTGTGAGCTAATTGTGAACTGTGTGTAAACTGTTCACTGTGTATTTCTGTGTACATTCATGAGCACACACATTTGTGTCTGCCGGTCTGTAGGTTGGGAGCCATTCAGCGAGCCCTGGCCATGTTTCCTGGATTGGCAGCGACAGGCGGCAGCCCGGCTCCATCCTCCTCGCCTGAAGATCGGAGTTTGAGCCAAGCAGAGGCTGGATGTCAACATCACCTCGGTCTTACTGGGTACATAGTCTGGGTCAAACACACTCATAGGCCTCCATGCTTTTCTCTAACTGTTTGCTTCCATATTTATGAGTGGTATGTTCATTTTGACACTCTTCTGCGGCCTGTCGTTCTGACAAACAGAGCAGTACAGCACCACCAAGACTTCGTGGTTAGCAGATTACTGCAAGGAAGACGAGCAGTCGCCACAGTCCTCCGCTGCCCTGTCTTGGATGGGATCATCAGTGGACCCCCCCTCCTTTGGCCAGAGTGAGTAACAGCCGTTTGCTTAACCTGCACATTCTTTCAGCTCTTAAAAAACGATGAACTGCACTGCAACACTGTGCGTTACATATTTGCTTACATTAGAGCTTAATATACCTTATATACCCATAAGGTATATAATATACCATAATATACCCATAATTTTTAAAGCTTAAGTGTCACCGTATGTACATTATTGTTCAAATGTTTGGAGTCTGTAAGATTTTTTTTTTCTCTTATACTCACCACTCAGTTTAGTTACAATAAAAACAGTAATGTTGTGAAATATTATTACAATATAGATTATTTCTATTTAAATATGTTTTACAGTTTGATTCATTCCTGTGACGTCAACGCTTAATTTTCATCAGAAATCATTCTGTTTTGGTGCTCAAAAAACATTAGTATTTTATTATTATTATTATTATCAATATTGAAAACCGTTGCGCTGTTTAATAGTTTTATGGAGACCATTTTTCTGTGTTCTTTGAATAGAGAGATCAAATGAATAGCATTTATTTGTAATACAAATCTTGTTTCAAATGTCTTTACTGTCACTTTTGATCAATTTATCCTCACTAAATGAAAGTATTAATTTCTATTTAAAAACTAATTACTGAGCTCAAACTTTTGAATGGTAGTTTAATTGCAAAGATCCTGATTATCAAACAGGTGTCCCATCTCTGGTCAGACAAACCTGAGAAATCAACCTACAAAGCATTTACTTCTAGTTGTCTCTACATTTAAAGCTAGGATGGTAGGATAGTATTTGAACATCAAAACACTTCACAATCACACACTTTAGACACATTAATGATGGATGGTTTGAAACTGTAAATCCATCAAATAAATGTATTTTAAAATAAGCAAGTTTAAATCAGGGTTTCTTCTGAATATAAACCAAATCTTAATATCATTTTGAATTGGTTGACTAATAATGAGCTGTTTTCAAAGTGTTTGTAAGATAAGACCACAGCATATACTACCATGATGTGTGCGTCTCATTCTACCCTTGTCTTTGGCCGAATGCGTCTCCCCTCTTCCCACAGACACCTCGCATGTATCTATCTCTTCTTTTCTTTTCTCTTCTCCCTAACCCTTTATCTCTGCTGTCAGGTCTTCCTCTTGCCTACCTTAGAAGTAGAAGCTCTACCAGCTTGACTTGTCTCGAGCAGCAGATTCATTCCCAAGGTACAGTTCATAGATGCGCAGCCAGCTATAGAGAAGTCAGAAGATCATATTTGTGTTTGGTGTCATAGAGCTTAGGATAGCCTCGGTCTCTGAGTTCTGGGCTTTTGTTCTCTACCCCCTAACCCCTTATTTACCCCGTCCCTTAACCTACATCCATATATATTATACCTGTTTTGATGCCATACTTTTCTTTAAATCATGCTTTCTTATTACAGAGTTAATGAATGTATTGTGAAATTGTCCTTTACTGATTTCATTTATAGCCTTTCCTTACCATGAAATCTCCATTAATATAAATATGATTTGGGCTTTACTTCAGGGAGGAACATTAAATGTTTATTTCCCAACAAAACATTTTCAAAGTCAGTATTTGATGCATAATATTGATAATCGGCTTTGTTCACAAGCTTAATGAAAGCCTGTGGCTTATTTTATATCCATGCCATTGTTTCAGCAGATATTAAACTCTCCAAGAAGAGGCAACCATTTGTGCCCTATGCCTTATGTAAACATACTGGATGCACTATGTTGTTTGCTACTCTCACTACCACACCAACCAGGTCAGAAGAACGCATATATTTTTCATACAATATTCAGCTGCATTTAATATTTTTTTTAAATACAAGGTGGCTCTGCTGTGTCCACAGAGTGGCGCTGTCTCACAGCAGTAGTGCTGACTCCATGTCTGATGTACATGGGCCTGGGACCGATGATACGCACAACATCAGTGAGTGGAGAGAGGTGCTGCCCGGGGAGGAGATCCCATTTGAGTTTGATGCCCGGGAGAAACCGAGACAACGGTAGAAAACGGTGTCTCTCAGCTTTTAATGTGCTAGCGTTGGACACCATTGTTTATACTTGCTTTCTCATGAGAATTTCAGGCATTTTTTTTTTTCATACAAAGTGACTTATAGATAATAGCTTCATGACAAATTTTCTGGAGAAAACCTGGCTTTAGTGCCATGCTCAGGGGCACAGTTATAATAGAAATGAATAGTAACTAAGGGTTCTCCCGCTCTGGGATTTTTCATAGCTTAGAGGTTATGACTTCTTGATCCCATGCGAAATGATGCAGAAGCTGTGAAGTTACAGAAATCACGGTCCTGCTCCACCAACATTTTATCCTTGAGCAAGGCAGTCATCCAAGTTTGCCCCACATGTTGTGTACTGTCATTTTAGATTGTTAGCCTGAAATTTAGCAAGGTAAGGTATTCAGAAATAGTTTTTGAGTTGAAATAGTTTTGATCAATATGTAGTTTATTGGGTTGTGAAACATATTATATACTATTATATGTATTATTTAATATACATTAATATTATATACTACTACTCAATATCTTGAAAGTAGCTATTATTGTTATATCTTAGTTATCATTATAATTTAGTGTATTTTTTAATTTATTTTCTTTTTTTGTAAAAAAAAATCTTTTACAAGCTTTTGCTTTAAAAAAAAAATAATAATTTAAATTTATGATTTTAGTTTTAGTTCAATTTTAATCTGTAATTTCAGATCTTAAACATTTAGTAAGTAAGTGGCTGAGGTAATATATAACACTGCTATCCGAATGGAGCCAAACTTAAAAGCAAGTTAGCATAAACAATAAGCCATGCACTGTTGAATTATTATCATATTACATATGACCAGAAATATTTAAATGTTTTTACTTGTTTACCACAATTGATTTGCCGTAGTTTGTCCTATAATACCTTATTGGTTGTTCTTTCCTCCTCTTTGCTGCTGATGTGCTCCGAACACAGACGCACCCATGAGCTGAAACTCCATCAGCTGCTGGTGCGTGTTGTAGGCTGGGAGCAGGTGAAGCCAGTGTCCTGGGACAAGGTTGGAGTATTATTCCGCTACGCCGCTCCTGATCGAAACAACCCCTCAAGCACTGTAAGTTTTAATAGGTTGTTATGTGGAGAATGAATGTTTTGACATACATTTAAACCACTAAACTCATTAGTAAATAACAAATGCATTATATTAATGATTCTCTACATGCATTTGAAGTCTTTGACTTCTCTCATGGCTCTTTGAAACTTTTTTTTTCTGCTCTCTCATGTTATCATTTTGAAATACAAAATATTTGAGTAGTTCATGAAAAATGAAAATACTTCATACAAATTTAATGATACTGCTTTTTTTCTAGGTTGGCAGCCTGATTAGCAGAACCGCCATCATACACCCTCATGTATATGTAAGTTCTTGTATCTCCTAACATTATACTGAATTATTCTAGTTTATGTAAACAATCCATAATCTCTGTTCAGTTCTCAGCTTTGCCGCCTGTTCGAGTGGTTTTCTCTATCACTGTGGCGGGCAGTGCATGTAAGGTTGTCACAGTGCAGTCAGCTCTCACAGTGAAGAATCACCTTGAGGTTGCCATGGAAGTGCGTTTACAGAAGATCAAAAGTTGTTCTTCTGTAAAACGCCCATCCATTGGACCTCCGTGGAGCGGCCTGGTGAGGTCAGCAGCAGTAGGAGAGAGTGCCAGTCAGTAGACTTTGGGGAACAACTCCAGCGCAGCTTCAGGTAAAAATAAGCTGACTGGAAAAAGAAAATATGAAAGAATGAACTTTGAATTGTAAACACTTTTGTACTTTTTTAGGTTTTGTGTTGTCATTAAAAAAGAGAACTACTCTGATCAGCAGCCTGCCAAAAGTGTAGCAGGAGGTACAAAACAGATCTACCGCCAACCAGGTCACACCATCTATCTGCTGCCCACCCTGGTGCTGGCCAACCTTCTTCCCTGTGACCTTAACTACTGCATCAAAGGGACTTCGATCAAGGGAACCATGAAACCAGGCAAAGAGGCAGTGCAATTTATCACATATTTAACATAAAAGTTGCTTTACTAATCCAGATTTCTGTTGACATAAAGCATTATGAGTTTTCTATTTGTTCTCAGGTGTGCTCCTGGAGAATTTTCCTATGTGTAAAGAGCTGCTCATCCCTCCCGGTACACAAAACTATGTGGTGCACATGCATTTATATAATGCCAACAAACGGCTGCTCTGTCTGACCATACAGATTGTTCTCTGAGCACATGGAGCATTAAAAATCCTCATCTCTGCTTCTTATTGGCTTGTCAACAAGACTGCTTTCTTAATCGAAACCTTAATCCAACACAACTGTACTGCACCACATCTGTAATATTTCCATTGATTATTGTGTCTGCAGGGCTGCCTCTGATCTTCCGCCAGGATTATGGGAAAACGGATGCCGCTGGGCAGTTTGAGGAGCATGAGTTAGCCAGGAGTTTGAGCACATTGCTCTTTTGCTACACTGACAAAGAGCAACCCAGTATGTGAGTGCAAGAGAAGGGGAAAATCCAATTAATTCTCATAGTGTGTTCCCACCATCCCCAGCCATCAAACGCTTTTCTATGTCTTATTTAATTAGCCTGCATAAATTCCCCCACCATTTTATTCATTTATTATATCATTTATTAATTACTCAGCATAGCAAAAATGTAATTTAACTACATAATTACCCTTTATTCCGCAAAGCTCTCTGAAGTGTTGTCATTTTTTTAACAGGTGCACCATGCGGATTGGTAAAGGGATTCACCCAGATGCTGTTCCAGGGTGGTGCCAAGGTTTCTCTCTGGATGGGGGGAGTGGGGTGAGAGCAGTTAAAGTCATCCAGCATGGTAACAGACCCGGATTCATCTACAATATAGGTAATAAAGAATGCCTATCCTGTTTTAAGATAAGTATCTGTGAAATCCATTTTTTCCCAAATTTCATTTTATTATTAAAATTGTATACATTTTTCTCAAATTTAGGTTTTTCCCTTCTATTTTTATCCAAACTTCATTTTAATGGCTAAATTAAACGTTATTGTCTAAATAACAGCAATTTATTAAAAGTAATATTTAAAAACAATTTTAAGGCCCTATGAATAAAAATATTTTTTGTGATTCCATTTTAATGGTTTGATTACATTTTAATAATCAAACGCATCTCTAAATAATTGATGATAAAAAAAAAAAACTGATTTATTTTTAATTTATTTTTTCAGAAATACTATGCTTTGTGTTTACATTTTTTGGGGTAAATGCATTTTGGTAAATAATTTTTCTGGTAAACATTCCTTGAAAATAATCTTTTAATCATTTAATTTTTAGTAGTAGTAGTAGTCCTGCAATTTAATTCAGTAATATATTTCTGTCACAGTTTCTCTAAGTTAAACCAAACTTTTATTTTGACGGTTGCAGTTTGTATATGATGTGACATTTTTCTCTAAAGAAATGATAAAATGCTCCTGAAGTGACATTCAGAGCAGTTCTAGAAATGGTTTATGTTTTTATGTACTCATATAGTGTGGCAGCGGAGGATGAAAACATGTCAAGCGAGCTTCAGAATGTGTGTAGTAATCAAAATTCACATTAATTCACACGGAGATACGCAGAACATGTGTGATTCATATTTAAATCGTATTTTTGCAGCTTAATATTCACAGACACTAGTCCATAGCATGTTTTGATTTTAGTGTACTGTTCTTTATTTATCTAAAAGTTGTACAAACTGGACTGGATTTTACGATTCCGTCAGCGTTTCGCTCCAACTTGCCACAACACACCTCGCTGGAAATTTCTAGTAATTAAAGACACTGATTAGATGGTTCAGGTGTGTTTGATATCAAACTCTGCAGGACAGTAGCCACCCAGAAGCAGGAGTGGACAACACTGTGCTAAGTTGATGTAATAATATAATGTAATGTCTCATTATAGGAATAAATGTGAGAAAAGGGAAAGGAAATTATCATGACACACACATTGTGACCGTTGCTCCACGATACCTGCTTGACAATCGATCATCTCACAAGTTAGCCTTTTCTCAGCGGGCATTTGTCAGATTTGTTTATCATTGTGCTATGTTTTAGATAGTTCTAATAAAAGACACAGGATAATAACAGATAACGTTTTGTTTGCTTGTAAGGTATTGCAAATCCAGAGGGATATATCTCCACCCTGCCAGGCTCTAGTCTTGTGTTCCACTGGCCCAGAAATGACTACGATCAGCTTCTCAGTGTCCTTCTGGATGTTCCCAACTGCACCTGGTCTGGAGGTTTTGAGGTCAACGAGCCTAAATCCTTCCACATCAACATGAGGTACCCAGTGCTACCAAATATACTCTAGAGATAGTTGAACAGAAAATGACTAAGAGAGGAGTTCTCAATTTCATAAACATTTTCCTGTCATTATGTGTTCCATAGGGACACTTTGGGAAACTGCTTCTTCCTCCGAGCTGAGATTGCTTTGAAACATATCAAATCTCATTCAGTGAGACTGACCAGCAGCCCCCACCCTTCCGTGTAGATAACATCTCTGAGGTAAGTCCTTAGAGGGTACACATTATCAAGTATTGTAAGGCTGTAGAACGGTTCAGAAGATTTGAGAATAAAGAGTATCACTAAGATGGTTGGGAATATGACCTGGCCAGGAACTCAGGTCACCAACGGCAATCAAAGTTTAATTTGTCAAAACACATGAATAAGAATGCAGTGATAACCAAAATCTCAACCTATATCATATAAGATATTGTGGTGTGCCTCTTTCATTTCAGAAACTTGCTTTTGCTTAAGGGTTCTGCTTGTGCCTCTGACTTAAAATAAAAATATTGTTCAGAAAATATTTCCTTTCAGTGTTCAATTCTGGACACCACAACATGTATGATTAGGCATGAAGCACATTCTTCTTAAAAAGGTGTACTTGGAGTTTAATTGAGTATCTGCAGGTGTGCACATTTTCCCTCACCTTCTTCCGACCCCTTAGCCAGATTTCCCGTCATTTGATCTGCTGGTGGTTTTAAATTTACTGAGCGAGACACCATTCTAGCCATTATAAAAGGTGGATATAAAGCTTTTGTCACACAAAATAGCTCTTTTACTCCCTCTGGCATGACTTAAGCAATCGATTCATCCATCAGGCATTGAATTCTCACAGCTCTGCGTCCGGTGGTTTTTCTGTCTCACTGCTGCACTTACATCAAAAACAGGTATTTTTTTGATCTGCTAATGATTATTTTGGGGTAGACATTTAGCTGCTTCTTTGGTGTGGGTTTTAATATTAAACAACAAAATGTTGGTTGATGCTGGGATTAGACATTCTCAGTGGTTTATCTTGGGTAGTTTTGGGTGTTTCAGATCTTTCATCATCAAACATCAATCTAGGCTACCCAGTTGAGGATCATCAAACTCCTGTTTAAGCTCTGGCAGCAATATCACACAAATCCCCTCCAGAGCCTACATCCAGAAGATAGAAATATCCTACATGTAATTGCAAGCACCTTGCTTTACTGTCACTGTCAATATGTGCTTCTCCACTCATTGGCCTACTCTTAAAGCGCTGTGAGCTCCTGCCTTATTCCAGCATCTTCTTTGTTGTCTCTTACAACACTAAGGTCCAACGATTGTCTTGGCAGCATTTTGAGAGAAATTCAGTTGTTTTCCCAAGCTCCATTGTCAACTTCCATTTCTACCATGTTATTTGTTTTATTCAAGCTGGTGGATAGCTTTGAGAAGTTTGTACCAGCTTATCGTTGCATTTGCACATTATCTCTGCAGGCTTCACCATAATAGATCTCCTCTTTACTTCAGGTGCCTATCCAGTTCTGGCAACATGGAGTGGCTGATATCAGGCTACACACAGAGGTAAAACCTGGGGCAGTTCTGGACTATGCCTGCGACAAACCCATTCTTCAACCCTCCATCACCCTGACTGTGAAGGGAGCTGGATCTTCACAGTTAACTGCTGACATGAACTTCTTCAGAGAATACAACAAGCTCTACTATGAGAACTCCATCTACATTGCTGCATCCTTCACATTCTCAGAGTGGGTTATCAACCTCTAAACTTCCAAAAAGCTCACTAGTCTTTGAAACTGACCAATATCAAGCAAAAAAAACTTTCCACTGGCCGTCGCACTTGCGTATTACGTATGTTTGTAAAAAGAAGTAAATATTCACTTGATTTGATAACAGAGATGCTGGAAAGAGGCCAGTGGGGAAGAAACGGGAGGTCAGCTGTGCTGAACTGGTGCTAGATGTGGAGACGAAAACACAAAAGAGTCATCCTAAAGGAAAAGGTCTGCTTATGTCTTTCCGAAGCCATCTGTCTGCCAGTTTCTCATTGTAGTTTGTTCTCAGATGTTCTCACACTTTTTTATCTGTTTAGGAGCCTGGAAAGCGCTCCCAGCTTTGGCGGATGATGGGAACGGGAATACTCTGTCATGACAGCTCATCTCCATCAAAGGGGAAACCTTCTCAGCCTCGACCCCTCAGTTCATCTTTAGTGCTTGACGTTTCTGGACTGGCTGCAGTGACAGACAACAGGTTACCTAACTGCTTCATAGTGCAACAAAGGATAACTTGTGCTGTCTTATTTTAAGCTTTTTCTTGTCCATGTAGAGGGTAAACATTACTATGGTGTGCTGGTGTCAAATTTCACATATCTTGTATTTATTTTTAAGCTATGAGCCTCTGATGTTGAGAAGGCCAGACAGCCGCCGCAGCACCATCCAGACATGGCACTCCAGCTCTGGCATGTTGACCTGTGGTCTACCCAGAGTAGTCGTCCAGGTCTGTCCTTCTTTAATCTTATTTTTTTGCCCCTCAATGGCTATTTTCAGTATTAAACAATCTGTGGCTCTTTAAAAAGCTGTTTGTGATGTTTTAGGTAAGAGGGGGAGTGCAAGTAAGACACCCCGTTGTTATTAGGGGAAGACACTTTCATTGTTATTGAAGGATGTGGTTGGGGTAGCATGCCATATGAAACCTTATGAAATGGAATCGGTTCCTGTCTTTCTTTCACACTTTCTAATATAATAAGAAGGTGCATACCTCATTTCAGATCAGTGACTTCAACCAACGGCGCATGAATAGACCCTCTCCAAGCATGGAGGAAGACCAGAATAAAGAGAGCGCTCAGAAGAAAGTTCCTGAGGAGGAGCTTGAGGTACAAACTATGTTTCTGATGTATAATTTTACCTTGACTGTTTCTAGTGAAAATAGAATTCACTAGAAAATAGAATTAGCACAGTTCAAAAATATTGAACTTGGAAGTTATAATGCCCTAATTCCTTGGAAGTTAAGATGCCCTAAGTGGGCCTGTCACTGGTGAATAAGCTTCCTGAAGAGCTCGTTTTTGCCACCCTGTCTGACATTGATGTGCACTTCATCCGTACCACTACCAGCCAGGTGCTGGCACTTACAGTGAAAGACATTGAGGTAAGCGGCCACAGACCAAAACATACTTCTTCAATGTGTGAGAATTTCTCACTCTAGATTAGGAAAGGGTCAAGATGGTGGACTGTTTAGTAAGACTGACTATCAACATGTTCTGCTCATCTACCATATTTTTGACCATCAGCAAAGCAAATTGATGGCTGTTAATACAAAAAACATCAACATTTAATGTTTGATTCATACCAGGTCCCAGAAAATGTTTATGGATCTCTGTCAGTAGATTAAGTATCTAACATTTGTGGACATTTATGTATATATTTAATGTGCAGTCAATGTCTTTATACTGCCATTTCTTGTACCATAGGCACTACATACAAGGATGGATTGTGGGTGTGTTGACTTAGCAGCTTTCAATAAAGTTCTGACAGACATGTCTTTATTTTCTCATCTATTCCAGTTGGACAACCAACTCCTGGGCACCACTCAACCTGTTATGCTGTGTGTGACTCCAAGCTCCATTGAAAGTTCTGGAGTGGACTCAGGACCTGCTTTGCAGGTCAACTCTGTTAAAGTACCCAGCAGTCTTATGCTCACAGATCTTTATAAGGTGAAAACAACTTATGGACACACTTTGTCTCCAAAAAAAATGCTTCAGGCATATCTATATATCTTCTATTGTCTACAGGAGTTTGATTATAGATTTTACTTTCTGCCTTACAGCATCTGACGGTCACAGCCCGCCCCTATACTGTCGTCATTGAGGAGAAGCTCCTAATGAAACTGCTCATATTCTTTGGCTATGGTCAGGCAGAGGGAGGTGTGTAGTGGGTTACCCTCTGATGTGCGGTATGGGGAATGCAGCTTATGATTATCTGCTAAGTACATGATTTTGTGTTTCAGAGGTGGAGAAGCAGGATGAGAACCTTTATGAGCAAACCAATGAAGATGCAGGAACTCAAAAGCGCTACTATTTTGAGAACTCAGGTCAAGCTGAGTGTCTTCATCTCTCTCAAGTTACCCCCCTGACCTGAAGGTACAAGAGCCACAGTAGAATCAGCTGGAGTACTGTCAGTTCTTCACTGGATGCAGTTCTGTTGTATGAAGTTTATGAAATGGTCTGGAGCATAATCAAATGTTGTTCTGCACAGGCTTTGAAGGGAACCCTTGGGTTCCCACTCATTCAGTTTGAAGATGCAATCATTAACATGAAACCCTACACTCGAGTCCATCCTTATGAGACGCAGGAGATGATCATCAGTGAAATCCTCAAGCACTTCAGAGGTCTAAAACATTCTTCATTCTGATTTGTTTTATTTACATTAGATTTTTACGCTATATGTTACGGTATAATTTCTCAACGGTTGCATCACCACTGTGTGATTTCATTAGCTTTTGGTCTTACATCTATTTTCTTTGTTCATTTATTAGTATTTTTTTGTAGGAACTAATCAGTCCGGCAGCTCAGATCCTGGGTTCGGTGGACTTCCTGGGTAACCCCATGGACCTACTGAATGATGTTACTGAGGGTATGAATGAACTTATCAAGTATGGCAACGCTGGAGGGCTCATCCGCAGTGTTACACATGGGGTTTCCAATTCTGCTGCCAAGGTATCAAAAGTTCACATTCTTACCGTCGTCTTCACCAGTCTGTCTGGCAATGCATGATTCTCAATTACTGAAATATTTCACAGGGTTGTTTTGCCATATTATTCCCAAATGTATGATATATAATAAATTCTGTCTGTTCAGCTGCAAAAGTACCAGAGCAGTAAACAAAAGACAGGGCTTCACTGGGTGCAAGGCCAAGTCATAATGAGAAAAAACAAGAGAACGAATTGTCCTCTGTGATCTGGTCGGTTCAAATGTAAATTAGAAGCTGAAGTTGTTTATTTCTCAGCCTTCTTATTGAATATGTTTTTGAAGAGCCGTCCAAGCAGTCTGTCTGAAAAGGAACACTAGAACATGCCACATGTTGTCATTTGACGATTTCCAGGAAAAGAATAAGAACAGCATTAAAAGGTCATCTGCGCATGATCGTCACCAGCAAAGCAATCTGACCTGATTTTCATCCTAATATGCAACGGAGAGGTGAAGGTTCAGCAAGTTTATTAGTTTTGGTCTCCTTGTGTAAACAGGCAGGTTTCTGCATGTTTACAGAATCAGGGAATACAAGCGTTTAATACTTTAGTCAGCAAAAAAGTTGAAAATCAGACCTGGAACATTCTCATGTACGTTGTAAGTTTGTGAGGCTCTTGGTGTTGAGCTTGAGCAGATGGACTCTGATTAATGAGCTTAAAAAGCTAATTTGCTCATGGCACTTGTGTATGAATATGTATACTCATGGGGCTACAGTTGTGTGTGGTCAGACCTGAGCCTACACTTCATGTCCTGCAGCCAGCTCTCAGCATGTCTGTCTGACAGTCCATTGCGCCACGTCCTTCATTGGCAGCCAGCTCACTGTCAGACAGGGCTTTGTGTGCTTTTCCCTCTGTCTGCTCCCTCTGTGCTCTCATTTACTTTCCTTCCAGCCACACTGGCCAAGCTCATGCCAAAAGTACTCATAGAATGGGACAACACTAGGTCTCAATCAGCAATCTTTCACATTCACACTCAACCCTTTCTAAATAAACTTTGCTGCTGTTTTTTAATCAAAGGTGAGTTGGTTTAAATATGCTCATCAAACTACTACAGTAATTTCAGGTGATGTTTGAAAATAGACTTTGGAGCAAATTGGATTATGAAAATACGTTGGAGCAACAGTCCATTTCTTTGACTTCAGCTCATCTATCGTTGTAGTATCTTTTAATGTATTTGTAAATAACCCACTGGACTGCTGAAGAAATGCTTAGGTTAACCAAAGAAAAATAAAATCCTCTCTACGTTGGCTGCTTTTTTGACATTAACTCAATTTCAAAAGTATAAACACATTATTACTCCCACTGGAGAACATCCAACATCTTGAATAAAAATGCTTTGCCAAAATCATCCACCAACTGTATAAGGCTCCATGTCATGCTGCTTGGGGTGGAAAAACTTTAATGAAAGGCATTTGAAAGCTTTGGTTTGATCAAGTGCCTGGAAAGCTTGAGGTTTATTGTATTTTGCAAAGATTACCATTAGTTTTTCTAACTTGTGTCAGTGGCCACCCAGAATTTATTTTGGAACATGTGCAGTCCTCAATAATTCTCTGTTGTTAGTTTTACCTTTATGGGGGCCTGGACTTTTCTTAATAGGCATTTTAGCTAAGGCACGCTCTGTTGACTGCAATATGCCTCTGCCTTTGACATTTTCCAGTGTGTTTTTATTTTTATTTTTTATAATGCCTATAAAAATTTGAATTCATATTCAGCAATGTCTTCAGCAAAGCGTCAAGCTAATTTTCATGTTTCAAAGCAACTCTCACTGTGAACAGGATTTACCTTCTGTTTATTAGTTTGTAAATTTTTTCTCATCCGTCAGACTTTATGATGATCTCACCGTGGTTTTCATTCCTTAACATCTTCTTTCTCACATGCAGACACACTGACTGAAACACATTCTTGCACACCTCTAGGGGCCCTGCTTTGAGATAGGATGGTCTAATGGCTCAAGCAGAGGTGGTGTGAGGGGCCATAAACTTGAAAGTGTTTTGATCCTCCTCTCCCTCCCGCAAACTCATATCTGGTAAATGTATTGGTATAATTTCACAGCCAAGCCTTTTTATTTATTTATTTTTTTTTTAAAAGGAAGAGAGTAAGAGAGGGAGGCAGAAGAGGAGGAGGAGCAGAGAATCTGAGCTGGCCTTCAGATGAACTCACCCGGGACTTTGCTTGGAGGGGTCATTCCAAGTTCATGCCTGGCGTTCGCTTGAGTTCTGCAGAATGTGCCTGTGTTTATAAAGTGCTCCGGCTGCAGTAGGGAGCTCACTGGGCCTGTAACACAAACTCCCTTCCAGGAGGCACCTAAGGGGGGCCACACTGGGCAAAGTCAGGTCAACTGTGCCAAGAGGGGGAAGCGCTACCCCATTAGACAAATTACAGCCTGATATATTTGACAGCTGGATGAGATGGTGTGTAAAATCAATTATCTGTAAAATCTGTGTGTATCCTCATAGCTCAGCAATGGAAGTGTTTGAGAACAATGGTGGTTGCCCAGAAAATGGCTGTAAGATATTAGAAATAAATATGTTTCATGGACTCATTTCATGATTTTCATTTATTTTGTATGACTGTAGTCTATTGTAAAAAACAGTTGTAGTACTACATGAACTTTTGGAGAACATGAAATGGGAACCACAATAAGTCATGGATGTGTCCATGTAAAGAAGACAGTCCACTCCTTAAGGTTACTGCAGGCAGTTGACTCCTTAGGGTCACTGTGGGAGGTTTCCACTAACTGAAAAGGCCAGTGTCAGCAACTTTTCCAATGGCTGACATTATAAACCCAGGACACACCAAGCCGACTACAAAGAACTAGCGGCAGCAAAAGCCAACGGTGCTGTCACCTTGCTTTGGCTGCGTCTGGACCAAAAATCGGTGCTTGAACACACACAGAATACATCCGAGTGCAAACTAGCATGTGCCTTCTGCTCCTACATATAGAAATAAACCTTCTATATCAGCATGTATCAGTAGTCTGTATTTGGTATTCAAAGGAATATATGAGAACTAGCAGGACAGACGTTGGCCAATGGCTGATGTATCTCATACCACATGTGGTTTGTACTGAATTGTTTGCTTGTTGGTACAGTAAACTTAATATTGCATAATTATTGTATTGTCTTATATTTAGATTGTGGTTTCGTTATTAATTTAAGTGATAATAGTCTATCCAGTATGAGAACTCTCTGTGCAGTTTGCAGGTACCTTATCAAATGGATTGGGCAAGAAAATGGACAATGGACATCAGACTAAAGGATGTTGAGCATTCGCTATCATGGAACAACCAGCGGAGAGCACCTAGTGGCAGGGATTCATGGTCTTGCTCTAGGTACATCAAAATATTTGCATTTTAAATGCTCAATATTCATGCACTTTGTTGTACCATGATTTGTCCACTCATATCAAACTAACCCAACTTGTGGTTTGACACTCAATGCTGTGTAGGCATCATTGGCGGTCTGACCAGTGTGATAACCTCAACAGTGAAGGGGGTGAAGACTGAGGGGGGTGTCAGTGGATTTTTCTCTGGTCTGGGGAAGGGACTGGTCGGTACAGTGACAAAACCTGTGGGAGGAGCCCTGGATTTTGCCTCAGAAACAGCACAAACTGTCCGAGACATGGCCAGCTTAAGCAACAGGTATTTTTTTCTCAACCATTTATTCAGGTTATTTATTTCTATTATGAAAGAGGATGACAGAAATATTTAGATGAATGCCTTATCCTTGGACTTCTGCATGGCCCTTTTCCAACTACAGGGTGCCAGAGCTTGTCCCCAAGCTGGAATAGAAAACAGCATAATTTCTTTTTTTTTTAAAAAAGCAGCAAATCATTTTGGCAAGAGTGATGAAAAACAAGACTAATGTCACATTGCACAGTGGCTCCCATCACTTAATTTTCAATGTCTGCCTAAAACTATTAAAATGTTGGAATTTATTAATATAATTGGTTTTTGTTATATCTTATAAACATTAAATCACATGCAGCTTGTAATTGCATTAAATTACTTAAAACTACTAATATTAGAACTGGTAAAAAAGACCATAATGCAGCATGTTTGTAGTCATGCAGTCAGTGGAGTAAATCACCATTTCATTAGATAAGGGGTATCAATGGTTCAATGTTTATAGCTCCTACAACTTTGCAGAGCCTTTGTGACCTCTCTGTTGATGTGCCCATAAATCCCACCTGTCTTTTGATGAGTTTAGCTTGTGGCAATCCAAGCTCTACACTAATGAACACCTGCTAATGATCCAAAGCACAGTCCAAAACTGTTCAGAAAAACTTGCCTACTGTTTTAAGAGCAGCCTTCAGGGTCTCACCTTAACTTCATCCTCTAAAGCCAGCAGCTCTACCTGAGGTTTTATGAGGGGGCCCAGAAGCAGGTCATATTACACAGTCTGTCTGGTATGTAAAGCCATTTGTTCTTCATTTGCCTATGTATATGTGCAGCAAAGAGTGTTTGTGGTTTTACTGCTCCAACTGGAGGAGGAATGAGTTTCCGGTCTTCTCACCATTCCCCTTGAATGGAGAGAGGCTGTGTGTGTCTGTGTGTGTGTGTGGAAAAGGGACCTGCTGGTGAACTGTGCAGTGAAGAGCTGGGGGAGTTTAAGGGAGAGGCATTTGGAGCGTGCCTGCCACAGTGCGGCCAAGAGTTCAGCCAGAGTTCACACAGAAAATCTGCAGGAATCGTGGGTCTCAGCAGACACGGTCTGACCCAGCTATTACATGTTCTCAATAACAGATTCTCAGGTAGCACTTCTGCAACGAATCTTCACATGTGCTCTCTCTTCAAGGATCAATTTCTATGCATCAACAACCGGCCATGGTGATTCCCAGTTGAGCTTTCTTCCCTTCCTTCCTGAAACTTTCATGATATTTCCCACATTTTGCACGCTCTTTTACAAACACTTGTCAGTAGTGTCAAACACTTGACTGTAGTGACAATGAAGTGATGCTTGTCTATAATATGTATATACATAACCTCTAAGATTGCAAACAGGAAATAAACAAGTAAATGAGAAGCAGACTGTAGCAAGGTCAGGCATAGTGGAAGTGTCCGCACAATTCTTTTTGCTCTCCTGCCCTGCTAGTGAACTCAGCCTCCCACATCAGTTCCCCGGACCCCAGATATCCCCCCACCCCTCGCTCGCACAAGCACACACACACACACATAACATACACCATTCCCAACTGCACTATGCAATCCAGGCAGGCTTCCAAAGGCAGCTCAATTACAATTTCAAAACAAAGGCAAAGAAGTGCTGGGGGTTGGCCTGGGGCAGCAGTAGGGGCTCAGACTTTGACTGAATAAGCACCCTGTTCCCCACCTTTAGCTGTCAGTTCAGTTTAGAAAAGCATGCATTTTCTATTACCCCAAGCTTTATTAAAGAAAGTCCCTCATGTGGTTTGCCTCTTGATGTGCATTTGAATGTCACCTTTGGCAAACACATCAAGAAGAACCTTTCTGCCTTCACTGAAGTTAGGCAAACCTCAAATTCCTCCTCTGTAAAAGATGGCCGTACTTGTTCTGTGGCATTTAATTGAGACAACGGAAAACAACTGTGGTTTTTCTCACTGTTGTAAAAAAGGAATATGCATTTCTGGTAATCTAACAGTACCTGCTAATTCTAACTGGTTTTGGAATCAGCATACTAAATACAACTTGATTACACAGTTGACCCACAGCTGACCCTGTAAACCAAAGATAAGATTAGAAAAATAAACAATATTAGTCAGCCAAGCCTGAAACATACCAGATCAGAAAATGTGATGTCTCACCACAAGTCAAGTGTGTGTATATTTTAGTCAGACATTTGCATGGTAAGACGATCACACCTCGATAATGTGATTGTAACTCGACTTCGTACAGCACGTATACACTTTAATCTGATCCTGGACAGCCAGTGACAAGAGATGGTGGCCTAATTTGCCTAAATTCCATCAGGCACACTTTTACTGGCTAGGTCAGTGGAGAACCAAGTTAAACACCTACATACAGCAGCCTTCCACATCACGCCCACCCTCAACCCATTTAGCTCATGATCTTTCTCGGAAAGAAGCAAGAAGTAAGAGCTGTTTGTTTGCACCCATTGACGGCTGACTGGCTGGGCTCCAAGCCCCGTGCCTGACCTAGAGTTGAACCCTATTGTTCCTAGCCCACAATCGGGTGCGGGGCATTGTGCTTGATCGCCTCCAGAGTGGAGGGAGCGGCTGGAGAGAGAGAGAGAGAAAGAGAGGTTAAGAGTCTCTGTGGGTCTGTTACAGTCCTGTCAAATACAGGGCCAGATCTCATGACTTACGGTTATGATTATAAACCGTGGCTTGCTGTTAAAAAGAGAGCCAAGTCCATGTGGAAGTTCTGGCTTTTCTAAGGAAAAAACAACACCACTTTCTCCTAAATATGTCATAATGAAGTAACCAGTGGCTTTGGAATATTTGATTTGGTTGCAAGTGCTAAAATGTGCCAGGGTGCTGCTGTTTTTCTTTGCATGACATCAGCAGAGTTTATAGCAAGTTCAATGAGTCACTTAGTTTTTGTTTTCAAACGAGAAACTTGAGACTTAATGTGAAATGCAATTGGGCTTGCAAATGTGACCAACTTCGAGACTTCATGTTTGTCCATCCTTGGTTATCAGCTCTTCTCAGTGACTTACATTTTGAGTTCTTGATGAACAGAGGCAGCTGCATTCACCCAGACTTCAGTTTAAACAGAACAGAGAAATGCAGTACACTGCCGTCTTTGTGAATCAACTGGAAACCATCAGCTCTAATCAAATGTCTGCTGGCCCAGATTCAAGCCAGATGTAGGAATTCCACTTGGCCCACCAGTGGCAGTTGAAAAGAAGAGAGCGGTTGTTTGCAGGAGAAGCAAGACCCAAGCTTTGCATTGGCACTGCAGGCTGCTGGCTAGTCCCCTTCAGCTTTGGCCAGGGCCACCAGAACTCTGGAGCTATCATGCTCTTGACCATCGATTGAACTACACGCCTATAACCAACACAGTGTGCTTGACTGTGTAACAGAGTTGAATGACATGATATGTTGGCAGGATATCACCTTAACAGGCATAGCAGGAGTCGGAGTATGAGGGTTTCTTGGATTGTGCCACAACAGGTGTTATTTCAAGAGACTCAGTTGAGCTCTTTAACGGGAAATGGGGGGGAAAGAGGAAAAAAGGTCCAGTCTTTCCAGTAAAAAGGTGCTTCATTCCAACTTGGATTCCCTAATGTTAACCCTCTTAAGGCTGTTGGTTTTGTAAGTAATGATCCTTGTGTGTTTTGTGTGCGTATTTTAGGCTGAGCGCGTAGCGAGTAAGGAAGCCGCGCTGCTGTAAGGGCCCTCAGGGGCTGCTGCCTCGGTTCTCCTCCATACAAGCAGATGGACAAGAACAGCTCTTTCACTTAACGGACAATATCCACTCTGAATAGTGAGTACCTTGTCTGATGGTAATGCCAGGATAAGTGGTTCGGCAAAATTCTCCTGTTCCTAAATATAGGATTTCAAACCAACTAAAAATTAGAAGCACATTTTCTAGATCTTTTCTAGTTCAAGAATCCCAAACTTGTAGGTACATCATTTTTGGTTATTGGTTGGAAGCATCAGGGCTTGTTTCTGTGTTCGAAGTGAGACAGAAAAGACATTTATCACCAAAGAGACTAATCCATCTAGATCAGCAGACCCCCTGTTGGCCCACATGACCTCTCTCCTCAGAGGTGCCACCCAGGCCATTAGTCTTCTCAGCTGCAGCCTGCACACTTTCGTCCTTTCTTCCTTCTCACACATGCTAACCACCTTAATATTGCCTGCTTAATTTCATTGTACTAATCTTCTTTTCTCTGCATGTAATCTATGCATTAAATAGCATGCTTGACTTAATACTTTTTCATTTACGGCAGAGTTAATCATTTTTTACAGATTTGCACCAGAATCTCGGAGTGAATTTGGTCCGAATTGAATCATAGTATATCTGCTTTCTATTTTATGCAATTTAAATTGAATTAACCTACATTTTGCCAGGGAATAACACCATTTCTGTTCTTTATAAAGCAATGATGTAACAACCATTCATATGCCCGTTTTCTTCCGCAGTTTCATTGCAGTGGAACCTATAGACACATATTGCTGATCTCCTCCAAAGTGGTATATTTCCTCAAGCAATCTTTTTAGAGGTCAAATATGATGATCTCTATCATTGTCTGGTGTCCAAGGACCATGGGAAAGTATATGTACAGCTTACTAAAAAAGCAGAAAGCACCAGCAGTGGAGTGGCCATTCCAGGTCCATCACGCCAGAAACCTATGGTAAGAGACGTATCCCTCCACATATATGTAATACTTTTGAACTGTAAACCTTTTCACTGGTAGTTTAAAATATTGTAGCTGTCCCCCCATAATTGAGCTTATTGTGATCTCTAACATGAGATGGGCGGTGCCATGTATGTTCGCGCTGCATGTCTAATTTGTGTTATGTGTCTTCATGTGTGTTTTTGGTAACTTACAGTGACTGACTCATCAGTTTTCCACCAGAGTCGCTTCCGTCAGTTTTGTCTTCTGCACACAATTCAGTGCTCCGCTCTCCACCCAAATTTAAAAGCTGCTGTTGCTTAATGAAGATTTGACGAAAGTACTCATGGCTCAGTTGGATTATTGTCATGTCAGATAGTGATGAGACTTTCAGTTTTATGGACGTCGCCATTTTTGATTTTACTTTGGTCACTGGTAAGGAATATGGGCTGGACTCACTGATCTATAATAGAGTATTATAGATCAGTGGCTTGACTCCCGTTGCTCGTTCATACAGACAGTATTCTAAACACAACTGTAAGCTGCTCTATGAATGGAAAATTTTGATACTCACACCTGTAAAGAAATTGTGGTCGTCAATCCCAAAAACGAACAGTGTGACCGTAGCCTGTGTGTATAATAAAATATGCCTGCAAATGATATTTGAGTTGAATGTTATTGATGCTTCCATAGATATCCATGTGTATTTTACAAAGTCTAAATGTATCGTTTTACTAGTACTTATGTGTATTTAAATGTCTGAAACCTAAAATAAACATGTGGATAAAACACTGCGATTATACGAGAAGTGCCGAGCGCGTCTCAGCGCCAGCCAAAGCGGGAAAGCAATTTGAATTTGGCAGTTACGTGACATCACTGAATGTTCTAAATCCTATATGTGGGACTGCATTTAGCAAATATTAGCAAATATTTACCAAAAAAACTGCACAAAATCAATAAAAATTACTAAATGGTGCATTATTTATGTTTGGGGATTGAATGTCCAGCAGTGATGATATACCATTAATGTAATGTATAAAAATACGTAATAGATGATTTTGGTGAGACACTTGTCATCTCTTTGCTAACTCCATTCCAAATATCATTTGTTGTTTGTCCATAGGTCCATGTGAAAAGTGAGAGCCTTGCCATCAAGATTTCACTATGAACTATTACTATGAACAGCAGCTCATGCTGCCTCCCAGTGAGAATGACGATAGCTTATTATTAGACTCTTAGTCTTAACTATACTGACCTGCAGGGTAGAAGGTGTTTCTTGCTAATTTTTAACAGCTACTTCCTTTTCTTCCGTTTCTGTGGAAGGACAGTAATAAATCAGCAGAATGTGATAACCCACTTAAGCCAGTGTATGGGACATGCTCACAGCATGTGGTTTGTTCAGTGATGTGAACTTGTCTAGAGGGGCTGTTGTAAGCTCCCGCAAGCACAGATTTAACTTGAACATATGCAAGTATTTTAAGTTCTTTGCCAACCTTAAAATTATAAGTAAATTAGTTTTTTACGATTGGTAAAATAACTGGTGTTTGTCGCTAGATGTCCACTGCTATTCTGACACTACATTTTTTTGTATAGATCCTCTAAAGGCACAAACCAATAGGACTATATCTGCCATGTATAAATAATGTTGAAAATAAGAATATGGTATGAAATTAATCATGGGTTTCTGTATAAAAACTGCCTTTAAGACAAAGTTCATTTTGCTCTGAATATGTGAGTGATTGGAGGTTGATTGAATGATTGAATTGCACTGACACAAATGTAGGAAACTTAAGCTGCTCTCACCATTCCCTGGTGAGCCAACATTAACACAAACACAGCACAGAGAATGAGTGTTGTAAATACTGTCATTGCATTTTTCACTTTTCCACATGCAGTCCACCCACAAAACATCTGTCTGATGTTTGTCTTCTCCCAGTTTCTTATTTTCTTGTCTTTTATATATTCACCGTAATGAAGGTAATGAAAAATATGAATGGAAAATTTGACATTTAGTTTCTAACTATAAATATAAAATAATATTGTTCTGTAGCACATAAAATAATGATTCTCTGCCTTTTTGTGCGTACAATCAAAATGAAGATGTCATATCACAGAGACAATAATCTACTGTACTTAATTTTTCCCCATCTCAAACACTTATTTTACTCGCTGTTTCAAATTGAACAGTATCAAGTAATTCACAAGTTTCACTGAATGAAGCTATTAATTTTAAGTTGTTACAAGTTGCTACCAAAAATTAGACACTATTAATGTTTTCTATTTTAGAGAATTATCTTCCTCGTTTATCTTAACTGTGTACATATACCGCAGTCGTAAAAAATATATATTTTTATTTTTAACTTATGTGATAGCGCCTCTGAAAACAATAATGATAATATGAACAGTACAGAAATATTGATATGTTGTTGAATACAGCCCTACA
This sequence comes from Carassius auratus, assembly GCF_003368295.1. Taxonomy (NCBI): domain Eukaryota; kingdom Metazoa; phylum Chordata; class Actinopteri; order Cypriniformes; family Cyprinidae; genus Carassius; species Carassius auratus. The sequence continues at coordinate 605,638 of NW_020523286.1, read as the reverse complement.
AAGCTGGTTTTCTCTATAATTGCACAAAAATAGTGTATATTTAATTTGTTTTAAAGCTAAATAAAAGTTATTATTTAACAAAAACTTTTTTCTACCATTTACAATACAATAATGCATTCATAACTATCAAATAGATTATGTAAATTACATAAAAATGTTAAAATAAATATTATAAAATATATATAAATAAAGTAGTGGTCCCCTGGAGTTGTGTCGCTGGTGTTGCCGTTTAACGAAAATAATTTATTTTTAAATAAATATCACACTGATGACATCACTTGACTTCCTTCCTCCTATTTCCTGAAGATCTATGAAGAAAGACCCATGTTTAGTCCACTGTCTCTTTTCAGTTATCAGAAATGTTCTCATTTATCTCATGATTTCATATTAAGCTTTTAGTTGAAGTCACTGGCATGACCTACTTTAATGTTAGGGAATTGTAAAAACAAAAACTAGAACATAAATTGATTAAACTACTTAATTTAGTGAATATACCATGATTGACAATGTGTACCTTGCACCAAACATTTTGTAAAATGCATTTTTCTTGAAAACTGTCCCTGGTGTTACCTTCCTTATGGGTAACACCAGTGAAGATCAGTTTATGTTTATGTTCTTTTACTAACTGCTTTCACTAAATGCCAAATGTAACAATGTAATCTCATCTAATAATTATAGTTTAAGAATAAGGATCTTTGGTCTAATGGTTGCCACTGGTGATTCATTGTGTCACTGGTGTTATCATTTTTTTTTTTTTTTTTCTATCACATTAAATACAATGAGTCACATGTCGCATGATAATTTTACTTCCTTTGAATTTTGCTTTACTCAAGAGTTCAGAGATTATATCATTTCTTGTTTATATATATATATATATATATATATATATATATATATATATATATATAAACATCATTCAATCACACTTTTAAAAATAAATAAAACATAATCTCCTAATTTGTAACATTATCATTATTGTTCTGTAACTCTGATTACATGTGCTGAAAAAAAAATCCAGAAATAATACTTCATAAAAACTTACTTCGCTAATACTTAAGTTAACACCAGTGGGAAAAATATATATTATATATAAAATATATAAAATTATAAAATTATATATATAAGTCCTATAGTTTAACTTTTAAATCATTTTTTTAGCATCTTTAACAATGTTTGCTCATACCTTTTTAATTTAAGTCTCCATTTCTGCGGCTGACAATCACATGCTGCTTGCTGCAGTTATTTGCACAGGGTACAAAATGGCGGGGAGCCGCAAACTGGTTAGTTGACGCATGTTTGTTATCGGGAGATATAAAAAAAACGGTAATTTGCTTCCAATGGTAAATTCAGTTGACAGTAAAACAGTAATTTATATGTATCAAATGTATTTAAAATGAGATCATCTCTGGCATTATACACAAGATTTCTTTAACATTACATTTTTAAAAGAGGTTTCTTTTAGTCAAACATGGCTGCATTTTCAAGCTCTTTGCCTACGTCCCATTGTGTCCCTAAATTCTGTTGGTACTTTTAAATATTTAAGACAGATAGTGTGGATATGCACATTGGGATGCAGGGACTGTCTACTGTACATTCTTCTTCTTGACTACCATTGAGATGTCAGATCAATGGACTCTTCCCTTATGTTGACACACTCATTGGTTAAAGATGGATGTGCAGTGGCCACACAACCCTACCCTGCTTGGATTAATAACACTGAAAAGGACAATGCTATTGCTATCATTTAGCATTCATGCACTGCATAGACGTAAGTGTGCTTTTGTTAATGAGATGCTGTCATCAGAAACACATGGGTTCAAACAAACAACTACAATATGTGGTAACACAGACCAGTCTGACGAAATCTGGTTCAAATATGATCTCACAAACCTGTGAAAGCTAATGGCATATGTTCAACATCCCTGAAGTTATCTATTACGATAGGGACGAGTTACCATGTGCCCTACAAATTCTCCTAGTACCCATTCCTACTACTTTTCCACCTGTGCTGGGTGCCTGGGTCACATTAAACAGTTATTTTTTCTGGGCAAAGGGTTCATCACAGGGTGAGCTGTCTGTCCAACAACCTACTCAGATTTATCTACTATTTGGCTAACCTTGCTCTGAACTCACCCCCTGAGATTTGAGCTGACTTCTCCAACACACATGCACTCCATGACACAGTTTCATGTCCTGATCCCACTCTCAACAGTGTCCATCATTGCCGTTAGGCATGCCAAGACTCATTCTTCAGATTTTGTCATTTGTGTTATACAACATTTTGGGTGATTATTCCCACAGCGTACATTATTTATTTTATATAGTTCATCAGAAAGTAACTTTTCCTTTCAGCCACAAAGCAACTGCAGTGTGTAAAATGAAGAATGTGATGTGAATTGGTAATCACATAATTGTAATAGCGGCTTCGTGCCTGTTGTATGTCAGTTTCGGTCCCCAGTGTGCTTTGATAACACTCTATTGTCTTCTAATACCGCAGCAGGGATGCACTGCATGGAAAAATTTGAGGGAGAGACGCTGAAAAAAAAAACATCTGCCTGTAGATTTGATTTTATGAGGTTACAGTCTTAGATCTTGCATCCAATTTGGCAAATCGAGGCGTAGGAGAAAATTGTGAACAGGCACTGCATTACCTACCCATCTGTTTGGTGCGATACAGCTGCACCGACAGCGAACCTCAGCAGTTCAGCTAGGTGTGAGTGACAAAGCTGAATAAAATGACAAGTTCTAGATTCATCTATAAGTCTTCCAGTGGCTGACCCCTCTCCAGTGTGCTTTCCTGTTTAGCGGAGTTAGTGTTATGACAACCCTGCCCACAGTGAGCTCACGATTGGCTGGCCTGCAGCGGTGGAATGCTGACCATGAAATGCCTGTGAGTTTTGGCAGAGACAGAACAAGCACACTGCCAGGGACTGACACTTCCCTGTTTTCAAACCAACATGAACACCCACAAAATAACACTCACCGTGGTTTTTTTAAGCTCAAATACTGTTTATTTCAAGTTGACCGTAATATGAAGATAGACATGCTGGAATTACTTTAAACAAGTCCCATAAGGCAAAAGAATATACATTTTTTAACCTGACCAAAATATATTTCTAATATATGTGGTAAACAGTACTGCTTAAATAAAAAATGAATATATTTAGTTTAAACCAAAATACATACTTTGAGAAAGAACATTCACTTCCAATCTTAACTTTTTTTTATTATGTTTCGGACAGTATTACATTTGGATTGAAATATATAGAATGGCCAAAAGATAAATGAGAAAACAGCTCAAACGTAATATTGAAATTGGATGTTTATGTGAATATTTTTTATATCAGCAACTTAAAAAATATAAATATTTGAAAAATATATACATTTGCCGTATGTGGTTGAAGACTTGACTTTTGACTTACAAAAATGTTCTTAAAATCAGTGAAAATCTATAAAACTCCCAAGTCACACCTTACAAGGGCAAACAGGCCCTGATGAAAACCTCAGAGCATTGTAAAATTATTAAAGGGATAGTTCAACCAAAACTTTTATTTACCTCACGATTTACTCAGCCTCAGTGTATATGACGTTCTTCTTTCAGACAAAATTATGAATGTTATAATGAATGTTGCTTGAGATTCTGAAGCCAAATAAAGTGCATCCATCCATCATAGAAAGTGCTCCACACTGCTCCAGGGGATTAATAAAGCCATTCGGAAGCAAATCGATACGTTTGTGTAAGCAAAATATCCATATTTAAAACTTTACATACCATAATCTCTAGCTTTCATTAACTGTCGTACTTGAGTTCAGAAGAGAGTGGCACTAGGATGGCTTGATGGGGAGTAAATCATGGGGTCATTTTCATTTTTGGGTAAACTATCCCTTTAATCGTAACAGTCTGTGCTCCTTACTATCACATTATCCAAAGAACGCATTCACCTACATGCCTGTGTGCAGTCCAGTATATGGCAACAAATCCAAATCTATCCACATAAAACTCGCAGACATAACAGTTCCTGGAAAAAACAAAGGCATCTCGATATGCTGTTCCAATGACCCTTTCACAGTCTATAATTTTTTTGCGTCCACAAAGCAACAGATTGGTGTTCCTGGACGTAGTGCTTGCTTTGCATTAAAAAAATGGTTTTGAGGATTTTTCACAGTCACACTGCTTCTAAGTTTATGTCCGTCCTTTGAATGTGTTCATACAGGTGTAGCTTCCTGAGAACTTATGGATCTCTTCCAGGGCAGCCTGGGGCAAAAGACTGTGAAGAAATCAAGAAGTTAGGTGCAGCCAATTGAAATATCTAATATATAATGCATAGAATAATGAATAATCTTTTATGTAATACAGAATGGTGAATCAAAATGTTCCTACAACAGGGATAGTCTCACCTCTTAAGGATGACTAGAAAGTGCATGGTCCATGGCAGGACAACAAAGGCAGTGTTGGTCCTTACAGCTTCTACAGTGCGTTCGGCCACCATCTCAGGATTCAGAGGAGGAAACAGCTTAGGGAACCTAAAACATGTATTCATTTAATAATTGACAACTTTTTTTTTTTTTTAACTAGGTCTTTATGTTTATCAGCCCCAGCAGCTCATTACCTAACTCTCATGCCCTGGAACATCTCTGTGTCAGTATGGAAGGGAAGCACCGTGGAGCAGCCCACTCCTGGACAGTCCAGCAGGCCTAGCGTCAGGCTCTCCATGAAGGCATAAGACGAGGCCTTGGATGTGCAGTAGTCGATGGCTCCAGGGATGGAGGAGAGGGAGAGAATGGAGTTAATGCACACCACGTGGCCGTTGCAGAGCTCCAGCATGCGAGGCAGAAATGCTTTCGTGGTCTGTGGGGGAGACAGACACAATTACACATTGTTCTGTTCCCTCAACCATCTTCTGGAAAATCCAACAATAACAATGAAAGCTTCAGAACTTCGGGGTCGGGAATGTGTTAATTGTCTAGTATTCTCTAGACTACCTTTAGTGAAAGTCAACAAGCATATTTGACCGGCTCAGCAGAAATATGAGCCCACATTTAGTGTTTCATCTCAAGTCATATGATGGCTCCTCTGCAAAACTCTATGTAAAACTGGCATTCAGAAAACGCCATGTGTTTGAGATTAGAGCAACAATATATTACAGCAATCCTCAGCATGAGCTACTACTGCAACTAAAGTCTCCAATGATCAGCTCTTGTTCTCATTGACTTTGAATGTGTGTAGCCTAAATCAGTCCATTTTCTTCTAAATGTTTAACTTTACCTATTCCACCAGTTCTTTTAGTACCATTCGCTTTTGTTTGTGAATCTCTCTTGTATTTTTGTCTCTGACTCTTCTATGCGAGGAATGCGGTGTTACTTTTTCTCTTTTGGCAAAAACATGCTTAAATGATGAGGAACGCTTCCAAGAATTACAGCATGCCAAGTGACTTAACGTTAAGTAACTGAAAAATGTTCTGCAAAACACAAAGGAGTATCTAGAGTTCATGTTAGGTTCAAAGCAGGGTTACTGCACTACAACGAATTGAGCATTTGAGCAGCAAATAAGTTAAGATATTGATTCGTTTCTTACCCAGAACTGTCCAAGTGTGTTTATGTGCTGGGTTTTCAGGAGTGCGTCATCGTCACTGTCCATAAGAGTTTTTCCATGGACAACAGCTGCATTATTGACAAGAATGGTGACATCCCCGACCTGTGTGAGACCACATCGCATCCATTTAGAGCCTAATTTACTGTGTGGATAAGTAAAATTGTAATATTTTGGTTCCATGGAAAATAAAAGATTATTAATTATTACATTCACATTTAATCATTTGGCAGATCCTTTTATCCAAGGTGACTTACAAATGAGGAAAATGGATGCAAACAAAATAAAAAAAAAGAGCAATGATATGCAAGTGCTATAACAAGTCTCAGTTAGCTTAATGCAGCACATGGAGCAAGTTCTTTTTTTTTTTGGTCAATTAGAAAATAAAATAAGAAAATATAGAAAACAGAATACCAAAAGATTAGAGAAGCTAGTGATATTAAATGAATAGAGTGCAAGTCTAAAAGGACCAAGTTTAGAATTAAATCGAATTAGAATTGAGAGTGCTAGAGTTAGAGTGTCTAATAAAGATGCAGGAGATGTGTTTTTAAAGAAGGCTAAGGACTCAGCTGCTCGGAAATGATTATTATGTAAAATATTATGTAAATTATGTACATTATGTAAAATAAATATAAATAATATAAATAATGCAATTATTTAATTTAGAAAACAACATAAACAAGGGTCCCACAGACAAAAAAGCACTAGCCTATAAAAAGTATGGGAGTCTTCGGCATTAAAATACTTGAAAATCCTTAGCCTAGACCCTAGCAGCCACAAAGGGGGTGCTAGAGAGCACCATTCTGAAATCTTAAATGACAAAACAAGACACCTTACAGTCTTGTGGATGTATGTTTGAGACGGGGTCACTATATAAACTCCTTTTATTGATCTCTTGAGACAAGGAAAGAAGGGTTTAAAGATACCTTTTCCCTGAGCACTTTGGCTTGCTGGTACACTTCCTCTCTGTTGCCCACGTCGCACACAAAGTAATGGCACTCTGTTCCAGTCATGGAGATCTCCTCACATGTCTCTTTTAAACATTTCTCCGTGCGGCCCCACAAAATCACCTGAGGGAGGAAAGTCATGATTGGTGTAAAGAACATCCAGAACATCATTTACACTTTTCGACAACAGAAGGAGATTTTTACATTGTAAGCTGAGGGACAACTCTCTTTAACTCTGTGATGTATAATGCATGATTGCTACACATTGATGTATAGGTTGAGCTTTCTAAGGAGTTACTGAATGAAGTATTTCCTTATCATTGTACACGAGGTTTTAGGGAGAGCCAGTGAGAGTGATAGAGGACAGGGTCAGGCTGTGTAGGTCGGTTAACTCTCTGGCTATTAGATCCATCACTCAGCAAGGTCAGCGAGAGGTAATGAACACAAGGATGAGTCCATCCCCTCCCCATCCTGTCAATCTCAATCCACCTCATAAACAAACATACACACATAAAACAGTCACATGTTCTGACCTTCTGAGCAACCCTTCACTATTCAAAGCCTCTCAAGGGAGAGCATTAGTGTGGGGGAATCTCACATAACCTGTCAAGAACAGAACAAATTTATTTTATTTTATTTTTATTTTTTTTGCATTGTGACAGTACAAAACATTTAAATTAAATTAAATTAAATTAAATTAAATTAAATCAAATCATATCTTACAACCCTACGTAGAACAAGTGTAAAATAAAAAAGAATAAAAAATTAAATAAAATAATCCACCTAGGGTATTTCCATGCTTGCGCCTCTGGTAACCCTACATAGGAAAACTGGAAAACTCCTTTATATAAAATATAATTTTGAGAGGGACAGAGTGAAATAGGGCAAGCAAACAACAGATGTGCTTTCTTATGTGACATACTGCCTGACTCATGTCCCACCTAATGTCACAAAGAGCACATGGTGAGTGTCCCATTATCAGTAAAATTCAAGCAACAGAGCCACTGGGAGACATGGGCAGGGGCAGCCTAACACCCCTCATTAGTGCTGGCCCAGAGGGGTCAGGCATGGGCCAAAGCCCAGCTGGGAGTATAGGAGTGCCAGCCCCTATTCACCTTCACCTTCCCACCTTTATACCTCATCCTTCACCATTTACATAAACTTTGTAGAACCTCATAATTCTAAATGTACATTTGTGAATATTATAATTCTGTTCAAGGATTTTAAACTCACAGACTAATGCAGTAGATTAGGGAAATAAAACACATATTTGAGGCCCAACTTGTGTCTGCTTGACTTGACTTTCATACACAGCTTCAGCTCCGTTGGCTTTCTGTTTGACTCTGTTCCTCTGGGATTCAGCCGTAAGCAGCCCACACAATAACACAAATGACATCATCAGCCCTGCTCTGCGAATCTGGCTGACCTGCCAGTGAACTTGGTTGTGGTAACCAATCTGTAAGGTGCTTCTCTGCCTACGACACCCCCTTGCAAATGATCCATTCGCACACCTATACATGTTGGGTGCACATTCACACACATGACTGCAGCACACACACTTCCACTCCCTCACATGGACAGTATTATTAATATTGTATTCCTGACACTTATTGCTTGTGCTTTTACTGGTGTTACTCTATTACTGGGAAGAGTGATATAGTAAGTATAGCTCAGTTTTATATTCATTAACAATAATCATAATAAACAAGATGATTTAGTTACAGTTCATCATGTATGACTGGGTATAGTTTGAACTTCCCTGGAAGGTTAAAGAGTCACACATGATTTGAGTTCAACAAAACAGTCGTGCCTGTCAGCAGCCCATTGTTGGGCAACTGTAAGAACATAAAGGCTTAGGAAACACCTGTGTTTGTACGCAGGAGGAATATGAAACAGAACTCAAGGCTTCAGATGAGGGCAGCAACAGGTCACACTGCTTTCTGTTGACTGCGCTGACTGGAAAGCCATGCTGTGCCCCATCAGGACAAACTCAGCTATTTCAAAGTGTATTTACACAACCAAAAAGGTGTTTACTGCAATGTGAATAAATCAGATAAACACAACCCTTACTGGTTTTGTTTGGTTGTCAGTAATGCTGAAATAATAAACAAGCCGATCAATTATGTTACAGAAAAATGTCCTAAGTTAACGTTAACGTTACTCACATTTGGAAGTTTGTGAGCTGATTCTTTTTCTTTCTCACTTTAAAACGTAGGCCCAATGTGTGAGTATTGTAGGAGTGCTGTGAATTTTTATAACCTAATCCATGTCAGCAAGTGAGCAACTTTGAAAGCGATATTTAAACCGGCGTTTTTTCACCTCTCCACATACGTTACCAGTAACTTAGACGCTAACGAACAGAAGAGACATTCGCCAGAGGTGGTAACCATAACAACAGTACGCCGCGTGCGCGCTTTCCGTTACGGCGGGTTACGTCGATAAATAACCTCGTTATATTTAATTTTATTATGTGTCTATCCAAATGTATAACATAACTTTATTGTTCTGTTAAAAAAAGTTTTGTAGATGAATACGCTTGTTTAGCTTATCGCGTTAGTGGCGCCAAATTACAATTTGTGTTGCGCGAGACTAACCTCAGATTGCGCTTTGGAACTTACATTTCGCAATACACATTACATACCAATACAAAAAGATTTTTTTATATATAAAACTTCTTTAAAAAAAGCTCAGATATATTTTCTATATGCGGTCCTTGATTAAGACTGAAATAAGCACTCAATTTATTTTATTCTATTTTAAATTAAAGAGCATGATGAATTGCGTTTAAACGAATAAAAACGCTAACGCAGCCTTACCTTTCTTGCTCCTTGTTTGGCGAACTCTTTAGCCAGGTGACGGCCGATTCCTCTTCCTCCTCCAGTGATGAGGACCACATCAGTGCCCAGATCTCTGCGCTTCTGGCGCGTAAACAAACGCACGATCGCCCTTAACAAGCAAAAGAAGATCTGGAGAGGAAAAAGCAACGCGCATCCCAGCACCTTCATCTCCATCATGACTTTCAGATAGTCCGATCTTTCTATCGGTTTTGTGGAATAAAACAAGCCTGCAAGAAGCGAATTTGCTTGTCACTTGTCAGCTGTCAAAATGCACGCTGAAGTTCTTCTCTGAGTAACGGTAAATGCGTCCAGCTCTCCTGGTCTGAAGAAGAAAGTCCCTTAAAGTGCGAGTGGGTCATCAGCTTGCCAAATGTCTTGCCTACCTACGAATGAAGAACTGTCACACGTGAGAGCTCTCTCTCTCTCTCTCTCTCTCTCTCTTTCTCTCTCTCTCTCTCTGTGTGTGTGTGTGTGTCGATAAAGTGCGTGGAGAACGGTATAACATATCAGCCAGTCTCCGTGCGCTTTATCTCAAGAGGCGGGACAGAACTCAAGTATCGTACGAAGATTGAGAGAAATAATTAGTGAAATATTTATTTATAATTTATGCTACACTGTTATCCTCTCATTGTGCGTGAATAAGTCATGATGATCACTGTTAAAGACTCGAAGGGGCTCATCGTGTAAAACTTCTGTGAGATGAGGAATGTGTATCTGTTTTGTCATCCAACTTTCCAACATCCTCATACGTTTTCATGCAAAAATTAAATTTCATTAAATAGTTAATCTCAGTAGCAAGAACTCGGAAAACTCGAGTTCCACAGCTAACAGGGAACGTTCTCCGTCACGCCAACATTGACATTTTGTTCATACAAAAGAAAGAAATTAAATTCTCTGTATCAAAGATGCAGAGATAATGAGGTTGCGCTATTAATGCTTTACATCACTGCTTGAGGAACTTCTCAGTGCACACCAGCCAGAAGAGGCTATGGACATTTAATGCATAAAAAAGGTATCATGTCTGAAGATCTATACCGTCATCTAGAGGTCATATGCAGTAGGTGAATCTCATTCTCAACATTCAATAGCTTGAACCATGAAGTCAAGTAAGTGATTTTGCACTCAACAGCTGGGATATAAAGAACAACATTAATGAAATGACATTACAATAAGCTGTTTAGAATGATGAAAGCTGTAATGTATGTCCAGGATTATCTGTAGGCTATATGGGCCGTCCCATTCCACTTCTCTCTAATCCTTTTCTGCAACACAGCTGTGCACAAATACAATGTAGAGTTTATGAAGTCAAAGCATGAATATGTCAGTGTATTGTGCCAAAACAGGTGCGGAACAAACTGAGCTGAATCGTTGTCACATGGTTGGGGTGGTCAGGGTGGGTTGAGCTTATCGTTCTCATTCTGAGCACATATTTCTCTGCAGCAGTCTCAGTCCTGGATTATAGCGTAGCTTCTGGACAGCGACAGAGATGGCAGAGGAGCTGACAGAGTATCAGAGAGGGTTACTAATGGAAAGCGCATCCCATAGTGCTCATGTTAACTCCAGAGTCAATGACAACAGCAGCAACATCAGTGAGGGCCCAAGCATGTCTCCAGCAGAGTCGCCAACTGAAAATGATTTAACAGTCACGGTGAGAGTTTATCTACAATACTGTTGGATATGTAATGTGTAGGATGTTTTTGTGCCTTACACTTCAGTTGTTTAGTCTCCTTCTTGATCCTGGGATTTTCTGTTAAAAAATGTAAACTTTAGTTAAACTGTAAATGGTCCATAAACCATGTCCATAAATAGTTATGCATGCTGGTATCAAAAAAATACCATACACTATGTGTGCACTATTTTATTTATTTTTTATTTTTTGCCCACTGATCAAACACTGTGATGTCTTTTGAATATAAACAGCTTACTGCGATTATATCTCACTAAACAGAATGGGACATTTCATTATTGAGTACAAATAAAATAATGTAAGAAATAGGGGTGTTTGGCAATGGACTGAACATTTTAATGTATGCGAGTGCTGGATAAAGTCACTCTGAGCGTCAGATGTGGATCCAGCATTGTGAAGCAGACACATCTTAGGAAGAAACTGGACAGTTATCTAAGTGTTGGCTACAGACCACTTGAATTATTTGTGATGCATCTTCTGGTATACTGACCAAATACTATGAGGCGGGTGTGAGTGTTGGTAGATCCCAGTGGGTTTTGGACTGTGCAGCGATACATGGATCCGTTGAGCTCAGCTGGGACTCTCTCCAGAACCAGTACTTTCCCAAATCTCTCTTCACTTCCATCCAGCAGAGGTCCTCCCACACGTGTCCATGTGAAAAGAGGCTCTGGAAACACTTTATTCTGTGACACAAAGAGAAAACCAAAATATTCATTCAACAATTCAGACATTTAAAGCACTGAGCATGGTTATACCCTGCAGAGAATATAGTTGATATCTTTAGACATGCAAGTGTGAAACATTACAAACAAAGCTAAAATATTTATGTGGAGTTGCTAGGGAGACTCTTTTTAATCATTTATATACATTTGCTAAACACCACTGGCAGTATTCATTTGCTCATATATTTTATACTTGAAGAGAATATTAAACATTTTTCAAAAGAAGCTCTCAAAGACATTTAAGGTACACTATAAATTATTAAAAGCAAATTATTTAGTTCAACATTTCCGAAAGACATTGGTAGGCATTATAATGTAAAACATTTGCCATTGCTGTTTGCCGTGCATTCAAATTAGAGCAGGCATATTCTGCTGAGACAAAAACATGAATCACTGCTACTGTTAAGCTGCATTGTTTGCAAATAATTATTTTGCACCACTTTATATGCTAGAAACATTTCTTCTTTCATGACTGTACCGCTTTGGGCCCCATTTGGAATCCCTCCACTTTGATGCGAACCGTGTCTCCCACTTTTGCTCTGCTTGGTGCCACAGAGAGTTTCGGGCCTTTTGGAGCAGCTTGAAAACAGTGAGAAGTAAAAGTGTTGTCATTATATCAGAGGAGGCAGAGAGTCATGGTCTTCCATTTATATATATATATATATATATATATATATGTATATGTGTGTGTGTGTGTGTATGTATATATATATATATATATATATATACACATACACACATATATATATATATATATGTTATACCCTGTGTAAACAGTAAGGCTTAGTCTAATATGGTAACAGTAACTAGCATTAAAATATATATGTATATATTTCAAAAAGACCAATAATTAAAATCAATAATTTTAAAGTGAATTTAGGTATCACTAATTTATTTACACTGAAAAATGTATATTAATTTTGCTAATTGGTAAAGATTGCATTTAATAGTGTTTGCAAATTTGAAGATGAAGTAAATGTTGAAGTAAAGTTAATCTTAGTGTAAAAACAGGACAAAGGAGCAAACATGATGAAAATATGAAATAAAAAACTTATATTGTGAAATATATTGTGAGACACTAATAAACATACTTAAGGCCCATTCACACCAATAATAACTATAAAGACAAATATATCAGCGTCTGTTTATCTGTTTAACTTTGTTTATCAGCTGGAAAAAATCTTTCTGAAATTGATTCCAATGATTTCGTTTCTCTGTGCCTTTATCATTATAGCTGTGCCGTGGGCCCTGCTATTCTTTTATATTGAGAATGGGATTTAGAACTATATCTTTATCGTTATCTTCATAGTTATCGTCTTTGGTGTGAACAGGCCTTTAGACTCAGTAAATGTATTTGGTAACGTATATAAAGGGACACTCACAGAGCGTAACCTCTGCCTTCATGGGCATGGAAAGAGCAGGGTGCTTGACTTCACAGGTGAACAGAGCCTCATTGTCCAGCTGTGGGTTCAAGTGCCATGTCAGCATGGCTTGGACCTCCAAAGTACCGTCATGAAGCTCAGACTGTGTATGGTTGAAGTAATACATCGGGCTTGAGCTCAGCACCCAGCGGGGAAACTCTCGGCTGATCACAGTCTCTGGGATGACCTCTGTGGTGGGACTGGCTTCCTCTTGACCAGGGGCTCCAGATGTGTAACTGCGCTGGGGCCGGTCCTTATCCAGACGCACCGGCTCGCTGTGAGGGTCCAGGAAAGAAAGAGACTTCTGAACTTTTGTATCATCCAGTTCTCGACTCACAAGCGGCTGGTTATCTAGGGCAGCGAGCAAGCCTCTGTTTTCCACTTTCTCAGCAGACGTGAAAGGATGGACTTCTATAAGTTCTCCATCCCTCTTGAAGTACACCTGAGTTTGGTGAAGAAATAATTACGAAAAGTTACAACTGAACGGCAAAGAAACACATTTCCATTTAAATAACCTCCGCTTTGTGCATGTCCGTCTTTATTTAGGTTTTAATTTAGAGCTTGTTTTTAATTCTTCTACTAACCACCGGGGCAGGTTTTCCTCCAGTTACAATGCAAACAAGCGTGAAATTTTGAGCCTCGTAGCGACTGAATCGAGCTGGCTGATTTGCTGCCTCAACAGATATTGATTTTGGTGGAGCTGAGAAAAACAAAGACATTGAAAACTCATTATAAATCAATAGCTTCACACCAGCAATTCAAAGAAATAAGCAGAGAGGACAGTGCAGCATTCAAAGTAATTATTAGTATCTTTCCCTCAAGGGCACTTTTGTGCTTCAGACCGCAAGCCAGGAGATCCTCATTTAATGAGCTTTCAGTTTATAAGGAAAGTGCATTAATATAGGGAAGATTTATATCACAATAGCAAAATCTCTTGTTTTAAGTCAGTAATCCATGTGAAATCTTTCTAATGATTTCTTAGTTGCCATGAAATAAACTCTAGCTCGTATCTCACTTATATGTCACGGCATATTACATCGGATTGAAATGTATTAATTTACAAGTGCATGCCGAGGGAAATTGCATGAATACCCTGCTGAATATTCCCAGACTTTATGGGCATGTACGTACTTGCACAAGCAATTAAGATAGAGAGACTGAGAATTGAAAATATTGTCCTGGTTTTGATACCAAAAAGATATTCAGTACACACTATTATTGTACTATTAGGATAATACACTGCTCAATCAAAATAAGCATCTTTATCAAGTAGTTAATCATGAATTTTCCATTATCTGTATTACATTTACAGACAATCCTTTCCAATAACAGAAAAGTGCACTGAAATGTTTTTTTTTTTCTTTTTCCAGAGGTTACAGATATAGTTCACACAAAAATGAGAATTCTGCCTTAATGGACTCTTTCTCGTGTTGTTCCAAACCTCTTTCTTGTGTGGAACACAAATGAAAATATATCTGTCAGTTGGGCCCAAAGTTTTTCTTTCATGTACCCAAAAGAAAGAAAGTCACACAGGTTTGAAAGAACATGACTTTTAGAAGAACTATGGCAGTTAATAACAGAATATAATGGATTTTGTTTTGCAAATCCCTGCATTTTTATGACCACATACAATGCCTCAATGTAAAAAATTGTGTATGATGGTTTAAAACTAGAACCTACACATGACATTAAGAGTGATACTCCCAGATGCCAAGACCACCTTCTCTCTAGATATCCTGTCATAGATCCCCACGTGGCATTCATATGGTCCATCATCTTCCATCTGGACCTCAGGGAGCCTGAGAACAGTGAGGAACAATCTGTCTAAACACATAACAGCAGTCATAAAAATAGCACTGTGCGTGCCGAGAGGAAAGCCAAGTAATATCCACTATAAACTGCGCTCTGCTGGATATAACTATAACCTGACAGTTGACTGGTAAACAAGGTCCTCTCGTCTGCGGAAGTCCTCCATGTGAGAAAAATTGGTGTTGTACATGGCGTCGTAGGTGAAAATTTTCTGTTTTGATGTTCCACCTTCCGTCACCTTTGAAAAAAAGAACAATATACTATCATGTACTGGGTAAAAGAAAGTTGAGAGATTTTTTTTTTGCATTTACATGTTGGTAAATAATTGATTATTTGCAATAATTCACATAAATGTTCTTGTAAGTTCAGAAATAGCTAAAAAAAAAAGGTCTTTAGTGCATGTACAAAGTCATCTTATTAACTACAGTATGGACAAGATCCATTAACATCTGGCAACCACATTTGCAGTTATGCACCTGGCAGACACTTAGATTCAAAGCAAACTAATTGCTTTCAAGATAAATTTTCTTTTTTTTTTTTTTTAATAAACAAAATGGTTTGATGCACTGTAAAAAAATGACTGTGATTTTAACGGTAAAGAACTGTGAAAATGCTACAGTACAAACCTGTTTACTGGTTAACGGTAATTTCCTGTTACAGGGAAAAACCATAAACTTACGTTCCCAGAATTCTCTGCGTTGCATTTCAAATTTTGTTTGAATTTGATGTTTTTTCTTTGAAATAACTATGTTTCTTCTTAATTTCTTCTCATCTGTTATGTTTATTAGGTTTGTATGTTACATAAAATGTTGTTAAATTAATGTTTATTGCATATTTCAGTTTAATGAGTCTCACCATGATGGTGTTTAGTGCTTGTGTGAATGACACCCTGCACCTTCTATGTATCTTATTATTTAAAAGCTGCTTGTGATGGGCTTTATTTCACCACGTGACTTTCTCATCACCACCTGCTTTTGGTGATTACCAGTGTAATACAAAGGTACAAAACAGATTTCAGTACTTCAATAAGTTCGTAAATTAATATTATATCAGTTAAATTATGGTATTAAGCTGTAAATATAGAGTAAATCCGTTAAACCTACAACAGTGTAACTATATTTTTTACGGTATAAAACCGTTAAACCAAAAACGGTTTTACCGTATTTTTACAGTATAATTCTGGCAACCACAGCTGCCGTTTTTTCACCGTATATTTTACGGAATATTTTTAACAGTGTATTTTTTTCTCTATACATTTTTAATAGTTTGTATGATTTCCAGCGGAGGGGGATAGATGCAGAAAAGCTAAAATAATTTATGATTTTCTAAGTAATTAAATAAACATGATATATTGGAAATGTCTTTTTTTAAATGTCATGGAAATATATTGGCATACTGATGTGTTTAATTGAATGTTTTATCCGTTGGCTCATCAAACCTGACACACTTATGTCTCTGTGTGACGACAAAATGAAAACAGCTTGTTCTAAAATCACTGAGCCATTCACTCTTAATCCTGAATTTATTTTCATACTTTTGACAGCTTCTGTTCTCACAATGTCAATTTGCCAACTAAAAGAGTTTGAAAAGGCACAAAAACTAGCACACTGAAAAACAAGTGATTATTTTTTTCCAGGATGCTGAAATAAAAGGCGTATCATGCAAAGATGAAGCTCGGACCCCACTTACCCGAAACCACACAATCTCTCGTAAGTTGCCATCGGTCCTGAAATTGCACTTCAAAGTCACTGTGTCCCCCATAACCACAGGAGGGAGAGGCTCAATGGTGACTGTTAAATAACCTGGAAAAAGATAGCAGTGTCACTTTCTGAATGCATTATTACATCCTCAAATTGCACAGCCCTCCTTTAAAATCCCATTCAAATTACCAGCAATGAGTTCTAGCAAAATTACAGTGCTCTCCTCATTTCTGAACTCATTAAGTCATAAGTTAGCAAAACGGAGTGCTTTTGAAGAACGCATTATAAACCTTCCCCTAGAGAGGTCATACTGCAATGACAGTGAAATTATAGCATATAATGAGCTCTTGATCCAAGTTGTGAATATTTCAGATCAGAAAGCATGATTGCAAAAACCAATATTAATGGATATTGTCCGCAAGAAGATGTCTCTGTGGTGTTTCATTTATTTTTAATCTCCTCACAGCATGAAATAACAGCATTTCATTGGCACAAACCTGACAGGTATAACTGATTATCCATTATTCAACCAATTCTTTTTGTAATGACATTGATCCAGAAAAAAACAGTTCTTAAAACAATGTCTGTATTACAGACATATTAGTATTCATAGATTTCTGCTCTCAACTATGGCAAAAAAAAAAAAAAACAGCAAAATAAAAAGCAAACCAAAAACTAAATAGAACCAAATACCAAAGTAAATTACTCTATAAAAATAAACTTTAAAATAAATGATAAATAACAGACTTTAATCAGCACATTATATAGGAAATGTCTCCTTGATTATTTAACAAACTCTGCTTGTATGACATTGATCCATTGATCTATATTGCAGGCAATATTCCTAATTTCAATTTCAACTTCTTATGTAAAAAAAGTAAACAAATAAATAAATAAATACTATAAAAATAAACTCCAAAACAAGACTCATCGGTGCATGTCTGTCAGGTATTGTACCTCTCTGATGAAATGAAACAAATGTAAAAAAAAAAAAAAGCCCTTATTATGGGTTATGAAAGGGTCATATTTTGGTTTTAGGAGTCCCTAACAACAGGTTAACATGCATGCAAGGTCAAAAAACACTTTGATTGTCTTATAATTTTTAATTTAATTTAATTTTATTTAACTGTATTTGCTCAACGACTCCCAAATGATTTGTATAACTATTGTATAACATTTTTCCAAACCCCTACTTTCAGCCTGTAATGCCTGATAAAGCAGCGTTTGAACTGTAATAACTTACATTATTAACACATACACGTGCACTTTCAGATTTAAAACTTTGCAGAGCGTTTTCATTCACTTGAAGCGATGTGAAACAAAACACAAAACTAAACACAACAGAACATAAAGCAAAGCAAAATTTCAAAATGTAAAGAAACAAAATGAAAGCAAAAGAAGCTAAAAAAAATTACAACAAAAAAACAATATAAGTGCTACACACAATAAAACAAAACGTAAAGAAAACAAAGTAAACTCAAAAGAAACAATGTGAAAAGCTACAAAAAAATAAGAAACGGTAAAGTAATAAAAAAGTTAAAGTGAATGAAAAAAAAAACCTTTACATTTTTTTTTTAAAAAACAAAGCAAAATCTTTAAAAACAAATACCACCCAATTACAGTTTTTTTACAAACTCTAGACACAATGCAAAATCTACTATAAATACTGGATAATCAAAAAAGAAAAAAAGGTAAAGAAACAAAAAGTTAAATCAAACGAAGCAAAGTGAAACGAAACAAAACAAATAATCAAAAAGCAAAGCTAAATAGACTATAAATGCCACACTATAAATCAAACACCCATCTGTTTAAAAAAGGATTTGAAAAGATGCTACACACTCATTGTTTAGTGCATTACACTATTACATAATGGTTGTCACAAAGATGGATTCTTTGTGTAGTTTGATGCTTCATGATCTAAAGCTAGATTTCATCTCTTCCAAGTCTTCCAGCCATCAGTGCTGCCAGAGCTGTGTCCCTGTCCTAATAAAATGAAAGGACTTAGTTTACAATTGTTACTCAAATTTTTACCAACATCAGATAGACAGCATGAAATGCCTTCATATCTTGAACAATTGTGAAAAGCAGCCATGTCTTGCTGAGTGCTGTAGTTCCATTGAAACAGTCACCATGTACCGAGCACAGGCATCAGAGTGGGAGGCAATCGGCCTATAATCTGTCACAAATTCACTGACCTACAAAATCCCACTGCTCCACCGTATTGGCTTTTTTAAACTGTGACGTCAGTGAATGGATTATTTTTTTCAGTGTGTGTGTGTGTGTGTGTGTGTGTGTGTGTGTGTGTTTCTTCTTTCCCTAATCCATGGTATTTTCTCCATCATCCAAGTGAATCTATAGGCTGCCCCACATGCAACACAGGATACTGAGAATGTCCTGAGTGGAGACCGTCAATTTTGAGGGTTTATGACAGTCCCACACCACATAAGCACCTTTTATAGACTGCAATAATCTTGGAAATCACAGAAAATCAATCTCCGGTCAAATGTCAAAGTTGGTTGGAAATGTTAATGGTGATGTTTAAGGATTAGTTGGGTCGCTGTGATGATTTCAGTAATCTGTTTGATTATATAAACATGCATAAAAGCATATCAAAGGTTAAAGTGTATTAAAGATGCCTAGCGTACTCACAAGAATTTTGTGTTATCTGTGAATATGATGGATGCATTATACAGTCTGAAACAGTGGAGAAATTGATCAAAAATAATCAATGACATCAGTTAAACACTGATTGCTAGGTCACCATATATAATTAAGACGACGTGTTTTCTTTTTTCATACCCAGATTTACATTATTTACATAACGTCCAATCAATATTGGTTTTTAATGACTTATTCTTAAACCTTTACAATGAATTTGCCCCAATCTTTGCAGTAAATCATGACCTTTACTAAACAGTATCATTATTATTTACTCTAGTGTAAATTCCAGTTCTGTGAAACTCATTAAACGAAAGTCCAAAAATCTTATATATATATATATATATATATATATATATATATATATATATATATATATATATATATATATATATATATATATATATATATCATGATCATACTTGAATATGAAATCTGTTAAAAAGACTTGAGAGCTAAAGCAAAACACAGAAGGCTTAAATCACCTATCTATGATTACAAATAAAGAAACATGGCTAATGGTGCACTTCTCAAAGCTTCTGGACCTCTAATATGATCTGACCGGTGACATTAAGTGCTCAACTCAAGGGAATGAGACATGACAGGATGCTAGGGCAGCATTATTAAGTTACAGTAAAGAATTTGATGGCTAGAATCACTGATTCATGTCAAGAACACGCACTCTGTCTCTCAATGCATGCACATAGGCTTGAAAGAAAAAAAATGAACTCTACTCAACCTCAAATTAAAAAATACTTATTACATAATATTATATCTGCTTGCTCTTAACTGTATATACCTGCACTACTGTTCTGCAATCAATGACCTTTAATTATTTCAGAGTGCAGATAACCCCTCATAAAACTGGGTCAGGACAAAAGATTAAGCTTTATCCTCAAAATAACCACCCATCAAAAACATTAAACAAGTGCACCTGAGTTTAAACGACAAGCCACCTCAATCAAGAAATCCTTCAATCTAGGCATTCATACAGTGTGGAAAAGAATAGCCTGTAAGTTGGCTGTAAACATATAGTGCAGATGTGCTTTAGGTGGTTTGGTATGAACCTACCAAAATGTTAGTACGGACAAATATACTATACATTCAGTCCAAAGAGCGACTCTTAATTAAGTGCAGAGAAAATATCAGCATGGTATGACTTTTACAGCTGTTCTCTGCTTAAATCATACATAATTCAAGTTAAACTTACCTATAACGAAATCCAGCAGGTCAGCACACAGGAGCAAAGATAAAGTAATTATACTTATACTCATCTCTTTTGCGTTATTTTAATATCAGTCAATGCCGCAAGAGTGTCAGTATTCCATCTTAATATTATGTCAATGTCATCCTCCGTACAAAGCTGAAATACTGAGTAACTCGTCGCGATTCTGCTTGTGATTTCTCATGGTGTCCTTCTAAGGGAGCAGCAGCAGCAGCAGCAGCATCTCTCGCGCGCAGATTCACCAGAGCAACAGATTTGAATGAATTCATTCTCTCGTGCGCGCGCAGTCATTAACTCACACTCGCTCAGTAACCCCGAGCACTCGGAGCCAACGACTGCCCAGGGAGAAACACTTAATGCTACGTTATTTACATATTAAGGTTAGTATAAAACACTTCTGTGTTTACTCTAAAATTGTAAAATTTATTGTATGGATGGGGACATTTTTAAGTGATGAAATATGTGGTTTACTAATATACAATAATTATTAATTAATTATTAATTAAGTGCTAGACTATAGAGAGACTTCTATATGGATTGTCAGTTTTTGGCGCTCACACAAATACACAATATAAAAGGGTACATGACACTGATAGATACCTCTCAGTATATTGTGATCATAGAGGAGCAGGTCAGACATTTTTCCACAGAAACTGGGTTATTTTTTTCCTCTGTCTCTCTCAGCAGTTTCTCTCATATTTTCTTTTCACACAGAGACGTGAAGCACAAGCCACATTGTAAAGACTAAGAAATTGTTATGTAAAAATGCGGTGGGAAAAACTAGCTTAAACACTATAAAATAACATCTCTCGCCGCGCAGATTCACCAATATATATATATATATATATATATATATATATATATATATATTTTATAGGTCAATGTATATCGTCTATGTACATTAGTGGTGTTATGCTACCGTTTAGTTCAGGTTCATATGAAAATGATATTCAAAAAATTAATGGTTATGAATTGTAAATGGGTAGCAATATACTTGAAACTATATTTGCCTTTTTTGTTTTACCATAAATGTAAGAGGATGTGTTTTCTTTACAGAGCATTTTAACTCAACACACATTGTATTATAAGTACAGTTATTTTTACATCCTCCATAGTCACAGAGGTATGAACAACGTGCTTCTATTTAAGTTTTACAAAGGAGGGGCATTATCTTGATCAAGTCCTTCAATTAGCAATAATGAGATTCTTGATTTCCCATTAGACACAAAGCAATCAAACATCTCTAATTAGAAACCTTTGATGTAAGCATAGTTAACAGCTCCTTAAACTAAATGATGCTCCTTATTAATCACAACACAACATACCTTACTGTCTTAGAGGGAAAACACCATTCTCAAAGTAAACCAAAGTTTCTCCTTTGCCAACACAACCTAGCTTGATGCATTTGAGAATGAATTGCATCATGTCATTTACTTGACAAACAACAGGAATAGCACAAAATTATTAGACTGAATGAGCAAATCCTTCTGCTATGAGAACAATGAGTGGCTGTTAGACAGCTCCTTTCAATCCTGACAGATCAGTTTTGCTTCACGTCTGCCAGAGACGTGATTTGGCATCCTCTTCACGTAGCATTGGTGTCACAACGTGCATATATTAACCGCTGCCTGAGCTGCGCCATACTGAGTTTGCTGATATGTTTACCGTGAGAGCAGGCAGTGGCTGCCCAGAGATAAAAGGCTGAAAATATGCTGAGATTCAACATAAAATATTACTCTGCACTATTAATTTACAGCACAATGCCATTTCAAAACCATTTAATGTTCAGTCAGTTTCAAATCAAATGAAATAGTAATAGAAAAATTGCAGAGACTTCAATCATTGTAAATATGACTTAATTTTTTTTCACAAAGTGACACAGCGAACAACGAGATCCATCAAACACAAGTACCTACACCGAAGACTTTGCTTCTTCTTAACACATTTCACACTAAATTAACATTGAAACACATTTAAATAGACAGACTCCGAATATTCAACTACCTTACTTTTCTGTACACACTGCTTTGGTGGTGCGGCATATAAAAAAACATCTTTTATCACTTAAACAAGAAAGAACTGGGTCACAGTCAATACTCCTATACATACTAAGGATTACTTCTTGTATTACATCTGAAAAAAACAACAACGCTTACCCTGATTCCTCGCATGCAGATAGAATATAATCAAATATCAAATATATTAAATGGGTGGTATAAGTCGTTAATAGTGGAATTTACAAAAGGTGTTATTTTGTTTTATATTCAGTTGAGGTACATTATATATGAAGCACATGTTATTATTATGACAGACGAATATTGAATGGAATGCTTGTTTATCAACTTCAAGGAACATTCCGGCTTCCTTAAAAAGCATTTGTGACATTATGGGTATTACCATCAAAAAAGTTAAATACTTTTAACTTATCCCTTGTTTTCTATAAAAAAAAAAAAATGTGTGACACCGAACACAAAACGACACAAAATCAGTCATAAGGGTCAATTTTTTTTAAACTGAGATTGATACATACAAATAACATTTTGATGTATTTACGTAATGGAACATAATCTTTACTTAATATCTAAAAACTGTTTGCCTAAAAATCTATAATTTGGACCCATATAATGTATTTTTGGCTTTTGCTACAAACATACCCATGCTATATAAGACTGGTTTTGTGGTCCAAAGTGATTGGGGCCAATTTAGGATTTATTTGTTAAGCTTAATTATTAAACATTAATTATTCTGTTAAAATATGTATTATTTGAGCTACAAAGCTTTTTAAATCATCCAAAATAAATTCAGTTAAGGGTTAGAAGGTTTATGGCACTGCATTGTTTTCCTTTTTTCACACTAAAATCATGTTAAACGTGTTGTTTTAGGTCCTATGGTTATGCTATTGAAACTGAATATCTTAAAATATTTACAAACGGGCCCTTTCACTTCTATTGTAAGGGCCTCACTGTAGCCCTGATTCATTTTTTTCTTAAAGAAGGACATTTTTCGTGCAAACCCACGTTATGCCACAAATGCTGCCGCACCTTAACTGTTTCTGAACCTGGAATATTCGTTCAAATTCAAAACCTTCTGGAGGAGAAGTGAAATAAATAATCCTCATAAGCCATACAGGCTTACAGTCTGTTTGTCCTTCAATGATCCAACAATCCTTCATCACTGCAAAAAAAAAAAAAAAAAACACGATGAAAGCCAAAGGAAGGAGATTTCATTACTGCCTCAAATTGTAATGGGCAGCTGCCAGACCATGAGCATGTTCTCGTTGGAGTCAGAAGAGTTGGAGGAATTAGCGAGTCGACGGAACCCTTTTCCACCGGATATAACGGCGGTTGAAGTCACTTTCTCCCTACGTCCCGCTTCCTTAGATGATGGCCCAGGCCCTTTGACCCAAACCTCAGGGTCATCACTCAGCTCATAGATGGAACCGTCCTCTAGGGTGTGCTCCAGAGAGTCCTGGGTCGAGTCGGATGTTTCTTCGGGCCGAGCCGTCAGGAGCTTTCCTGGGAGCTGAGAGGTAGAACGGAGGTGGTACTGCAGTAGCACTCCTTTAGCTTTGGCTTCTGCCTGAGGAGAGCCATCCGCCTGCTGGAGGGACTCCTGAAAGGAATCTGTCGCCTCCTTATCTTCAGCGCCACTGCTTGAATCCCCACCTTCCATTGCAGAATCCCGCTTTAGAAAATCTTGGGATAAAATGCTGGAGGTGGCAACCAAGAATTCAACAGGGCCGTTGTGAGCGTTAAGTGACGTCATGCCTTTTCCTGATGGGAAAGAGTGACCGTTTGTGTTTGGTAACACAAAGAAGGCTTAGATGCTATGCTTTTTTTGTTTAAATTGCTGCTCACCTGTTATTTTGGGAATGCCCTCCAGTCTGGGCACCGGCAGGGTGACAATAATGCCCTGAGCTGTGCCAACCCACAACAGTCCTTGGCAGATGAGCAGGCTGGTTACACACACAGTTTTTTGACCTATGAAGAAAATATGATGAATTGTCTTTATTTATTTATTTTTTTTATTAATTTTGCTACCAACTCCTGCTCCGTTTAAAACATTTTTGTAGATGTACTTGCCACTCATGCCCCTTTGAGGACCTGTGTGCCAAAAAATTTTCCTACAGAATTCATATCATGCAGCATAATCGCATATTGGACTTGCCAGGGCTCAAATATGCAGAGGGTGTTGAAATGTTGATCTCTTGGAGGTGTTCCAATGTTTCTGTGTGAAACAGACGTAGGGATGATCCCTCTGAAAACGCCATCCACACCCCTCCTCCGGCGCGCACCATGTGGGTCACACCAACCATGGGGTTTGGATGAACTTCAAAACTCTGGGAATCATAAAAGATACAAAATAATGATGAAAATGCATAAAAACAAAGGTGAGCAAGAGGAATGGTGAATTTAGAGGGAAAGCGACAAAGAAATGAAAGCTAAACATCAAAGTTTAGGCAAACACTGTGGACTGTAGTGCTCAAAGAAAGGAGAGATTCGATGTCAGGGTATATCCTGCTGAAAGAAAGTCTGTTTGGGCAGATGAGGCTGGGCATATGACATCAGAGACATGAGAGAAATCTTAAGGAAAACCATAAAAGCTTAAATTAGGAAATAATCCACTTAAATCCACTAAGAATGTTTGGGAAATGGATAATTTCAAAAGTCAAAATAACACAGCAGTAATTACAGTAAGATGCAATATTAATATTTTATATCTTTTTGTGTGTATGTGTATACACACACACCCACACTTTATCATTTTCTGATTATATTAGGAAAATATGAGATTTTCTCTCTCTCTCTCTCTCTCTCTCTCTCTCTCTCTCTATATAAATATATATATATATATATATATATATATATATATATATATATATATATATATATATATATATATATATATATATATATATATATATATATATATATATATATATATATACACACACATTTGTATATATATTTTTTATATATATATTATATTTTTCTAATATAATCACAAATGATAAAATATACAAAATAAAAAGTTAGGGTTATGTATGTATGTATCGTAGCCAGGACTTTTAGCTCTGCATAAAAATGTTTTATGTATAATACTTTTATTTAACAAGAATGCACTGAATTGATCACAAGTGACAGTAAAGACATTTCATGTTAAAATAATTATTTTTCATATAATTTATCATTCAAACTAAACCCTAGAAATATTAAGAACTATTAAGCAGCACTGTTTTCAACATAATGATAATGATACATGATTTCTGAAGGATCATGTGACACTGAAGACTGGAATAATGATGCTGAAAATTCAGCTTTGAATTGATTGTATAAAATTACATTTGTAAATAATGATGAAAACAGTTCATTCATTTCATTTTTTTTGTAGCCACATAATTACAATCTATGCCTGTACATCCTGCTGTACTTCCTGCACCCGATCTGTTTTACAACAGATAAATTCTGACATTCTGCACTTTCAAGTGCAAACAACAACTGACTTGCACATTTAGAAAGGTTAACATGTCCATATTCGTACCCACATCTTATCTTCCAGCTGAACTGAACTTCCAACTTCTAGAGCTGAATTTAATCCTGATATTAAGCTTCAGGAAGGCAGAGGGAGGGTGCGCTCCTTGCGGCAAAATAGAGAGGTTGGCTCAGCTGTCAGAAGTGATCAAAGGCTAGCACTTTAACTTGCTGTTGGGCTTCTACAGGGAGGACACCTTTTATGCGTGGCTTAAGATGCTCTCTCATAATGCATCTAGAGAAATTAAATGTAACACTCTGAAATAAAAGAATCATTTCAAGCTTTCCTAAACCAACCTTTGTTACAGAACAGATCTCAAGCTTTGATAGGTGACGTGACAGTCTTATGAAAAGCAGTTGTGCACTGCATCTTCATTGAGAAGGTGGTGGAATCACATTCAACACATTTTCATTTCACTAACGCATTTCTCAGAGGAGAAGGATCTGATGTCTATGATATCAGAGTCTCTACCTGAGTCCTGAGAGAGGAGCCTTCAATCACAGAGACCTGGTTGGCACAGCTGGCCCACACACACTCGTCTATTTGGAGGAGTTTGAGTACGGGAGCGCATCCAATAACCACATGTCTGCAGGAATCTGGATCCCACAACCCCTCTGTAACCGAAAATGCATGCTGGATTTAGAGGCGCCACTGGAAATATTTACACATCTTTTAAAATATAGCAGTAAAATCAGAGAGGATAAATTCAAACCGAAGAGAATTAACTAAGATTTACTTGTTTGTATTAAACAAGTAAATGAATAAATTACTCAAGACTATATTCAACATCAAAAATGAGGCATTGGTGCTGTATACAGTTGCAGGAAAAAATGTGTGAACTTTTTACCTGGCATGAACTTTTTTGCCAAGCATGAAGTTCCACCCCTAAACCTAACAGCTAATCGGGCATAAGCAGATTGTACAAAAACGTATATGAAATCATATAAATTCATACTACACAAAGTGTAAAATAGATACAACTTGGTGTGAGAGTGTGTTGGCTGAAATTAAATTTCACATCATTAAGATGGGCCAGGTGATATATATGAAAACACCTTTGCAAAAGTGCTACTGGAGAAATATTCTGTGGACAGATGAAGCCAAAGGTGTTTGAAAGTAGTTAGTAGCTCTTCAGAAAAACGAGGTGGAGAGACACATGGGGCTTTGCAGCCTCAGGGTCAGGGCAGCTTACATTCATTGACAGAAAAATTACTTCCCAAGTTTATCAGGTCATTTTGCAGCAGGATGTAAGTTCAACTGGAACTCAGAAATTAACGATTCAACAGGTCAGTGATCCCAAGCCCAGTAATAAATCAACAATAATATACCCCGTCTGATGTGGCCCGGTACTGACCTCAACCTGACTGACATGCTCTGGGCAAGATCTCAAGAGACTGATTCACACCAGACATCCCCAAAATACTGCTGAACTGAAATGATTTCGTAAAGAGGAAACACTTTTTTCCCACCCTGCCCTGTGAATGTTTACAGGGCGTGCCCAATAAAGACATGCAAAAGCATGGTTGCTTTTGTGTTTGTCTTTTGTTGAAGATCTTACAGAATTCATGCAGAGTTCCAAGAGTTCACATATTGTTTCCTGCAAATGTAAATCCAAAGGAAATGGGAAAAAAATAACAGAATTTAAAAAATGTAATATTGAAGAGTTAATAAAAGGTATCGTTCACCCAAAATTAAAAGTCTTGCATTGGTCACACTCCTTCATGCCCAAACCTCTTTGAGTTTATTCTGTGGAACACAAATGTTGTTAACCAAACTGTTTTGGTGACCAATGACTTCCATATCTTCTTTCATGTTCCACAGAAAAATCATGTTTTGGAATAACAGAATCATGACTGAATTTAAATTTTTGAGTGAACTATCCCTTTAATCTACATTTACTCTGAAAATTGCACTGCAGTTATTCTACCTCCTCTCTTTCGGTTATAAACAGCGACTTTTCCATTACTCAGTCCGGCGAAGAGAAAGTTTGTAGATTGTTTTAGGCACAGAACTGGGCAGCACTCTGGGTTACAAAATGTTAGCAGACACTGAGCAGCGGTGTCCACGCTTCCATAAACCAGGATGCTTGAGAAACACACACACAAACACACAAAATATCAAGCGCTTTTCCATTGGAAAGAAGCAAATTAGTTGTGACTGACTGCATACAATTTGCAATGTAATTACTCAAATCATTCCACACCAATACAGGTATGTATTCAGACTTACTTGCCATCCAATAATCCTACACAGATGGTGTTACCGATCTTGGAAGGAAGTTCAGAGGTTTGTATTTCCAGTTCTTCGTCAGTGCTGGGCTCTGTGATATACTCCAGACAAAGCACTGGGGAACCTAGAGAGAAACTCTTAACGGAGCGTGGAGTGGGTCTGTTAAGGGAGAAAATCTCCACCTGCCCGTGAGAGTCGTCACCCCCACTAGCCACCTGTGTAGTCGAAGAGACAACAAAAAGAAAACAAACATTAGAAGGAGGACATCAAGTGTCTGAAGTCACTGACATAGCCCTCTGAGAGGCTGCCGGCAAAAAAGATGGGAAAAAAATAGTGGAAGCACAGCCATGAGATAAATGATTTATACATGTCTTTTGATGTGGAATGCTTGATGTTTGTTACTAGAGCTGCCTTTCGAGAAACTTTTAATCCTGCTTCCCTCTTTCCTTTAAATGTCGATCAAACAATTCTAACAGTGTTTTTTTTTTTTTTTTTGCAGCGCTTCAGGTGGAAAAGCTCTCTAAGCTAAAAGAAAAATATCACAGAAAAGTACATTTTAATGTAGAGCTGTGATTCAGTCAGATTTAAGAAATGGTTCATGGCTTGGAAAATAGTCTAACAGCATTGGGGCTTTTTACAGTTTGTGAAGGAGTGCCTCCTTGTGAAATTTATATTGTTACGCCAGCAAGTGGCGACCGGTATGAATGAGTCATTGAATCATTCATCCAACCGATTCCTTCAAACACATTCAAGAATAAAACAAGTGATCGTGGGACTCTCCTAAATAATACCCACACTTGCTGTAAAAAAAAAAAAAAAAGTAATATATAATTCAATTTACTTGTACTGTAAAATGTAATGAGTATTCAGAATGACATCAATCTTGCTTATGAAATATTGGTTAATTAAACTAAATACTATGCTAAGGCAAATCATGGAGGTCCAAACACTACAGGGAATGTTCAATGAACTATTTCCATTGTGCCTTTGACCAAGTATACTGTATGTGGACAAAAGAATACCTGCTTAATGACTACTTAGTAAAACATGATAACTGAAGGTATGGGAAATTTAAGTAGGGGGCTTAGGATGTTCTCAGTTGTACTGTCCTGATGACAGCCCTGGTTAGAGGTGGACTATTCAAATGTTTGTGAGTGATTCGTTTCCCCTTGCATCAGAGGTTAGAGAAGAACACCATCAGAGATGTGTGGAGATATTATAATATTCCTGCACAAGTGCGGTGAAGAAGAAAATATGTTCTCATTGTTCAAAGTGTACTTACCCAGAGGTAGCCCTGAGGCAAGGATGTGCTAGCGGCAGAAAAACCAAGAAGAGAACAGTGGACCGGGTTATACAGGGCAGCCTGCAACTGCAAAAAACATACGAGATCACTTTAAGAAATTAGCATTAAAAGCTGCAGCTCTGGAAATCAGCTGAATATTACAATACTAAAATGTCTTTTAAATCGCTACTGTATATACACACAATTTAAAAAAAAAAAATGTGTTTGAAAGAAGTCTTTTCTATTTTAAAAAGCATTTATTCCAGTGATCGTAAAGCTGAATTTTTTTCAGACGTTTTTACTCCAGTCTTCAGTGTCACATGATTCTTCAGAAAATATTAAAATATGGTGATTTGGTACATACTGTTGTGCTGCGCAATATTTTTTTGTAAATACTGTGATTTGTTTTTTGGGATTCTTGAAAAGAAAAAGACAAAAACAGGATCTATTTTAAAAGGAAATATTTCACAACAGTATAAATGTCCTTACTGTCACTTTTAAACATAATTTAACAGCTAAATAAAATTATTATTATTCTCTTTCGTGTTATTAATATTTTCTGGCAGACATGCAATTTTACTCTAACTTTGAATGTCTAACATTATAATTCTGCTTCTGCAGTGTGGGATGCATTCACGTACAGTGGACTATTCTGGTGCAGCTGCAGTTTCATTCTGCACACTAACAAGTGATCAGCAAAAAAATTGAGAAGATCAACAAAAAGGCAGGATATTATTCTATTAACCCACAAAGTAAGCATCTTGAGGCTCGATTTCAAGAAGGCAAGCATTAAGAGTAGCCTGATTTTGACTACAGGAATCTTTGATATTAATCAAAATGACACCGTGTCACTCATAGACCTTACGCTTGAGCGCAGAGAAATGTCAATTTGCTCAATGATAAGGGAAAGTCATTTAAACTTAATCTTGACAAACTCTGGTTTTTCATCATTCATGGTGGGAAAGGCATGAGGACACACTGACACTCTTAATTTGACACACTTTGTTGTCCATGTTTTGGCAGCTCTGATACATGCTGAGCTAATTCACATCTAAAAGAGCTGGTGGCCACAGCCAGCACTTGGCTTGGAAAGAGAAGTAAGGGAAGTTAATTGACTGCAGGGTGTTTTGGCTCAAATTACACAGACATAAGGTTATTAAACACCCAATGTCTTTCACATATAATTTATGCACAAGCCAGACAAGCTTTTATTCCAGGTTTAATCATCAGGGCCCACATGTCTGGTGACAAACCCACCCCCTGCTGACACTATTATTATTTAAGAGTACACAGCTTACCACAGCAAATCACCACACATAACTTAACATTAACTATAGCACCTTGTAATTGCAGCTCATGAGAAGTATACAACTAATGTTTTAAGGGTTTTATTTTCAATATAATTGTGCATAATAATTCATGTATCATCATGTCAAGAAATCCATCCAGTCAATTTCATTACCAATTAAGTGTGACATAACAAAAAACAGATACATCTGGATTGTTTCGGGTTTGCTATTAAGTTATTTCAATTAAGTTTGCTATTAAGTTAGTCCAAGTTATTTGCAGCACGAGTACTTGATGTACTAGTACATATTGCTTTTTGAACTTTGAAAGCTCCAGGACCCATTTCTTCTAATCGAATGAAAAAAAAAGAAAAAGAAAAAAAAAAGAACCAGGAGATTTATGAAAAAGGTCTATTTTTGTGAATTTAGGAATGACTTTAAGGTGAGCAAATAATGACAGAACATTTCCTTTTTCGCAGCTTAAAAAGACTATAATTACAGTGATCTGCTGTAAATCTTTTTGCACACACACACTCAAGACATTTCCTGTGATTGCGTTCCAAACTTTCCATTAGATGAGACACAAATGCATCCTCAGTGATGGCAGAGAAGTACAGCCACAGTCAACAAGCAATTTATCCACTTTTAGCCAAGACAAAGCTGTAAACTTTATATAAAGATGTCCTTTTTTCATTAAATGTAGGGTTAAAAATATAGTCATTTATAAATAATAAAGTATTGTAATACATGTATCTTAAACAGTTGTCTATTCATGTTTTAAATAAATAAATAAATAAATGCAATGTGTTGAATCACTCACATTAAATAGAAACGGGGACTAGCAGACAGCTTTTTTCAGTAATTTAATGAAAACCCATTACATTTTCCTAATAGATGAGCCTATAGGAGACTAGATTCATGACAAGAGGATGACCTGTTTAGATGAAACAGTCCTTATTGTGTTTGAGGAGGATCTTGCGTGGGAATGGCAGGCTGGTGCTGTCCCTCTCCTGCTGTGAGCCTGATGCTCAGCACTCTGATGTGCCAAACTTGCTGCAAACTCGCTCTTCCAGTATATGCACTGTGGGAATGGAGCCCCTTTTCATCTTAAGCAATCTACTGGGGCCACGGCTTTTATTCACATTTCCCCCTCCGTGGAAAAAAACAGGCAGAATATTTAATATGTACATGAATTAGCCCACTGGAATTATTTATACAAGGTTCTGTGTCAGCCTTGTTATTTTCTTTCAGAATGTGCTGCTTTTGCGCTGCTGAATCTTACTGTAACATTTTAGAAAGACGTCTTAATGACCTGACGATTTCTAGTGTCCCCATTCCTTCTTTCTGCTTTTCAAGCTCATTATTGCTTTTTGAGTTCTGATGGAGGTGGAAAGGGTACTTATGAGAAGAGTGATTGAAAAGACAGCCACGTTTATCTCATGGGTGTTCCTCCTGAACACAGACTTCACATCACATAAGCAAACACTTGTCTATTCCTGCATCTTCTGTAGCAGCCACAGATCTGCCTCGCTTTAATCTGCAGATACAAAGGTTTCCCCCCCGCTCTTTAAACCATCAAACATTTCCCACAAAGAAGTTTCTAAGTATTAAGAACTTCTTTAGATCTACTCTGCCACAAACATACATTTTAATATGTAGAAAATAAATAAATTTAGTACCTAGAAGCTTCCCCTTTGCAAAAGACAAAGTCATTCACTTTGCTACATTTTCGACTTTTTCAACACTAAGCACTGATTTAATTGGCTTGCAGACAGCTTTGTCTGTCAGGCACTATAGGAGAAAACTGTTCAAGGGGTCAGGGTTTGTTAGCATGGTCTAGTTAGCCTCTAATGGCATGTCATGTCTATAACATTACACTTTTTTATATCACTTAAATGTATTTGTAATTTTTCATTTGGAGGATATACAACTCAGAATATATAATTTGTATTTTTCGCCAGCTATCATTGCTGTAAATTACTTTGATGGAAAAAAAGTTTGGGGGCCTTTTTTTTTTTTTTTTTTTTTTTTTTTATAAATTATAAATAGTACATTCAGCATGGGGGAATTGTTTTAAAGTGACAGTTAAGGCATTTATAATGTAAAAAAGTTAAAATAAATTCAAATAAATACTTTTATAAAATGCATCATCAAAGAATCATGAAAAAAAGTCACTTTTCCCACAAATATCAGCAAATCAGAATGATTTCTGAAGCATCATGTGACCCTGAATAATGGCTGCTGAAAAATCAGCTTTGACGTCACTGGATTAAATTACATTTTAAAATATATTTAAACATTCATTTTAAACTGCAATACATTTTTACAAACTCTTTTAACTGTATATACAGTTAAAATTTTACATACACTTTTATTCAGTCATTTTTATTTAGTAAAATCTTTCATGTCCCTCAAATTCTTTGGTTTTCCACAATCGCTTGCATATTTGAACCTTTTCTAACAATGACTGTATGATTTTAAAATCCATCTTTTCACACTGAGGATAAATGAGGGACTCATATGCAACTGTTAAAAAAAAAAGTTCAAACGTCCATTGATGCTTCAGAAGGAAAACCAATGCATTGAGAGCCAGGGGTGAAAACTTTTGAACAGAATGAAGATGTGCCTTTTTTTTTTTTTTCATTTAGTACTGCCCTTCAGATGCTACAGAAGATGTCTACATGTTTCCCAGAAGATCAAATAAGTTCAATTTACCCTGAACTTCAAATTCAAAAAGTTTCACCTCCGGCTCTTAATGCATCTGATTTTCTTCTGGAGCATCACTGAGCATTTGAACTTGAGTTTCTCAGTTATCCTCAGTGTGAAAAGATGGATCTTAAAATCATAGTCATTATCGGAAAGGGTTTGAACAGTTGTGAATCATCCACACTGAATGGGTTCACTTATTTTAAAAATATCATGCTTTTTGTATGATCTCTCTTTGACTTTCGGTAAAATAATTAACATTTAGCAGATACTGCAAAGCTTGTCAAATTTTGACTACAGCAGTATATATATATATATATATATATATATATATATATATATATATATATATATATATATATATATATATATATATATATATATATATATATATACACATATACACACACCAAGTAATCAAATCAACTGCAAAGAACACATGAGCTATGAAGACATTTTTTCTTAGGACTTGTAAGCTACAGAACAGCAACATATTCAAACTAATTTTGGGCAAGGCTGGCACTGGAGTGTACTTCAAAAAGGATGATGACAGAATGCAGATGAAAGCAGATGCACATTCCGTAGGTTAAGATGAGCGTTTGTTCAGTACCAAAGAGGAAAGATGTATACACGCTTGGTGAATCACAAGCTGACTGAATGCAAATATAGGCATAAAGCAAGTGAAGCCTTAGCTGATTTGATCACAGACCAAAATACAAGGGACTATATTTAGTCCGTAATCTAAACTTTCTGCCAGCAATGGGTCCTAAAGCTGAAACCGCATGACTTTAAAGTACTACACGTCCCAAGCAAAAAGAACCTCCTCTGTCAAGAGATATCAAAAACATCAGGTGCAGGATCAGATGAGCATGTGAGGTTTGAGCCAGAAGACACATCAGACACTCATCCAGAGTTGATAGCGGTGTGAAAAACAATCATTAAAGGGGGATTGCATCACATTTTGAAAATAGTAAAGTGAACGCACCGACAGCAAATAGGCTGAAGCATTTGTCATAGTGCTACCTATGGAACACATCTGCTATTAGACAGTAGGGATTTGGGAAGAAATATAATATATATATATATTTTTTTTTTTTTTTTTTTTTTGTCAGGCAGAGAGAACTAATGAACCAGAACATTTTGAAGACAATGAGAAAATGTGGCCATAAACTATACTGATTTGTGATGATACAAATATATTGCACTATATAACATTAGAGCTATTGATTTTATTTGCAAATGTTTTTCTTTTTGTTACAAAAATAACATGTACAAAATGTACAGAAACTTAGCCGAAACTTGTACAGCTATACTGTAGATCCAAACATTTAGAAACACACTTTTTCCTGGAATATGGTGGCATCCAGTGAACATGGTTTGTGGCTCACAAAACATTCCTACTGATGCTTTTATGACTATGAACAAGTCATTATTGCAATTTTGACAAAGCCTCATCTGTTATCCAGATAACAGTATCTAAGTGACAAATCAGTAGAACTACCAAAAACAATGTTAAATAAACTACAGAAATCAACGAGCCACCTATTGAGAATGAGTATGAGATAATAACCTTAACACAGCTGTAGTTCAACGATAAATCAAATCAAAACTGGACCGGCAGAAAGTCTTGAATAAAAATGTGAAGTCCTGTGGACCGAAGGCACTGACCAGTTGTTGAGAAGCTGCACACTGACCTGGAGGTGTAGAATAGCAATGCCGTACAAAATAGAAGATCAAAGCTGTATGTAAATGTAAGGCAACATTCAGACACCATGTCTGATTGCAAATACTATGTTAGAAAGGTTTCCAATCCACCAAGTTGTGCAGTACTGATAGGGCAGATAACAGTTTAGCATGTTGGCCAAGCAATAAGCAGTGAATTATCGTCTACCACATGCATACCAATGAATGACTGAATCTAAATCGGAGTACAATCTGTCTCGTTTGAGATCAAACACTGACTACCCAAAGGAAATGTTTTTTCCTGCAGCTCCAGGAAAAACACTGCTCATAGGTTACTCTTTCAGGAGTTCATAGTTAAGAGTGTGCAGTGATATTTCAATAGCTGTTTCTCATCAAACTGTAACTTTAAGAAAAATGTGAAACGCGTGAGACTTAATCAAACGTCTTCAAATGTTTTCTT
The DNA here is from genome assembly GCF_003368295.1 of Carassius auratus. Classification (NCBI taxonomy): domain Eukaryota; kingdom Metazoa; phylum Chordata; class Actinopteri; order Cypriniformes; family Cyprinidae; genus Carassius; species Carassius auratus. Next base: position 569,864 of record NW_020523286.1, on the reverse strand, counting down.
ATATAATCTCATTGCTAAAACAGATTTTCAAACCTTTTTGACACTAAGGACCCCAAATATGAAGCCCCATTAGAAGGAACCCTTTTCTAAAGTAGAGGGCAGCTATGTTTTCATGTACAAAGAAAAAAATTGTTTGATCGTGATAAAATATTTTATTAATATAATAACAAAGATGACATTTCAAAATGAATAAAATTTGATTGTGTCTGCACTAAAAGATAGTAATTAAATATTTTATATATATATATATATATATATATATATATATATATATATATATATATAATATTTTTTACAGAATGTTTTCTACCCATTATTATCATTATAATAATAATAATGTTTTTTGAGCAGCAAATCAGAATATTAGTATGATTTCAGAAGGATCATGTGACTGCAGTAATTATGCTAAAAATCAGTTTTGAAATCAAGGAATAAATTACATTTTAAAATCTATTCAAACAGTTATTTTAAATAGTAAAAATATTGCAATATTTTACTGTTTTTGCTGTACTTTGGATTATTTTGGATTCACTTACATAACAGAGCTTTCATTTTTTGAAAAACTATTTGGTAAAATGCATAAAAAACAACATTAAAAGACTTCTATGTCTAGCTGAATAGTGTTTTTTCTTTAGTATGCACATTTACAAATTGGTTGGTTGTCTCTCACTTACCTTCAGATCTTGCATTTTTGGGGTAAACACAGGCAACCGGCAGGCCAGTAACGGGCACCAGAACGGAGGCTTAGTCTTTTCATCATCCTCTACACACACCCAGCCAGGCAAGTTCTCCTCTCCTACACAAACGCCAATAAGCTTAGCCAGAGGCGCGATACTGTCACTGAAACTCAGTTTTTATACACATGAGAAAAGAATCCAACATGTCAACAATGTGTTACTCATGTTTGAGATCCCATACTTACTCAGGGCGATTTTGGCCAGATGCAGGCGATTGACCCAGGAGATTTTGCTAATTGGACTGGGCGTACTGAAGACCACTGTGAAACTGACTGGACGTCCAGACCTGTCAATGGATGTACACACACACACACACACACAAACTGTGAGAATCCAAGAGGGAATCAACACAATCAAAATCCAAGTGAGACAAGCTTCTTTCGGTTCCAGCATAACTAAAATGAGTATGTACAGATCTATTTGTGCCAACAGTCAAAATTATTTTTATCTGCTGGAAAAAGTAAATGGCAACAAGACAACAACAAAAAAAGGGAAAGAAAATCAAATAAAGGGTAAAATAAAGGGGTCTTCAACAGGGGGTCCACAATGATACAGCAGGAGGTCCGCCATTTACTGTTTGATCTCAAAATAATTGCTTAAAAAAAAAAAAGGAAAATATGCATTAAACAATAATGAACTTATTTCAACCAAAGCTTTTATTGTGCTTCCCAAGCTACAGTGTATAAAGTCAACTGTAAAATAATTAATATTCTGCATTTATATAAATACAAATACAGCAAAAACTATAAATGTGGTGTATTATTGCGATTTAACATTACTTTTCCATTGTTAGATATTTTTAAATATAATTTATTCCTGTGATGATCTTATAGAATTCATTCCAATATGCTGATTTGGTGCTAAACTCATCATCAATGTTAATAATAATAAAAATAAAACATATTAAAGGCTCTATGTAACAGGGTGTCCGTGCTTCATCTCATCATCCACCAAAAGGGGTTCTGTCCTAAAAGAAAGACTGAAGATTACTGCCCTAAACCATTATGGTCCATCAGACTTTAAGAAAGATTAAATCTTAAAAGCTGCTCAGTCTGTGTTTAAACCTCCAACTGATCAGCAAAAGTCTTTTGGCTCTGTGGACTGATAGAGTAACTCCAAAGAGCCCGTCCAAGACAAATCCAAGAAATTGAAATCCTTCTGGTACAAGTGCGATGAAATGATTAGCTATGTTTCAGTCAGTGTATCTGTCACATTCACCCACATTTGAGGAGAATTCAATGCTCAGCTCTACTTTGTGTAACCTGTGCCCACTGGCATCAGTGGGTAGTCAGCACTCACTTGTCAGGCTTCCCAGGAACCATCAGCCGTAGACGGCACTTGTTGGCACACTGGATCTCGTCCTCTTTGATGCGGATGAGCCTCTGAAGAGCCATGCACCAGTCCTGCCCCACCGTAGTGTTGAGATTCTGTACACGTACACAGTCCCATTTATGGGAGACAGCTGTCAGACTGACTAAGCATGGTGACCACACTTAGCACCCTGCTTTTTGACATTTGCAACAATTGTCAAAAATAATTAGCACAAGAGAGATTAAAGAGCGAGAAAGCAATTTAAGTGCATTAATACCTGCCCGGTTTTTCAAACCAGCCAGAGGTGAACCACAACATTACAAACTTGGATTTGAAGTAAAAAAGTTACTGAAAATTGGACAAAAAGACAACAGCACAATACTTTCAATTCAAGACTTTACAACAGCAATTTCCCTACAGAGAAAACAGTTGCACCCTATAGGACTGCGAATGGGTCGACTAGTCAATCGATGAGGTTGACCAACTTTTCTCCAGATTTTATGGTTTTGATTTTCAATATTTTTAGCAGCAGTGCTTTAAAAAAATGATTTACAATGGAAACTTCATGTGGAGAGTGTTAGCTGTGCTTTAGTGTGCTGTTAGACCATCAGCATGGTAAACTCCGAACATCTCAAAATTCACCCTGTTGAAAGCACTGCTGCTACAGCTATCACAGCAGAGCTTTTGTTACACATCCGCCATCTTCAACAATACATTTCAAGACAATTACAGTCAGACTTCCAATCGCCTGCTGTGAGCAATGTTTCGGTTAGTATGCATAATCCTTTTTTTTGTTTGAACAAGATTTGTGCAATAGAAAGTGGCAAATGTTTAGTGTATATATTTATAATGGCTGTCATTAGCCGGGTTTCTATACAAAGTTGCGAATTTAACTTATGCGTAAAATTGGAATATCGTACAAAACATTTGCGAACAAGCACTGCTTTCGGAGGTGGATGCTGCTGTTTGGGAATGCAGTCATTTAACAGTTCCGGGAGGCAATTATACAGAAATACTTTGATGACAGACTTTGCTCAGGCATTTCCGAATGACCATTTAACATTTCAGATGTTGTAGAACAAGATCGGTACGGTTTAGTCAGGATTTACCATCCATTGCGCAAAGAGGAATTTATTCGCAAAATACATTTCCATCTCACATTATTCGAATTAACCCTTGTTCGCACAACTTAAAAACCATCTCAAGCGAGCTTAAAAACGTTTTTGTGAATTAAGGCATTTTTATTTGAAATTCAGAGTTTCTATCACTCGATTGTGATGCGATACATTAAAATGAGGCCATTAGCTGCCACAAAAAGCAGCTAGAAATGCTTGAATATTAGTCAGGGTGGACGTATAATTAATAATGTCAAAAGTTAAATATTTTTTTAATAATGAAAGCAAGGTTGTGAATGAACTTATACTAGCAAAGCTATTCAAAATAGACATTTGCAGAAATTATACCAAAAAACGAATGAAATTCTGAAATTAGAAATACTAATCTGATAAATTATCATTCATGAAATAAACTCGTATGACATGTTTCAAACAATGTTTAAGACTGTTCTGGTGCTGCTTTTTTCACCCCAAAATGAATGTTCTGTTTATGTTCAAATTGACTTTTTTGAAAAAAGTGGTTTGTCTTTTTTTTTGTCTGGATCTTTTTTGTGTTTAACAAATAATATAATGCATAACTGTCTAAGGCCAACTAGTCGTTTAGACTATTCGACTATGAAAATACATACCTTTGCACAACCCTAATATGAAGGGAATTATTCATTAGCAGTCAGAAATTGATCAGGTGTGCGAAGCTGCGGATGATTAAAGACTTTACCTGGTACGATCCCTGCATGGTGCCCACTAACAACGTGACTTCCTCCACCACAGAAAGATCATGCTGTAACTCCTGCAGTTCCTGATATAGCCGCGGTGGTCCCAGAAACAGCTTTCCTGAACAAATAACATTTCCATGATAATCAGTAATTATTTTCACATTAAAGCTTTTGGGTCTGAAATGATACGCCCCCAGCAAACTCTTGCAATGGAATGGCTGTGCTCAACTAACATTGTAATTCTGTGCAGTATTTGCATCAGGCTGAAAGCTCAAACACAGCAGGAAAGATGTAGAGAAGAGGTTGAACTTTATGATGTAAGAAAAGAAGAAAAAAAGTCACCCAAGGACTTTCGGCTCATCTTATCCTTGAATTAGACCCTCTATTGTGTCCTCTGACTGTCAGTGTATATTTCCCCCGCTGGAGAGTATGAACTGGGTTTAACACTGAGCCCTGAGGAAACCTGAAGTCTGCTGAACTAGATGAATGCAGCAGGAGGACTGTGCACTGATATTAGTTCAGAGACAGTGATTCGCTAAAGCTATATCTGGTATAACTGTGGGGAAATTGGAATTTCTTGTGTTTACCAGTAAAAATCTATACAATCATTTATAAGGATATTGAATATTAAAACTCTTAGACAGTGTTTCCTGTTCTAGTATAATTCAAACAAAGCAACTAGTGTAATCTAATTAATTAATCAATTTCCATTCCTTTACAATTTATAAAGGACTCTTATGAGCCAGTTCTTTTAATGAAGCACACAAAAAGTTATTTTGAGAACACCACATCTCGTACCAAGAAGCATTTCAATTCTGACAGGCTGTTTATATAACAACATGTACTGTAGGTAAAGATTATACCATTATTATTACAAATACTATTTCTTTAAAAAATAATGCTATTAAGATATTTGAATTCATCAATAAATTTTTTAACTAGAAAAAAAAATCATATAAAATATTAAGAATTGAAAAAAAGATGATATAAAATATTAAGAATATTAAAATGTGTTTGTGTGTTTATCTTTCTACTATAAAAATCTAAATCTATCTATATATCTACATCTAGATAGATAGACAGATAGATAGCTATTCTATATGCTCCAGTTTTACCAGCTTCTTAAAAAAGTTCATTATTTTATCTATGCTCCTCTAACCACATGAAAGGAGCACTCTTTTAAAATAGTTACCTTGAGAGTTGGTGGAGCTCAGGCGCTTGCTTCCACTCTGCTGGTAGACGCTGTCTTTATGCTGGGGGGTCTCCTGGCCCACCTCCACCACTTGCACTTGCAGCAGGGGGGCACTCCATTTAACTGCGTATTTTGGACCGATGGGGACTAGGCTGCTGATATCTGGCGGGCCCCTGATTAAATACAAAAGCATTACTTTAAGACTGCACAACAAAGTCCGACCCATATTTACAAATAATACATGATCAGAGGACGTCTGAACGATAGTGACGGAGATCCAGGAATCAGACAGGCAATTAGAGCTTTGTGATCAGAAAGATTACCAGAGAGCCTCACACTCCCTACTGTGATTTCAGGAAATGATTATTCATGTATTCTTCTGTTATGCATGATTTGCATTGAGAACCGTTCGATGAGATTGAAGAATGCGGCAGAACTTTGAAGCCAGTGTAAAATCATTCTGATCCGAAGTCTTTGAAAACAGCATGACCCAGTGGTCATTAATGAAAAAAACCTGGCAGATGTGAGAACGTTACCTTGGCTCCTCAAAGATGTTATCAATGCCCCTTTCAATGTATCTATGTGTCAGTTGAGAGGGAGTTAAAAAGGAGATGGCCTTAATTTATAAATTATGTGCAAGTAACTGAATTCTGATTTTCTGTAGCGATTACCTGTATTAATTTATCACTTTATGCTAATTACCCCAGAAATTAAAGGTCTGTCATCATTTACTCACACGCATGTCATTCCAAACCACTGTTAAGAAATAGCTTAAACACATAAGAAAAATTTAGGCAGGATGTTTGCACTGCTCTTTTCCACACAACAAAAGTTAATAGTTATCTCCAAAGATTACATTAAATTATCATAAAAATAGATCATATGAATCATGCACTATATAACAATTCTTCTGAAGCCATATGATAGCTTTTAAAATAAGATTATTCACAGAAAACTCACTCTCGCCCCACCAAACCTCATTTGTGCAATTTAAACATGTGCATATGTAAGCATGCATATGTACATATTTAAATCTGGCATTTGAAATCTTATATGAAACCATCAGAAAATAAATGACTTCAAATTATGTCAAACCTGATGTGACATGTTTTGACATGCCGGATTGGAACATGCATAAAATTTGAAAGATGTGTCATAGGAGGACATTATCAGTGAAAAACAACTTTAATTGGTCTTTTCCTCAGCACAAAGCTATCATACGGCTTTAGATGACTTGGAATATTGCATATGAGTTGCATGAACAACTTTTATGGTGCCTTTTGTCATAATTGTCTTAGCTTGACAGCTCTAGGTCACCAGGTTCTTTCATTATATAAAAAAGCAGCATGAACATTTTGCTAAACTTCTCTTTTATTCCAAATAAGGGTCAGTAAATGATGACAAAATGTGCATTTTTGGGTGAACAACTTCATTAATTATAATGCAGTATAATTAAATGAGCTTAAACCTCTCTCATGAAAGACAAGACAGAATTGTGAAGTGCACATAAGAGAGGACTGCTTACTTCACATTGATGTTTGCACAGACGAGCATGTCATTCAGGAGGAAGACTTTGCGCTCCTTAGACTTGAGGACTTGACCTTTCTCGCCAAAGACGGTCTCAATAAGTGTCTCAGACAGAATCAACTGCTTCTGATCAGAATTCAGTTGCTGTTAAAAAAAACAGTTTTAAAAAGTAAATGAATGTATCCATAACATGACAGAACACTTGCATCATCCGTATGTCTGGGCTCTTCAGTTTAGATTGTTGACTTTGAAGTTATGTCTTTTGATTGATCTTCATTTTTTTAATTTCATTAAGATTTTCAAAAAGCATACAAACTGAATGAAAAATAAATCATAATTCTTAATTTTTTTCTCCTCAGTACAAACATGCAGATTTTGAACCATTTGAAATTCTAAATAAATTATTGAAATGAATGTAAAATGCTTGTCTTCAGGATTATTATTTAACATTTCACTAATAGTGGGTAGAAAGAAATAAGTATATGTAAATATAATACAAATTAATTTAAACTGACAAATGTTTGCTTTCTAGTTCATATTTAAACATTAATTCCGAGTGGAAAAAAAGAAATACACCATAATATGGTGTTAACTCAATATGACAAATACTCTTTTGTAAATAATCTTGTAAATAATCTAGATAACCTTTTAATAACTTTTTTGGCTTGACAGTATATGACAGTATAAACAATATGTTGTCTTTTCACATTTGCTATAGTTGCCTTTATACAATATTTTAGGAAGGGGGTCCCTTGTGCTAGCAGATAGATGACCTCAGAGCTAATAGACATGAGATCAAAGCCACGAACACAAAGATTTTGATATAATGGGTTCTTTAATAGCTGCTACTAAAATGACTTTCACTGACAACCCGCCTTCCTGGCATGGAAACGTCTTTGTCAAAGCTATTTCTGGAAAGAGGAAATGTGGAAAATAGCAGTTTGATCACACTGACAGCTCATGTCCTTTCACACTGCCTGTTGAATTATCTTGTAAAGTCATTTCATTGTGCTTTTTTGGGTTGGTAATGCTTTGAAGTGTGTGTTTGTAGTGCAGTGGTCTCTGACCTTACTGAGGTTACGGTCACTGACACTGCGCGTGAGCTGATGGATTTCAGCGAGCTGCTCCGCCAGCCGTTTCTGCTCGTTCAGTTTCTCGGCGAGAGTCTCGAGCTCAGTGAGGGCCAGCTGCAGCGGAAGTCTGTCCTGATGCCCCACAGGGGTGTTTTTCAGCATGTCCTGTGAAACACAGACAGATAAGTCTGCATATATTCAGTAATTACTACCTAATTTGTCATTTAGCCAACGCTTCTGTGCAAAGTGACCTATAATACACTTATTACAAGGTCCCCTGCAAGCAAGTGATATGAAGCGGCATGCTCAAAGCCACAATAATCCAAGAACTGTGGATATACTCAAATAACAATCCAGTTACCAGTTTAGAATTTTACTTTACACAGTTAACATTTACAGAGGGTTGTTAATTCTACTTCATGACAGCCTTTCTGTAATCGCTCTAATTTAGCCATTTCAGCTCATTCTTTTTTAACTGTAACTCAAACACATTTTAAAAACCATGCCACATAGTACACTCTCTGTATGAACTCAAGAGTCCCAGAAAAACAGCCAGCGGTAAAAGCCTCAGCACCCCAGAGATTACATGCAAATGAAGTCATTGAATATAAGACTGATTTAAAGACAAAAAAGTCCTTGCAGAACTTGACTTTTGCTTCTGTGGTAAAATAAGAAAGTCTTGTATAAGTAATCAGCATACACAAGGGATTTCATCAGGTTTTAGTCTTACATATTTAAGCATTATCTGCACAGTTTCATATCATGGTTTTGATAGTAAGCACATGCTGTATTTAAATGATAAAAATAATGTGCTTCACTCGAACTCGGTCTTTCACTTCCTCATGTGTAACATTCTGAGGAAATTCCACCATTATTAAAGAGTTAAACGTCTTATTTGTCATTTGTCATTAGCTTTGGGTGTGTGTGTGAGAGAGAGTGTGTGTTTGGAGCTTTCAGGGTACTAACCTGCAGTAGGAGTATGAACTGGGGAAAGCGCTGAATTGGTTTGACCATCAGGCCATAAAGAGTGATTCTGTCTGTACTGGCAGCCTGCTTCTTCTACAACCCAGAAGAACACAAAAACAGGTTAGAAAAGACAGGGACTAGAATGGAACTAGATGTTTATACTTTATACAGCTTTCCAATATAAAATGGTGAACAATTAGGAGAGGGTTGAGAAGTTCACCTTGAGAAACTCCAGGAATGCTGGCTTGGACATACAAGCTTTCTTAATAAGAGCCATAGCATTGGTGAAGTTGTTGACATAGTCGCTGTACACATCTAGCACCATCGATTTGGAAAACTGGAGGAGATGAAAACAACAATCAGCTCAGTGGCAGACATAACAATCCACAATTCAGACAAAACATAAGATCCATATACTTCTAGTTGAGACCCAATTCTTTGTAACCTACACACTTTCAGGAATAAGGTGCAAAGCTGTCCCCGGGGCAGTTAAACATATTTATATCTTATTTATCCCTAAATTGTACATATTAGTACTTAAACGTTACCTAAAGTGTATATATTGGTACTTTTTGAAAGGGTACTATAACTTTAATATGAAGGGACTATTTGAAAGATTGTTTTTCATTTACTGATCAAACGCTGTTTTAAACGCTATGTGCTCAGCTGCAGAGCACAGTCTGTGTGATGCAGAGGAAATTAGCACACTTTCAATAGAACTGCTGACTACAGGATGTTCCAATTTTCCATCTGCAAAGATCGCTCAACACAGAAACACAAGAAAGTGAGTCATTTTAGGTTATAAATACAGAGCATTACAAAGTCCAATTGACTTTGATAAGCAGATCTGACAACCCTTATGCAAAACCCTTCATCTTAACATGAAGGGGAATACAAACGGTTATATTTGTGGCCATCTGAATCTGCTGGATCAATGCTATGCTATGTTTCAAATCAAAAACACATGTGAAAAAAAATGAGACGCAAATCAATGAAACCTTAAAGTCTTCTTAACCAAAGCAAAAAAAGAAAGCTCAATGAACAAAAAAACAGAAGCTGTAAAACACACCACAAATTGAACGTTTTAGTAGAACAACAGGAGACGTACTGAAGCAACAAAAAGGTCTCCGATTTTCTCAGTATGATCCCATTCAGCCACACGGGAGGCCAGAGCAATCTGAAACATGGAGTGACACTGCAGGATCTCCTTCAGTCTATAAAAAACAGGCTGGATCTTCTTCAAGCTCAGGATCCGCGGCTCCGCCTCCATCAAAGGCTTCTTATATTCCTAAAATATAAATTCAGGTAGTAGGTATGAGTGAGTCTACTTGGGTTTTTATCTCTCTGTTGATTAAATAAAATAAAAAAATACATCTGCTTTTGTCAGTTTAATATAAAACAATAGAATTAATGAATCTCCCAGCTTTAACAACACAATAAGATAAGGGTGTATTCATAAATTTTGTTTTCGTTTTTACCATGCTGAAAAAAGGTGCCAACCACCTTAACCAAAATGGGAAGGATGGTCAGTTTGAATGGTTTTAGAGAGGGTTTGGGCATTTGTCAACTGCTCAGGCTGAGGGACCAGCTGGCTAACCAGATTAAGACCAGCAAAATACCGTAGGCATTTTTTTTTTACAGTATATTTTCCCTCTTGTGTTATATTCCTAATTTCCCCTCCTTTATACTTCATTAAGAAATTTGAGGAATATTTCTGGATCTCGAATTATTAGAAAAGTGATCATTAAGAATCCTGAAATATAGTATCAATACAATCATATGTAATGTCATGATTGTGTCACTGACCAGCAGGATCCTCTTGAGAGAGTCTAAGTAGCTTCTTTCACTCTGGATGATAGAGCTAAGAATATGGCGCCTGACAACCTGTGACATACAAAAATTCAAAATTCAGTTAGGTTAACTGACAGCAAAACAGCGGCTTAATATGCTCCTATGCTTACCAAGGCATCAGTAAAATACAGTAAAAACAGTTAAGTATAACTACAATTCAACATAGCTGTTTCCTGTTTTAATTTACTTTTAAAAGCCGTTTATTCCTGTGATTCCAAAACCATTACTTCAGTGACACATTGAGTGTCTTTGGTGCTCAGTAAACATTTATTATTATTATCAATCAGTTGTGCTGCTTAACATTTTTGTGAAAAAAAGGATTCTTTGATTAATAGAAAGTACAGCATTTATTTGAAATAGTTTTTTTTGTAACATTGTCACTTTCGATCAATTGAAATAATCCTTGCAAAATAAAGATATTATTATCTTTCAACAATAAAAATAGAAAACTTACTGACCAAAACATTTTTTTTAGGTAGAGTATGTAAATATTTCATAAATGAGCAGGACACATATATGATACTGACAGTAATGTAGCCAATTTCACGCTTAAGCACATACAAACACGCACCTGTTGGCTACTGAGCCCTTCTGGCATCGGAGAAAGTTGAGGTGGTGGATGTTTGAGTTCAGATACAGTCACATCCAGATATCCAGAATCTTCCTCTGTGTCATCTGCACATTGAGAGTCAAAACCACAGTTAAACTCCTCATTCTCACTGGCATCTGCTATTCCAATACTTTCCATCTCGTCGAACTTCAAGCTTTAGTTAAACACTATTCTGTAGCTCTGTAACAACATGCCACTTGCTATCTCAGAATAACTCAAACATTCAAAGAAGCATCTAGTCTCTAGCATTGTTTCTGTACTGTAACGTACCAGGTGTCAGAAAAAAACACCAGAAACTAACAAGAGGAAATGAGAGTCTAAAAGTCAAACCTGTGCAGTCTTTTTTACTCAGGAAGGACACTTTTCGCATCATGGCTATTTTGGTCTTTTCCAGTCCATCTTTCGTGCCATTCCTAGCTGCTTTCATGAGCTGTTGAACCTATGGGAGGAAACAGAGATCGGTTGAGTGCATAAGATGACAGCAGGGAACAAAATAAATCAGCAAAACTAAAAGAGAAGATATAAATTCCTGTTTGTAGATCAGTGTGTTCAGCAGCGCCAGGACAAACCCTCAAGGTCCCTCTCTTGCAACACTCAGTGGATTCATTTCACACAGTTTCATTTTCATTGTACAAAAATGACTCTCCATTGTAAAATTATAAGCATGATGGAATACTATAACTACTAGCTATATAAGAATTTTGGCGAACAGTTGAAATTGCAACTAAATCTACATAATCTATATTTAGTCTGATGTGTAATATAACACTGATCTTTAAAACGGAGACAAAACATGCTGCAGAGCTCCTTTATGGGTTCTTCCATGTGCATTTTTCCTTGTCATGTCTTTAAAAGAAGTTTCCCTTTTTTTTCCATTCTGAAAGTTAATAAGACATTTAAACAGTAATATTCAGAAAAAAAAATGTATAAGTTAAAATAACTGTTAATGTTAATGTACAGTAATTTATTACTGTAATGGCAAAGCTAAATTTCCAGTCTTCAGTGTCACATGATTCTTCAGAAATCATTCTAATATATTGATTTGGTGCTCAGGAAATATTTATTTTCATTATCAATGCTGAAAACAGCTTTGCAGTTTAATATTTTTGTGGAAACCATAATGCATTTTTCAGGATTCTCTGATAGAAAGTACATTTATTCATAAAAAGCAAAGACGTATATTGTTACAAAAGATTTCTGATACAATTTATCAGTTAATTGCATCCCTGCTAAATAAAAGCATTTTTTTTAAAAATACAATATATTTAGAAATATTACTTAAAATATATTTTGAAGTATTACATACAAGAGCAATTTTGGTTGTCTAATGTTACTAATTATTAACTGAATTTAAAATAGTGGTAATTCTAAAATTCTAAAATAAAATTAAAAATTAAACAATCTAAAATCTAAAACAATTCCTTTATGGAGCTGTCATATCACAGTTATGACAGAAAATATATGCACAGTCATTCGTAAGTTTTGTCACGTCTCAAGTATCAGTGATAACTACACACCCACCGCTCTATAATGGTACCTTAATGTCATAGTTTTGTTTGAGTTGGCCGACATCTCGAGCCCCTAACCGCATGGCTAGCTCACGCCTGGTCTGGACACATCGTTGCTTTAGACGTCGTACATCTGGGGAAATCTATATCCATTACCATAAAGCCATGTCCACAGGCAGTACAGGGGGTGGGGGTTGAAATATATCGGTGCATAAAGAAAAATGGCGAAAAAAAGAGGGGAGAAGGAGAAAAACAATGAGATTGAGGGAGTGACAGACACAGGCAGACAGTGATAACATCAAGGCCAACAACAGAAGGAACTGAAGACAGACATAACAGCGTAAAGAAGACAAGAGATTTAGCCTCAGAGAGTGTCTGTCTCGATTCACGGTACTAAAACTTCACACTTCAAACAGCTCTACCACTTACAAATTATTCATTAAAAAGAGTTACCCAAGTTCAGACAGCATAAGGCCAAGTCTGGTTAGTCTAGTAGGATTTCTGTACCTGTTTTCATGCATGATCTGTGGATTAAGACCTGATCCTCTCAGCATGCATCAACAGACATTAACTAAGAACAGGAACACGGTAAACCCAGCAAGGAAGGAGAACTGAAAGAAACCGAGCGCTAAAAAAATCCTTTCCTTTTTTATAGTTGAAGTGTGTAATTTCTGCTCTACTGAGATCACTGAACAGAATTAGCATAAATAGTGATTGTTTTCAAACAGGTTTCATTAAGGCTTCTTTCTGCCATTGGTCACACAAATCAATAGCTCCTCCCCTACACACACACCATTGGCTAAGCTAATGCTGGGCAAGCATGGATAGACCACTGTTTTGATATTGCTTTCGACTTGTTAGTGATTGTATGCTACTATCTTTTAAAAATGCAGAATATGTAATTTATTCATTTTATTACTTATTTAGTCAGTTTTGATAATAAATGGTAAGTGTATTTGTACCTTATTGCGGGTGGGCTGCTTGGTCTCGCTGTCTGACTGCTCGTCGTAACTCTCAAACTCACTGGAGCCCCAGCCGTTGTCTATCAGTCCAGACTCACCAGATCTCTGCACCTCCTCGTAGATCACATCATCCTCTAAAAAAATATTAACCAAAATAATTTGAGGTAGGAGGAAGTAAGATGTCCTGAGTCAAGATCTACTTCCTGTACGTGGGTTAGCTGGTATAGGCAAGTTACTACAGAGGGAAAAGTAAACTGTGCTATATGAATGCTGTAGAATAGTTGCTCTGAGTTTGGACTTTAATAGCCTCTGCACTTTTTTGGTTCTGGGTCACATGGCCTCCTCAAACTCTTGAACACCCCCAGTGAATTTAAGTACGCCGTTCAATAGCCCAAGCTGAAAGATCTGTCATCTTCCTTAGAAATGATGTATATTTTTTGGGTCAGATGTTTCTTCTAGAAAAAAAAGGCCTTAATGCAGATATAACAGACAAGATAGTTTGACTTAACTAGAAGGAAATTTCTGAAATCTGATTCTTGTTTGTAAACAATGCAAATCTGTGCACGTCTTTTGAAACTCGGTCATCTAATCAGAATAGAACAGAAAATGCTCTGACAGAAAATTACCAGTACCTTTCTGTGTTAAGTTTGTGGATATTTCCTTCAACCATAGATAACAACACATTGTAATATACAGTGCTGCTTGAAAGTTTGTGAACCCTTTAGAATTTTCTATATTCCTACATAAATATAACCCTAAACGTCATAAACATTTTCTTTTGAAAGATGACTCATTGTTACATGTATGTGCACTGCAAAAGTATGTTAATCTCTATCATTAGCAGCTATTTTGAAGATGAAATTAGAGTCCTCTGTTCAGAGGTGTTTTCAATCACTGCAATTACTATCAGGTGTCACTGCGTGCCCGGTTTTATTTAAGGAAGAGGGATCAATGAAAGTCTGATCATGTCAAATCCACAGTTAGATAGAATGTGGGAAAATGGAAGAAATTCAAGACCACTGTTACCCTCCCCAGGAGTGGTCCATCAACAAAGATCACTCTAAAAGCAAGACTTGCAATATTCCACAAGGTTGCAAAAGCACCCAGGGTAACTTTGAAGCAACTGAAGGCCTTTCTCACAGTGGCTGATGTTAATGTTCATGAGTCCACCATCAGGAGAACACTGAACAACCATGGTGTCCATGGCAGAGTTGAATGAAATGAAAGCCACTTCTCTCCAAAAAGAACATAGAAAAAATGTTTTTGTGGACAGATGAGACCAAAATAGACCTTTTTGGTTTAAATGAAAAACTTTATGTTCGGGGAAAAGAACACACCGCATTCCAGCATAAGAAACTGGTGGTAGTATCATGGTTTGGACCTGTTTTGCTGCATCTGGGCCAGTACAGCTTGCCATCATTGATGGAACAATGAATTCTGAATTATATCAACAAATTCTAATGGAAAATGTCAGGATATCTGTCCGAACACTGAGTCTGAAAAGAAAGCAGGCAATGCAGCAAGACAACGACCCCAAGCACACAAGTTGTTTTACCAAAAGAATGGTTAAAGAAGAATAAAGATAATGTTTTGGAATGGCCGAGTCAAAGTACAGCCCAAAAGGGATAGTAAACTCAAAAATGAAAATTACTCCATGATTTATCCACCCTCAAGGCATCCTATGTGTATATGACTTTGTTCTTTCAGACAAATCCAACCGAAGTTATATTAAAAAATGTCCTTCCAAGCTTAACAATCGCAGTGAATAGTGTTATTTTTCAGCAGTCCAAAATAAGTCAAATATGGCTCCGGGGGTGAATTGATGCAATAAATAAGATAAATTATAATATTTTAAACTTTTTTAAAAAGGAATCTGCTTACTGTTATACATCCATTCACAATACAATGGCATTCTGGTGGATAACGCAGAATGTAGGGAAGTGAAGAATGCAGAACAGCAGAGGAGAGAGCAAAACAAAAGTTCAAAATGAGGATTTCTAAAAAAAAAAAATCTGAGGATATCGATATAAACCAAGAGGAGTCTAGTTTTCCTTTGATAAACAAAGGATATTTTGCTTCCTTTGCTCCTGTAAACTATGCTATGGCTACATCCTCCAACGTCATCTACCGGAACGGTGCTCTATTGTGAATGTGCATACGACAGTTAGTGGAAGCTAGATATTGCAGTTTATGAAGCATTAAAAATCAATGTTATTCTTACAAAAACAAATCTGTTTTCTTCAGGAGGCCTTCATTCACTCCCCAGACTTTATTTGACTTCTTTTGGACTACTGAAAAATAACACCCATTCACTGATATTATAAATACATATAACTTTGTATTCATCTGAAAGAAGAAAATCATATACACCTAGGATGCCTTGAGGGTGAGTAAACGTGGGGTCATTTCTTTTTAACTATCCCTTCAATCTAATTGAAATTTAGCAATTATTGAAGTAATTAACTGAAGCAAGCAGTTCATAGGAGGAAACCCACCAACATCCCATCATAGATTCACATTCTTTTGCAATGCACAGGAATGTAACACAGATTTTTTTTCACAATAAATAAATGACAAAGTAAATATTTGTGTTTCCTGTATTTGATTTCACTTTGTCAACTTTTAGGACCTGTGTGAAAATCTGATGATGTTTTGGGTCATATTTATGCAGAAATATAGAAAATAATTTGGGTTCACAAACTTTCAAGCAGCATTCAATTTAAATAAATTTAATTTAAATAAATAATTTATAGTACACATAAAACAACTGAAAAATCAATTCACAAAATTCCTTAATTTTACCACAGTACACTGTTAGAGTAAATAAAATATATATAAATAAATAATTGCTCTCCATTTCACCTCACTTCTATCTTGAAGAATTATTTGAGATATTCAATAGCTTTCAAGTAAGAATTTTCCTATGGGTGATGACAATACTGATCCGGACAGATGACACTCGCAGTCAGACACTGACCTGCATCTGGTGGCGTGATGTTCTCACAAGGCACATCATCGTAGATGACTTCTGAGCGAGCAGGAGGATCTGAGTTCGGTTTCAGTTGTTCACAGGGTGAATTTTCATCTGATTCAGGAACGGCTTTCCCTGGAGGAGCAAGGAGCAACAAAAACTTCTAAATATATCTAATAAACTCTATTACACAAAGGATAATAGACTCCTAATAGAACTGTTTGATGGATACTTGAGCATATTCAAAGCAAGAATAACAAAAAAAGGATAGGATACTACTTTAAGTGGGAGGGACATTGGGTTAAGGATCTAATTTGAAGCACAATAACTTCAAAAATAATTTAATAATCATTCATCAGAACTTCACCATGTATTAAAAGAATAGTTCTTCCAAAAATGAAAATGTTGTCATCCTTTACACACTCTCATGTCTCTCTCTCACTCTCATTCCAAACCTGTATACGTTTCTTTTTTAATGTTGATCACAAAATAAGATATTTACAAGAACCATACAGTTGTTGGTCCCCATTGATTTCCATGTTTGTTTGTTTATTTTTTTCTTAATGCCATTCCAGCATCTACGGCTATATTCATGACAAGAACCAGTTGATTAGGAGGGGGGTGTATTAGAACCTTTAGAATTTAGAATCTTCAATTCACCTAACCTGCATATCTTTGGTGGGACCAATGGTGGGACCATTGATTTCAATAGAAGGGAAATAAATACTATGGAAGCCAATGGGGACCATCAACTGTTTGATTACCAGTGTTCTTTAAAATATTTTATTTTGTGTTCAAAATAAGAAAAAAAAAAACAGATTTGGAATGTCATGAGGGTGAGTAAATGACAAAAAGTTCATTTTTGGCTGAACTATCACATTAAGCTCAGTGCTGGTTGAGAAACTGAGTGCAAATGAAATTCAGCTATGATTAGCACAGAAAAGCACATTAATAATCCTTTTGACATAGATGAGCTTATATTCTGAAAACAGTACTACAACAAAAAATACTCCTACACGAACAGCAGATTGACGATACGTACACTGTGCAGTGTGCACAGATTTGTTGACAACCTCTTTTTAGCTAATGAAGTCGCCTGCTGAGTCTCCCCCACGGGAACTTAAGATATCTCAAAGTGAAAGGTTCTTTAAACTGTTTAGGCCTCTGAATATCTGAAGGATATATCGAGACTACTGTCTGGGATGTCAGAGGGAGATCATTTAAAATTCTGAGAACACGTTAATTAGGAGTGGGAGTACAATATATATATCTCCCTTGGGAATATTCCAGGTTAAACCCAAGATAAGCATCCGTGGCATGTTGTTTACCACAGAAAATCATTTTTTATCTTGCAGTTTGTAAAAATGTGTGAAAATCTAATGAGAAACATTTGAATTTCTGGCATTGCACTTGCATAAGTACATTTCTCTCAATATGTGCAGCTCAAAATGATTTTCTGCAATAATCAACATCATGTCACAGATGTTGTTTAGATAGCTTTACTTATATTTTTATGTAGCTTTGTCGACAACAATGATTGTCAGTGTGATGTTGCACATAAGTAAATGTTTGAACACTGAGGAAAAGACAGAAAGGTCTAAAAGGGTGTAGAAACGACAGCAGCAGGGAGTGGATATAGAAGCCAATTCTCATTATTAGTCATGGCACAGCAACAGCCTGTATTTACAATGTCAATACAGTGCACTACAGTAAGTCTATCTACAGCCTGAAACATCAGTACTATGATGCCAGAATACTCCAACAGTAATAATCCAACAAAAAGACTTGACTGGGTTGCTAATTATTCCTGAATGTTGGTAAACAAAAGGCTCAAAGGGATCAAGACAGATCTAACTATGCTCTATGCAAAGGATCATGTACAGTCAGCTGGTTATTATTATATAGACCACTAATTATTATACGGCTACTGATCAAACAAATAAATACGCTACCATTTAAAAATCTGAGGTCAGTAGAGGTCAGCAAGGATGCCTTAAATTGATCAACCGTTACAAATATTTATATTTCAAATAAATGCTGGTCACTTGATCTTTCTATTCATCAACGAATCCTGTAAAAATTATTGTGGTTGCCACAAAAGTATTAAGCGGTCATCTCGTTTTATATGTTTTCAATATTGATAGTAATAAATCAGCATATTAGAATGATTTCTGAAGGATCATGTGACACTGAAAACTGGAGTAAAGGCTGGTGAAAATTCAGCTTTGCCATCATAGGAATAAACACAATTGTACAATATATTAATATATATATATTTTTTAATAGAAAACTGTTATTATAAACTGTAATAATATTACATGTTTCTGCTATTAAAAATGGTCAACTATAACATACAAAACAATCAGCTTAGCAGTAAGACGAACACTGCAACTATTGAAGTGATATTAAAATGTAAATCCTCTGAGATAAATATAAATACAATTAATAACTGAGAGAAAAGAAGCTGCCAGTTGCATCTTGCAAGAGAGAGATTCTGCCATGATACAAGAGACAAGAACATATTTCTAGTTTAAGTTACCAATAGGAACAGACTGATAATACAGTACTGTCATAGGGAACACAGAATTTTAGGAAATATCAGATGGCTGAAGGTGGGGACTGATCAATCAGAATCAAGTATTCCAGAGAGCCGTGTAATAGTCAAAGGAGATCTAAAGTCAAATACAAAAACAGCACAGCTATTCCAACTGTCCTGGGGAGTGGGGATTGTACCTTTATGCAGTCGCAGAGTGAGCTCTGAAACCACACTGAACCATTCCCGAGAGTGCACTGGGGCTGAACACACATAGCAGAGACTGTTTAACCGCACAGGGACACAGCTTCGAAGTCACTTCTACTATGGCCGTTGAATTGTTGACGCTACCAGAACTTCTCAAAATAATGCCAAGTAGTTTGTTAGTTTACATTAACTATTTGGAACATGCATACAATTGTTTCCAATGCAGATTTCACAATTTAGGAATTTAATGAATTATATTGACAAGGGATCTCATATTCATTGTATGATTGATTTTTTTGCTCAGTCACTTGCTTGTTGTGTTATTTGATTGGATTGCAACAGAATTTTCTAGAAAAATCTCCACATAATCTGATTTATTAGGCTGAACCAAGCATGGACATTTGGCATGGGTGTGTTGTTTTCTTTCCTCATGAGGTTCCTGTGGGTCTGGATTGGATTAGTCATTGCTATTTTTCAGGTCTCTGATTTCCATGCTGATTTGTGCATTAGTGTGGATTTACAGAAAGGCATGGTACAGCCCCTTTACAGAGCCACCAACCTGTCTGAGCATGTGTGTGGGGAGACTTCTGGATAGCTGTATAGAGGCACTCTGGCCCAAAATGTGAACCTGAAGATACATTTTCAAACAGATTTGTCAGATTTAAGCACTGAAATGCCTTCCCAGCCAGCATTGATTCACAAACTCCATGGAAGAAGGCTGAATCACTGCTGAGATTTGTTTCTATTTTGTCAATCGAATCAATGTTGATATTGTACTATGTTTACAATGTTCTTTTGAAATTTCAACAGTGACTTAACTGTATTTTCTTAACTATTTTTTCTATATCTAATGCAATTTCAGTGCCATTTCAACATTTTAACACTGTTTTGATATAAATGCATGGCTGAAACATGATAGAAACGACATTATTTTAACCACATTTCAAAGTTACTAGCCAGTTACTAGCCAGATGGGTGTTTGGACTGCTATTGCAACAGTGTATCAACTTCTTACACAATTTGGTGTGTCCAGCTAGTCCAAGTAGACTGCTTTAAATAGATTTATCTTGCAACATTTATAACCACAAACACAAAAGATATTCTTTAAGTAGGATACCTTCATAAATGTTATTTCTTTTCCAAAGGCTTGCTTGCTCATCAGCTACTCTAGGCTCCGCCGAGACAGAACACCTAAAACAAAACAGAAATGCAGAAGTATTGAAATACTGCCCCCTCCATGTTTATTCTTGTCAGTCACTGTGTGCTAATGGTCCCATAACACCACTAGATGTCACTAGAGCCAGTAACACAGTAAGAAATGTGTTAACATAAAAGGTAAATAATATTCAACCATAGAACTATACTGCTAAGACATAGAGTAAAGTCCTTTGGGGGACGAACACCTCAAACAGTAAGCCTATAAAGATTTAGTGTCTATAACAACATCCTGTAGGAAAAATAAGGTTCAAGATGTTCCAAGAGGAAAATATTTGAGGAATAACAAATAAGGCATACAGACAATCTTACCCATCAGGAGATTGTCTGGTCACCATCTCTGTAGGAAGAACAGAAACTATGTTTCATAATTTTCCCTACAAACAGATCACTGATTCTTGGGTGCATGGACAAAATAAGTTATAATAAAAAACAAGTTTTATCCCATGGTTCAAGAATCAGTGAGGTAATCTAATATACAACATACATAAAAACAGTCTTATTTTGTGACTAATGCGTACTGCGGATTGACCTGAGTTTGTTGTGTGAGGATGTGTGGGGATATTTTGGTCCTCCAGACCAGCAGGGGTCCCTCCGTTTACCGTCTGCTGATTACGATTCATAGCTTGACAATAAAGTGCATTTGTGGCAGTGCTACCATTAGTATTTTCTGAATGCTCAGCTTCCACATGAGGACTTCCTGACTCTTTATTCTCAACAGAGTTCTCCACTTTATTCTGCTCATCTTCGCTGTCATCAAACTCAAACTTCTCGCCAGTTTCCTCATCTTCCTCATCATCTTCTTCCTCCTCCTGGGCCTTCTGAGTCACAGAAGTGACCATGGACTCTGAAATGACACAAAAAGGTTCACAGCTGAAAATAGGATAAGAGACACATTTTAAAAACTGATGAGATTTAAATTCCCAAAGAAATGTGATATATATTCATAACTACGATTGCAGACACACAGTCCAATGGAAATGTTCAGACTGACCTTGACCGATCCAATATGGCCAGTGGCTTATATATGTATAGAGGCCCACAGAAAAGGGCACTAATGTGTAATCTATGTTGCTACTGTGTTCTGGATGGTTGTTTAAATGTTGCAAGGTAGGTGGTAGTTGGGTCTTTAAGAGTGGTTACTTGAGTGCTACTATGCAGTTGCTAATGTGTTCCATGTGGTTGTTTAAGCTTTGCTAGGTTACTGAAAAGTTGTTCTGAGTGTTTTAAGTGTTGCAATGGAATTGCTCTGATGTTCTGAGTGTTAGATGGTTGCTGAGGTGTTCTGAGTGGTTGTTTGAGCAATGCTATGTGGTTGATGGCATGTTATGAGTGGTTGTATGAAGGGGTCATATGATATGATTTCAAGTTTTCCGTTCTCTATGGAGTGTTACAAGCTGTTTGTGAATAGATGAGACACCTAAAGTTGCAAAGACCAAAGTGTCAAACCCAAAGTGATATTCTTTATAAAAGTTAAGACTCTCCCACGCCCTCCTAAAATGCCTTGTTTAACCACGCCCAAACATGTCTATGTCACAATGTGGGAAGATTTGCATAAGTACGCCCAAATGCACACACAAAGAAATAAGGCATAACTTTGATTCTCGCCGTAGTATTGTTGCTTCTGCCATGTTGTGGAGACACTGTGTGTTTCGTTGTGAAAGCAAAAATACTTTGTTTGTCCTTCCAAAAGAAGACACAACTAGAAATCCGTGGTTAAGCTGTATTTACAACACTGTTCCAGAACAGTTCAACCCAAATATTCGGATGTGTGCAACGCATTTTATGAAAAATGCCAGCAGTTCGGACTCATAGTCTGTAAGTATATTTACATATTTAAAGGATTTGCCACTGATGATTCAAATGCAAGTTTTGAGCAGTGTAGAGTAGCACTTGTTGTTCTCTGATCACAAATGCAGACGTGGTTTTATGTTTATGCAGCGTGATAAAACACAACACGGCAAGCCATTATAATCTAGAATTATATCCCCACTGGATGCAAAAATTTCTCATTTGTAATGGGTTTTATTGTTTTTGTCTTGTCACACAAGTGTTCTGACCAGCACACAGCATCACAGTATGGCAAGTGGCGTAACATTTCCATCACACGTTTGAAGCATTCGTCCAATCACAACATACTGGATAGCTGGTCAATCAGAGCACACCTCGCTTTTCAGACCGATGAGCTTAACATTGAAATCATTTGCGTCAGACACTCTATTCGCGTTTGGTGTGAACGCAGCATAAGAGGTCGCTTTCGATGTCACTGGGTCTTATAGGCACGTAAAATTGCTGGTATTTTCTGTCTAGCTTTCGCAACGCATACTGCACTTTCGGAATTCTTTATAATTATTTCATTCATTTAAAATTAATAGTGTACATATTTGGTTAAAATCGATTGCCTATTTTCATTTTCGAAACTTTTTTTGGTTGGTCCGATCGATTGTGCAATCGATTTTTGAACTAAAAGTGACAGCCCTACTCAGAACACTATCACAGTGCTCATACAAACACTCAGAACACCATCACAGTGCTTAAACACTAAGAACACTATAACAGTGCTCATACAAACACTCAGAACACCATCACAGTGCTTAAACACTCAGAACACTATCACAGTGTTCATACAAACACTCAGAACACCATCACAGTGCTTAAACACTCAGAACACCATCACAGAGCTTAAACACTAAGAACACTATAACAGTGCTCATACAAAAACTCAGAACACCATGACAGTGCTTAAACACTCAGAACACTATCACAGTGCTGGTACAAACACTCAAAACACCATCACAGTGCTTAAAGGTCCCCTTCTTCATGATCCCATGTAGGGGTGCTCCGATCACGATCGGCCGATCGTTAATGCGCATCTCGTCAGTAAAGCCGGTTCTCTAATCAGCGGTTAATTCCATCAGGTGCGTGATTTCACATAGAGCAGCTGTTACTACACAGAGCCGTTGTTAATAGAGAAGATGCGCAAATCCACTTCATTTTCAGCGTTTTTTGGCGCATCTTCTCAGTTAACAACGGCTCTTTGTAGTAACAGCTGCTCTATGTGAAATCACATGTTTTAAACTTTAGTTAGTGTGTAATGTTGTTGTTAGAGTATAAAATTCTAAAATAAAATTCATCTGTAAAATTCTAAAGTTCAATGCCAAGCGAGATATTTTATTGAACAGAATTCGCCTACAAAAACGACCCGTTTGGACTACAGCCCTCTAGTTCCTGTAGTAATGACGTCACTAAAACAGTTTTTAGACTAACCTCCGCCCACATGAATTCACAGAAAGGGGGGCGTGGTCTTGTTGTGCTCCGACGGAGAAGAAGGAAGATCTGCATTTGTGTTTGCCAATAACGCTGTTATTTTCATCTCGGAGTCCAGTCATCTTTGTTTGGGCTACCCAGGGATGCTGTACTTGGAGATTAATGGTTACAATTTATGTTTAACTCCGTTCCCGAAAATTATAATCCACATGTAACACTATGTGCAGCACATTTTGCTGAGGACAGCTTGCTGAGGACAACTTCCTCAATCTCAATCAGTTTAATGCCGCATTCACACAAAGATTATTCTTGAAAAATGGATCACTTCCCTCCTTGTCTGGAGAAGGCGTTGTTTATGGACCACAACCGGTAAGTGTATTTTATTATTTAAGTTGGTGTGTTTAACAGTTTCTGTAACTTATTACACAAAGGGCAACGCTGTTTAGCTTTGTTAACTAGATGGTAGGGCTGTGCAAAGAAACTAATGCGATTTTCATGCCCATCTCGTCAGTAAAAACGCTCCTGTGAATATAAGTACATCTCCAGCACGTGCGTTCTAGCCCAATCACGTTACCAGGAGGGCAGCGCACGCTCAGCTGCTGTCGAATCACAACACAGGAACCGCTGGCCCAATCAGAACTCGTTACGTATTTCTGAAGGAGGGACTTTATAGAACAAGGAAGTCATCAGCCCGTTTTTGTGACAGTGAAAACAGCGGTATACAGACAGGTGAATTGTGTGAAAAATACTGTGTTTTTTTACACGCGAAACATGAACACATGTTATATTGTACACTGTAAACACAATCAAAGCTTCAAAAAAGCACGAATAACGGGACCTTTAAACACTCCAAACACTATCACAGTGCTCATACAAACACTCAGAATACCATCACAGTGCTTAAACACTAAGAACACTATCACAGTGCGCATATAAACACTCAAAACACCATCACAGAACTTAAACACTCAGAGCTCATATAAACACTCAGAACACAGTGTGTTGCTATATGATTGCTTAGATTTGGAAATATTTATAAAAAGGTTTTAAGAATAGAGAATAATCCTGTGAATCTACTGTATTTTATTTCATGAGCATTGTGTTTATCAGTGTAACCATTAAGACACAGTATAATCCCAAGGGCCTGCCTGCTATGGACTGATTGCAATGAAACATTCTGAGTTAGCATGCATAATGCAATTTCACCTTAAAGCTTAAACACAACAAACAAAAATGAGGTCTTTACGATTCAGTGCACATTCTGTATCTGAGCAGCTACATTTGTTTGTCATTATGATGCCAGACTGAGTCAAAAAAAAAGGCACAAAAATATGTTTTGACCATAACATTGGAGACAAAACCCTTGCGAGTCATCAGATTTGTTCAGAAAAATATCCAAAACTCACAAGCTAAAAGCCAAAACTCCCTCCCTCTGATAACACATACCACAAACATCGAACAGCTGGACAAAATAATACAGATGAACACAATCTGTTACATACAACAAAAGGATGTGTGAGTTCTGAGCTGAATCCAGAAGTAATGACAGCATATAACTTATGCTTTAAACTACAAAGTCGGGTTAAGCAACAAAACATGACATCACTTTTTGGCAACTTCTGGCTAGTTGTTAGAACGTTACGTTTAGCAAAGAAGCTAAAACACAGTAATAGAGATTACAGGCTCTTCTCCACTGGACGGAGAAAAACTGATCATGTGATGAGCAGGATTACACATGACCAGATGGTCTCTATAGAGAATACTGAAAGTACTCCATAATAGTAAATGGTTTCACTCGCTCCAAGAAAGTGGGTTGTGCAAATCAACAGTGTTAGATACAAAGGAGAAATTTCCATGCTCACATTTCTATGTTTGAAAAATATCTCTGCATTAAGTTCCCTCAAAGTTTTTTTATGGTGCAGATTTACCTTATAAAAAAACACAAATCAGTTACTCAAGTCAATATAAGCTCAAGACTTGACAATGGCTCTAAAGGTCAGTAATCATGCGGTGCTCAGGTGCTCTATTCCCTTCAACAATCAAAAAACAACAAAACATTCGTTTACCGTGCCTCTTGTCCTCATTCCCCTCTCTCCAGCAAAAGTATGAGAACCCCTTAGACCCGGCCAGGTGGATTTTGGGTGAAACCAGAAATTTAAGCGATTGTCTCATGCAAGCAGTCTCCATGGCTGCAGGATAGTTGTGTGTCAAGAGCAGGTGGCATATGGTGGAAGAATTGCTCTGCTGCAGCATATGGTCAGTTACCTTGAGCACATTGCTGAGCCCTCAAGCAGTTTCACAAGCTCTCTGGAGATTAAGAGGGTAATGCTGTGTTCCCTCAACTGGGTTACTGTTTCAGTTTTACACTGTACTGTTCTGTAATATACCAGAACAGGTGACCTGCATGGGTCATTAACAGCTCTTACACTGTCATTATGGTTTCTCTTTGTTTGAAAAGTGCGCACCCTAATGTGTCATGCACAGCTACGCTTTGTTTGGGCCTTGTTTATACCAGTGAGTGCAGTGAACAGTGTGATGTCATGTGGCGCACCACCTCAAGCATCTTGGCAGGACTAGCAAATCATGACTAAATGACTAAGCCCCACTGGGCTCGGAAGATTTGAATTGAATCCTAGTATGTGAGGTTAATGACGTATGAGCGTCCACGATACAGAAAATCTGCTAAAAATCTAGTTTCAAGCAAATGTTTCAAGTTCCTAATGTACAATAATGTATTCATGTTGATTTCATATTGTTTCAAAAACTTATAATATATATGATTTTTAAGAATAGTTTTAAAGGTTTAATAAAAAAGTAATGTGGTGTAATGGTCTATGTGTTCAAAGTGTTTCAATTCAAGTGTTATAAAGTAAATTCCCTTACAACTTAAATAAGTGTCAATGTACACAAATGGAAAAAATGGCAAAAAGTTTTTTTTAAATATTATAAATAATTTATTTGTTAATATCATTAAAGAAAAAAAAAAAATCACACCACATGACGTTTTACAACCTGAACTAACCTCACCTTATGATAAAAGGTCAAATTATCTCATATATTAAGAGACTTATTGATGGTAACAAAAAGTCATAAAGTCCTGCAGCAGAGTTGTTATTGATAATGTTATTAAAAACTAATGAAGTGTTTTTGGACAAATCAAATGACACTTGTTTAAAATTACTAAAGTAAAATAATAAAATTACTAAAACTAAAAATGATAAATTAATAAAACAAACTCAAATGAAAAAGAAACCTACAAATAAAAAATAAAAGCCAAAATTTTAAATATTAATTAATACTACAATAGTATATAAATAATATTAAAACAACTTGGTCTGCATGGGTCCTCTCTTTAAATTAATCAACTGAAATTAACTACATTTTAAATATCTAACAGATCCAGAAAACAACGAGCAGCATGATCCACGTACTAACCTTTTTCAGGAGGGTTAAGAGGCTGTGGAGATGCCATGAAGTTAATATGTAGTCATATCAGCACTCCTGTAAAAGAGAAAAGCTTTGTGTCAACACATGTATTCTAAAATGTTCACCTCAAAGTCCCTAAACACACACAGGAAGGTCTAGTGAAACACAATGCCTTCAAACTGTAGTGCAACTAACACCACACCCCTGGATATCAGTGAAATATAACTTTTGCTGAAATAGAAATTTTTCTCGTGCTGTTCATAAACATTACAGTTTACTGAAGGAGACTGGGTGAAAATGTTAAATTCCTCAACAGTGCGTGGCAGATCCAGGCTTGACTTACCAGCTGAATCCTTGCACAATATCTCCTCCCACATTTACTGGGAGAGACTCTCAGTGTGTGTAAGAACAACACAGTTCAACCAACAGGAATGACCAGAGGATGATACAGAGAAATGTGCTGCAAAGACTTCAGGACAGGTTTAGTTGCATCAGTCAGTACTCGGTACCAGCATTTAAAATAAAATTTGCAATTTGTTAACCACATCAGATGTCTTCCTTCCCATAACGTGTGGCTCTAGTAATGCCAAGGCCATGAGTTGGATTCCAAGGAAAGGGAAAATGACTTGGAATACACTTTGCTAATAGTGCTAGTTACAGCCTATCTAAACAAATTACTTGTAAAGAGTTTATCTTATTTCATGAAAGATAACATAACAGCTGGAGGTCAGTGTGATTGAATTATTCACTAGAAAAAAAACGTGCAGGGGGAAGACCAGGCTGAAGCCAGTGAATAGACAAAGGCAAATAGCATACTTCCCACCTCGAAGATTCAGCAAGGTTGAATGGTTGAGAGTAAAGCACATAGTAAGAGCTGCAGGCCCAATGAATGGCCCAGGCCGCCCAGCAGCTCCTTTCAAATAAATAACACATGCATCACCCTGGACACGGCCACAAAGACAGAGGCATCTGGACCTCCACACATATTAACTCTCCATGGCCGCTCTTTTCACAGACACTCTTTACAATGATATCCTTCTCCACTTCCTGGAGTTGCTTAGTGAATTTGTATGTAATCAATGCATTGGACAGCGGATCTGATAAAGTTAAGGAAGAAAACATTTTCTGATAAAACACTGTAGCTTTGAGACTAAAAAAATGACCAAAAGGAAGGGCTTGATTCAAAATGGTCAACCCACGTGAGTGAGCTCATATCAAACCACTGGGAGCGAAGGCTGAAGGACAGACCATGAATCTGCTCTCAGATTAGCTTTAGCACTGAACTGACATACTGATGTCAGATTAGCTTTTAAATGTCACACATATACCATAGTAAAAGTCATCCACTATTGCCTTCAAAGTAAATGTAGCTTTGATTGGATGTTATTGTCCACCAGGCTTGTTTAATTTCCCTCTTGGATCAATACAGTCTATTTATATCAATCTGTTTATTTATCAAAATGTCAAAAATGTTCTATTTTTGTTGAAGTAGAGGCCAGATATATATTAATATCAATCATATAAGTATCAAACAATTATCAAAGAATCTAAATCACAAAAGAACAAAACAATTTCCCTGTAAGTGAATTTACAACATTCTTACTGTATATAGCAATAATCTCAGTACATAAATCAGGTGGTCAGATTATGCAAAATCTTTTTTTTTTCTTTTCATCTGAGCATGTGGATGATTTTTTCTTTTTATCAACAGCTTCAGTGAGGTTATGTTACACTGTCTGATTTTCATCTGTGAAACAATATAAGCACTAGAATTTAGCTTCTTTTTCCAAAGAAAGACTTACTCACAAGCCTGGCTTTACGTCCCTTAAATGTCACCCCTGTGATATTGTCCTTATTGATCACAAGCTATCAATATAAATCCATTGTCATGTCTGCTCCCATCTTTGCGCAGTGCAGCCATCTGTGAATCTAACATTGATGACACCACTGTATCTTCCTCAGAAAGCACAGCAATTGTGAAGTGCTGATTTCAAATGTTTCTTTTAGTGAAGGAACAAAGTTCTGAGTCTCCCAGTCCATTTAACTGACACGGCTTCTCCCACATATATGAAAACTCTTTCTCCCTCTATTCTTTTTCCTCGGTCCCTCCCTTTTTCCTTTCTTTGCACTCACTCCTTCCCCCTGCTGTACATCAGGAGAGAGCCTCCCTGCAGTATACAAATGCTCAAAGAAACAACCAGCCAATGGCAGGAAACCAGGCCTGCAATCCAACCAATCACAGAACAGCAACTTATCTTTCAATAGTTCCATGCTGCTGGGGGACACAGCACTGAAAGAACGAAAAAGAGAAGCAATAATATGCTAGATAGACAAGTACTCATGTTAAGAACAAGCAGTTAATTTAAATAAATTAAGTAAAAATAATAATAATAATAATAATAAAAAAGGCTACTTTTAGCTACTGTGCCAACAAGCTAAATTAAAGCATATTTAATTCAGTATAAAGGAATGTTTCCCTCTTATGTATAGAAGACATAATGCAGACATAATGCAGTGAAAGGTTAATGGGGAATAAAGACCAATAAAATAAACAAAATAAAACTCATTAAAATTATGTTACTTGCAAAACATGATATTGCTTAAGATCTCATATTTTATTTAGATTTCCCCTCATTCAAGTTTTTTTTTTTATTATTATGTTTATTATATGTAGGTTTTTTTATTATCTGAAGAGTTCATTTGCAAAATCAGATACATTTTTAAAAAAAGTCATGTTTTTTTTCATTGTGCATTCCAATTAAATCTCAATCAAACTGCAGCTGGGTTGTTTTGATTAGGTAAAAAAGAATAACTAAAAAATACAGCTAACTATGACAATAAAACATGATAATGTAATAAAAAAAACATGATTTTTGAAAGTAAAAAAAAAGGAGTTATCTGTTTTTGCAAATAAACTCTTCATATATAGATTGTTTTAGCTTTTACATGAACATTGTCCCTGACTATTAGAAATTAGACTATTAGTCTATACTATTAGAAAAAGACAGCAATACTGTATTTTCTAACATGCAACATATTTCAGTATGGTCAAATAAAAGCCAGCAATTCGATTTTAAACAAGTAGCCTACACATGCTGCATTCAGACATCACACCTAAAATTTTATTAAATTTCCTTTTATCCACATTTAATGAGCCTTATATAATGGTTTTCTTTACATTAGCATGCAACAGTTTATATTAAATATGACATTTCTATTAGAATTGCTCAACCTTTTTATCTCCTATTGGATTTGTTTATCTGGAATATAATCACACTTACCATGCTACAGAATTCAATTTACCTTTTCATTCCAACGGATACAGTTTTGCAAGAATTACAGAAGTTGTAGTCGGAAGTAGCGATAGATGTATATTTTCAGCTCATAAAAAACAATCCGATTCAAATTTGTCGACATTCAATTCCTCAATGGTGGAGAAAGCAGTTTATAATGCAGAATACGTCCTCCACCCCAGCAGAGGGCACTATATAGTTTAGTCAATGGGGCTCAACATTTGTAGTTCGCTCAGCTCCCATCCTCGTGTTTTTGTTTTGTGGACTACACGCTCAATGCCATGAAAGTTAAATGAGTTTTTCTTTTTTTTTTGTACATCTGAACCGAAATTAACATAGTAAAATTGAAGAAAAGACCTCTTGAGCTCATCACTTTCATTAGAAATAACACAGGTAATCTTACATGCTTTAAAGTAAGATAAACTTTTCCGTGTACTTCTACACGAATGGATGTAAAATTACGTTAAATGTGCATTTGCTTTAAGATTGTATTCTACAAACTGCGCTAGTTCTTTGCAAGACGTGAGCGACTTAAGCCTTGAGTGTGTGCTGCACCCACGTGGTGTGATCGCGAGGCTGAGACTCTTTTGTTCCGAATCAATCAAAAAACGAGGAAGACGGACAGACAGACATAAGTAGAGCATCTGAATCAGGAAATCCACTTATATAATAATCGCATCTTTAGCACAAGACACCAAGCCACAGCCACTTACTTAAACGCGGCTATATTCCGTGAACTTAGATATTTGTATTTAAAGTAGACAGGGGAAACTTTTACTCAGGTGAGTTATGACATTAACGATGTTTATGATCGCGGCTTCGGATGCAAATGCAATGTAGCATGCTAACACGGCTACGTCTCCATCATACACAACTGTAAACGTTATGTCTTTCAAAATGCACTCTCTGTGGGGCATAATTTGATGATTTGGACCGTTTTTACGGGACAGGGTAGATATAACACGTGGGTAAGGGAGTAGTTTAGTTACTAGTCTGGTTGAAGCAGAGCGGTGCTAGTTGGCTAACCGGCTGCTGCATTATAAAACATAACAAAGAAACAAATGGAGACGAGTGAGACAGACGCGTTGATGCTGATTCTTTTGTTACAGCGCTGCTAGTGTTTTAGCATTGCACGAGACTGCTGCTTTCATAACGCTTTATATTTATATCTTTAGATATAGGAAGAAATAAGACATTGGCATTATTAATAAGCAGAGCATGTGTGTGTTTTCTTAAGGATTATTTTACTGTGAGATAATTGGGGATTTGAACCAACAAGGAATATGGATCACATTGACTTTGTGTCTTCATTCCCATGTTTCGACTCGTTTGATTCATCTTTCTATTAAATTGTAGTCGGAAAGGTAAACTGTTCGCTTATTACTTTTTTTGTGTTTATTGTAGGGATTTTAACTATGCCACGCAAGAAGGTGACAGATGTGTCTGGGAACGGTGGAATGAAGAGAAAACGAGGAGGTGGAAAGAAAAAGGAAAGGGAGTTTAGCAGTGACGACGAGTTTGATGACTTTGAACAGGAAAACTCAAAGAAACCTGGGAAACCTGCAGCTAAAGCCGGTCTGCAGCCGGTCACTGTGGCGGATGATGTGAAGGAGAAGATTGTAAGGACATCAATGGGGTCTCTGGAGCTCAGTCTGAAAACTGTTAATGGATTGTTGATGGATTTCTTGCAATTTCTGATTCTGTATTTCAGAATCTCGAGGTTCCCAAAGTCAAAGGTCAGTTGCTTGTTTTTGGAGCCACCAACTGGGACCTGATTGGCAGAAAAGAAGTGCCAAAACAGCAAGGTATGATCACGCATGAGCCAGAGAAATCTGGGTTACAGTATAGTTTTAAAGGCATTAGAAGAGTAGTCTCGCCTGAGTGAGTCATCTGTATTAAATCTGTTAATGAGACCTTGTGAAACCAGAACTTAATTCACACTTTAGTTTGCACCATGGGATTTTCTCTTGAAGATGCTGATAAGCACTGTTTATGATCACTGTTTCTGCTGCCATAGACAAGACAGACCTGAAAGTGCAGTTATATAAAAATACATATAGCATCTAGATATATGATCAAACCAAAATATGGAAATATTTTTTGTGAAGTGCAGTAATTAAAAAAAAAAAAAAATCAGTAAGATGTTTCTTATGCTCTCTTAAGCTCACCAAGTCTACGTTTTTTGGATAAGCAATACAGTAAAGTAATATTGTGAAATACTATTTGCTATTTTAAGGTTTTTAAAAAATGATTTATTCTTGTGATTATGGACTTCAGTCTCACACATACTTCAGAAATCATTATAAAATAAAATGCTGATTTGGTTAAAAAAAAACATTGTGCTGCTGATATTTTTATGGAAACTGATACATTTTTTTTCTTCAGGTTTTCCCAATCAATAGAATATTCAAAAGAACAACATTTATTTTAAGTCTATATTTTTTTGTAACAGTACTTCACAATTTAATAGATCTTGCTTGCTTTTTATGCCTTTTAATGCATCTTTGCTGAACAAAAACATTAACTAAAACAAATAGATCCACTATTAAAGTACATGCTAACTGAATGTTTAGCAGTGAATTTATTCTTCTTTGTGAGATAAGAGATGAGTTGCAATAACTGATATCAATCATATTTTAATCTTCACAGTAGGGAAGTTTTTGAGATACCAGCATCTCACACTGAAAACATGAGACAAATCGGCCAGGTGCAAAAATCAACTTCACACTAAAAATAAGAAAGAGGAAGTGTGTGGGTTGCAGTCATTTATAGAATTTTCACCTTTGATATAGTTTTCATGCATGTCTGTTTTTTTTTTTTTTTTTTTTTTTTTTTTGCAGCTGCTTACAGGAACCTTGGGCAGAATCTGTGGGGCCCCCATCGCTACGGGTGTCTCAATGATGTCCAGGTTAGCTGTGTGGTGTCTGGACCCTGTGCTGCCCACAGTGTCATCATCACTACAGACGGCAAACTCTGGAGCTGGGGTAAGTGTCTACACAAGAACAGTCTTTCTTGTTTTATGCTGGATTTTAACCCAGCCCTCATAAATGTGTCTGTCTGATCTGTCTGTCTGTCTAATCTGTCTGTCTTTCTGTCTAATGTCTGTTTTTCTGTATAATCTGTTTGTATGTCTCTCTGGTCTGTATATTCTGTCTGTCTAATCTGCCTGTCTAATGTTTTATCGGTCGGTCTAATCTGTCTGTCTTTGTCTAATCTGTCTGTCTTTGTCTAATCTGTCTGTCTTTGTCTAATCTGTCTGTCTTTGTCTGTCTTTCTGTCTAATCTGTCTGTCTTTCTGTCTAATCTGTCTGTCTTTCTGTCTAATCTGTCTGTCTTTCTGTCTAATCTGTCTGTATTTCCGTCTAATATGTCTGTATAATATGTCTAATCTGTCTGTATAATCTGTTTGTGTGTCTCTCTGGTCTGTATATTCTGTCTGTCTAATCTGCCTGTCTAATGTTTTATCGGTCGGTCTAATCTGTCTGTCTTTGTCTAATCTGTCTGTCTTTGTCTAATCTGTCTGTCTTTGTCTAATCTGTCTGTCTTTCTGTCTGTCTTTCTGTCTAATCTGTCTGTCTTTCTGTCTAATCTGTCTGTATTTCCGTCTAATATGTCTGTATAATATGTCTAATCTGTCTGTATAATCTGTTTGTGTGTCTCTCTGGTCTGTATATTCTGTCTGTCTAATCTGCCTGTCTATTGTTTTATCGGTCGGTCTAATCTGTCTGTCTTTGTCTAATCTGTCTGTCTTTGTCTAATCTGTCTGTCTTTCTGTCTGTCTTTCTGTCTAATCTGTCTGTCTTTCTGTCTAATCTGTCTGTATTTCCGTCTAATATGTCTGTATAATATGTCTAATCTGTCTGTATAATCTGTTTGTGTGTCTCTCTGGTCTGTATATTCTGTCTGTCTAATCTGCCTGTCTATTGTTTTATCAGTCGGTCTAGTCTGTGTGTCGGTCTAGTCTGTGTGTCGGTCTAGTCTGTGTGTCTGGTCGGTCTAATCTGTCTGTCTTTCTGACTGGTCTGTCTGTCTTTTTCTGTAATATGTCTTTGTCTGTCTGTATGTCTGTCTAATCTGGTTTTCTTTTTTTCTGTCAAATCTGTGTGTCTGTCTTTTTGTCTAATCTGTCTGTCTAAACTGTTTTATCTGTCTGTCTAATCTGTTTTATCTGTCTGTCTAATATGTGGGTCTGTCTGGTCTGTCTAATCTGTCTGTTTGTATGTCTCTTGGGTCTGTCTAATCTGTTTGTCTAATCTGTTTGTTTTTCTGTCTAATCTCTGTATTTCTCTCTAATCTGTCTTTCTCTAATCTATCGGTCTGTCCGTCTAGTTTGTCTAATCTGTCTGTATGCATGTCTGTCTGTCTAATCTGTCTGTCTTTCTCTCTAATCTGTCCTGTCTGTCTTTCTAGTCTGTCTGTCTGATCTGTCTCTCTAGTCTGTCTGTCTGATCTGTCTCTCTAGTCTGTCTCTCTAGTATGTCTGTCTGATCTGTCTCTCTAGTCTGTCTGTCTGATCTGTCTCTCTAGTCTGTCTGTCTGATCTGTCTCTCTAGTCTGTCTGTCTGATCTGTCTCTCTAGTCTGTCTGTCTGATCTGTCTCTCTAGTCTGTCTTTCTAGTCTGTTTGTCTGATCTGTCTCTCTAGTCTGTCTGTCTGGTCTGTGTAATCTCTCGGTCTAGTCTCTCTGTCTGTCTAGTCTCTGTCTGTCGGTCTAATCTGTCTAATCTATTTATTTATCAGGTCGTAATGAAAAAGGGCAGTTGGGTCATGGAGACACTAAACGACTGGAGGCTCCGAAGATAGTTGAGGCCCTGGGGGAGGAAGTGATCGTAGCAGCTGCTTGTGGTAGAAACCACACCATGGCTTTAACAGGTGTGTAAACTTTTGTGAAATGTGGTATTATAATTGCTTTAATATAATTGTGTTTTTATAATAATATAACTGCAAATGTGGTGGTGTTATTTTTTGTTTCACAGAAAATGGTACTGTCTACTCGTTTGGAGAAAACAAACTAGGGCAGCTAGGTCAGGGCAATCAGACCGATGCTGTGCTCAGCCCAGCTACAGTAAGACTCTTTTTGGGTTTCACTTGCTTAATGGGGCTTTAATGTAATATGTTTTTTTAATGTTCCACCAAACAACTGCAATGATTTACCTACAGATCCAGTACAATGGGCAGCCGATAGTCAAAGTAGCCTGTGGTGCAGAGTTCAGTATGATTGTGGACTGCAAGGGGAACATTTATTCTTTCGGTTGCCCGGAATATGGCCAACTAGGTAACACAGTACTAAAATGGGGTTTAATTAAAATAAATTCACCAAAAACATCTGTATGGATTATTAACTCTTTTTATTCTGTATCTAAAAGGGCATAACTCCGACGGCAAGTTCATCGCTCGTGCCCAGCGCATTGAGTTTGACTGTGAGCTGATCCCTAGACGGGTGGCCATTTTTATTGAGAAGACCAAGGATGGCCAAGTGCTTCCTGTGCCCAATGTCGTGGCTCGGGATGTAGCATGTGGGGCCAATCATACAGTGAGTAGCGAGTTTGTGGGTTGTAGTGCAAGTCAAATATAAATTAAGTAACATTTTGTTGTTGCGTCCATGCAGCTGGTGCTAGATTCCCAAAAGCGTGTTTTCTCATGGGGATTTGGGGGATATGGACGATTAGGCCACACCGAGCAGAAAGATGAGATGGTCCCACGGTTAGTCAAGCTCTTTGACTTCCCTGGCCGTGGAGCAACTCAAATATACTGTGGCTATCAGTGTTCCTTTGCTGTCAGTGAAATGGGTAAGTGTATTTCCTCTGTGTTTGGGTAGGGGGGCAGCCTATCATACCCATCATATATTTGTGGTTAATGCTGCTTTTTATTTTTCAGGTGGTCTGTTTTTCTGGGGCGTGACGAACACATCCCGTGAGTCCACCATGTACCCCAAAGCTGTGCAGGATCTGTGCGGATGGAAGGTTCGCAGTCTGGCCTGTGGGTAAGTAAAAACAGAGGACTCTAAAAATGTGTTTTATAAAATATTTAGACGCTTTCAGAATGTTGATTAGGTGTTTTCTATAACTCCTCTCAGGAAGAGCAGTATTATCATAGCAGCAGATGATAGCACCATTAGCTGGGGACCATCACCCACATTTGGAGAGCTGGTATGTTTATCTGTGTTCTGTTAAAACTTGTTTAAGAATTAAGTCAATAACGTGTGTGTGTGTGTATATGTATATATGTACGTATGTGTAGGATGGTTTCCACAGAAAGATTTGAACAGTTGTACTAACTGTTTTCAGCATTGATTATAAATGTCTCTTAAGAAGAAAATTAGTATGTTAGAATGATTTCTAAAGGATCATGTGACACTGTAAACTGATGTAATGGCTGCTGAAAATTCAGCTTTGCCATCACTGGAAAAAAAAGGAACATTTTAAAATATATTACAATAGAAACACTTAAAAATGTAATAACATTGAATTTCACAATATTACTGTTTACCCTGTTCTTTATTAAATGAATTGGCATAAAAGGCTTCCTTCAATAGTGTAAGATGGCAAGTGTCTCATATTTCAATTTTGCATTTTTAGGGGTATGGTGACAACAAACCCAAGTCATCCACCACTGCTCAAGAGGTCAAAACTCTGGATGGCGTGTACCCCGAACAGGTGAGTTCTGCTGTCAAAAACATGAATCATATCCTACCAGAATTCAGTTCTATGCGATATAATCGTATGGCTATGCAACTGAAAACTGTCTTTTCAGGTGGTGATGGGTTATTCTCACTCCCTGGTTATTGCTCGGCAAGACACCGAGGAGGAGAAAGAAAAGATCAAGAAGCTTCCCGAATACAACCCTCGCACAGTCTGATTGGACACAATTCAGATTTTCTCCAGGGGCTTTTTTTATGGAATGCCTCTGCTCATTAGGTCACCTGGGTAATCACAGTTTGATTGGGATGGGATTTTCCTTTATTTTTCAACATCATATTGCATTTTTGAAAGACAAGCCACATGTCGGATAAAAGTATGAAAGGAGTTGCGTTAACTGATCTGTCCAGGCTCTGGCATTTCAGAGTGGTAATTGTGGCATCACATGCCTGTTTTATTTTCACAATAGAACCAGCAACTACTCAGAGCACTCGGATTCCACTGGATCCATTCTCTTTTACTTCTACATTCCTAATGCAAGTTTATCACAGATTTTGTTGTTTATTTTTCCATAACGATGACTGTGAGATCCATGTCTGCTCTCTTCCAAAAACTGGTGCTAAATCATTCTAATGCAGACTATCAATGGGCTAGTGGTTAACTAAAAGACAAACTCACTCCATTCTTGTGCCTTTTTAAGTGAGGTGATTCAGGCTGAGGAAGTTCATTTAGTCCTATGACAACTCAAGTGTTATGGGGCACTTCATCTTTTAAACATCACTTTCATTACTTCCAGCTCCACGTTATCATCACCATACATAAGAACATCATTTTCCTCAAGACCACGTAGCTAATGTGTACGTTTTTTTTCCCTCTCTGTCTTTAGATACAGACTCTTGTTAATCTGATCAGGGAAGTATTATCAACTCCTGCAATGCAAATGAGACATCAGCTGTGAGATTTTTATTAAATTCATTCTACCTTTTTTAGAAATGTAAATCCTTAATGTTTATGCCCTTGCTAGTATTGTTAACTACAGAAATGCTGTTCTCATGTGTTGATGTTAGCATGTTTGAAATAATGGACTTGATGTTGAGAAGAGTAGGATTGTCCCATCATCTGGGACCACAGTGTCTTTAAAGAGCATCATTTCATGCAATATGTTGAATACTGTGCCATTTCTTTGTGTTCCCCTGGACTTAAACTAATCACTTTTTGTTTCATAATCCGTTTGTAAGTCAATACGCGAGCCACCAACTGATGTTTTCTGTTCCATAATTTTAAATGGTGTAAGAAATGTGTTCACTTGTTTAGGCAGTTTATGTCTGTACAGGAACTGGAATTGCAACTCCTATTCTGAATTCTATTTTTTTTTCTTAATATTAAATAAAGGTTAATGTAAGTTGGTATATGGAGGTGCAGTTTTTTTCTCTCCAATCACGCATAAACCCTATGCAATCTCATCTTCCTCCACTCCTCCAATTCCCACAGCTTAAAATTCAAACTGACGAAACAAAAAATATTTTCTAATAATAATGTTTCACTCCGATGTACACCACAATATGAAAGAAAACATCTGATGCCACTTCAATTTTTGTGGTAGATTAATATGAATAAATAGGTGTGTGTTTAATGTCAAAACGCCAATGATAAAGAACAATATCTGGATATATAAAATGTAGTCATATATGAATTTATTTAAAGGGAATTTTTTTTTAATCTTCATCCTCCTCTTCTTCCTCATCCTGGTTGATCTGGAAGTAGCGAAGCTCGTAGCTTTCTTTAGTGTTAGCCACAACACGCAACCAGTCTCTGAGATTGTTCTTCTTTAAGTATTTCTTTGTAAGGTATTTCAGGTACCTGCAGAAAAGATGAGAACAGTGGCATAAAAACTGATAAGTTGCAGTTAATTGGCTATACGAAGTCTAGATTTGGCAAAACACACACACACACCTCTTAGAGAAGGGCACCTCAGAAGAAACAGTGATTTTGCTCTTGCTTCTTTCAATGGTGACCACTCCGCCTCCCAGGTTTCCTGCTTTACCATTGACTTTGATGCGCTCCTGTAGGAACTGCTCCTGTATCCACGCACGCAAATGACAGGTCATAAACTCAAACAGCTAGTAGTTATGTGACTGCTACAGTATAATAAAGACAGTTTTACACAAGGCTTTATAAGGACTTGATCTGCTTACAAAGTTTGAAGCATCCATAATGCCGTCTTCAACGGGATGCGTGCAGTCCAGCGTGAACTTCAGGACCTGCTTCTTCTTCTTTCCACCTTTAGAGCTCTGATGCTTCCTCTGCAAGTAAATAAAAGAACATGTATACTTTAAGTCTTGTGTCTATAATAGTCCTGTCATTGTCATCAGAATAACAAAACCGTTCATATTAATATAATGTGCAAGGCTGAAATCAGGTTATCTGTGAATCTGGCTGCACGTTGTTCATTCAGTGATACATAACGATGGCTTTACGAACCGAGTTATTATTACTAAACTTATTTGGTGACAGCGATTGTGTTTGTCATTCAATCTCGAATGATGTGTATGCATGATCATGAATGGAAACGTCTGTTATTTTAATGACTAGGTCCGTATGTTCAAACTTACAACAGGCGCCATCGCGAGATATTTCGTCGAGAGGAAGAAGCACGACTGCGCGAGCGGGACGTCACAGACTGTTTAATCTAGCGCTGATGTAATCGATGTGTTCGATTTGTCTGT
The DNA here is from genome assembly GCF_003368295.1 of Carassius auratus. Lineage (NCBI taxonomy): Eukaryota > Metazoa > Chordata > Actinopteri > Cypriniformes > Cyprinidae > Carassius > Carassius auratus. Next base: position 530,020 of record NW_020523286.1, on the reverse strand, counting down.
TGTTGGCTATAATAATCGACGGTTAACCCAATAATAATAATAATGTAAGATATTCTGGTACATTAATAAGGTACAATTTGACCATACAAATATATTAATTGTGTTTCCCATGGAACACAAAAGGAGACGTTTGAATAACGTTAATCTGACCATAACTTGTAACCCACAGAAGATAGTAACGTTCATTTCTTGACGAATTTGGAATGATTAGAGGATGAGGAAATTATGACAGACATTTCCTTTTAAATGTGAACAAAAGCGTTGATCTTTCGTAGAAAAGGACCCACAAACTTAAATTTTTACACGTATATATAAAAAGATCTAATTTAATGAACTAATGTTTTGAGTGACGCCATTATTCTGATATGACATGTTAGTTTGCATGTTAGTTTAAGCAAGGTATGTGTGATTTATTTTTAGCTACCTGGGCTCTGCTTCTGACAGACAATGGCATCTGGTTTGTGTTGTATAATCAGGGAATGAGTATTCTGGCCCCTACAGATGATCACCCATACAGCAGATACAGGAGTGTCCATTGGTTGTTTGTTGTTGAAGTCATTCTGCATCTAGAAACCCTCAGAGAACCTTCACACAGCAGAAGCGCTCGGACGGCACAAGGTATTCATATATTCATTATATGTTAATTAAATATGTACATTTACTCTTTCTGTATCTTTTAGGTTGTATCTATTGTTGCTTCGGAGCGTAGGGCCTCATTCAGAGTCTTGTTTCTGGTTTATAGCTTCAATAATGACTACTGACCTTGGATCTCAAATAACTTTTTAAAGCTGCAGTCCGTAAATTATTTTTTGGTTTACAAATTTTCAATCAAATCAAATCAATATTTGAGCAAGTACATAACAAGCCAGTGTCACATTGGTTAGCTTATAATAATGTTTTGTCATTTGAGTGGTACAAGTAGGAATTTGCGGGAAATTCTAGCATGCTGCCGCATCATTACTTCACGTCTGTAGGCTATCGCATGTGAGGATCCTGCAGGTGGCGGACCGTTTATAGCCTTTTCTCACAGATATTGTTATAGCCTTTTTGATAGCGGATTGTAATCCAGAAAGGACTATGTGTTTAGGAAACACAAATGAATGGAATTAAATTATTTTCCAGTTTGTGCTTCTGATTACAGATAGCCTGGGATTACACAAGATTTGTATTTTAAAGAAAACCAGTTCGAAGGGAGCATAATTAGCTTTTTGGATTAAAGTAACTTCTTGATTTGAAATTCAAATGGTCTACAGATTTTAAAATCTACAGTCTAATACACACTACAGGCAATGCTGATGTTGTTAACATTAATAAAGTATAACAATAAAGATAATTTACATTGTTTGATGTGATATAAGCTAACCGATCGTTAGATTGAATCACTATTGGTAGCGCAATTTATTGTAATGCTTTTTCCCTCAGTTGGTCAGAACAAAACGTGGCCGACTTGTTACTTGTTCAGTTGACAATATACGGTGAAAATTCTTAATTGGGTCATATATTACAAGACGTAGGCTAGAATCTGTGATTGCGAAGTACAGTAAATATTCACACCAGTGCGGTGACTGAATGCTACACGTACTTCTCAAAACAGATTCATCCGCCGCTGGAGCTGCACCGGCGCACAACCCACCCAAGGAAGATAATTCTGTAATCAGCTGTAATTGCAGGTTTCCAAACAGAGAGGGCGACAAAGAGCCAAATGTACAGACTGCAGCTTTAAGTATATTTTCTGATTCGATGAAATGTGTTCTCACATAAACTATATCAGAGTATCTGAAGGTCTTATTATATTTTCAGATGTCTGGAGAGATCTTTTCCTCTCTGGATAATCTCTATGACCTCGACAGTGCCAACTGCCATCCTCTGGTGTGCCATTTGTGCCAAGAACAGTACGAGCATCCATGTTTACTGGACTGTTACCATACGTTCTGTGCTAGCTGCCTCCGTGGAAGGGCCATAGACAGCCGACTGACTTGCCCTCTCTGTCGGTAAGAATTGACTTGATTTAATCCTTGATCACCTTATTCTGACAATTCACAAAAAATACAAAAATAAATATGCATTATTATCAATGCATTAAGCATAATTATACAAATTAATAGGGAATTGTAACTTTTTATATCACAATTTTGACTTATAATAAAAAGTAAATAATAAAAACTCTTTGAAATATAAATTCAGATTTTATATCTAACAATTATTTTTCTTTTTTCTAGCAATTCTGTGAAAAAGTCAGAATTGTTATATGTTAAATCAAAAAGTTGCTATTACTTCATTCCATGGTGGAAATGGGCGTTCATAATCATGGCGTGTGCATTTGAAAAATCTAACATTGTATTTATAGATCTAAATGGTCAAACAACATTGCCTGGTCAACTGTATGGTGCCAGGGGCATTTGTAGGAGAGATTACCTTCAACAGCTGCAACGTAAACCATGCCTTTGTGTTGGACTTAATCGAAAGTCTCTGGGTAGATTCTGCCAAGGCCACTGTGGTATCAAACAATAAACCTAACACTATCTGACACTTGAAATTGGATACATGAGTCCTGGGCTGGCTACAGTTAGAGATGGCTGAAATGCCTGTGTGCTCACCCTTCTGCTTCCATATAGTAAGCCTAGCACAAGCTTAATCACACACTGTAGATCTTGCACCTATAAAAAATGGAAAAAAGTTGGTGGTCTTTGTAAAGCAGCATGTTAGAGTAAGTATGAATTTGTTTTTCACTGGTTGAGTGTTGATTTAAAGGCTACTGCAAACTTCTTAGTATTTGTGTTGAATTGTGAGTGTTGCAGCATGAGTGTTATATTATGGCATTATGATTGCATGTATTATGTATTTGTCACTGTTATGCATTAGCAATGCAATGTAGAGTATAGGACAATATATCATTGTTTAAATCACATTTTGTCAAATACATTGTGGATGCTTCTCATGAAAGTGAATTCACATGGAACCTTTGAACTATTAAGCTTAGAAATATTAAAATATATATTTTATTTTATTTTTTGCTGGGAATTAACGTTTATTTGAGTAGACAGACTCATGTTTGTGTCTATTTTTGACTCTGTGGGGGTTTATCAGTCTGTTATATCTCAGAATTCAAAAGAGAGCTATTTGTGTCCTTGTTGCTATGAGGGAGAGATAACCTCGTCAATGCCAGATGTATGACTAAGACATTATCAGGCAATGGCTCAAAAGTTCTGCACAGGCACACAAACCTGTCTGTTTCGTTTTAGGCATCAGTCCGTTGTGAAAGGAATAAATGCACTCCCCCCAGAGGATCGACTCCTGAAGTTCTTGGTGGACAGTTCAGCAGACAGTGAGGAAACCGTGCAGTGTGCTAACTGTGATTTGGAGTGCAAGAAACAGGTCTCATTTTCACCATCACCACACTCAAACAAGCACTTCATAAAGACTTCATAAAACATATATTGTGATGTACTGAGTGAAACTAGTGAAATGTAGGGTGGGGATTTTATTCATGGGTTGATTGGATGGAGGCAGGTCTAAATGTTAGTTGATATAGTAATAATATGATATTTTGAAAAAAAAATGCAATTTCATAAATTCAGTATTTAGATTACACACTCTTAAAAATGCTGGGTTGTTTCAACCAATTTTTGGGTCAAATATGGACTAACTAAATTGTTGGGTTAAAATTTTTATTTGAAAACCTAACCAAAATTTAGCCCAACAGTTGGGTTAGTCCATATATGACCCAAAGTTGGGATGAAAGAACCCAGCATTTTTAGAGTGTAGAGGTTGTTTATTATGGGAACAGTTTGGCTAAATTTAGCATTGTGTCACTTGCACTCTGCAGTGAATGTGTGCCATCAGAATAAGAGTCCAAACAAAAGTATTATAATAATTCATGCAACTTTAGATGATCAGTTAATGTCTTATGTAGTGAAAAACAGTTTTTAATAAACAGATCCGTCATTCAACCGTCAGTTCTTGCTAAAGTTCCAGTCCATGATTCATTACTACACTTCATCCAGGTTAAAAGTCCATCCCCTGTTGTCCTCTCACATTAAAATCCACTCACATATTTGTTTAGAACTGCTTTGGACTGTTTTCGCTTTCAGTGCTTGATCTGTGCATAGTTCTCGCATGATTCAGACAAGTCAACTTTATCATTGGAGAAAGTAAAAATATTACAGAGGGGCTCGCATTTTAGAAGCAACGTTTTGGAGTTAAAAACATATAAATGATGAATTTGTTTATTACAAACATACAGACTTTTCACTTTACAAGACATAAATTGATGGACTAGAGTCGTGCCAACTATTTGTGGATTATTGTGTTTTTATCAGCTGTTTGGACTATTTCTCCAAATCATTTCAGATGAATAAGCAAATTCATTTACATCTTTGATGGCCTGAGGATAAGTACATTTCAAGCAAATATTCTTGTTTGGATGAACCATTCCTTAAAGATCTTTTCTTCCCTAATGTGATGTACGTCTGAGTGAAAAGGATTAAACAACACATTGTCATATGAATAACCAGTCAGTAACTACTTTAACTCACTAAAAAGATTAGAGTCATTCAAAGAATCATTAGAATAATTTGTTCAGGATGTAAACAGCGGTTACATTGTACCTTTCTGTTTCATTACAAGAATTGGTTGAGAATCAGACTAAAGCAGTCGAGCTGTAGATTCATTAGTAGATTCAGTGTTTGTGGAATGAAATTGGGCACAGTGTTTAATTATGTTGCACTTCTGAATGTCATTATTTTTATTTTTAAAAAAAGATTAGGTTTTGTCTGGTTACGCATTTGAATCTTCTGTCACAAACCCCAGGATGTGGATGCAATGTATTATTGCAACACTTGTTGCCAGCCACTGTGTCGAGACTGCAGGGAAACCACCCACAAAGCCAAGATGTTTTCCTGCCACGAGATTGTCTCCTTGGCAAAGCGCACCAAAGAAGCCCACAAAAAATGTGGTGTGTGTTATGAAGTTTCCCCAGCAAAATATAAATTAATACAGTTAATTTTGTCAATAACAAGTCTTGAGATTCATGCAATTTCTGTCTGATTGCAGCCCTCCATGAGGAACTCTACATCATGTTTTCCACGGAGAAAAAGTCCATGCTCTGCATCAACTGCTTCAGAGACATGCAAGTGTGAGTTATAAACTTAACTGACAGAGTACATAATTACCCTAAAACTCATATGATTTCAAAATCATCTGGGTTTATCTAAATCCATAGGGAGAACAGAGCACACTGCATTGATATTGAGACAGCATATATACAAGGCTGTGAAAAATTGGACCAAGCCGTCTTAGTGAGTTTCTCTCACATCCTTTTCATCAAACAGAAATGTGTTCTTTCACCTGTATCTGTATTGTGTGGAGCTGTGAAGCACCTATTGAAGTCTTTTCCCTCTCCTCAGGCTGTTAAAGAGCTTCAGACGTCAGCGCGGGAAGCCATTATTCTGCTCAAAGCCATGATTGGAGAGGTCAGGGCCAATGTGGATGAAGAAGAGAGTGCCATCTGCACTCTGTTCAATAATATGCAGGTGTCATGCACAATTACATGACTTCTTCACCCTGGCTACTCTTATATGATTTGGATTTTTTTTTTCTCATTTTATATTTTTTGAAAGGGTGAAATTTATATGAAATGAGTAATAATAAAATTGGTGATTCACATTTATTTCTTTCCTCAGGAAAGACTAGCAGAAAGGAAAAAGATTCTACTCAAAGCAGCACGAAGGTAAATAAAATATATATTACTTTAAAAAAAAGACATACTACATTAAAGTCTGTTACTTGACATTAAAAGCACTAACTGTACCATGATGCTATTTGTCAGAAAAAAAAATCGATCACAAATGTATTATAGAGGAGGGAAATATTAAATATTAATTATTAGAGATGCACAATATACCATATGAGTTATCAGCTGATATTATAGTAATTTGAGGTGTCAGTATCTATATTGGAATATTTTAATATAATATTTTGTAACATGGTTTTTAAATATCAAAAATTTAATATCTGCCATTTATCAACCATAACATAATTATTGTTGTTTTAATTTCAATGCATCACTATTATAGCTTATATACTGTATATATATATATATATATATATATATATATATATATATATATATATATATATATATATATATATATATATATATATATATATGTGTGTGTGTGTGTGTGTGTGTGTGTGTGTGTGTGTGTGTGTGTACAATATTGTTGTTTGAGATATAATTGATATATATAATAATATAAGAACAATACATGTAATCTAAGTCAACACACAAACTGAACCAAAGATTTTAAGGAACACTTATTGGAACACTAATCCTCTTTTGTGCTTTTATTTTCTAGTCAGCATGAGGAGAAGGAGAGAGCCTTCAAAGAGCAGTTATCTCATCTTGCAGCTCTCCTGCCAACTCTTCAGGTAAGTGCATTTTCTTCATGCATCTTAATATTTTTACATATTCTTCTTGCTTTCAGACATGTTTCCATTGAATTCTCTCCAGGTTCACCTTGTCACATGTTCTGCCTTCCTAAGCTCAGCAAATAAGTTTGAGTTCTTAGACATGGGATATGTGAGTACAAACAAATAAAATATTTGTATTAAATAATATATTTAAAAATAAAATCGATTTCAGGACATGGTACCAACAATAAGAATTAGAATTGATATTTTTACCTCACACAGCAATTAATGGAGAGACTTAAGAAGATTGTGAAACTACCACACAGGCTGAGACCATCACAGAGCAGTAAGGTTAGTTTACCAAATTCAAATACGTTAAATGAGTCAATGCATAAGTTATATCTGCAGTAATCTATCTCCACAGATAAACACAGAGTATCGCTCCGAGTTCGCTCGCTGCCTGGAGCCGCTCTTGCTGTTGGGGCAGCGGCGTTCAGTGTCCACTGCAGGGAGTGTGGCTTTAGGTCTGGGAAACGCCAGTGGACTGTGAGTCTGTTTAATCAAGCAAACTAAATATGCTTATTCAAAAAAGAAACATATTAAATCTTTTTAATATCTTCCTGCAGGATGCAATCATCTCTGTCAGTGCAGTGTCACTCTCCATCCATAAGCGACTTGTCACTGTGCTCCTCGGTGGTGCACAGGCCGACCTCACACCGTTATATCAGCACCAAGGTCCTGCTGGCGGAGGGCGGAGAGACGCCTTTTATGGAGCACTGCTGCAACTATGAGAACAGCTACAGGGTAAGAGTTTCTTATGCATTCATGGTTCAGTCCATGATATTTAATTTTTAGCCATTTTCCGGGCTAATATTCTTACAAAGAGGAAATTACAGGAAAATAAAATTTATTGTATTATATTATGTCCAACCACTACACGCATATAGAGAAAATTAAGCAATACTGTTCTGCATGTCTGTTAAACTAGACTTTGCAGACAGAAATCCAGAAGCTCAAAGACCAGGTGCAGGAGATCCACAGAGACCTGACCAAGCACCACTCACTTACCAAACCTGACACCATGAATGAGATTCTGGAGAGGTCTGTTCAGGTGGACAGACAGATCTCAGCAGAGTACTCCTCAGTCGAGCTCATGCGGGCCATGTTCGAGGAGGTGAGATGCCAATACTTAACAATACTGACAGTAGGAGGAGGTAAAAAAGAGATGTCATTGTGCAATTAAATTTGTTCTTAGATTTGGGAGGAGACGTTACAGAGGGTGGCAAATGAACAGGAGATATATGAAGGTAAGTAAGTATATAAATGCTTAAGATTTATCTGCTCACTGCAATTATAGCAATTAGTTACCATGTTTAGTGATTTTTGTTGGTCTTCATTTTTAGCACAACTTCATGACCTGCTTCAGTTAAAACAGGAGAACTCCTATTTGACCACTATTTCAAGACAAATAGGCCCCTACATTCACTCCATAGCAAAAGTGAAAGAGCGACTGGAGCCCAGGTACTGGACAATGCTTATAGAGTAACATCAATTATATATAAACACATTACTGTTCAAAAGTTTGGTATCTGGTATCTCTTATTATCATGATTCATTTGATCAAAAAATTAAATAGTAAATGTGAATGTGGTTAATAGTAAGAAGTAAAATAGTACTATTGTGAAATATTACTACAATTTAAAATAACTGTTTTCCATTTCAGTATATTTTAAATGGGGATTTATTCCTGTGTTGGCAAAACTGAATTAACTGAAGGATATTAAATTAGAAAACGGTTATTTAAAATTGTAGTAATATTGCACAATATTAATGTTTTAATGTATTTTTGATCAAATAAATGCAGCAATGATGAACATAAATAATAATAATAATAAACGCATTTTGTCATTTGCCAAGCTGATTTTGGATTCACCCATACTCATATATATATATACACCCCAATTAGTCTGATTTGATCTTTAAAAGGCTGAAGGAGCCTAAAGAGCTCAAAGATGATCGCACAGAGATCATGCTGAAGCTGTATGAGGACAGTACCTCTACTGTGGACACACAGCCCAGGTGAGTTACCAGCAATTTCTCAAAGTATATAATGTAGACATAGACACACACAGTTATTAATTATAAAGCATTAATGGCCATTCCATGCTTCTCCAATACAGTAATGAGCTGTCCTGTAACACTGGGGACAACTGGACTCTAAACAGCCTATCAGAAGAGAGCAATCCCAAGAACAAAGATTACTACAGGCCAAACAAGCAGAAGAACACCACTGATACAGCCAATCGCAAAGAGATACCAATGTGAAACCGCTCTTGTGAGCTGTCAGTTTAGCATCTACATATATAAATCTAATTTACGGAAGCTTGGAAGAGAGAAAAACTACTAGTTTACAGTGCTTGTATTTTAGAGATTCACAGCAAATAAACATCATAAACAGTGTTTATTTTAAAGGTTTGTTACATTTTGCTGAAGATGTTAATAATGTTAGCGGTACAGTTATCATACAAGAGGTAGGGTGGTCCTCTCCCATTAGCTTTTGCACAAGCCTAGTGCAACTCTTACATCATAAAAACCTATTGCATGTGTTCAAATGTCCATTATCTGTACGCATATATTATAGTGCTCGTCATTGGTTAAAAGTGCGCAAGAAATTCCTATTCTTCACCCAATGTCTATATAAGCTACATCATGCCAGGAGAAGAGTGGAGCCTTCCTCCCAGAAATGTAAAATCGGAAAGATTAAGACTTTGGATACAGCATAAACCTTCAGCGAGCATTCGGCCCTCTGATGTACCACCTTCGTAGAAACCGATTTTCTTGTTGTATTATCATGCAAGTGTGAAAGTGTGCAAGGAAAGTGACAAGACATGGATCTGGTAATGAGTGAGTGCGTGAAGACGAAAAGACACTAATGCATTTGAGATAGACGACAGGACATATGCATAAGTGGGGAACAAATAATCAAAAGAGGAATTAAGCCTGTAATTTATCACACCTTTATTTTTCTAATCATAATATTAAAATTGTCCAACAGCATTAACAAGTCACAGATATTCAGAGATTGTCAGGAATTAGTTTTAAAATGTGTATGCTCAAGTATCAGCTTTGGTTGATCTTTAAGACACGATAACTAATTTTTACACAAAACGGACAATGTCCAAATGGCCACTGCAGTTTATATATCTTAAGTCCAATTTAAAGCGTATCTGAATAAAAATACCTCAAGAGATTTAAAAATCTACTGGAAAAACTCTGGACGTTCAGAATTAGTAACAAACCAATGTCTTGAATCTTACTTCTAAGGTTTCTAACCACACCAGGGGATTTAAAAAAACAAGAAAGAAAATAAGGAACCAACGTATGAAATGACATGGTGCAAAGACTGTAAATATGAGGATACATGACATACGAGTAGCAGTAAAACAAAATGTAAGAACAGAAATGTGATGAAGCATAGGAGACAAGACAGATGCTGAAGAATGTGGTGTCTGTGTACTAGTATCTCTGATGGTGTTTGGTGGAAGCTCCACCCTGCTCAGAGCAGACCAATGTGTCTCAGAGCAGATCAGCTGGTCAGTTTTACTGTGCTGCCACCTCATATATCTGTGTCGCCCCCAAAGGGCACGACATGATGCCACCAGGCAACTAGCTCGCTCAGAGTGCCAGTCAGAGGTGTCCAGGTGTGCACTTTCAGGCTATTTCCTCCGTTCTATGCAGTACGGCTTTAGGAGTTGACCCTGATCCCTGAGATGAAGGGCAAGCCAGTGAAGACCTGCTTTTTGTACTCAATGTAGTCCTCTCCAAAGAAATGGATGAGCGAGATCTCCTCTTCCTCAATACGCTCTCGAAAGAAGCGCCAGCTGGCGATTGTATATCCCAGTAGACATATTGGGTTGCACAGCATTATCTGGAGAAAAGGATAAGCAAAAAAAAAAAAAAAAAAGGTTCAAAACAAAAACATTTAAGACAAAACATATCTTTTAGACTCTGCCAGTCAAAGTTTGGAATAATTATGATTATTGTGTCTTATGCTCACCAAGCATGTATTTATTTGATAAAAAAGGGGATTTTATCAGGAGGGGCACATTACATTAAATTTATCAAACATAACAGGAAAGAAATGCAGTTCTACTGAACTTACTACTCAATCGAGGAATACTGAAAAAAAATTTCAACATTTTCAACACAGATGACAAGCACCACATCAGTCATACTCTAATATTACCAGACTGTGATATTAGAGTATAAATATCATGTGACTGAAGACTGGATTTATGGTTGCTATAAATAAAGCTTTGCCAGTATGGGAATAAATTACATTTTTAAATGTATTTAAATAAAAACAGTTATTTGAAGTCATAATATTTCAATATATAACTATTATTATACTAATAAAAAATATTATTTGTGAAGTTGCTTTAGAAAAATGTGTACTGTGAAATACTAGAAATATAAGTTCAAATTAGATAATGGTTAAAGTACCTGAGTGCCAATGCTCCAGTAGAACCAGCCCACATAGGAAGGATGTCTGAAGAGAGCGTAAACTCCAGTGGTGACCAGCACGTGGCTCTGGGCCTTCTCATTCTGCACTATGTGGTTAAAGTTGGATCCTGCTGTCAACATGGCAGCTTTGCGCAAACCCTCCCCACAGAGAACCATCACCAGACCCACCAGACAGAGCCAGTTCATCTGCTTCATCTCTGGGGGAAATGAGACAAACTGAAATTCAGTTATACTGGAAAATTTTCAATAATGAGAAGAAAAAAAAAGTGTTGAAAAATAATAATAATTCTCTAAACTTTAGAATAATTTCACTTCAATCACTATATTACTATGCATCAGGTTTAACAAAGCAAAATCAAACTCTGGCTGTGAATCACTGGCCAAGATCGTATCAAACCTGGAATAAGGAGCTTTTCCACAGTGAACTCTATCCAGGAGGAAACCGCTGCTACTGTGTACTCAACACTGTGGTTGAGCAGGAATGAGTCTAGAGACAGACTGCGTGGGTTGATCATGGCAGTAACCAGGTACTCAGAGTAGTGAAAAAACGACAGCGAACACATATACCTAGTGAAACAAGACATTATTTATCAAGACAAAATTCATTCCCTTCGAAGACCATTCAGAATTATGTTCAGTCCTTATGTATGTTAAATGTGTAGACTTAACCCATTTCACAAAAGTTGAATTACCAGCCAAAGTGTGTCCATGTTGTATCTGCTAAACTTAAAATGAGACCACATCCAAAGGCAAATCCAAGAAAGCAGGCTCGAACAGCCACCTGATTAAGCAAAGGAGGAGGAAATTGTGAACCAGTTCCTGATTCTGCAAATACACATACAGTAAGCTGTCTTCCCGGGGAGCTTATTTATATTGACAGAGAAACCTATAGGAGATCCCATTGGAGAGCTAATGTAATAGGATTATACCTGCACACAAGTCATTACCAGTGAGAGACCTGTAGCCTTTTAAATCCAGATATCTTCGTCGTTTAAAACATGTAGGTTATATAGCACCACAGTGGTTCAAAGACACAGTAATTACATGTGTGCTCAATCTACAACACACACACTCTCTCGGAGTCTTACCTTGTATAAAGGTCCCTTGTATATGATTAGCAGGAAGCCATTGATAACTGTAATATACACCGCAATGGCTATTTTCCCGTTCACGTCCGTGAGGTAATCGAATATCCAGTCTATGTGAGCGCCGAATTTTACAAGCAAAGGTATTATGATGACGCCCAGTCCTGAGATAAAGCTAATAATACTTATCCTCCCTTCTAGCACCAACTTGCTGCCTGCCATGTTGAAAACAGCAAGATCTCGCGGAGAAATCTCGCGTGACTTCAGAGCTCACGCTGACTCGCTTACTTTGACATCTTTTTCACACTCTTTGAACTATAGTTAAAAATTAATTTATCCTGTTGTGCGATTTTAATTAGAAACGAGTAGGTATTCTGAAATCGTAAGGAATAATTTCATGCTTTCTAAAAACAAAATAATAATAGATATATATTCTTATGATTATAAAACTACTTTGTGGCTTTATAACAGATAATACATATTATAATAATATTACTATTTCATATATTTTTTCATTCATACAAATTGCTAAAACGTATACACGTTATTGTCTCCTTACCAAGAAATCAATTGTGCCAAGATGTTAGTTACTAAAATATTTACAAAATATTATAATTACACAATGCATTTTAACCTCTTGAACTCTGGCCACGCCCTAGGACCCACCGGTGGGTCCGCGGGGAGGTCATCATACTATTTTTAAAAAATCTATAAACTGTGAAGCACAAAACTAGTCATATATGGTATTTTTTGAAAGCGTAGAACCTCTGCTTTCTTGCAAGTCCCATGGTATTTGCATTAATTTTACATAAAAGAAAATAATAAGGTATAAATTCGTTCTTCCACAACCACCCCCCCCTTGAGAAAATCAGATGAATAATGTTCATATTTCATATTTGTAGCACACAAACTCACCAAACATGGACAAGTCACACATCAAATGAAAGCTCTCACTCTCAGGAATGTCACTGTGTACTTTATTTCACCGATCTTATACATTACAGTGACATAACAAATAATAATTTTCAAAAGAATCACGAAAACTGAAATTACTTATGTGAACAAGCAAACGTATGCGTCATATTTCTGCGCTGATAACTACATCTGTGCTCACATACTAGCCTAAAATCCTATATCAGCTTTTACATTAGGTTGTTTTCTTCAAAATGAGAGCATTCTCGTGTGTCTGTGAGCATGCATGGCTAAACGGCACTATAATATGTCTCAGATGCGCAGATCAAAACATGCAATGCAGCGTAAAACATGACCAGTATTTGTATTGACTCTCTTTGATTCCTTTCGACTTGCAATGACGTCATCACGCAGTGCGTCCTATGTCATGAAAGCTGACAGCCTCCCCTCTCCATAGACACATCGATCAAGCTTCTAGACCATTCAGAGCCCGAGTTGTTCCTTTCCAAAGTTGAGGAGGTGGGACTAAAGAAAACGCCGCAAACGGGCGCAGATGATTATTGATGAGTTGATCGGAAGTTGGTTTGTGATTTTGGATAGCGTTTTAGCGAATTATTGCGTGCTTTTATTACTGTTAGAGTTATATGTCTCTGAAAAAATGACTTCAAGAAAGTTTTTTGTTGGTGTGGAGGCGGCTTTGGAGGAGTTTGATCGGATGTCCGACACTGAAACTTGCAGCGAGGCTAGCTAGCTTTGACTCGGTCAGAGAAGCTGCTTACAAACTGGGAGAAGACCCTGATTTTGAGTAAGTATACGTTGTTTGTATCAAGCATTTGTAAGTTGCATGCTAATATTATTATTGCATTAATTTATTCATCGATTGCATTCATAAGTATATTGCCTTGTGCAGTTTATGTCTTTCTTGTATACGCGAATTGCATTCATCGGTTGCCTTCGTTAGTTGCATGCTAATTTGTTTTTGCATGAATTTATTTATCAATATTATATATACGTGTACTGCCTTGTGCATTTTTATATCTTATGCATATGTGAATTGCATTCATGTGTTCGTTACATATTTGAATTACACACACGCAACGAACACATGAATGCAATTCACATATACATAAGATATGCAAGGGTTGTTCTCATTTATTTATACATACTCATGGATTTGTGTATGTGTAATCAAATTATTTTCCTCTTTCTGTTACTTGCATATCTGGATTATTTTTGTGTATGTCATTTTAGCATGTATTTTGGGATTGCAGTGTAAATTTATACATTTTTGTTTTGTTTTGCAGTTGTAGCATCCAGTGGTGAAGAATGGGAGCCAGCAAGTCAGGATACTTATCTTGTGTGTGTGTGTGTGTGTGTGTGTGTGTGTGTGTGTGTGTAAAATAAAATGCAAGAACAGAACTTTGCCTTATTTTGCTTATTATATGACATGAGTTTTTTGAGGAAACTTGGAGACATAAGACATTCTGTCTCTTCAGGTAAAGCTACAGAGCTTGGAGACTCCAATGCCTCCTTTTGGTTAAATCTAAATAACTTTTGCTTAGAAGATGTTATCAACAAAATTATTTTTTTATCTTTTTACTGTCACCTAGTGGAATCAAAAGAAACTTTCTGCAGGGAAATAGACCTAACAGGTCCTAAATAACAGACTCCTAAATAAAAACTTACTTTAAAAAAATAATACAAATCTGACTTTGTTTCCGTGTTTATCACAATATAGTAAAAATACAAAAGACAAAATATGCAATATCTTGTGCTTGTGTTAAACTTCCGAGAGTTTTCTGTAAAATAAGATCATTTTTATAAATTTATTCCAAAGTATGTGGTTAGGGCTGTCTTTTAAGTTCAGCTATGCTGGTTTCAGTAATCAAAAATGGTGACTGTACACTTGGAGAGTCTAACGCCTCCTTTCGATTAAAGCTAAATAACTTTTGCTTAGAAGATGTTATCAAAAAAATTCTTTTTTCTCCTGTTTAATGCCACCTTGTAGAATCAAAAGAGATTTTCTGAAGTGACATAGACCAAACAAGTCCTAAATTACAGACTCTTAAATAAAAACTTAATTAAAAAAATTATAAAAATCTGACTTTTTGTTAGTGTTTATCACAGTAATGTAAACATATAAAGTACAAAATATGCAATATTTTACCCATGTTTTAAAATTCAGAGAGTTTTCTGTAAAATGAAACCATTTTTATGAATTTATTCCAAAGTATGTGGTTAGGGCTGTCTTTTAAGTTCAGGTATGCTTGCTGGTTTCAGTAATCAAAAATGGTGACTGTAAAAGTACACTTGGAGAGTCTAACGCCTCCTTTCTATTAAAGCTAAATAACTTTTGCTTAGAAGATGTTATCAAAAAAATTCTTTTTTCTCCTGTTTAATGCCACCTAGTGGAATCAAAAGAGATTGTCTAAAGCGACATAGACCAAACAAGTCCTAAATTACAGACTCTTAAATAAAAACTTAATAAAAAAAAATAATAAAAATATGACTTTTTGTCAGTGTTTATCACAGTATTGTAAACATATAAAATACAAAATATGCAATATTTTACCCATGTTTTAAAATTCAGAGAGTTTTCTGTCAAATGAGACCATTTGTATCAATTTATTCCAAAGTATGCGAGTAGGGCTCTCTTTTAAATTCTGGTATGCCTAATTCTGTAAAAAATTCAAAATATGCTGCAGAGCTGAAGAGGTTAATTAAAAGTATTTTTATCATGTAAATTTTTCAATTTACTAATAAAGCAATAAAATCAAAATGATGATTTACTCAAGGTGTGGGAAAAGATCCTGTTTTTAATCAGCAACCCATGTACACTTGATAAAATAAAGAATTAATTATTTATGTAATGGAATTTGGTGAATAACCCAAAACATACTAAAGCACAATATTTCTCCAATAATAACAACTGCATGGCTCTCAATGAGCATGATGAAGAGGATTATTGTAGCATAGCACAAGCAGTTGAAGAGTAATTCAGATTCGAGCTGAAAGGAAGATTTAATGGTTTAATAATGTGAGATGGATGGAGATCTCCCTTGTGTCCTTCTTTGTGTGTCCATTCCGAAACTGCTCGTCTGACTGGAAGCTGGGGCCCCGGCAGACGGTGCAGTTGCAACATTAAATAGACTGTCTTTGCATGCTCAAGTCAAGTTGATCTACTCAACACTCAACCATATGAACACAAAATGCAAACTACTTATGTCTTCATGCAATAACTTTCAATGAATACAATTATTTATTTATTTTCACAATGACAATCTTAATCTTAATATCACACATATACACACAGTAGCTCAATATTCATTCATTTGAATCAACTGGCCTTGCTGGTACAGTAACATGTTCTCCTGCAATTATCATCATCTGTCTTATTTTACAAATTTTGCTAAGAAAGCAATAATAGGATATACATGAACATTGACAAGGATGAATATAAAATGTTCCAACATAGTGGAAATATAATAGCATGCATTTGGAAAGGAAAATATGACAAATTCTCCTGCCTCATTTAAACCATAATGAACATGCCACGGTTTAAGCTTATACCCTCAGGATCAACACACTGTCCCTTTTTGCGTGTGATGCGGTAATGCCTGTGTAATTTAGCATAGCACCGAAGCCCTGTAAAAACAGGGAAGGAACATTTTATTTATGGTTACTTCTTTGTCAGCATGAGTAACAATTAGTCCCAAAACACTTGCTCACCTTCCTCACACATGCAGTTATCATAGCACTTGTTGTTGAAGCCGCGGTTGTGGAGCTCACATACATGTGTCCTGAGGTTGCAGCAGGACCCTGCAAGTTCATGAAAAAGAGGTTAAAATGGTGTCATCATTTATTTGACTTAATCAAATTACACTGAATTATACTACTTTTCAAAATGTTTGGGTTCGGTAATATTTGGAATGTTTTCTCTTACGCTCACCAAGGCTGAATTTACTTGAAAAACCAGTAATACTGTGGAATATTATAAAAATTTCTATTTGAATATATTTGAAAGGGTAATATATTCCTGTGGGCAAGGCTGAATTCTCAGCATCATTACTGCAGTTTTCAGTGCCACATGATCCTTCGGAAACCATTGTAATGTGATGAACTGGTGCTCAAGAAACATTATTTAATTAATAGAAAGTTAAAGAGAGCTGCATTTATTAGTAATGGAAATCTTTTGTATCATTATAAATGCCTTTACTGTCACTTTTGATAAGTTTAATATGTTCTTGCTGAATATAAGTATTATTAAAAATATTCTGAGTGGTACAATAGTACATTATAACTACAAAGAGAGCAGATACAATAAGGGGCTCATTATTGTATTCAAGCATGTGGTAAAGTCACCTGGCAGACAATCTAGGTGATGTTTGCAGCTCTTATCTGATGTAAGTGCCACAGGTTCAGTGCTGGGGCTTTTTGTGGCCTGTTTGTCAGAACCTGGATGGAAATAGAGCAGTTGTGTTCTGGGTATAGTGATTCACCAAAAACACCTCACAACAGACACCAAAAGTTAAAACATCTTCATAACAATTACTCCATTTCTTTTTTGAATATTAGAACATTTGTCACTTGGCTTTTTCATGCAGGGACTAATGATTTATGTGGAAAAAAATGTTCCTAATATTCCTAAATGGTTCATCCCTGTGGTCCCACATGTAAAGCAATACACATTATTCTGATAAACGATATAGCATATATTGCAAAACATGCACAAGTCACCACTTCAAACTCAAGACACTTTAAAACTGAAACTCCCAACATTAAAAGTAGGAGCAATATGTCTGAAATATTGATCTACCGCGCTTCTTAGAAAATAGCTTTTTGGGAGGATGCCTCATATCTTCATAATCAGTCCAGTCAAAGAATGCCATGTCGAAAGTGGGCGTCACATCTCCACCTAAATAACTTCTGACCTGAGGTACAAAACAACATATTCAGTATTCATGTCACTATATGAAGTGTTGAAATTACACTTTTTCATGTGACTGTAAATCACTTTAATTGCTAATCCCAAATTATGGTGGTATGCCTTATACCTTTTAAGTCAATGAACAAGAAATTGTTTCATGTGTGGATTTAATTGATGGCATGAACCCATTATCACTCATAGTGTAGGTCACTGGGATTCAACTTTATTAAGCCTGTTTCTAGACACTGATAGATGAGAAGCTAAGATATTTTTTTAATCAGTGTGATTAAAAAGACTGAACAGCAAGATGATGGTTACCTGTGGTTTTCTGTGGCTTCAGCCCCCCTAAACTTATGCCCAGCCCCCCTAAAAATTATTTGATTAATTAATTAGTGATCGCTTCAGTCCCCTTTAAAAACTCATTTGAGACGGTGGCAAGCTGCATCAAGTTCCGGCTCCTCCCCTTATCTGAGTCTGCATGGATTCAGCGCGTTTTTCAATCCACAGGGGCGCCGAGCAGAGCGAACATCAGAGAGTACAAGGTGTGTGTGCGTGTGTGTGTGTGTGCGTGTGTGTGTGTGTGCGTGTGTGCGTGTGTGTGTGTGTGTGTGTGTGTGTGTGTGTGTGTGTGTGTGTGTGTGTGTGTGTGTGTGTGTGTGTGTGTGTGTGTGCGTGTGGTGTGTGTGTTCTCGCATCCAATACCAGTACGTCTTCGCTGCGTTCACTTTCAGCCTTTATCACAGTGTGACAGATGTTTTTTCTTCCAACAAAAATGAAGCGATTAACACCCATGAAAACATACTTTAGAAAACGATCATGATTTATTTCAATTTACTTTTTGAAATTGAAAACATATTATTGTGTATTTCGGCATTACATTATGCAGCCATGCAAAATAAATTATTAACGACACACATCATTGTCTGAAAGCACTAAATGGCACAGAGAGAGAAACATCATGTGGAGATATTTTGTTTTCTATTATTTAACATAATTTTGTATTAAGTAATAATTAATCATTAGTGTATCATGATACATATATTAGAGTAAGAGTAAAGGGATCTGTGTTTTTTTTTTTAAGTAATTGATTTATAGAAGTGGCAAATTGATAATGATGTTATTTTTAATAAATATAAATAAATATAGAACAGATTAAACATATTGCCAATAGACAATTACATTAATACATGTTTTGTCTATATTGTTAATGAATATTAGCTGGTTAGTTAAATGATTTGAAATGAAATAAATGTTCAGGGGCTGACTTGATGTATAACCAACCGTATTGTTGATTATAAAGGCTAAAAAGCTAAAAATTAATAATAATAAAAATAAAATATAATAATTTATATTTCATTGTAGATGGATATACAACATTTTTTTTGTCGTGCGGGAGTAGGTCTGCAAATGAGCAACAGTCAGGTGAGAATAGAACAGACAGCCTCACACACAAAATACCACTGTGTTACCAAGATTCATTGCAGTCATTGAACCCATATGTTGTTTTAATTTTCTGCCAATTTCCACGTACATTTCATAAGAAAAAGCAGTGGTATCATCAAAGGATAAACATGAATGTCCTAATACTGAATCAGGAAGCCTTTATTGTAAAAAAAAAAAAAAAAAAAAAATCTACATTCCCAATTCAAAATTTTCCAGTGACTGGTCACATGTAAGAAACTGTATTAGTTTTTTTTTACAGTGTTAAATATGGCTCAGTCAGTACTCCTACTCCCATATATGAAATACAGGGAATACAATGGAATAGTGGATTGCAATAAGGTTAGTAGTATACAACCCTACCCTAATAGTAAAATAATATTTTTTAATCATACCCTTATTGGGGGCTGAGCCCCCCTAAAATCAAAATCTTAGAATCGCCCCTGATATTCAAACAGACATGTAAGCTCATTCGCTCTAACTGTAATTTTTCTAAGCATCTTAAAGAGAACAGATCCAAGCCAAGGGATTTTTATCCTCAGAAAATGGATTTACACTGAGCAGATGAGTGTGACTTATTAAACAAGCAAATTTATCTTTCATGTACTGACAGACTACTTGTGACAAATCCAGCATTTCCCAAATGCTGCAATTTACAAAAGCGGCAAAACTTGGAAATTTAACCGAGAGCTTATGATTTGGACGCTACAGATAAAGCCTGAGGATGTTAAAAGATTTACTGGGAAATGCTTCAGTTTAGTTGAACTTTTTTCAGATACTGGTATAAAATCATCATATATGTCACCACAGTTTTTTTGAGAACATTACAAATTTCAGGAAGCATTTAAAACACTTCAGGAAAGTATATTTTAAACATTTGTTCACATCTAGGCTAACCAACATACCATTAAAAGAAAATGCAATCATTTGAAATTTGTCGCAATAACACATTTCTCTTTGAAGCACAGCATAATCTACCAAAAAAATAAACAGATAATAAGTGTCTCTCTGTTTCCTGTGCATTTAATTATTCCAGTTGCATATGCCGCTGATAATGTTATCTTTATTCATTTCAATGCTGCTCAGGAGCATAAAAATATCAAAGCTTCACCCCTTTCTCTCATTAGTCTGTGTAAACAATGACATGATTTATTCAGTGGGAAATTTGGGCTTGTTCTTCCTTATACAGAGACTCCACTTTTCCTACTTACAAGTATTACACAAATATCCACTTTAGAAACAAATGTAATAGCCTATGCCTATCATATAATACTTTGGCAATAAATACATTTCAGAAATTTCTGAGGTAATACCGTTAACATAATGACATAGACTACTTGATGCATCTATAGCTACAATCCTGAATTAACATCTATGACTGAACATTTAGTTTTAATACAGCTGTACTGTTTACCTATTCCTCATAAAACAGCTCAGTAATGACTAAAGAACAATAACAAACATTCAAGAGGAAAGAATAAGGAAAATTATCACCTGTTCTCCGGTGTGTGATTCGTTCTCTCTACTACGGTTGCAGTCAGTCCACAAAGAGCGCGCGCTGTGTGTGTGTGTGTGTGTGTGTGTGAGCTGAGGAGGACAGAGTCTCGAGCTCTCACTGAAGACTGCGAGTCTCGTGCGTCGCCTAACCTCAATAACTGAACAAAAGAAGCGCTCTCAGTCTCATCTCATCACACTGACTTAACCTAGTTTTTAACGGTTTAGGTTTTAGGAAATGTGATGGCGATTGTTTAATACTGTTACTCAGTGAAATGTGTTAGCCTAGCCAATATTAAATGTAGGCAGCTATATATTAAGCATCTAATTGTGTGATTTTGACTATGTGTGTTTGCAATGTTCAGTTATCAATATCCTTAATCAGTTATCATTCAAAATGTAGTAACAGTTTTCATAGCCTATATTAAAAGCATATAGTTTTCAATTGGGTTAAGCTATAGCTATAAACATTTATTTGAGTTAAATTATTATTTTCTATCCTAACCGTTATTATTTTACTTGTAGAGTATGAAACATCTGCTAAGAGACAATCAACAATATCAAAATCGAACCTGTTAAAATGATTTTTATATCATATTATTATTAATCCGTGATTCAGTCCTATATTAATGCTATTTTTCCTTTCTCTTCCAGCCCTTTGTATCTCATTTACTGGTTATATTTTCGTTAATCCATGTATTAAAATCATAGACTGTATAAAGAGCCTACTGCGCTTCTTCAGGGCCATTTTTATCAACTAATTTAAGTCGCGAGATGGCGCTATTTTACCTTGTATATGTGACAAGAGCGAGACCGCTGAGTAGGTTAATACATTAAAGTATTGCAGCAGGTGTGTGGAAATATTTAATTTAGCTGCTGCGATAAGAAAGCATTTTAAAACATTTAGTACCGCAACAGACTAACTACAATCAGGCATTAAAAAAGCAGTGTACCCTATGCCTAATAATTAATTGTAATTAGCACCTAACGTTATATAGCTGACAATTAATTATAGTAACGCGGAAAGTGCATAATGTGGACAGTTCTACGTCTAACGTCTAAATTGTAGCATACTGATCTAAGAAATTTTAAAATGCATTGTCTTGGCCACGAAAATGTTTTATTTTCTGTATAGGTTAATTATGTCAAATAATGTCAGTGTGCAGCCATGCACTGAACTACATTACCCCTTCATTCTTGTGTGATTATACTGGGAGGGGTTCATTCCCAGTACATCTCCCAGGGGGTTTATCATATAAAGAAACCAGGTCAGAAGCCCAGAGAGTCATTAGTGGTTGACAGTAGTAGTGTGGAGGTGGAGGTTTTGGGCTCCAGTGGAACAGCAGTTAAATTAGCTGCTCACATCTCCAGGGGAACGCACGTGTGCTGCCCCTAAGATGGAGGCAATAAATCTAAATGTAAATGTCTATGGAGCATACAATGTGTATTAGAACCATGTCTATGTTTGAAAATAGCCTACAACTTCCAGTGGATCTATATTATGTTTTAATTCATTTTACACACACAGAAATGTTTAAGACTTAAAAATCTCAGCTCCCAACCACTGACTAGAACATGGAAGTAACTTTTACTGTAACTTTTGATTACACTTCCTCTGTATTTTTTTCTTGTTTTCTAGAGCAAATGTCCAAATGTATTTGAGAAAGCTAAAAGACATGAGGTAAGAAGTCTAGTTTTCTGTTAAATTTATTTAAGAGAGAGAGAGGGAAAGTGTGTGTGTGAGAGAGAGAGAGAGAGAGAGAGATTAAAACAAGAACAATCTGTCACTGGGATCTGAAAAATCTTAATCAAAATGTAATATTTAATTAAAAGGGGAAAACCCATGGACAGATATTTATTCTTGTTTTAAGCATAAACTCATTTCATTTATTTTTTTTTACTTTGCATCTCAAGTAAATTAATCTAAACCTTTAATGCAATGATTTTATGAATTCAATACCTTCTAATGACGTTAATTAATTTGTAGTCTTGTTTTTCTACCTTGTTACTGAATTCACACAGCATGACTTGACAACAACTAAACTTGAATAAGATATTATTATTCAGTAAAGGTAAAAAGGATGCAAATAATACACATGAATACGGATTTTTATTAAAAAAGATTTTTATTTTCATTCAAAAAAGAAATTTGAATATTCTGAAGTAATCAAGACTAACATAATCTTTTGCATAAACAACAGCATACAAGTCATTCCTTTTCTATTAAGGAATATAGTTTTAAATTTAAGTTTAAAATTCAACATATGCTTAATGTTAAATTCTGAATATGTTTTTTCAGTTACACTTTATCTTAAGGTGTCCTTGTTACAGTGTAATTATACATTTAAGTACTGCATTTAAGAAATATTAATTAACTACATGTACTTGAGTTAGAATTAGTGTTTGGCTTAGGGTTACTTGCATGTAATTATGCATAATTAAGTGTCATTATAAAACAAGAACATTTTAAAATAAAGTGTAACCGTTTTTTCTTTGTATATTGCATCACAGCAATTACCTACAATTGTTGATCTTTCAACAAATCCCAACATAAGATCCTTTTCTGGACCAATAAAAAAAATCCCCTCTCGGCAGCATTAATTTCTGTTCATTTTTCATTTAGTCTTGACAAAAGTCTTTTCTTCATTAATATGCTGCTGGAAATTTTAAGTTCAAAGGGAGAGTTCAGTTCATCACTTCTTTCAACAGACCAAGAATTGCAAATGCATTTCTTTTTCTTCCAAGGCACTGCTTCTTGTCACTGAAAACACAGAGGAGCCACTTCTTCTGCTGGGTCTGGGAATAAGCGAAGTGTGTTCCTCGAATACTTGGAGTATCCATTGTGGAAGAGCAAGATTTTCTTTGGGGTGAAGAAAGAGACCGTTTTCCCCCAAAGGTCAGTGGGAGAAACACCATTGTGCAGCCGCTGCTCCAGAGCACCCAGAATCTGCTCTACACCATCTGAGCACTTCCTCTCCAGTTTCATAATTTTACACCTAAAAGACAAGAAAACATTTACATGAGTTTCATTCAGTTCAGAAGCTTGACGTTAACTGCAACAATAACTTAATTGCATGACAGTTTGTTAATTTACGTTTTCTGCAGATCTCTCATGGTGAAGGACTGGGTCGTTCCTCAGTGTGCAGTATCGAGAAGTGATATGCATTGACTTTTCTTTTCCCCTTGGGTTGAATTTATATGCAGCCTCACTGAATTTAATGAGATGTAAGTTCTCACACTTTTTAACCAATCAGGAAACTGCAGTATGACAATAGTGCAAGAGAGGATTGTTTAAATAAATAATGCCAAGGCCCTAAACACCAAATGAGCAGGTGGGTTTTATATTGTATGTCAGTCAAGGACTGAGACATTGCTAAAAGAGTAACAGAGAGCACGTGAATTAGCATTGACCTCATTCATGCTGTCAGCCGATAATATGTGTGGGAATGTGCCCTCAAACATCTGTCCAGAAACACTACAAGAAAGCAAAACTCAGCAAAAGTTGAAGGCAAAGAGATTAAATGTTTAGACAGTTAACATCAAATATTTACTTAATTCATTAATTTAGTTGTAGTCATTCATTTTATATTTTGTTAGCTCTAAAACAAGTGAAACTCAACATAAAAGTTGATAACAGTATTTATTTTATAATTTCTTTTTTATTTATTCCTATTTTATTTATTAATTATGTATACAGTCAGCAAGTGGATCAAAAAAGTTAATCAAAGTTGTCCTATAAGACAAGAACACATTTTGGTTTTAGGACAAATTTGACAAAATGTTTTTATCCATGTCAAATGTAAACTACTATACCTAAACTTAGTGTATATTTCCATTTATTAAATATACAGTAGTGGATTATTTTGCTCATAGTTCTAAAACAAGCATAACTCAACATAAAAAGTGATTATAAACATGATAATGTGTAGACATTCAACATCAATCAATTTTTTTATTTGATTTATTTTCAATACTTTTTATTTGAATTGATTACTTTAAAAAATCTTAATTATTTTCAATACAATGTATTAGAATTTATTACATTAAACATTTATTTATTTATATATTTATAATTGTTTAATATGTATATATATTAAATAAATATTTATTAAGTATGCGATAATGGGTTATTCTGCTCTTCAAGTTGATACAATCCTGATGCATATAACAATTTTATTCACTTGCAAATTTTTATTTTCACATTTTAATAAATGGATAAAACCATGATACATTTTTATCATTTAATCTAAGAATAGGGCTAGGGAATATTAGGGCTAGGGCTGGGACGCTGTGGTTTAAGGGAGGTAATTGAATGATGCCTCCAGATGGTGAGCCTGGCTGCCTGAGAGGTGCTGTGAGAACAGAACAGTGAGTGCTGGGAAGTGCGAGGCAGGGTCATTCTGACATTGTGCAATGGGCCACGCTTCTTTTATCAGTGGGATGATTGTCAGTGAATAAGTGTGGGAAGCCGTGCCGCTCAAGGGCTCCCAGGTTCCCACTGGGTGGAGTGTGTGACTGAGAGACGCCAGCAGACAGCAGGCCAGACAGCTGGAAGAGTCTTAAGTGTGTGTGGGGAGAGTGTGCCAAGAGAGAAGTGTGCCGCCCAGACCTCATAGAGCTGAGAGGAAAAGAGCCTCCACACACTTCAGACATTGTACTTTAGTTTAACATGGCATAAACCTGAAAAACACAAAATAAAAAAATATTTTTTTTTTATATGAAACATTTCATAATCATACCTAGAATGATAAATAAATAATTGATATATGTGGCAGAGTTCCTTTCCTTTGAATAATTTGCAAAACATACTGTATATACCTTAAGGCTCATGTCTAACTCCCAAGAGACCATGGGACAATTTTGTTCCTTGTGCAAAGAACACAATAAACTGTGCTTTAAAGACCGAAGCAACTTGCAGTCACTTAGATCACTTTACGAGGTCACACATTTCCCACATTCACAGGCCACTAGATGAATCAGTCTTCATCCCTCGTAAACGCCCCTCCACCTGCTCCCCAGAGATGCGCTCATTGTGTCGGAGCAATAAGGGCTTCAGCAGCCATGTGGCGGCCCAAACGCTCCCATTGGCTGCAGACTGTGAGAACCTCCAGCAAACTCCAGACTCACACATTCATATGGAGATTTGGGAGTATAAATAGAGGGAGAGGAGAGAGAGTTGAGCACAGATCTCATCTGATCCTAACGGAGAACTGAACACAAGACACACAGCCATGGCACCAACAATCACTGGATCAGTCATCAGCAGAGAACAACTTCCACTCACAAACAAGGTAAATACTCAACATCTCATATCTCACTCCACAGAATCATATATCCTTCTGAGATATCAAAATGTGGATGAGTGTTTCTAAATGCATGTTCTCTGTGTTTCCTCAGCTGAGAAAGCCCATAGTGGAGAAGATGCGCAGAGAACGAATCAACAGCAGCATTGAGAAGCTCAAGTCTCTTCTGGGTCAAGAGTTCCTAAAGCAACAGCCCGACTCCAGACAGGAGAAAGCTGATATCCTGGAGATGACGCTGGATTTCTTGAGACTCCAGCAGCGCTCCCAGAATCCCTCGTCCTTCAGCTGTACTGCAGCTGGTGACGGACGCTCCAGATGTGTGCAGGAGGCCGTCAACTTCCTGTCTCAGTGTCCAGAGCAGACAGAGTCCCACAGAAGACTGCTGAAGCACTTCCTGAACACGCAGCCCTGCACAGAGAACAACACACGAGTGCCGCCTCAGATCAGTTCACCAGCCGCACAGAGCAGCAGCAAAGAGCAAACTCTGGCGCTCTGGAGACCCTGGTAGAGCCACCAGGACCTGTGTGATTTATCAGACAGAATTCATAATGCCAGTCTGAGATTGGCATGGACTGAAATTCTTACGTAGGAATTAATTTCCGCCTCTGATGCTTATACAGCACCTTTAATCTGCTTTCAGAGAAAGTGTGTGTTTCGTTGAAACTGTATGACCAGTGATATTTGATGAGAATGTACAGAATCATTTGCTGTGTAAAATGATTACTACATTTGTGAACATTCATATTTAAAGAAATGTTAAAGTCTGATTCAGACGTTTGAGCTCTTGTAGCTCTTTCACCCATATTGGGTTTATTCTTTCACTGCTTTCATTTACTGAAACATTTTGTTATATTTCTGTTGTTTGAAACAGATCTAATGCTTCTCTTATTATATAAGAAATATTTCTTCATTTGAAGAATATTGTGTGTTGAAAGCACAAATGATTGTTTTTAATGTTTGCATGTGTTTACATGAATGAGACGTTTCCCTGTAAAGTGCAGTTGCTTATCGTCACTGTTAGTGATTTCAGTTTTACTCTTTGTATTCAAAGTCAAGTTCTTACCTTCTTGGAAGTTGTCTTGCATTGCACATTGCACTTGCTTAATACTTTTAAATGTCTGTGACATTGTACATTTCTTCCTAGAGAATTACATAATAACATGAG
The DNA here is from genome assembly GCF_003368295.1 of Carassius auratus. Taxonomy (NCBI): domain Eukaryota; kingdom Metazoa; phylum Chordata; class Actinopteri; order Cypriniformes; family Cyprinidae; genus Carassius; species Carassius auratus. The sequence goes on along the minus strand of NW_020523286.1, from coordinate 502,759 downwards.
TTCTTTATGATTGTGAAAATATGTATTGACATATTGTTACTAATGTTACTGCTTTGTTACTTGGTCTTTCAAAGTCGAGACAAATGTTTATTGTCAGATTTGCTCACATAGAGCAGCAATCATATTGCTTATGACAAATAAATTGTACAATCAAAGGTTTTGTTTGGTGTTATGTTTTACATACTTTTTTTTTTATAAAGTATGTCTGAATAGCATAGTCTCATCAAAAACTCTAACCCTTTAAGTATTAGAAACAGTGCTCTTCAGGTTTAACATTTCAAGAACTGGGATGAGAATCAGATAAAAACTTTTTTTTTTAAGATATTAAAATGGCATAGGTCTAGACGGTGAACCTGACTTGATATTAGTTTCTAACTCTCAGAAAATGTGTGTATATACAGTAATTACTTGAGAAATAAATTCCTGCATATTTTTTCCATGCAGGTGCATCTCTTATAGTTCTCACAGTGAGTGAATATTAATGTTAAATTACAGAGACTGCAAAATACCGAACATGGTCTGTCTGCGTTACACAAAACTTTGTTTTTGTGTAATTTATTAACCCAAAACCCATTACATATCAACCTACACTGATAAGGAGACAACAGAGGACCATCTCTGTATGAAGCCTGACTGACGGCGTAAAGCTGGACTGAGACTCCATTCCCTGGAGTTTTCCCAAACTCTGCCCATTCAGAGAACTCAACAATAGTGTGATTCATTAACAACAATTCAGCACATGGCCATACGAACTTCAACAGAGACCCACGGGACAGATTCTACTGAATCATTAGCATTCGCCTTAATTACTGACAGACATATTTAGAGTATTTGGTGATTACCCTTTTAAAGTTTAAGGCATTGTTAAACACACAAAACATAGAAAAAGTTTGAACTATATAATGTTCAAACTTATACTATTATATATGTGTGTTTCTGTTGCTCAGTGGTAGAGTATTGTGTTATCAGCGCAAAAGGTTGTTGGTTCAATTCCCAGGGGACACATATGGTAAAAAATGTATATCCTGAATGCACAGTAAGTCACCTTGAATAAAAGTCTTTGCTAAATATGTAAAGACCATTACATATCTGCTGTTTTAAATTATGGTTATCCTTATTTCAGTTTTAGAGTCATGACTGATTAGAAATACTTTGTAATTTCTATTATTAGCAATATACGTGTATAACTTAATGTTTACACTACCAATCAATAGTTTGCGATCTATCTTATATTTACCAAAGCTACAATTATTTGATCAAAATATAGTAAAAGCAGTAATATAGTGAAATATTATTAATTTTTTTTATATTTCAGTATATTTTAAAATGTATTCCTGTGATTAAAAAAGCTGAATTTTCAGATGAAAAAACAAACAAACAAACAAAAAAACATGTATTAGCCTTTTATTATCAATGATTAAAACTGCTGTGCTGTTGAATATGTTTGTAAAAATATCATAATTTTTTTCAGGAATATTTGATGAATAGAATGATTAAAATAACCTAATTTTGTAACATTAAAAATATTTTTACTATGACTTTTGACAAATGTATTTATTAATTATTTATTATTATTATTTTAATTGTAAAACTATTTAAAAACATCTTACTGACCACAAGCATTTGAGGAACAGTGTACCCCCAATACCTCAAGTACCCCCAGAAACCTGCCTAAATACCCCCAGGGATCCACACTCACCTGCTTTATAGGATTCACGAATTATTTCGACATGGGACATCTGAATTACACTGAAAAGTCAACGGAACAATTATTATTAAGCTACATGCACATCCACCAGAAATGAAATCTTATGATGAATCAACTGATTCTCCTCCTGTTGAACAAAAACTGAAATATGTTGCGTTGTGTTTTGGCGATGGGAATGTGCCACTATTAATGGCACGTGCTTTGTCAATAAATGACCCCAGTGTCACAAAACAAATGAAGCTTTAAATGAAGGGTCTCACTTTCTCACACACTTTCCATCCTTAACACCCACCCCTCCACCTGCTCCCCAGAGACGTACTCATTGTTTTCTGAGCAGTAAGCATGTCACTTAGCATGTGGCGGCCCTCTGTTCCTTGTGTCATTAGTCCTCTTCCATTGGCTGCAGACTGTGAGAACCTCCAGCAAACTCCAGACTCACACATTCATATGGAGATTTGGGAGTATAAATAGAGGGAGAGGAGAGAGAGTTGAGCACAGATCTCATCTGATCCTAACGGAGAACTGAACACAAGACACACAGCCATGGCACCAACAATCACTGGATCAGTCATCAGCAGAGAACAACTTCCACTCACAAACAAGGTAAATACTCAACATCTCATATCTCACTCCACAGAATCATATATCCTTCTGAGATGTAAAAATGTGGATGAGTGTTTCTAAATGCATGTTCTTGGTGTTTCCTCAGCTTAGAAAGCCCATAGTGGAGAAGATGCGCAGAGAACGAATCAACAGCAGCATTGAGAAGCTCAAGTCTCTTCTGGGTCAAGAGTTCCTAAAGCAACAGCCCGACTCCAGACAGGAGAAAGCTGATATCCTGGAGATGACGCTGGATTTCTTGAGACTCCAGCAGCGCTCCCAGAATACCTCGTCCTTCAGCTGTACTGCAGCTGGTGACGGACGCTCCAGATGTGTGCAGGAGGCCGTCAACTTTCTGTCTCAGTGTCCAGAGCAGACAGAGTCCCACAGAAGACTGCTGAAGCACTTCCTGAACACGCAGCCCTGCACAGAGAACAACACACGAGTGCCGCCTCAGATCAGTTCACCAGCCGCACAGAGCAGCAGCAAAGAGCAAACTCTGGCGCTCTGGAGACCCTGGTAGAGCCACCAGGACCCGTGTGATTTATCAGACAGAATTCATAATGCCAGTCTGAGATTGGCATGGACTGAAATTCTAATGTAGGAATTGATTTCCGCCTCTGATGCTTATGCAGCACCTTTAATCTGCTTTCAGAGAGAGTGTGTGTTTCATTGAAACTGTATGACCAGTGATATTTTATGAGAATGTACAGAATCATTTGCTGTGTAAAATGATTACTACATTTGTGAACATTCAGATTTAAAGAAACGTTAAAGTCTGATTCAGACGTTTGAGCTCTTGTAGCTCTTTCACCCATATTGGGTTTAATCTTTCACTGCTTTCATTTACTGAAACTTTTTGTTATATTTCTGTTGTTTGAAACAGATCTAATGCTTCTCTTATTATATAAGAAATATTTCTTCATTTGAAGGATATTGTGTGTTGAAAGCACAAATTATTGTTTTTACTGTTTGCAAGTGTTTACATGAATGAGACGTTTCCCTGTAAAGTGCAGTTGTTTATCGTCACTGTAAGTGATTTCAATTTGTCTTTTAGGCAAAATCAAGTTTTTACCTTCTGTGAAGGCGTCCTCTGTTGATTACTTCATACTTAAGTAGAGAATAAAAATAAGTTATAAAATATTTCCTGCCTATAATCCGTTGTTGTCACTGAATTCCTTGTCCATGAGTTTAACACATCAGCACATTTGCACACTTTAAAAGTTATTCAACTCTTTTATTCAGATCTATTTGGTTTAAACTTAATGGTGTGGTTCAAGATGCACATGTACTTTAAAAATATGCCTATAAATGACACATTTGACAATTTAGATTTATAAGCAAAATATACCCTCTCTAATCAGGTCTAGTTTGCAATTTATTCACGCCATACTTGACTACTGACATTTTACTACATTAACTGCAGTAATTCAGTGAAAAATTATGTTTTTTAATCACACTGAGCTCAGACCTGAATTTCACCAAGCAGAGATAGAAAATAATTACCTACATTAAGCAAATGTGTGGTTTATTAGTTGATAAATAAAGATAAATACAGGTGCTGGTCATATAATTCAAATATCATCAAAAGTTGATTTATTTCACTAATTCCATTCAAAAAGTGAAATTTGTATATTATATTCACTTATTACACACAGACTGATATATTTCAAATGTTTATTTCTTTTAATTTTGATGATTATAACTGACAACTAAGGAAAATCCCAAATTCAGTATCTCAGAAAATTAGAATATAACTTAAGACCAATTTAAAGAAAGGATTTTTAGAAATCTTGGCCAACTGAAAAGTATGAACCGCTGCGTTGACCTTGGACCTCAGAAAACACAGTGGACCAACACCAGCAGATGACATCACACCCAAAACCATCACTGACAGTGGAAACTTTACACTGGACCTCAAGCAACCTGGATTGTGTGCCTCTCCTCTCTTCCTCCAGACTCTGGGACCCTGATTTCCAAAGGAAATGCAAAATTTACTTTAATCAGAGAACATAACTTTGGACCAATCAGCAGCAGTCCAGTCCTTTTTGAAGTGAGATGCTTCTGAAGCTGTCTGTTGTTCAAGAGTGGCTTGACACAATGAATGCGTCAGCTGAAACCCATGTCTTGCATACGTCTGTGCGTAGTGGTTCTTGAAGCACTGACTCCAGCTGCAGTCCACTCTTTGTGAATCTCCCCCACATTTTTGAATGGGTTTTGTTTCACAATCCTCTCAAGGGTGCGGTTATCCATATTGCTTTTACACTTTTTTCTACCACATGCCCTCCTTCCCTTCTCCTCTCTATGTGCTTGGACACAGAGCTCTGTGAACAACCAGACTCTTTTGCAATGACCTTTGGTGTCTTGCCCTCTTTGTGCAAGGTGTCAATGGTCGTCTGTTGGACAAGCAGTCAGCAGTCTTCCCCATGATTGTGTAGCCTACAGAATTAGACTGAGAGACCATTTAAAGGCATTTGCAGGTGGTTTTAGTTAATTAGCTGATTAGAGTGTGACACCAGGTGTCTTCAATATTGAACCTTTTCACAATATTCTAATTTTCTGAGATACTGAATTTGGGATTTCCCTTAGTTGTCAGTTATAATCATCAAAATTAAACAAAACCTTTTGATGATATTCAAATTATATGACCAGCACCTGTAAGTGTAAAGGAGTTAATTTCATGAGATGACAGCAGCACAATCTCACTCCATTACCTACTCAACAAACCTGGTTTCTTCAGATGTAAACAGGATACAGTCAACAAAACTACTGGGCAAACCATACTTTCATATTCAAACTTATTATAATCATTATCAGAAAAAAAAGCATTACAAAATCTGTCACTGGTGTGTTACATTTTTGTAGCTTATTTGCTCATAAAGGGTGCATATTAGTAAATGCACATAGTACCTAAAATGTACATATTATTACCTAAATGGTAGCAGTAGCACCCCACTGACAGCTTTTGTACCCTTTAAATGTAGCTGTGATTTCATTTGACTTGATTCGTGAAGAACTGGCTGAAAATATTCAGATTATATTTTACATTAATCACTAAGGACCATGATGTGCAGATTGACTAAAGAGCAATTCAAACATAGAAGGGAGTCACTTGCGCTTCAGCCTGGTTGGTGCTCACAGACTCTGAAGAAGACGCATGAGCGTCGAAACGTTAGTCGTTTTTTATTAATAAATTATTCAAAACGTTGTGTGCTCCGGTTCTGTTTCCTTGGTCCAAGCTAGACCTTGGTTTTCCTCTTTTGAGCAATTAAAACATCTTTATAGTGTGCAAGAATACTATGTTGTTGTTTTTTGATAGACGAAGAAAACACTCATTATATTCTTAAAACTTACTTTCATTTTTTACTTCAATATAAAGTAATACAAATGCAGAACACACCTTCAAAGAAGGTAAGAACTTGACTTTGAATACAAAGAGTAAAACTGAAATCACTAACAGTGACGATAAGCAACTGCACTTTACAGGGAAACGTCTCATTCATGTAAACACATGCAAACATTAAAAACAATAATTTGTGCTTTCAACACACAATATCCTTCAAATGAAGAAATATTTCTTCTATACTAAGAGAAGCATTAGATCTGTTTCAAACAACAGAAATATAACAAAATGTTTCAGTAAATGAAAGCAGTGAAAGAATGAACCCAATATGGGTGAAAGAGCTACAAGAGCTCAAACGTCTGAATCAGACTTTAACATTTCTTTAAATCTGAATGTTCACAAATGTAGTAATCATTTTACACAGCAAATGATTCTGTACATTCTCATCAAATATCACTGGTCATACAGTTTCAATGAAACACACACTTTCTCTGAAAGCAGATTAAAGGTGCTGTATAAGCATCAGAGGCGGAAATCAATTCCTACATTAGAATTTCAGTCCATGCCAATCTCAGACTGGCATTATGAATTCTGTCTGATAAATCACACAGGTCCTGGTGGCTCTACCAGGGTCTCCAGAGCGCCAGAGTTTGCTCTTTGCTGCTGCTCTGTGCGGCTGGTGAACTGATCTGAGGCGGCACTCGTGTGTTGTTCTCTGTGCAGGGCTGCGTGTTCAGGAAGTGCTTCAGCAGTCTTCTGTGGGACTCTGTCTGCTCTGGACACTGAGACAGAAAGTTGACGGCCTCCTGCACACATCTGGAGCGTCCGTCACCAGCTGCAGTACAGCTGAAGGACGAGGTATTCTGGGAGCGCTGCTGGAGTCTCAAGAAATCCAGCGTCATCTCCAGGATATCAGCTTTCTCCTGTCTGGAGTCGGGCTGTTGCTTTAGGAACTCTTGACCCAGAAGAGACTTGAGCTTCTCAATGCTGCTGTTGATTCGTTCTCTGCGCATCTTCTCCACTATGGGCTTTCTCAGCTGAGGAAACACCAAGAACATGCATTTAGAAACACTCATCCACATTTTGATATCTCAGAAGGATATATGATTCTGTGGAGTGAGATATGAGATGTTGAGTATTTACCTTGTTTGTGAGTGGAAGTTGTTCTCTGCTGATGACTGATCCAGTGATTGTTGGTGCCATGGCTGTGTGTCTTGTGTTCAGTTCTCCGTTAGGATCAGATGAGATCTGTGCTCAACTCTCTCTCCTCTCCCTCTATTTATACTCCCAAATCTCCATATGAATGTGTGAGTCTGGAGTTTGCTGGAGGTTCTCACAGTCTGCAGCCAATGGAAGAGGACTAATGACACAAGGAACAGAGGGCCGCCACATGCTAAGTGACATGCTTACTGCTCAGAAAACAATGAGTACGTCTCTGGGGAGCAGGTGGAGGGGTGGGTGTTAAGGATGGAAAGTGTGTGAGAAAGTGAGACCCTTCATTTAAAGCTTCATTTGTTTTGTGACACTGGGGTCATTTATTGACAAAGCACGTGCCATTAATAGTGGCACATTACCATCGCCAAAACACAACGCAACATATTTCAGTTTTTGTTCAACAGGAGGAGAATCAGTTGATTCATCATAAGATTTCATTTCTGGTGGATGTGCATGTAGCTTAATAATAACTGTTACGTTGACTTTTCAGTGTAATTCAGATGTCCCATGTCGAAATAATTCGTGAATCCTATAAAGCAGGTGAGTGTGGATCCCTGGGGGTATTTAGGCAGGTTTCTGGGGGTACTTGAGGTATTGGGGGTACACTGTTACTCAAATGCTTGTGATCAGTAAGATGTTTTTAAATAGTTTTACAATTAAAATAATAATAATAAATAATTAATAAATACATTTGTCAAAAGTCATAGTAAAAATATTTTTAATGTTACAAAATTTGGTTATTTTAATTATTCTATTAATCAAATATTCCTAAAAAAATTATGATATTTTTACAAACATATTCAACATCACAGCAGTTTTAATCATTGATAATAAAATGCTAATACATGTTTTTTTGTTTGTTTTTTTCATCTGAAAATTCAGCTTTTTTATTCACAGGAATACATTTTAAAATATACTGAAATATAAATTTTTTTTAATAATATTTCACAATATTACTGCTTTTACTATATTTTTTTTTTTATCAAATAATTGTAGCTTTGGTAAATATAAGATAGATCGCAAACTATTGATTGGTAGTGTAAACATTAAGTTATACACGTATATTGCTAATAATAGAAATTACAAAGTATTTCTAATCAGTCATGACTCTAAAACTGAAATAAGGATAACCATAATTTAAAACAGCAGATATGTAATGGTCTTTACATATTTAGCAAAGACTTTTATTCAAGGTGACTTACTGTGCATTCAGGATATACATTTTTTACCATATGTGTCCCCTGGGAATTGAACCAACAACCTTTTGCGCTGATAACACAATACTCTACCACTGAGCAACAGGAACACATACATACTAATAGAATAAGTTTGAAAATTATTTAGTTCAAACTTTTCTATGTTTTGTGTGTATAACAGTGCCTTAAACTTTAAAAGGGTAATCACCAAATACTCTAAATATGTCTGTCAGTAATTAAGGCGAATGCTAATGATTCAGTAGAATCTGTCCCGTGGGTCTCTGTTGAAGTTCGTATGGCCATGTGCTGAATTGTTGTTAATGAATCACACTATTGTTGAGTTCTCTGAATGGGCAGAGTTTGGGAAAACTCCAGGGAATGGAGTCTCAGTCCAGCTTTACGCCGTCAGTCAGGCTTCATACAGAGATGGTCCTCTGTTGTCTCCTTATCAGTGTAGGTTGATATGTAATGGGTTTTGGGTTAATAAATTACACAAAAACAAAGTTTTGTGTAACACAGACAGACCATGTTCTGTATTTTGCAGTCTCTGTAATTTAACATTAATATTCACTCACTGTGAGAACTATAAGAGATGCACCTGCATGGAAAAAATATGCAGGAATTTATTTCTCAAGTAATTACTGTATATACACACATTTTCTGAGAGTTAGAAACTAATATCAAGTCAGGTTCACCGTCTAGACCTATGCCATTTTAATATCTTAAAAAAAAAAGTTTTTATCTGATTCTCATCCCAGTTCTTGAAATGTTAAACCTGAAGAGCACTGTTTCTAATACTTAGAGGGTTAGAGTTTTTGATGAGACTATACTATTCAGACATACTTTATAAAAAATAAAAAGTATGTAAAACATAGCACCAAACAAAACCTTTGATTGTACAATTTATTTGTCATAAGCAATATGATTGCTGCTCTATGTGAGCAAATCTGACAATAAACATTTGTCTCGACTTTGAAAGACCAAGTAACAAAGCAATAACATTAGTAACAATATGTCAATACATATTTTCACAATCATGAAGAACTCATGTTGTTATGTAATTCTCTAGGAAGAAATGTACAATGTCACAGACATTTAAAAGTATTAAGCAAGTGCAATGTGCAATGCAAGACAACTTCCAAAAAAGTATGAACTTGACTTTGAATACAAAGAGTAAAACTGAAATCACTAACAGTGACGATAAACAACTGCACTTTACAGGGAAACGTCTCATTCATGTAAACACATGCAAACATTAAAAACAATAATTTGTGCTTTCAACACACAATATCCTTCAAATGAAGAAATATTTCTTCTATACTAAGAGAAGCATTAGATCTGTTTCAAACAACAGAAATATAACAAAATGTTTCAGTAAATGAAAGCAGTGAAAGAATGAACCCAATATGGGTGAAAGAGCTACAAGAGCTCAAACGTCTGAATCAGACTTTAACGTTTCTTTAAATCTGAATGTTCACAAATGTAGTAATCATTTTACACAGCAAATGATTCTGTACATTCTCATCAAATATCACTGGTCATACAGTTTCAATGAAACACACACTTTCTCTGAAAGCAGATTAAAGGTGCTGTATAAGCATCAGAGGCGGAAATCAATTCCTACATTAGAATTTCAGTCCATGCCAATCTCAGACTGGCATTATGAATTCTGTCTGATAAATCACACAGGTCCTGGTGGCTCTACCAGGGTCTCCAGAGCGCCAGAGTTTGCTCTTTGCTGCTGCTCTGTGCGGCTGGTGAACTGATCTGAGGCGGCACTCGTGTGTTGTTCTCTGTGCAGGGCTGCATGTTCAGGAAGTGCTTCAGCAGTCTTCTGTGGGACTCTGTCTGCTCTGGACACTGAGACAGGAAGTTGACGGCCTCCTGCACACATCTGGAGCGTCCGTCACCAGCTGCAGTACAGCTGAAGGACGAGGTATTCTGGGAGCGCTGCTGGAGTCTCAAGAAATCCAGCGTCATCTCCAGGATATCAGCTTTCTCCTGTCTGGAGTCGGGCTGTTGCTTTAGGAACTCTTGACCCAGAAGAGACTTGAGCTTCTCAATGCTGCTGTTGATTCGTTCTCTGCGCATCTTCTCCACTATGGGCTTTCTCAGCTGAGGAAACACAGAGAACATGCATTTAGAAACACTCATCCACATTTTGATATCTCAGAAGGATATATGATTCTGTGGAGTGAGATATGAGATGTTGAGTATTTACCTTGTTTGTGAGTGGAAGTTGTTCTCTGCTGATGACTGATCCAGTGATTGTTGGTGCCATGGCTGTGTGTCTTGTGTTCAGTTCTCCGTTAGGATCAGATGAGATCTGTGCTCAACTCTCTCTCCTCTCCCTCTATTTATACTCCCAAATCTCCATATGAATGTGTGAGTCTGGAGTTTGCTGGAGGTTCTCACAGTCTGCAGCCAATGGAAGAGGACTAATGACACAAGGAACAGAGGGCCGCCACATGCTAAGTGACATGCTTACTGCTCAGAAAACAATGAGTACGTCTCTGGGGAGCAGGTGGAAGGGTGGGTGTTAAGGATGGAAAGTGTGTGAGAAAGTGAGACCCTTCATTTAAAGCTTCATTTGTTTTGTGACACTGGGGTCATTTATTGACAAAGCACGTGCCATTAATAGTGGCACATTCCCATCGCCAAAACACAACGCAACATATTTCAGTTTTTGTTCAACAGGAGGAGAATCAGTTGATTCATCATAAGATTTCATTTCTGGTGGATGTGCATGTAGCTTAATAATAACTGTTACGTTGACTTTTCAGTGTAATTCAGATGTCCCATGTCGAAATAATTCGTGAATCCTATAAAGCAGGTGAGTGTGGATCCCTGGGGGTATTTAGGCAGGTTTCTGGGGGTACTTGAGGTATTGGGGGTACACTGTTACTCAAATGCTTGTGATCAGTAAGATGTTTTTAAATAGTTTTACAATTAAAATAATAATAATAAATAATTAATAAATACATTTGTCAAAAGTCATAGTAAAAATATTTTTAATGTTACAAAATTTGGTTATTTTAATTATTCTATTAATCAAATATTCCTAAAAAAAATTATGATATTTTTACAAACATATTCAACAGCACAGCAGTTTTAATCATTGATAATAAAAGGCTAATACATGTTTTTTTGTTTGTTTGTTTGTTTTTTCATCTGAAAATTCAGCTTTTTTATTCACAGGAATACATTTTAAAATATACTGAAATATAAATTTTTTTTAATAATATTTCACAATATTACTGCTTTTACTATATTTTTTTTTTTATCAAATAATTGTAGCTTTGGTAAATATAAGATAGATCGCAAACTATTGATTGGTAGTGTAAACATTAAGTTATACACGTATATTGCTAATAATAGAAATTACAAAGTATTTCTAATCAGTCATGACTCTAAAACTGAAATAAGGATAACCATAATTTAAAACAGCAGATATGTAATGGTCTTTACATATTTAGCAAAGACTTTTATTCAAGGTGACTTACTGTGCATTCAGGATATACATTTTTTACCATATGTGTCCCCTGGGAATTGAACCAACAACCTTTTGCGCTGATAACACAATACTCTACCACTGAGCAACAGAAACACACATATATAATAGTATAAGTTTGAACATTATATAGTTCAAACTTTTTCTATGTTTTGTGTGTTTAACAATGCCTTAAACTTTAAAAGGGTAATCACCAAATACTCTAAATATGTCTGTCAGTAATTAAGGCGAATGCTAATGATTCAGTAGAATCTGTCCCGTGGGTCTCTGTTGAAGTTCGTATGGCCATGTGCTGAATTGTTGTTAATGAATCACACTATTGTTGAGTTCTCTGAATGGGCAGAGTTTGGGAAAACTCCAGGGAATGGAGTCTCAGTCCAGCTTTACGCCGTCAGTCAGGCTTCATACAGAGATGGTCCTCTGTTGTCTCCTTATCAGTGTAGGTTGATATGTAATGGGTTTTGGGTTAATAAATTACACAAAAACAAAGTTTTGTGTAACACAGACAGACCATGTTCTGTATTTTGCAGTCTCTGTAATTTAACATTAATATTCACTCACTGTGAGAACTATAAGAGATGCACCTGCATGGAAAAAATATGCAGGAATTTATTTCTCAAGTAATTACTGTATATACACACATTTTCTGAGAGTTAGAAACTAATATCAAGTCAGGTTCACCGTCTAGACCTATGCCATTTTAATATCTTAAAAAAAAAAGTTTTTATCTGATTCTCATCCCAGTTCTTGAAATGTTAAACCTGAAGAGCACTGTTTCTAATACTTAGAGGGTTAGAGTTTTTGATGAGACTATACTATTCAGACATACTTTATAAAAAATAAAAAGTATGTAAAACATAGCACCAAACAAAACCTTTGATTGTACAATTTATTTGTCATAAGCAATATGATTGCTGCTCTATGTGAGCAAATCTGACAATAAACATTTGTCTCGACTTTGAAAGACCAAGTAACAAAGCAATAACATTAGTAACAATATGTCAATACATATTTTCACAATCATGAAGAACTCATGTTGTTATGTAATTCTCTAGGAAGAAATGTACAATGTCACAGACATTTAAAAGTATTAAGCAAGTGCAATGTGCAATGCAAGACAACTTCCAAAAAAGTATGAACTTGACTTTGAATACAAAGAGTAAAACTGAAATCACTAACAGTGACGATAAGCAACTGCACTTTACAGGGAAACGTCTCATTCATGTAAACACATGCAAACAGTAAAAACAATAATTTGTGCTTTCAACACACAATATTCTTCAAATGAAGAAATATTTCTTCTATAATAAGAGAAGCATTAGATCTGTTTCAAACAACAGAAATATAACAAAATGTTTCAGTAAATGAAAGCAGTGAAAGAATAAACCCAATATGGGTGAAAGAGCTACAAGAGCTCAAACGTCTGAATCAGACTTTAACGTTTCTTTAAATATGAATGTTCACAAATGTAGTAATCATTTTACACAGCAAATGATTCTGTACATTCTCATCAAATATCACTGGTCATACAGTTTCAATGAAACACACACTTTCTCTGAAAGCAGATTAAAGGTGCTGTATAAGCATCAGAGGCAGAAATCAATTCCTACGTAAGAATTTCAGTCCATGCCAATCTCAGACTGGCATTATGAATTCTGTCTGATAAATCACACGGGTCCTGGTGGCTCTACCAGGGTCTCCAGAGCGCCAGAGTTTGCTCTTTGCTGCTGCTCTGTGCGGCTGGTGAACTGATCTGAGGCGGCACTCGTGTGTTGTTCTCTGTGCAGGGCTGCGTGTTCAGGAAGTGCTTCAGCAGTCTTCTGTGGGACTCTGTCTGCTCTGGACACTGAGACAGGAAGTTGACGGCCTCCTGCACACATCTGGAGCGTCCGTCACCAGCTGCAGTACAGCTGAAGGACGAGGGATTCTGGGAGCGCTGCTGGAGTCTCAAGAAATCCAGCGTCATCTCCAGGATATCAGCTTTCTCCTGTCTGGAGTCGGGCTGTTGCTTTAGGAACTCTTGACCCAGAAGAGACTTGAGCTTCTCAATGCTGCTGTTGATTCGTTCTCTGCGCATCTTCTCCACTATGGGCTTTCTCAGCTGAGGAAACACCAAGAACATGCATTTAGAAACACTCATTCACATTTTTACATCTCAGAAGGATATATGATTCTGTGGAGTGAGATATGAGATGTTGAGTATTTACCTTGTTTGTGAGTGGAAGTTGTTCTCTGCTGATGACTGATCCAGTGATTGTTGGTGCCATGGCTGTGTGTCTTGTGTTCAGTTCTCCGTTAGGATCAGATGAGATCTGTGCTCAACTCTCTCTCCTCTCCCTCTATTTATACTCCCAAATCTCCATATGAATGTGTGAGTCTGGAGTTTGCTGGAGGTTCTCACAGTCTGCAGCCAATGGGAGCATTCGAAAGTCTCAAAGGAGCAGAGGGCTGCCACATGCTCAGTGAGGCATTTATTGCACGGGGAACAATGAGCTCTGACAGGCAGGTGGAGAGCGATGTATTACAGGGAGGAAGTGTGTGAGAAAGCAGAACCCCCTTTTGAAGTCTCATCTGATGCTAAGAAACCAGTAAAAGAGTATGTGCCCTTTTTGTTAAGTGTACGTCTGAGCCCACTAGTGAAAAAATGCTTATATTTTGCTTTTTTCGTTTAAAATCTGTTGTTTAATTGATTATTGCCAACAGGCAATTTGCATGTTTGATAAATTATCTATTAGTAGTGTAGATTCAAAAGTTGTTTTGTAAATTAATTGTAATTTTTTATTATTTTTTCATAAAAACAACTGTTTGATTTTCAAGTTTAAGTGGAAAATATCCAGTCATGTCTTATTCTCTTATAATAGATGATGAATCAATTCAGTACCTGTTGCAAAAAGCATAAAGTTTTGCTGATTATCTCCTGGTTTAATAAACATGTTAACATTTTCTAGCATGACAGTTAACTGGCTTTTAATTAAAAGATTTACTTAAGATTTTCTGGGAAGGAAAAAAAACAGGTGAAGTTCAGATGTCCTGTCTCAGAATACAGACTTGAAGGTAATGTAGTTCAGGACTGGGACTGCAGCTTTCCCATAGTCAGAGATGAATAGAAGTGTGCCTTGCTGCAGGCAATTAGGCAAGTCGTCAAGGGACTCTATAGAAACCTCAGAGGAGTGTTTATGACACTGTCCCTAATTGAGATGGGCATTTGTTTGCTTGTTTGGACTCATAGATTCATACTTAGAAATGAGAATTCAATAAATAGATTCATTCAATCACATGGTGTGAAACTATAATTTCCCCAATTTTTTCCCATAGTGTGGTCATTTTATTGATGTTTAGTAGTTAATTATTTATTGGCAGACAAATGAATTGGAAACAACCCCGTTTATTTTCCCTATGATTGTATTTCATTTTTTAAAATCACTATTAATAATTACATTTAATAATTTGAACCATTATTTTCATTGTAGGTCTTTCATATAAACAGCACGTGCTTTTGTGAGCAATTAATCCTAACCATGAGCAACAAGGCTGCACTTTCTCACACACTCCACCTGCTCCCCAGAGATGCGCTCATTGTGTCGGAGCAATAAGGGCTTCAGCAGCCATGTGGCGGCCCAAACGCTCCCATTGGCTGCAGACTGTGAGAACCTCCAGCAAACTCCAGACTCACACATTCATATGGAGATTTGGGAGTATAAATAGAGGGAGAGGAGAGAGAGTTGAGCACAGATCTCATCTGATCCTAACGGAGAACTGAACACAAGACACACAGCCATGGCACCAACAATCACTGGATCAGTCATCAGCAGAGAACAACTTCCACTCACAAACAAGGTAAATACTCAACATCTCATATCTCACTCCACAGAATCATATATCCTTCTGAGATATCAAAATGTAGATGAGTGTTTCTAAATGCATGTTCTCGGCATTTCCTCAGCTGAGAAAGCCCATAGTGGAGAAGATGCGCAGAGAACGAATCAACAGCAGCATTGAGAAGCTCAAGTCTCTTCTGGGTCAAGAGTTCCTAAAGCAACAGCCCGACTCCAGACAGGAGAAAGCTGATATCCTGGAGATGACGCTGGATTTCTTGAGACTCCAGCAGCGCTCCCAGAATACCTCGTCCTTCAGCTGTACTGCAGCTGGTGACGGACGCTCCAGATGTGTGCAGGAGGCCGTCAACTTTCTGTCTCAGTGTCCAGAGCAGACAGAGTCCCACAGAAGACTGCTGAAGCACTTCCTGAACACGCAGCCCTGCACAGAGAACAACACACGAGTGCCGCCTCAGATCAGTTCACCAGCCGCACAGAGCAGCAGCAAAGAGCAAACTCTGGCGCTCTGGAGACCCTGGTAGAAGCTGTTCTATGTGAATGTGAACTACCACGATTAACTCTGTTATTAGAGAACATGGTATTTCAGCTCTTTCATGAGAGAACAATCGCCTGTATTCCTATATTTGGATCTCACTGTATTTTTGCCATTGGCAAATTACCCTTCCAGCTAATTGAATCTGCTATGTTAGCAATTATATATCTCATACTGAGATGCAATATAGATAATCTATGAACATGTTCCATGTTTCTGAATAGATCCAATGGATCTCTATTAACTTCTTGTTCTTTTTTGAATAGCTTTTTTTTATGTTGGTGTTGTAGATTTTATATAATCAACTATATGGCCAACAAATTCTTTTATAAAGATTATTTAGGTAACTGCGTTTTAAACAAGTGAAAGGTGTGTCTAACAATCAAGCACAGTGGTAGAAAAACACTAAATGAAGATGCTGGATATCATATGCAAATGTTTTATAAAAATAATAAATGTCTATTTTACATCATATTTTCTGTGGCAATGAGTTCATTCATCATTCAGTGTTCCTACCTTCATATTCACACATTCCTTCCACTAACTTTTAAATTGCATCAGTTAGTTTCAGTTACATATTTGATAATTAAAAACCAGCTCTCATGTGCTTTGTTATCCACTAAAGCTATAATTGTCTCCTACCAAGACACATTATAATGAGTTAGGATAGGTGGCATCCCTGTCATCAGAAAGTTTTGTTCAACTTACACACACAATTTGTCTCAAAGTGGCGGATCTGCAAAACTGCACATCCTGTACAGATTCACAAATTCAGCCAGGTAAATTTAAAAGGCTGAAGCAAACAGAAATGATAGGAAACTTATTAACAGAAAACTTGTGATTTTTGTAACAGTGTACTCACCATGCTAAAGCAAAATATTTCATTTGTTGAAATATTGTATAGGGTTACAATTGATTTTTATAGGGTATAAACTCAAATAGGGTCCCCAGCTCAAATTTGTGATTTTGCTATCATTTTTTCTGAAGAAAGATACATATGTATAGTGATGAAAACCGTTATATTATATGTCATGGATTAATATTTAGGCCGACTGGGTAATCCACTATTTCGTAGATTGGGGTCAATATGGCAATTTTCACTGGAGATTCAGAGGGGGTTAAAAATGACTTAAGAAAGATGGCAGCATCTTTATGTTACTTTTACACAGAGATTGGTAGGTATATTAGCAAAATCTGTTGACTTTAGCTGTCTTTTTTGTATTATGTGCCAGTGGTGACCATTCAAAAATGGGGAAAGTTTTTTCTTCAAAGTTTTCAGGCATGTAACTCAAAAAGCATTTTTGTCATCTTCATTTTTAAGGCTGTATATTGCTCAGTTTCAGATAAACTAGAGTTTAAATATGTTTCCAGGGGTAAATTGATAAACTGTACATATTTTCAGTGGTCAAAAAACAAATGTGGGTCACTTTGAAAAAAATTACACTTCTTTTCTTTTAAAGAGGATAGTATGAAGAACAAAAAATGTTTAAACTAGAAATGTGTCTTGTTTCCTTCTGTCAAAATAACTGTATTGAACATACCTGAGTGCAAACCTGATGATTTAAGATTCTTGTTCTTAATAAACCTTTCTTTTAGAGTCTTCCCTTTCAAGGCCCTACACCATTCAGTCCCAGAGTTATGGGGGTCTCGATGAGGCTCCATGTTCAGATTGTTAAATATTATCCATATTCATTGTTTGAAAACCAAATGCTGGTCACTTTATACACAGCCAATAATAATTTAAAGAACAATGTCTGAAGACTAAATAATGTTGAGATTAGAATTGTATCTTGTTTCCCACTAGCAAAACAATCTGCATAACATACCTGTCTGAGAGCTAAAACATGCAATGAAATGGTCAAGTTGAGGCACATTACTGATTCAGGGATATTTGGAAAAAGGAATTGAGCTCATTTTAACAGCTTCTAAAGCTGCCAAGAGTTTAGATACATTTCTAGTAAAAAAAAATTGTCTTTTGACCACTGACATTTGTGACTGATTTACTTCTGGAGCCCTATTGAAATTTCAGTATCTCTGGAACTGAATCATATAGGGCCATAACAATGAAGATACCAAAAGGGAAGTATGTTAAGACCCAATATCTAAAATGCCGTTAAGATATTTTTATTACTTTTTGAGTTACATGCCTGCAAACTTGCAATAAGTAAGAATTTCTCGGTTTGAACAGATCTGAAAACACCTGCTGAATCCTGGGAAAGTCCTAAAAGTGTTTGAACAGTGTCCGAAGTCCAGATGGTCTTGCTACGTCTTGAGTCCCCCTCTAATAAAGAGAGTTCAAACACCGTGATTAATGTGATGTGTAACAAGACACACTTCTTTTGTTTCCTTATTGTGGGCAGTCAATGAACAGACTGTGGGAAAGGAAGGCTGGCCTCTCATACAGAGCTCATGGGAACTTCAGTAAAAGCCCCGTGCCTTATGTCACACAAACCTTGTCTCTCGGGCCTGCTGCTACAGGTGGCTGAGCGTAGAGGAATCACAGGAACAAAATTATATATCCAACTCAGATGAAACTTGGAACAGGCTTCATATCTGCTATAGTTGAGAATATATACACACACACACAAAAAGTGATAATTTATTATTCTTTGCTAAAATTATTTAAAATGCAATAAGGTGGTCTGAATTCCTTACTACTGCACAAAGCTTGATTTACCAAGTTTGTGTGTGACACGTTTGACTGTTTGTTTTACAACAAAGATGTAATTAACATTTTCAATAGAGCAGTTAGTGCATTGTTTGCACTCTCCAGATTAGAGCACCCAGGGTGGTGGGAATGTCCTCAGAAACAAACTCACAGTATTTCAGGCATATAATGTGAAAAATACAAGCAAAACACAATCACACACACTATTTATGCAGCATAAACAGTATCTTTGCTATCCATCACAATACAAAAAGAGGCAATTTCACCAGGATTATTATCATTAACAAAAAAACTAAAACCAAAACATTAAAGAAAACATTACTTGAAACTATAGGCCTTAAATGTTAACTCAAATAAAATAAATATATATATATTTTTCATTTATTTCATTTCAGATAATTGCCATGGCAATAATTCCAATTTCTTCTAAAAAACTAATCAAACCAAAATGAATGGTCATAAAAAAAACTATAGACTAAGAATAAATAATAATAATAAAAATGACACACACAGACACACACACAATTTTTTTTTTAAACCACTTAAACTTTAATTTTAAAGTGAAAAGTTAAACAATATCATAAAAATAAAATAATAATTGTGATATCAATGATTATGTCACGGGTATTCGCTGGTGGCTGATACATGAGTGCATATTTGTGTAAGCAAGGGGTTCTGGGATTTCCAAGCGTCTTCAAAAAGCCAGCACAATTCTTAATCAATATTGACCTGCTCGTTCCCATGCGCTTCATCACCAGAGTAAAACCATTCCACTCACGTGCTTGTATTTTGTCTGTGTCTAGTAGTAGTTGAATTCTGCCCCTTTCAGTTTTTGATAAACTCTTGGCATCTGCTGGGTAAGGGATGTGGATTATCAAAGAAATATTCCTGGCCTGGAAACAGACTGGAGTCTGTGTTTCCAGCTGGGTCTCTCATAAATGTGTTGGTTCATGGTTTATAAAATATTGGGTTAATAATGTATATCCATATATTATTTTTCATCACTGGACAATCTGGCTATTCATTAACCATGCATAGTTTAGAAAATCTATTTTATTTTCATTAAAAATGCATGTGGGGAAAAAATAATTCAATTTTAAATCCAAAAATGCTTGTAATTTTCACAATTACAAAGAAACATCAAGAAATATTGAATTAAATGTTAAAAGTGTAAATCATACATGTGCAAACATCAATTAATTAGCATGGTTCATAAAAAATATTTTATTTTCATTTTTTGATTTCTACCAAACCTGCTTTTGTGCATTTGAAAACATGCCCAACCTATATTTATCATGATATTTCGATATAGAAAATTAAATATTTTTCTAATTGGCTGAAGGGCCAAATTCCTTCACTTAACCTTCAAGTGTGTCGTCCCTCTGATACCTTGGGAAACATTCCTTCAGTGGAAGGCGACAGGCAGTTAACCATACAATAATGTCCTCTATTGTTGTGATGAGCTGGTCCTCTGGTCTCAGAGTGTGGGAAGAGTAATACAGCACAGGTCACATGGCTTTGTAATGCTAATGCTGCTGTATAAATACAGGGGGCTGCTCCTCAAAGAGACTCCCAACTCTTTTTGCCACTGAAGAGAAACAAGCTTTCCAAACTGGTACATGGCACCCCATTCAGATATGTTGGTACATCTTCACTTCAGTGACAAGGACAAAATTAAGGTTTGTTTAATTTCAATGTAATTCTTCTTCCAAATGATTCACCAGAATTGCATTCTGTATGCCGTTTGAACCATGTTCTTCTAATCAATGATCCCATCTGCTTTCAGCTGAGGAAGCCAATTGTTGAAAAGATGCGCAGAGACCGCATCAACAGCTGCATCGACCAGCTCAAGAGTCTCCTGGAGAAGGAGTTTCACAGCCAAGACCCCAGCGCCAAACTGGAGAAGGCCGATGTCCTGGAAATGACCGTCAGCTTCCTCAAACAGCAGCGGCAGCAGCTTCCTCAGAGGGACTATAATGAAGGCTACTCTCACTGCTGGAGGGAGTCTGTCCACTTCCTCACTCTTCATTCCACCGGAGGAGGATCTGCCCGGGAGCTCCAGCATCTCCACAACGGCCAGCAAACGAGCGCTGCTATCAGCTCTGCTCCAACAGGATCTTCCTCTAAACTGAGCACGCCTGGTTTGCAACAGCTTGACATCAGGAGACCTGTCTGGAGACCCTGGTAGAGAAGATGTGAACTGTAAACCCTGAGGGACGTCGTATAAACGTCTCTCATGAAAGTAGGAGATTCATTTCCAAAGTGTACGTTTGTGTTGTCATCATATTGATTGACGAAAACTTAAGACAAACATGTGTTTGTCAATTGAAAGAGGTGGATTTATGTGCTTCTTGTTCTGTTTTAATAGCTCTTGATGTGATTTTTACCACATGTGATTATTAATTCAAATTAAATTGTTGTTGTTTTTGGTGTATATATGTATACATTTTATATATATATATGTTTTGATGTATGCATATTTAATTGAGGTTGCCTCCAGTGGAGTTTTGTGTATCAGCCCATTAAAATGAAATTGTACTTCAGTGTTTTTCAAAGTATCTTTATGTTTGCACTGAGAATTTCCCACTTTTGTTAGGTAAGGCATGTTGTACCTTTGATAAAGGATCAAGTTTGTTGCCTTGACCAATGCTGTTCAGAAAATGAGCTCTTATGTCAAATGTTTTCTGTTAATAAAATTCTACATTACCAATTCATGGTTTTTGTTTGAATAATTACGTGCAATAATTTATAAAAAAAAAAAAGCATGTGATATGAAAGCTGACAATATTAATTAACAAGTTATGTTAAATGGTCAGGGAACTAAACTAAGAAACATCACTTGTGGGCTGATCTACTTACTGTAAACTGAGCAAGCTGGTTTAAAAACTTTCAATTTCTGTGAACCACTGATTTTTTATTGTAATGGATAGTTTTATTTAATAGTTCTGTCAAATAAGGTGTTCCAGAATTCTATGTAATAAAATATAAAGTAAATAGAATCTTAAAAAATTCTAAATGAAATTATTATTAGTATTTATTTTTTGAGTTCGACAGAGAGAAATGCTGGTTTTTATAAAAAAAAATATATATATATATTATTTAGCTGAATCAAATTTCATATGGCATTCATACAAAATACAATACGATTTTAAGCTCTCAAATAAATCTGTATGTCTATGAAGTTTCTACCAGCACAGATGGGGAACCTCAAGTAAATACGATTACACAGCCTCCCCTCTACAGGCACACTTCTATTGTCCTCCCCTCCTGAGAATATCACACTCACAATAGGAAAGTAGTGTGGGAAACGCTTCCGTACTCCCAACTCACACGTTCCAGAGTCAATGGAGATGACCTCCCTAACAACAGCAAGCCTTTCTTTTCCCAGGGACTGATGCGAGGGTGTGTGTCACTGAACAATTAGAAGATTAGAACAAGTGGAGTCCAAAAGTCTATGTGGAAAATGTGGGATTTAAATCTGGTTATAAACAGAAAAAAAAAAAAAAAAAAGTTAAACAAAGAAGCAGGAATAATGTTATTATGGATTATGGACATATTATTTTGGTTAGAAGTACTGAAATAATTGATTTTGTTTATTACAAATGGGCAGATTTTCACTTTACAAGGCATTCACTGATGCACTAGAGTCATGCAGATTATTGCAATGTTTTCATGAACTGTCTGAACTCTCATTCTGATGGCACCCATTCACTGCAGAGGATTCATTGGTGAGAAAGTGATGCAATGCTAAATTTCTCCAAATCTTTTCTGATGAACATCTACATCTTGGATAACCTGAGGGTGATGACGTTTTTCAACAAATCTTCCTTTTTGGGTGAACTATTCCTTTAAAGACTTACTAAAGACAAACAGGACAAGTAAAGCCATCTGTCCTTGTATCTGCGAGACCAAGATCATGATTTAAATCAGCTGCCCAATCGAATCTGTTCTCAGAATAGTTTCGAGTGAAACTGGGCACTCATGAGAGCGGAGCACATGACAGATGTTCACACAGGCCAGTTGAACCGTGTGCTCTGCCCTTTCGGTAGCCAACACAATTAGGCTTTCTCTGTCATTCTTCCCACTGGCTACACATGCCAAGCACTCACAGTCCAGAGACAATTAGAGTATCGGCTGCTTCTAAAAGACTGAAACTGGGATTTTGTTGCTCTGTATTGTTAATAGGCTTTACTGGATTATCCTGCTGTTGAGAGACATAGTAGAAGGTCTTATTTGCTTTCACTGCTTGGACATGGTGCACATTTGAATGCAGTTTTGGAAGTGAGCTGTGGTATTCAACTGAGGCTTTTTTATCAATATTATGTACACCTTTGGCAAAAAAAGTAGACAGGATGGCACCTACATGTAGGGCCATGGCGAAGCCCCCTCTGGAAATGCAGTAACCTGTGAAGAAAGTGATACAAGAAATCATATATATCATGAGACTAAATTTAATGCATTTGGCCTCATTATAATTGGACAGCAGATATTTTCCCATGCATGTAGATCTTGCTCAGGCAGAAGAAAAAAAAGCTCAACACACAAAAAATAGAAATAAAGAAGTCTATATAGGCCTGCCTTACAAGAGTGCACAGTCACACACGCCAAGCAGATGGTGAAGCTGATAATCCAGAGGGGCTGTTTAAAGAGACAGTCAATGAGGGTGGACTGTTGACGGTTCACAGTGTGCTGCAGGAGGCCACGGTCAGAGACGCCAGCATCAGCAGACTTCACCACAGTGGTACTTCTGAGGTTGAACAGGAAGATGACAGCCGTACCAAGGGTGAGAAACAGGGTCACCCCCAGGGAAATGAGCAGGGCTGTAGTCTTCTTACATGTCTCACTCTCTGCTTCAGATCAGAGGTCTCTGGCACACGCCTGGCACAAAGTGTAACCTATGAGAACATGTGAAGTCAATTCAGTATAAGAGGCATTTAAAATGTTTCATAAAATGGCAACAATACAGAATTTAAAGGGATAGTTCACCTAAAAATATAAATGCTGTCATTAATTACTCAACCGCCTGCATGTACCCCCAAAACACAACAACGATGGAGGCTGTGAGAGAAGAACAGTTTCATAAAAATCTGGCAATAACATCTATTCAATTGATCTATTCAATGGCAAAGAAAAAGAACAAGAACAAGCGACATAGATGGTATGTGCCTCCACTTAACTAAAATAGAAAGACATTGATTTTCACTATGGAGAGACTGGCCTTGACACTCCGAGTACTAGTTTGTGGGGCCACAGAGCAAAGTGTGGCTGAAACATTCAAGACTGGACCGTGCACAGCCCACAAGATAGTTGCGTAGATGAGCGAGGATATTTGGCTAGCTCTGAAAGATGAGTTCATCTCTGCACCCTCATAAACACAAGAGCTAGCCCCAGCACAGAGCGGAAGACTGTTTTTTATTTATAAAAGGACACATTCGATTGTGCTTCTAGCTGTGTGCGATGCACAATACAAGTTCACTATGGTGGACAATGGCTCTTATGGCCGTGAAAGTGATGGAAGTGTCTTTCAAGAGAGCTTTTTTGGAAGAGCACTGTTGCAAGGACAGCTGGATCGAAAGCCCTACTTGGGAAAGGAACTTTGTGTCCACATGTCATAGTTGGAGATGCTGCTTTCCCCCTGAATGTGAAACTGATGCGGCCATATCCAGGTATTGTAAGCAAAGTGTTTTCATGCATTATTATTATTATCACCAGCACAGATCATTATTAAACAATAAAAATGGCAATACTTCTAAGTAAGTATATGGAGTTTCTTGTCTAACTTGGCCTATTCTGTTTTCTATGAATAACGGGCAAGAATCTCACATCTGCACAGAGGGTGTACAACTACAGACACTGCTGAGCACGTCGCATAATAGAGAATGGCCTCTCGGTTACGAATTCTTGGGCACCCCATCTAGAGTTCTGTTGGAAAGGCAGTAAGTATTGTTCAAGCTTGCATGGCCCTACACAACTACCTGATATCAACAGATGTTGCATCAGCAGAAAAAGCCAGGTACATCGCACCAAACCTGGATGATGTCACTACGCCAGCTGGTGAGGTTTGACCTGGCGCTTGGAGGGCAATGACCGAGGCTGAAAGCAACTTCCTACATCTGTACCAGCTGTGCTATTCGACTCTACAGTGTGTTCATGTTGTTCTCCTGTAGAACCTAATGACAAACGAACCGGGGAAATCTGATATTGTTCGAAATGACGTCAGTTCAGTTCGTTCTTCGATTTCGTTTGAGGGACCTTTACAGAGTTGAAGACACGAGGGTGAGAGTATGGAGGCAAAGTGTGCCATCTGCTGGATATACTGTGTACAACATCCTACATGTTTCCTCCATTCAACAACCTCATGTACTTGCACTTTATAATTCTATAATATTGGGAGTGTTTTTGAATTGTTTTGCTGAGGAAGGTGGCAGAAGGACAGCAACACTTATGCTGACCGGTCATGAGCTTTCTGTGTCCATAAGGAGACTCTGGAGAACATAGTGACCCAGGAACCTAGAAAGAATAATAATAATAATAATAATAATAATAATAATAATAATAATAATTATTATTATTATTATTACAATTTCTGGCACCATATTTGAATTATTTCCATTCTTTATTACATTAATTACATTTTTATCATAATAATTATTATTTTATTAATTTATGCTTGTCACTGCTTGTGTTGATATAATGATGCAGATGGAAAGCTATTTGGATGCACGTATACTTCAAAAGTTTGGGACAGTAATTTTTTTTTTATGTTTTTTGAAAAGTCTCTAAGTGCTAACCAAGGGTGCAGTTATTTGGTCAAAAAATACAGTAAAACAGGAATAGTTTGAAATATTATGATTTATGATAATGACTGTTTTCTATTTTAATATACTATAAAATATAATTTACTTCTGTGATACAATAAAAACATTTTTAGTAGACAGCTGTATTCCAGTTATTTTATTTTATGAATGAATGAATGATAAATTAGATTTATTTTAAATTAATTTTCTAAATAGATTCTCTCTGGGGTTCAGGTCTGGTGAGTTTGCTGGCCAGTCAAGCACACCAACACCATGGTCTTTTAACCAACTTTTGGCGCTTTTGGTAGTGTGGGCATGTGCCAAATCCTGATGGAAAAAAAAGCTGCTTAGCAGAAGGAAGCATGAAGTGCTCCAATATTTCTTGGTAAAAAGGTGCAGTGACTTTGGTTTTTAAAAAACACAATGGACCAACACCAGCAGATGACATTGCACCCAAAATCATCAGACTGTGGAAACTTAACACTGGACTTCAAGCAACCTGGGCTATGAGCTTCTCCAGCCTTCCTCCAGACTCTAGGACCTTGGTTTCCAAATGAAATACAAAGAGGAACTTTGTCTGTAATGATGGCCTTCATCAGCAAAACAAAGCTGTATTCCTCAAGAAACTTGACTTCGTGTACCATCATCTGAACCACTGAAAATCAAGTCTCAACATCTCTTTCCCAGAATTTTACTTATGAAATATAACCAACCTTTTTTATTTGTCCTCTAAAGTTATGCTTAATCATGCAAAGCCAGAAATTTCCATGTGAAATCAATGAAAAATATGAAACAGTGATAAGGCAAACTTTTTTTTATTTAAAACCAGCATAAAATCAGACTACAGTTCCATAAGACTTGCATAGTCCTCCAGATTTCCAAAAACTCTCTCATTTCCAGACATTCCCAGACATGCTGATTTCAGCACAAGACCAGTCAGCTGATTTCTTTTGTGTACAGCACAAACCAATACATTTTATTAGAATAACCCACATTTAAGGCAAGAAATATTAAATCATAAACTGTATCAACATATACCTTCTGAATACCCATATATAGGATAGTAAAACATGGAATGATTCATTTCCGTTAATTAAAAAGACAATAATAGCAAATCTCAATCACCCAGATACTGTTTTCATCAATCGATCAATACACGTTGATCAAGTAGAAAAACAAAGGTAACAGAAATATATTTAACAAAACGAGTTATATGATAACATGAACATCCATCTGGTTTCAAAACTGAAATCACACATGTGGAATAAAAGAAATAAATAATACATAATCATCTCTTTTTTTCTGGCCACCTCTTGAATAATAAGCCAAAAAACATATTTTGGAGAGGGGGACAGTGTGGGTCATTCACAGGAAGTGATGACATAGCGTGCTTCTTCAGTCACATCAATCAATCAGTTTGACTGTTTGTAATGCAAAATATACAGTGTTTTTTTTTTTTTTTTAAGTAAAACATTTTTAATGAAATGTTATCACTATTACACTTAGGGAAAAAAATATATTAGTATTTTTTTTTTGCTTAAACTAAATTTGAATTTTATAGAAATGTACATATCATGCTTTCAACTGCTGTATTTTAAGATGTAGAAATGCAGAATTTGCACTCCCATGTGACATTTCTTCTTTCTGACAAAATGTTATTATTAATATTATTAGTTCTTTTTTATTTCATAAATATATTTCAAGGCACAATGAAACCGAGTGATACTAAATCTACAGAATCTACTCAGTTCTCTATTATAAGTATACCAAATTTATTTTTTATTGTGATGTGGTAGAAATAATGTAGCGCTCTAAGGTTAGCAGAAGTACTTTGATAATTGGTATTGTAACTTGTAAACCTATATATTATTATTTTAGAAACAAAAACAAGTCAGAATTTTCAGCACAAATAGCATATTTTCCTGAGTATGACCCACGTATTAGTACTAAAAGTAACAGCAAATGTTCAGTAGCAATTTTGCAGCTTGACCAAACCTCCCAACACCTGAGGACAGATATATGTACTGTATGGCTTCCAAATATTGAGATCATCCAAAACCTTACACAATTTAACATCTTGTGGACATAAATTCGACGTCATCAGGGATAGGATATGAGGATTTAATAATCTATAACATAGCAAAAGCATGTCCTCAGAATATTCAGAGAATAATATAAGGCAACTAAGACACTGTATACAGCATATTTGTAGGCACAAGAGTTTGGGTTTTACTGCTACGCTCCAACACTGAAAGAGCCAATACAAAAAAAACAAGGGAAAAACTGCACTTAAGGCGAATCACCTCACACATACTGAATCTGTCTCCAGCAAAGAGAATCACAGAATACAATGCCAGTCTGGTCCAGATTATTGCATAGATCTTAGTGCACAGTGTTTAGTTCAGCAACAACTGCATGTGGTGAAAACATCTGAACTGACTCGGCGCAGAGATGTTTTTGTGAAGCATACTGCGTGGCTGACCTATTGACTATTGTGACGATAAAAGCCTGAACTTATTCCAGAGCTTGATGTAGAGTGATATAACGGGGTTTTAATCTGTTATTTAAACTGATTGTGGTTGTGCAACTTGCCTTTCAGATTTCTGTAAACAAATGAGCGATATAGATAGCAGAAATTGCATAATAAAATATTGTATTATTTATATATTTTATTATGCATTATTATATATAGTAATCATCATATTATAAAGCGTGTCACCTCAGTTAAAGCCATGCCTTGGCAGTGCTGATGAAGAGGGAACAAGTCCTGCTCTAAGACAGCATATAAAGCACCAATACTTGCTCTTTGGGAATCTCGAAATTACACACTCCTCTGTACTGTGTAAGAAAAAGTCACCAGACATGTAAAAGAGTCACAGAGAAGCAGAGAAACCCGGAAGATGAAGGGCTGATCATCATCTGGCTTCTCCATTCATCTCTACCGGCTCTTCTTTCTCTCCATCAGGCTCCAGCTCGTCCTGGATGTCATCGGTGTTTCCTGAATCACTGCTGGCCACAGAGCTGAGGGAGGGTGATTGCCTGCAGAAATGATTCAAAACCTTCTGTGTAGAAACATACTGTGGTGTTTTATTAGTGCAGATGACATAGACGGTTGAAACCAACCTGCCGGTGGTGGTTGTGCCTTGGATGAGCCTCCGGCAGGTCTCCATCTGCACGTCCAGCCCTCTCTTCATGCTGCACATCTCCATGTACTCATGCAGGTGTCTGTTCATGTCATTCTTGGCTGTGGCCAGTTCCAGCTGCAGGAGGAAGATGGTGTTTTTATATCAGAAACAAACTAATATCGGTTGAACAAACGTTCTCTCACCTCAATCTGACCGATGGTCTCCTGGTACTTCTGGTCTCTGGTCTTAAAGAGGGACTCGGTTTCGTTTATGAGGCTTCCTAGACTTCGATCCTGGCAGGACAGTATATAAGTGCAGAATGTATTATTGCATTATGTAATATTTTATGTAGTCAATATGCATTCTCAATTTTATGGCCAGTAAGAACAGTTCAAAAGTCATTATAAAAAAGTATCTTATGCTCATCAAAGCTGCATTTATTTGACTGTAATATTGTGAAATATTATTACCATTTGAAATAACAGTTTCCATTTGAATATATTTTAAAATGTAATTTTCAGCATCATAACTCCAGTCTTCAGTGCCACATGATCCTCCAGATGCTCATTTGATGCTCATGAAATATTTATTATTATTATCAATGTTAAAAGAGTGCTGGTTAATATTTTCATGAATTCAGACACATTTCAGAATTCTTTTAGGAATAGAACGTTTAAAAGGACAGCATTCATTTAATATAGAAACTTTTTGTAACCTTATGAAAATTCTACATTTCTTTACTGGCATTTTAAATAAATTTAATGCATCCTTGCTGAATAAAAGCATTATTTCTAAAATAAAAACAACAACAACAAAAAAGACCTCATCATACTAAACACAAACTTTTGAATGCTAGTGTACCTAACATTGGGACAATCCTAAAAAAAAACAAAATTTTTTTATGATTAAGTACTGTATTGTTACTAACTTAGTAACATACTCATATATATATAAGTTGTATTTTACATGGTGCTTGCCTACTGCATTCAGTTAATTTATTAAATAATTCCTCAGAACATTGTTGCCATATGTAGACAATATGTTTTTCTTCACACTTTATACCTCTGGCACTTTTATCCAAACTTGGTTGCTAATAGAGAGGGGTTGACCGGGTGAGGTACCTGCTCATGTGTCTCTGCGTGAGAGTCAGATGTGCAGGATGCTGCGGTGACTGTGCCAGCAGCGCTCAGACTGTTATAGTTACTGAAATCCTCCCAAAGCAGAAGCGTCTCCTCCGTCTCCTCCCATGCCAGACTGTCACAGTCATCGTCAAACTCGAACGTTTCCCGCCTGCCAACAAACCAATTAGCTGAGCAACCTCTGTGCTCAAGACAGGCAGCAGACACAGATGTGGAAGAGAAAAGAGGGAAAAAAGGAGACACACAGAGGAGAAAAGAAAAGGAAAATCAACAGATCCACAATCGAAAAGATTTCAAATAAAAGACTATATACATAAGGGAAGAATAAATATTGAACAAGGGAAACATGCCAATAACAAGTTTTATTTAAGAGATTATGAAAGTAAGAAGAGACAAAAAGTATAACTAATTATATAATAAAAGATCTTAATCAAATAGGAAAATAAAAATACAGCACTCAATTCACCATGTGAACACTAGATGGCAGCAAGTGATCAACAACAAAATGCAAGATTTATAGTATTTAATTTTTGTTTAAATTTTAATAATTTAGTTACGTGGTTTCGTAATTTTTTTAAATATATATGTTTTTTACTTTCTATTTTATATATAATATCTTCTTTCTGTTGGATTTAGTAAATGTATTACTTTGACTTTATTTCACTTAGACACAAAGTCTTATTTTCATTTAGGTTAATGGTTTTAATCTAATATTTATATTTTATTTCTTAATATTTATATGCTTTATTTCAATTACAGAAAACCATTTGTTTAAATTAGATTCAGTTTTAATTAACAACATGCATATTATATTATATTATATTATATTATATTATATTATATTGATAGACTTTTGTAGCATTTTTCCCACTTACAGTAATTCACAATATTTGATAAACAACAAAAAAAAATGCTGATATTTAGTTTTGTGTTTGTGTACAATATTTGTGGTAAATATATTTTTGGATTGGCTTTCTCCTGGATTTTAATGTCCGAGTCAGACACTTTCTATACAATAATGCATGAGAATGTGAATAAAACATATTTCAGACTTGATCTGTCATGCGCTGATTTAAAAGAAAACTAGAACAGGAAAAAGGACCTCCCTTGCTCTACAAAACTACCATAAACACACATAAACAACATTGCACAGTAATCATGAACACATCCCTGAACTATGACAAATAATTTTTTTAAGAAAAAATGCAAATATTCTTTAAATCAATTAATAATCTAAGTTAATATTAAATAATTAAACTGCATTTATAATAATGATAGTAAACAAATCATTTACACACACACAAAAAGCATCAGAAGATGCCCTCTAGTGGCGATGAGGACTCACAGCTGGTTGAGCATCCTCTTCATCTCATCAGTGATGTTGAGAGAACCAGGCACATCCTCCTCCTTTTGAGCAGATTCCCCATCAGTCTCCACACTCTGCTCCTCTGATTCACCCTTATACTCCTTCCTCCTGCATACTGCCATCCCCTACAACACACACACCCTCTGATTGCTGATCGCATGGTAAACTCTTATATAAACTCCATCTAATGCAAATCAAATCTGTACTCCAAATTAGCACATTATTTAATACTGTATTGCTAAATCCTTATCTGAAACTATGCATCATTACCGGAGCACTGCTGCAGTAGAATGGATGGTATTATTAGATTCTGTTGCGAGTGTAAGTTTCTGTACCCCTTTCTGTTCGGGAGGAGCTCTGGATGGGCTACTGTGCAGTATCTTGCTCATGTCTTCGGAGTTCCTCTGCTGTGCCACGTCACAAAGCTTGGCTGTGATGTCGATGCGCCTGCAGATGTCCATATCAACCTTCATGGCTTTCTCCTGGATTCTAGTGTCCAAGTCAGACACTTCCTACACAAGGATGCATGAGAATGTGAATAAAACATATTGCAGAACCTTTCTGTCATGCACTGATTTAGCAAAGAACTGGAAAAGAAAAACTGACCTCCTTTGCACTACAAAATTATACCATAACACACTTAAGCAATATTGCATATGCAGTAATAATTCTTAAAAGGAAAAATGCTAATATTTTATACATTAATTAATTATCTAAATTCATATTAAATAAGAAATACTGCATGCATAATAATGATAATATAAAGAAAATGTATAAATCGGTTTTATTCTCGTGTTGTTTATATAATATAATAGTATTTATTGATATTTTAATTATCTTTATTTTTATAAATTATGTTAATAATTTTAGTTAAAATCTGAATAATTTTGTTAATTGCTTTTGTAATTTTTTATATATATATATATATATATATATATATATATATATATATATATATATATATATATATATATATATATATTTCCTTTTAGCTTTAATTTATTTTTAGTTTAGTTTTAAAGTGATGATACATGGGGCATCTTTTTGAGGAATGTTGCTGGGTAATGTTGGATTCGACAGGCAACCAGGTGAGACACCGGGCCCATGACCAATCTAAAGTATCCAGATACAAATTTGTTGCCCATTCTCAATGGAAAAGTGCCCAAGCAACATAGCTCGACAACACTGCTCAAAAAGATCCCCCGTCTATCATCACCTTTAGTAATTTTAAGACCGTGACTTAAAGGGATAGTTCACCCAAAAATGAAAATTACCCCATGATTTACTCACCCTCAAGTCATCCTAGGAACTTTCTACTTTCAGACAAATACAAACAGCATTATATTTTAAAATGCTCTTCCAAGCTTTATAATGATATTAACTGGTGATTTTGAAGCAAAATAAAGAGCAGACATTAGTCATAAAAAGTGCTCAAAACGGCGTTTGATATAAGAAAAATATCAATATTTAAAACTTTATAAACCATAATCTCAAGCTTCCGCTAACTGTCATATGCACGTTCACGAGAGAGTGGCGTTTCAGTGGATGGCGTTGGATGTAGCTTTGGGGTAAACTCCAGTGTGAATTTGATTTTTGCAAATTAGGTGGTCTTAGGTTTCCTTTGAGTTTAACTTGTTTTCATAAACAAATATTGCCTATTAAATTATATATCCCTACTGTATAAACATAACTTTTATCCACATAGGTACCACTTTTGGAACAATTACAATACATTATATAAAAATAAATCTTTATTTTTTTTAATTGGCTTTCAGCATGCATAATATAAGTTAATCAGTTATTAAATCAAGGAGGCATGTTACTCACTTATTCTAGCTGTCCATGGAATTCCAGTGACACCAAAAGACTTTTCTATAGTCAGGAATGTAAATTTTGCAGCAGTCTTTGCAATATTCAGAACTAAACTCCAAAAAAGTATTGCACCCATTCTGCATTTAATCTATTTAATACTACAATTGCAAAACTTTGTTTTGACCCTGGAATTCTAACTGTTAATAAAACTATTTGTTCTATGCCACTACTCCAAACTGTAAAGTTTATTGGAAGAGACTTTATTTTGGAAGGCCAAACAAACACCTATTGGTAAACAATGTGAAGGAAGTAACTTTTTACATTTTAAACAGATACCCAGTAAATATTGTCTTGTTAAATTTAAATACATATATATTGATTTGAACTGTTCTTTCTGTAATATGTTGGCTGAAACTTTGTTTCATTTATTTTAGCATTGCTCTTATCTAAAATAATTTTGTAAATATTTGACTATATTTGTAACTGATAATACTGACCCTGCTTTCCTTCATGCTTAAACCGTGTTTTATTTGGCTTTAAACTTAAACAATTTAAGCTTTTTTACTGTCAATGAACAGAAACAACACATATATTATATTACATTATATTATATAATTATACCATATGTTAGAAAACTGCATGAATAGCACTACACAGTAAACAGCCTCTTTATGGGTTAGTAGGCCTAAATAAACCTCAAAGAGCAGATTAAATACTCCGAGCTAATTTGGCTGCAACAGATGGTTAGCTTCTTTTTGGTGCTTTGCAACCATGTACATTCACATTGACATATCCAGGGAGGCAGCAGTCAGCTGTGCTTTATTACTGGGACTGAGCAACATCTACTCAACATGAGGGAACAATATACGTCTGTTCCAGTGCCAAAAGACTGACTGCTTCACTGCAAATTTGCCCGCACAGAACTATGGGAAACTATTAAGCCTGATTCTAGAGAAATGTACCTACGGGTTCATCTTTATTTCCCTGAAAGTCAATTTTGTAATCTTTATTATCATTCACAGCAGCAGTCAAATGATTATTTTGTTTCCCTGTTTCAAAGAAGGTACTGTTATCAATGGACATTTGCATGGTTTGCATGCTATTAGTTGTGTGCAGAAGCTGATAGCAGATATAACAGAATACATACATCATGAGGCATGAGGCTTTTGAAGACCACTAGCTCTGTTTTAAGACGTTCCATCTTCTCATTCAGTTCTCCCTGCACAGCCTCGGATGACTGAACAGTCTGTAAAGAGAGCATTTAGTAAGATTTGCTGAGCACTGAAAAAAATGAGGGGTGAAAATAAAAGCACTACTTTGCATGTCTTTTTTTAGCTGAATTCTTTTACTTAATTATTTTAATGAAATGTTTTGACTAGACTTAATGTCAAGTTTCCATGCTACAAAACTACAGTAATCAAGCAAATCTTTGGTCGTTTTCTCAGCATTATTTACATGGTCTCAGAATATATTTTAACAGTGTGGGTGGGGAAATTTTCTTCTATACACTAGCATTACTTACAGCTAGCCACGCATCAGTGCATCTGTATGGATGTCAAACATCAACACAGTCACAATAGAACAGGTCTGAAATCTCACCTCCTGTAATGTCTCCACCAAAGACTCCATCTGCTGACGTTTAGACACCTCCTCCTCCCATCTGGAACACAAAAACAGCCGACATGGCCGTTGATTGTACTTGAAATGAATGTGCACAGTGTGTCATAGTGTCATAAAGTCATGATCTGGAGTCAATTCAATTATGATTCAAATGATTAGATCAAAGGAGGATGAAAGTTATTAAAAGTAATTCGATTAACCAGTCATTTAAACTGTGTACTAATGATACTGCATAAAAAATGTACATTAAGGGATTTCCATACAAGTATCAAAGGCAAAGCATGTTTATTTACATCTACAGTTCTCAAAGGAGAATAAAGAAAAACTTCAGTATCTGTCCATTACCACTGACCATTGAGAATCTTCCTGAGACCTTTAAAGCTCCATGAGGATACTAACAAGCTCCCTTAAAATCCCTATGGAGACTGTAGTGCATTACAGAACATGCTAATAAGGCTTTACTTTTGCAGGAGAAATGTTTGAGGTAAATTACTTTTTATTTTTTGCTCTCGCTTTTCAGCAACTGGGAACCCATAGTGTGTCAGGGTATAAAAGTGAAGCAAACAAATAATCCTAAATTTAGCATAATTGTTATTTTAATGTTTTTAAAAGAAGCATTTTTTTTTATCAAAAAGTGAGCAAAATGTGTAATATAGTGAAATATTATTACAATTTAAAAGAACTGTTTTCAGTTAAAACATTTTTTTTTTTATCTAATTTATTCCTGTGGTGGCAAACCTGAATTTTTCTCCAGTAATATCTCTTTCATAACCAGTCTGATGAATCCTTCACTGAAATTAATCGATTAGTTACTGAAACAACGTCTGGTCTTTCTGAGTATGTTTTTACATTTTCTGTTCTGCTCAGACTATTACAGTTTTTTTCGATTGCTAAACGACAGTTTACAACTGGAGTCACATGTGCAAAACTCTAACTACAGTCTGCACAGCAGCAGTTCATGTGGACCAAACTCTAGTTCGTTTTTCATTGCTTGAACACCGTTTCCAAAACTCTACACACTTATCCCACGACTTTAACCACAACCTGCACAACACTGTGGATTTTCAGCTTTTTGTTCAAATGCTAACACACTGCTGTCAAAACTGTGAACCACACATTCAAAACAGAATAGATTTCAAACACTGTTGATTGCAATTTCAGGATTAGTCCCACAATTGTTTGCTCGAATTACAGTATGCACTTTTAGTTTCTACCTTTTTTTTCTCATTACTGTAATTTCGTAAATTACTACAGACTATTGAAGCAAACTGCTAATTGTCATTTACCTAAAAGAATTGTTATGTTCTAAAAATGTAAATAAATCATGTGAAAGAATGTCACACTTTTCTTTGAAGAAAATATTACTTCGTATGAAGTCACTGAAATAGTTCAAACTGTAAAGAGGAAAAGTGAGTATTTTCTGTATTGGTGTTTGATGCTAGTGTTTTTCCTCTCAGTGTGTTCTGAGTCACAGTGGGTGTTATCTCAATGAGGGTTGTGTGTAGTGTTTGGCTGCACTGAGCCTGTTTTGAGCCATGTGTTAAGAGTTGTGTTGCTTGTAATGAGTTTTGCAGGTGATGTGAACTGTTGAGCTCAGGTGACTGTTGCTAGTGTAGACTGTAGTTAGAGTTTTGCACATGTAGCTCCAATTGTGCTCACTGTCGTTTAGCAATCGAAAAAAACTGTAATGTATACTAAATTAAATAAGCAAATATCTGATTTCATTTCATTTATTTATAATGCACAAATAAACACAACAAAAGTTGACCACTGTGCTGTACAGAAGAGAAAGAAACAACAACAACAACAAAATTTAAATTAGAATAAGACCAAGCATTATAATTAATTGCATGTACAATGAAAAAAATATGAGAGCCATAATAGAGCCTTGAGGAACATCTAAGGGCACTTCCTTGGATGCCCACACACTTTTCAAGATGTGATAAAAGTGAAAGTGACATGACATACAGCCAAGTATGGTGACTCATACTCAGAATACATGCTCTGCATTTAACCCATCCAAAGTGTACACACACAGCAGTGAACACATTTATGCTGCGGTGCCTGGGGAGCAGTTGGGGGTTCAATCAATGGTATTGCCGGCCCAGGACTCAAACCCACAACCTTAGGGTTAGGAGTCAAACTCTCTAACCACTAGGCCACGACTTTTTCTTTTTTTTTAAATGAAAATGAAGAATGCCACGATCAACCTCCTGATTTTGAATAATAATAATAATAAAAAAACAAATCATTTTTTAAAGTAAAAATAAACATTAGATAAAGGTATTAATAAGACATAATATATCTTTCCTTTATAATTAATGATTCATTCATCCATCAGAGTGTTAAATAATCACCTGTCTATGCAAAGTGTTAACAAGCTTCGGGATTCCTGTGTCTGATTCTGTAGGATAGTTACACAGTGAGATTCTTCATTAACTGGATTATAGGATGACAGGATCTCTTGATTTATAAGCTCATTATATCCTTTCATTTCTTGCATGCTCAAGGGATTAGAGACTCCATTTGTTTTGCACTTACATTGTCTGACAGTCTGACTGGGTCCAGACATCAAGACACCTGCCAAGAGGGGGCAAGTGCTGACTCAACACGACAAGATCCAGAAGGGATCATCTGTTCATTTCAAATAGTTGCACTTGTTATGTTAAGCTGACCTGTTGGCCAGGCATGAAAAGCATGTGGAGGCTGTGGATCTTCAGTGAAAACAAGAAAAGAAAGTTCTCAGGGAATAAGAGTGAAAGTGTATTAATATTTCACCATATTATTAATTTTAATCAAAGAAATGCAGCATTGGTGAGCATGAGAAACTTCTTTCAAAACCATTTAAAAATCTTAATTATTCCAAGCTTTTGTATTTATATAATAAGCTTCTGGGAAAAAAAGTTATCGAGGCTGCACTGAGGATGAGTAAATAATAAAAAAAAATATATATATATATTTCTGGGTGAATTAACCCTTTAAGAAAGACCGTTATAATGGTCCATATGGAGTAGCAACAAGTCAATAAGAGCTGAAAATCCAGATACAGTGTAGATATACATGTGTGTGGAGAGATGTCATGGATCCGGGTGATCAGGGACAGCGTGGATCCCTTTGAATGTCAGTTGGATTCAGTGAAGCTGACTAGACAACAGCGCAAGGTCATGTGAATCAGACTTCTCTCATTTCCTCTGCTGCAGCACAGACTGCACACTACAGCTTTCATTTTATTCAAAAGATCCTGAACACAATCCAAATGGAAACTCTCTCCTAAACAAGGCAGTGTGGACAATGGCACGAGGAAACCTACTCATATAAACAAAAACAAATACTACATAATGAAAGCTTTTGAACACTCACCTGGTAAAAAAAAAATAAGCACAGGATTAGAACTTTTTTTAATGAACCGCTATTTAGGAAAAGAAAGATGAGACGCCACAAAATGAAGAGCTGCTTGCTTTGTTCTTCACCATAAGCCATCACTGTACACACTGCTGTGACTTCTTCCATTGTTGAGTTAATGGGAGAGTTCAAATGACTTCTGCCAATGTTTCAAAGAGCTATTATAGGTAAAGAAAAAGCAAATCTGTTTGTAGGTCAGAAGTTCTGTGAGTACCATAGTTATCTTGAAACGCTTCAAAAGTGTACATGTGAATAGATCAGAGAATGATAACACGAGGTGATTGTGAGGGGATTATGGTAGCACCTGTGAAGACCTTAAAAGCATAATGTAGAGACACACCCATTGTCTCATTTGTCCACCACATCTGAAATGCCTCACTACAAAGAGACGATTCCCATCTAGTTTTTGACGTCTTTCCAAATCATTTAAAAAACCTAGCCAACCACAAGCGTTGTGTGTGTGTGTGTGTGTGTGTGTGTGTGTGTGTGTGATATATATATATATATATATATATATATACACACACATATACATATATATACACACATATACATATATATACACACATATACATATATATACACACATATACACACACACACACACACACACACACAC
This sequence comes from Carassius auratus, assembly GCF_003368295.1. NCBI lineage: Eukaryota > Metazoa > Chordata > Actinopteri > Cypriniformes > Cyprinidae > Carassius > Carassius auratus. The sequence continues at coordinate 464,270 of NW_020523286.1, read as the reverse complement.
ACAGATACATACAACATAGATAGATATACACATATATACATATGTGTATCACATATAAACATATCAAAAATGCATGCCATTTCTTAGGAGATGGGGGAGGGAAGTAACCTAGGAGACAGAGGATGTCATGACCTATGACCCTCAATCGCCCCCTTAACATATTTTGCAGAAAGAGATAATGTAAAAAAACTAGAGAAGTCTTGTCTACAAGCCACAATGAGCTGGTATGTTATGTATATAAATGACCTTTTCTTAAAATCTGAACTTATCTCAAAGTGGCACTAATGAGCCACACCAAACACTACACACTCCATTTGACAATTTTCATGATGTTAAAAAATGGTCCTAATTATGAAAATGACTGAAATGAGAATTATCAAACAGAGTTTAAAATAGCTTGTGCTGAAATCATTGTTTTGGTAGCTGATCTGAACACTAAGATGTCTTGAAACTCTCCAGCATAGTTTTCTCACGGTGTGATATTGTAATTCAATAAGCTCTCAGCTATTTCAAGAAAAAATTGTAGAAAGTGGCTTGGTGCAGAATGATGTTTCTTGTAATCATGAGATCAGTGGTATGTTAGGCATGTAAATGATCACCTTTGGTTTCTATACATGTCTGTTCTTTAACCACTGTTGTCAAGGATTATGCCACATTCTGTTCCTGTACAGTCATATGATCTCTTATGACTCACTTAAGACAATGATCTTTAAACTCTGCTTTGATTTCTTAAAATTCAGTAGAAGTGTTCAAGTGATTGATCAAAATGGTTTATCAGCCATTTTAAAACAATAGACCACATTGGAACCAGTCAATAAATCCATAAAATGAAAAATAAAACTCACAGTAAAAATGAGTTTGGTTATGGCAAAAGTGAAACTACAATAATAGTATTATACAATTAAATGCTAAAAGAATTATAAAGTACTTAAATATAATCAGTCTTTTCTAAGTTCTTGCAATGGGATAAAATTATTAAGTTCGGAGTTACAAAGTAAATTTAAAAATAAGCCTGTGCTTTCATTTTTAACTAAAATGAATGCCTCATCCCAGGTCTGTTTTAGACCTTTGAATTTAGAAGAAGACCTTCACCTCACATGATATAAATCCCTGTACATGCATGTCTGCTGCAAAATACTGATTCACAGGAACAACATTTCTGACATCTATAAGAATCTGACATCTATAAATAACAAATACTGCTGTAAACATACAATTTGTGGCTTAACACAAAACAAAAGTTGTCAGGCTGTGCACAATATTTCATGTGCATGATGGAAGATTTTTCTTGTGCCAAAATCAGCTCTTTGCAATGTCCTTCTGTCCTAAACCCTCTAAAACAAGAGGTAGATGAATTAAGATTAAAATAAAAATGATATAAATGTACATATTTATCTATCATTTATTTTTAGGAAAAAAGGTGCACATAACATTTAATTGGTGGCACTTACTTAGAGGTGCGCAATCACCTATTACCTATGCGACAGCATAGCAACCACCTAAAGCACTCGAACTTATGTTTGTGAGTATTGTAATGTCCACATAGAGTTAATATTTTTTTAAAGCCTAAAATGACGCCTATTGCCGGGAAATTGTTAAAGCTAGTTTAGCTGAAAACTCAAAAGGTTTTATTCAGTTATAAATACATTCCCAAAAGAAAGAGTGCTAAATGAAAATCCAGACAACATGTGCAAAGTTGACCTACATATTGATCCAGCTCCAGACAGTCCCACGGGTGTTCAGGAGCGCACATCTGTGTCTGAAGAAGAGCGAGCTGCGTTTCAGATCAATACTCTCAAGAATCACACACACATGAACACACAGATCTAAACCCTCCCTGCTTAGAGTATTTGGCAGTACAATTTGACCATATTATCTCAAAGACAATAGAAGTAATTATGAAATTACATATGAAGAGGTCTCTAAAGTTCAGCTAATTGCATTCAATTATATTAAACCTATAATACATTTTCATTTAATAGCAATTAACATGCAATTACGTATTCAAAACCATTTCATTTAGTTCAAACTTAAGTATATTCTTTTGACGCATACTACAGCTATAATAAGTACTCTTTTTAAAAGCATGTTAAAGTGTACTTCTGTTCACAGTGGAACAGACAATATCCAAACTAGCAAGATAGGACAGCCAGGCTTTTGGCTAAAAAGCATTTGCGTCACTGGGGCTTTTAAGGTTCAGCTTTTGAATGCATGATGTCTTGGGCAGCTGCGTCTACTGCTCAATCCGTTTGTACACAGCTTGAAATGTACAAACATGCACAATAAACACAGTCATTCAGAAATGCGTCTATTTACCTCATAACTGACAGCTTTGCACCCGCTGAATCTATCTATCTCGCGGAAATAAAATCTTTTGAAAGTCACTCATGTGCATGATCACGAATAACTTGCTAGCTCAGGAGAAAAAGGCAGAATAACCTCTTTCAGGGTAACTGGCAAGCCTGAATAATTTGTTTGCATCATTATCCCATTGATTTTTATTGCGATGGTAAAGACTGGATCGATCATCAGCTCTCATCTATGGATGTCATTATGGTATGAAATAATCTGCTACTCAGTCCTCCTCAGTGACCACAGCATGAACATTTCTATTCTGTACATATGTAGAAACTAAAACAAAAATTGACTGCAGTTTATTAAAGGAACACTCATGGGTTGACTGTAGGTAAAAAATAAAAATAAAAAATAAAAATAAACCTTCCAAATAAACAAAAGTGGTGTTCTTTCATCACACCAGTTGATAGCTGTTTCTTAGAAGTGTCAAACTGTTCAGTATGTACTAGTTCCCGTGATTTCCTGCCCAGTGAGGCAGCACTACTGAATCATTCCCTGGAGAGATGACCTCACTTTGCTGCAAGCTTACCTCCTGTTCACACACCATTGATCCCCCACACAAAACATCACTTCACATGCAGCCACTGCCAACATCCCTGACCAGAACTGGACAAACGTCTACAGCCATGGCTTTACAGCCCGACTCACACGGATCAGTGGAGAGCGTCTGCTGCGGTTAGAAAACACCTTTTGAAAGTGTTCATTCCTCAAAACCATCATCTGCAGAATGCATGGCTTTTGTGCTAGGAAAGGTTTATAGCTTAAGTGTATTTCACTGAAATCTGGCACGTGCTTAAATCACAAAGCTAGAGCTTCAAAATGATAAACTGTCCCCCAGAACAACATTCATATGGTATGTGGATAAATAAATAGGATTTACACTCTGTTTCTTATTCTAATCTTTGGCAGAATCCCTCCAAACACATGCCTTTAGAAATGCCAATGAAGATACGAATTAAAATATTATGCAAAACCAAAAGACTTCTAGTGTTCATTATTTCCAATACAATAAAAGAGTAAGGCATTCATCTTCCACACAAGTCCAGAACAATTTAATAAACCAGAATTTCTACCAAAGCCATGGAATTGCCACAAAGGTTTAATCAGACAAAGAATTCCAATAGAACGGGAGGATGGGCGAAGAATTCGCACGACGCTCCGAGGGGTGGGGCAGATGACTCCATTCTCTAGATATGTTAAGCTCCCTAAAATATTCCGTCAGTCACTATCGGGATGATTTGTAGGTTTATGTAGTTTTGACAGTCAGGAAAATAACTGGGTCACTGAATTTCCTTTTCAACAATAATGTTTTTCTGGCATTCTGTGCACAAGTCAGGAACAAATCCCTCTCCTAAAGACCTCAAACTCGAACCTCTGAAAATAGCCAGATGTGGTTAAATTCAGCTACCGGTAATTCAAATACATTAACAGATTGCAGCTCCTTTTAATTTTGGCTCCAAGTTACTTTGTACTTTAAAGAACACAAGCCACTCAAAACATTCAGCCTGTTGCCAAAGCTATGCATAATTAATGAGCTGACTTTATATTTGTTTAAATGATTTCCTAGGAGACGGTCTTTGCATATGAGTCTGATGCCACACTTTCCACATGTCTCTGATCACATTTAATATGACAGACCACCAACATCCATCCTAACTGACCGGCTGCTACTGTGACACTCTATCTGAGGGCTAAAACAAACATGAGACGACAGCAATGCAAAAAGTATTTAATTCTGTCTTTGCCACTTAAGGAAAGGCACACTTATGACTATTAACTCAATCATTTATCGAAAATATAGCACATTCCTAACAGCACAGCTATTGTAAGCACTGAATAATCAAAGGAAGCAGGCACTCTTTATGAAGTGGGGTTTCTAGCTCACTCAAGATCTGGAAATGAATCATAGTGTGGCTCATTTGTCCGCTGCTTCTCACAGACAGACTACATCTGTTCTGGCAGACAAGACAAGCCTCTATTGGCCTTCTATAGCCAGACTATTCAATTATTATTACAACAGAGTCACTGACACAAACTAAGATAGCAGCACAGCCAAGAGGAACCGTCTGAGAAACACAAAAGCATCTCAGGGTTCCTGTAGTCAAGGGGTTTCCAGATGACCGGAAACGCTTTAAAGTTACAGTAACTAATTTGTATTGAGCAATGAATGAGCCCCCACACAGTCTGCTGTGGGTCAGAAACAAGGAATTTGGCACAAATGTTTTATTCGTCACTTTCCGAGCAGGAGACACTTAAATCCAGCATCTTTTAGCAACAAGAACAGGAAATGTATCTTCTAAATTAACATGCATCGGTCCATTCCTATTGCAGATGACAATAATAAATGGTTGAATCAGACAATGAACTGAATGACCCAGAGAAAAGAGAATATAATCGGGGGAAATTCCTTATGTATGAACCAAACCTGCATTAAATGGGTGGAAGTGTATTGCGTGGACCAATAACAATAATTATCAGTCCCCAAAGAGAAAGAGAAACTGTAAAGAGATTCTAGGGCAGATCCCACGAACTGCTTTTGAATGGGATGGGCTTGCGCAGATCCCCATTTGCAGGAGAGAAAAAGCTAATGGTTTTTTGTCAGATAAAATGTCACCCCTGCGTTCTCAGGTTTCATATCCAAACCGGCCACTTTGTAATAGGATACTAGTAGAGAACATACAGGGGTTAATGATAGAGACTTACTGTTAAGACTTTGAAAAAAAAGCCCCAGGGACACTGGCAGAAAATAGAAAGGAATCACACACTCTTGTTTACTATGAACACACAGGGGGCAAAGCTTTGGTTTTTAGAATGAGAAGGGCTATTTTGTTTTAAATATTTGATTACCCAGCCAACAAAAATATGCTCTAAGAATGTGTTCGTAACATTCCCCTTAGGATATAAAATTATTTCAATGTTTTATGAGTGCTCAAAAATGTCCAAAAATATTATTTAAATGTTTGTTCTCGGTTAAGCAGACGTAAAAGAAAACATTAAGGTAATGTTCCATTTAATAATTTTGCTCATATTATATTAATGTTACTTTTGAAAGTTCTCACAATGTTCTCAAATGAGTAGGAAACGACTTTTACAGTATGGCAGATATTAGAAAAAGTTTCAATGAACAATAAATAGCATTGTGCTAACAGTTTTGAGAACCAGCTAATTTAGATTTTTTTTTTATTATTAATTTTACTGGATTTTACCTTAGGTTCACCAAAGAGAGATTATTATTATTATTATTTTAGATCAGTAATAGATTAAATAGGTAACTTAGACATTTTGGTAAATAATAAGCTAGCCATTATTCAATATTTTGGTCGGTCAAACCAGTATCTATATATAATGGTAATATATAATGGTAAACATTGTTTTGGCCAAAGTACATATTACCAAACACAATATTACAGTAATTGTTCTTAAAGTAAAACAGAGCAATAAATGTAACAAGCTTTCGTTTTGTTTCAGACAGTGGAGGACAATAGGTGAAAGTGGTAACTAATATCAAGTTACTAAAGCTTTATCATAACAATGATTGCAGTAACCACAATGTTTCTTGATTTACAAGAACATCGTCTATAAAGACATTGACTTATAAATATAAGCTCGAGCTGCACTCACTTTCTCCTGTACTCGTCCCTCTCGCGCTTGACTTTGGCCAAAACATTGTACAAGGCCCTGAGTTCAGGTGTGATGGTGTCGATCTGAACCCCGACACCGTCAGGGTGAGTCCAGGACACTCCAGGCCCCTGATGCGTCTCAAAGCGTCCACCGTATCGGCCGCTGTGTGAGAAGTTCCAGATCCTACCGGGGAGTCTCGAATGACACCATGCGTCCGAGTGAGGCGGCTCGAGGCTCGTCTGGACCGCTTGGTCCCGGGAAAACACCAGTCGGTACCGGGACTGCTCCTGGGCGTGCTGTAGCTGGATCTCCAGTAACTTATTTCTGCGCTCTAACTCGTGGACTTTGGAAAGGAAGCAGCGGAAGCGGAGATTGAGTGTTTTCAACACATGAATGTTGGAGCCCAAATCGTTTCTCAACGCGCTGGTTGCCATGGCGCCGGACCCGCTCCCAGCCGCACGCGCTTCATTCATACCGATGGGTGCCGCGGAGTCATTGAACAACATCGGGTTGAGAAGCGGGTCCGGAAAACGACGAGGTAAATCCATCTTTGTCCGTGAGCAGTGTTTCTACGCATCAAACTGCAGCATACGTCACCTCCATGCTCCCGGACGCAAGGTGTACTCCCTTTATCTAATGTCACACAAATAACAGGCCATAGTCGCGCTTCTAGGGGTTGGATAAAGCGCATTGACCGGTACACATTTCATGAACGCACAGCTGCCCTCCTACTATCCGCTGGTGATGAAACGGTCTAATGGTCTCAACTCTCGGCGTAGAGACTCCGGTTTCATCCCAGTCTGAGAACACCATCCGAAGGAAACGGGAGGAGAGGAAGACATGTTCGCTCCGCCCTCCAGCAACAGTAGCATTGGCCTCTGTCTATAAGACACGCCCTTCTAATTAACATATTACACGAGGGGCGCGGACATCAGCACTGTGCCTTTAAAAAGTATTTACATATTAAATATTTGGCTTTGTATACAGTGTTCAAGAAGTTATAAAAGACAACTTTGTTTCTCTGTGAACTTGATTAATATAACATGGGTTCATTATTACAGTAGCTATTTATTTGAACTTTGTAACTCAATATTTTGTGTGTGTTGCAAATGTTTCTATAAAAGGGTACAGAAGACGTCGGAATATGTTAAAATATGCAATAAGTATGCTACGGTCACGATCTGACACTTTTCTTTTCAGAACATTTATAATTGTAAATCATTATTAATACAGAAGTAATATAGGCGCAGTTGTTATTTTCCTTAATTAACTTAATTAAAACAAAAGAAAACAAGTTAAGTCTTGATTATTGAAAGGAAACCTCGAAGAAAAGCCTTTTTGAAAAACCAATTTATAAATTTTCAGCAGAACACCGATATAATGACTCGTCTACTCAAGCAAAAGCTCATACTTTCAATTGTGATAATGCAGAAAGAAAAAAAGGATTTCAGTCAAATTTTATACTGTAAATTACAGTGTCTGTGATGGGAACATGAATAGAAAGATATATATATTTTAAAGAAACTTCCACAAGTGAAGAACCCTCCCTTTGCAGTTTTATTATATCCGATGCAGTGCTGGTCTTGCTGACAATTTTTTTGTGACTTAAAATAAAAAAAAAATATATAAAATACATACTAATTAGTATGAAGTAAGGCATACTACATCATTAAACAAAATGAAATTGAAAATATACAAATAAAAGTATTACATGCAATAACAGTATACAAGTATTAAATACCACTGCTTAGATGACACACTGAGTCAGATATGGTATTCCTACACCTTTATTAATTTGAGCTAATTCAAAAGCAGACATTCAGCAACAGTTGAACATTGTAGCAGCGGGAATAGGTGAATAAACACTAACTGGGTTTTTCTTGTTTTCTTTTTTTAAAACAAACTTCACACCATGCATTCAGCTCAAGAACACCCTGTCGCAGGCGTGTTTATATTGTAAGAATAAACGTAAAATCACTGAGACTCTTCTCTCAGTGGCACCTTGCTTACCAGAGTCACAACTTGCTCTGGGGAAAATCTTTAATCTGCGGAATATTACGGCGTGAATTACGGTCACATGGAAGACAAAACAAAAAAGAAATTTAGTAATCGTGACTTTGATCAAAACACAAAAACCCAACCAGAAAAACAAAGTGGAAAAAGGCTCCCAAAATAAATATGCAGGCCCTTTTTATTCTTTATCTTTGTTTCATTGTTGATGCAGGTAAAACCCTTTACAAATCAAAGTATTTTCCTTTCTTGGGAATTACATTAAACAAGCTTTCATCTTGCTATTCAACCATTTATGCATGGAAAACATTCGTCACACATATGCATCACATCACAGAATCAGGCCTTGCTTTTCTCACAAACCACAAACAATTCATTCAACACCACTGCAAAAAAAATTATATTATATTATATTATATTATATTATATATATATATATATATATATATATATATATATATATATATATATATATATATATATATATATATATTAAAGAAACTGAACGATGAGAGAAACTGAAGACGATGAGAGATTAGTTCTTGTGTGAATCTTTAACTCTTAGCCAATTTAGAGTAAAAAAATAAAATAAAAAAAACAATGAACCACCAACAACAACAAAAAAAAAACACCATGAACAAAAATCAAAAAAGGGAAAAGCAATAGCCATCAGGGTTTTTTTTTTTTTTTAAATGAAAAAATTCCAAATCAGATAACCTGCAACACATTGGATCAAAACAGCATGGTGTGTTTGTGTGTATTAGGTGTTATGAAACCATTGTAGAATAAATGCGCATTAACTCGTCAGGCTACACGTCACTTTCTTGTTTAGGAGAGTGTTATAACTGAATTAACCCATAGGAGCAGAAGTGGAGGTGAATGAGAGTGTATGAGAGCTGATAGAAGATTTGGGAGCCTGGGCCCCGATTGAAAGGTGTCCTCATGGAGTTGCGAATAGCGGTGTCCGGTTAACAGACACACTCCGTTTTTAAGGAACACCTGCACTGGACAAATCGGTCACGAGTCCATAAGTGAGGTGCATAAATGTGTGCCATCAGGGCACAGAGTTCAACAGGTCCTGCAGGAAGGTGTCAGGATCTGGGATGTCTGACAGAAGACCTGAGAAAAGAGTCAGTACAAGAGATTAATATTCTATAGCTCAACATTTTTTTAAAATTTGTATTACTTTCCACTGAGCTTTGGGTTCAGCACATGGCAGGAAAGCGTGTATTAAGAATGTCTGACCTACGACATCCAGGAACTCTGAGAAGGATTCAGCAGGCATGAGCTCATCCTGGAAAGCCCTCAAAACCCTTTCTGAAGCTTCATAGATGGGCATGTCATTGTGTCTTATGTACTCTGCGAGCGAGAAGGACCAGCCTCCCTCTGTGTTGCTGGTGGGCACTTTCTGTTGTGGGAATGGGCAGATAAAATCAGACTTCATTGAAATATGAATTCATTAGAAATTACACAAGTACAAAAAACAAAAATAAATAAAAGAACACATTCTCGTACCCTGAACATGTCATAGACAAGATCCACCAGACCCCAGAAGAGAAGCGGCGAGCGGTAAACAGCATACTCCTTCACAGCTTTGTCTGTGAGCCTGAAACAATTCAAATCAAATATGCAATTAAATCATTTATTAGAAAAATATTATTCAAAACAAATAAAACTCATACATAAATATATGTATAAGCATACAGTTTGAAATATATAGTTTTAATGTAGAAAATATACATTTAATACAACAAAAAAAACAATTAACCAATTAAACTATTTTCTTTAGTAAAATGAAGTTTGTAAAATGTAAAATATGCAATATATATATACATATATATATATATAAAATGCATGCATACATGTAATTATATTGCAAAAAATAATATATTATATTACATATTGTATAATATATCATTATTATTTTTTTAAAAATCTTCTGAAACACAGTAGTCACTCTGAAGGCGAAAGACTTGAGGAACCGTAATAGTGAGGCCTGAAACTATCTGACACACCCAGCACAAGTCATGTCTGATATAATCTTGCATCAATCTTCAAAGGCATAATACAGGCTTAAAGCCAACATCGGCAGTTTGAGTAAGCACAAAACACTTGCCAAAACCCAAAATAGACACCCTCAGCACGTAAAGTACAGCACAGGCTTGTACGAGCTCTGACACATGCACAGTCATGCTTTGTTCCCTTACTTGTTAGCACCCCCTGGTGACACCTTTCGGGCATGTGAAGCGACTAGCAGCCTACGAAGGAAGTCGAGACGCGTAGTCCTCCAGCGCTCGGGTGGCTGGATGTGCAGGGCCAATATGGTGAAGTAGTGCGGCCCGTCCACCTCGTACGAAGTCTCCACCCACTTTTCACAAGGCTGCTCCAAGAAGCTCTGAAGATTCTTCTCCTCCCGTGACGTGGCCCTTGTTCTAAACAGAAATTCAGAAAAAATGTTTTGAATCTCAAAAACGCACTGGAACTCAATTCTCATCTTTGATAAACTTACGTGTTGAGGACGTAGAGAATGGTGTGAATGATGTAAGGGATGAGGTGGATGTTGCTCTCGCGGCCTCCTCCCCCTGTGTCCACGCTGAAGGACTGCTCCATAGCAAAGCGCAGGAACAGCAGCTTGGTATCGTGAATGTTGAGCTGGTACGTGGGTTCTCTTTGCCCTGTGCACTCTTGTAGATATGTGTTGTGCCTGTAACAGTACAAAATAAGCTTAAAATCCTGTAAATATTCAGGTGTACAGCTTAGCTTTAAAATAAGCTGCAGACATGATGTACCTTGCCAGGCAGGTGGCGAAGGCAGATTCGGGTACATGAGGCCCCCATACTGGTAGGAGCCCATTGCACTTGGTGTTGGCATTTTGTAGTGCTGCACTGTCCCATTCCTCACGCCCCCGGGCAAGCCTGATCCAGACCAACAACAGAGAAAATTATGAAACAAGTGAGATGATCAAACCTTCCTTGAAGCAATAGCTCACCCAAAAATTAAAATTCTGTCAACATTTAATCACCCTCAGTTGACGGTAGACATTGACTTCCACAGTACTGTTTTTCATACTATGGAAGTCAATGGCTACCGTCAACTGTTTGGTTACCAACATTATCCAAAATATATTTGTTGAGTTTAAAGGAAGAAAGAAACTCATACAGGTTTGGAACAACTTGAGGGTGAGTAAATGACAACAATTGAAATATTCCTTTAAATCAAATCTTTTGCAGCTTCACACACCTGACAGCAGCAAGGTGGCAGTCATAGTGGACTATGTTGAAGTGAGAGACCGTGCTGTAGCCCTGCTGCTTACGGGGTTTGTTCTCAAACTCCTCTAATGGCACACGCTTTGTAAATGTGTAGATGCCCAGAACTTTGGTTGGCTGTGGGTTACAAAGTATAATCAAGGATCAGAGGTTGAAGAGGTTGAAGAGGTTGAGCATTTACATCTGCAGCTAAATAAAACATTATTGGTAGATAAATGGACCTGGAACTTGTAGCCCTCTCTACAAATACAGCAAGTCAACCCAGGCTCTTCTATCAGCTCCTCCATCTGTTTAAGCAGGGACGTCTTGGTCACAACCTGGCCCTTCTCATTGGTCTAAAACAAAGTAAAAACAGAACAATTTGAATTCGAAGTTGATCTTTTCTGGATAATACATCAAGCTCCTATCTATATTTGCAACTCACTGTCATTCCCAGTGTGCCGAGAGCTTTCTGCCTCATCGCCATGGCCATGCGTTTCTTCTCTGCTCGAGTCTCCCTTCGGGCAGCGTCGATCTTCAGGTTAACCTCTGCGTGTTCCCTTAGTGCCTCCAGAAGATTCTCTGCTAAAGTGCCGATACCCTCGTCACTGGACACCTGCTCCAGCTTATGCAAATTGGTTATTGAATCCGTTCCGATTAGCATCTATAAGAAAAGAATAGATGATTTATGTTAGCTGTCTGTGCACAGGGATACTGCACAAAACTAGTACTAAAAGTGTTACCTGTGTAGGGGGGTGTTGGGTGGCCAGACCACGCAGCAGTCTAAGGATAAACGGAAGGGCTGGTCGAGCAAGGAACTTCTTCCAAACGTCTGCATCCAGGCTGCAAAATATTATTTATAGTTTAGATAATCACTTTATAATAATAATGTTTTTGAATAAGGTAGATGTATTGCATTGCATTTCTAATTGTCTTATATTTCTATTAGTTCAAAAATAATTATTTTACATTCTATAAAGGAAAAAAAAATTAACAATCAAACTTATTAATATAAAACAAAATCTAATACATAAGAAAATAGAGATAATATACATTTATAAAATGTATTCCTGGATATCTGGACTCTTATCTGGACTACACACACAATTTATTATACTGTAATTATTATTTATAGTAAATAAATGTATTAATATATACAGGTTACGTTACTTATTAAAATTTTACATTTATTTATTTTTAAATTATTTAGTATTTATTAATGTGTAGATACATACACATTGATAAATACAAATTACATTTACTATAAATAATAATTACAGTATTATAAATGATAAATACACGTTTTCTTATATAGGGTATTTGAATAAATATAAACAAAAAATAAATAAGATTTATAATATCTACAAAATGTATTTTGGGATATGTATAAAAGATACTATATTAAATTAATGCATATATCAGTATTTAATATAAACAAAACACATTATATTAACATATTTATTTATATATATATATATATATATATATATGAGAGAAATAAACACTATATAATTATTTTATGACATGTCATACTTCTTAGCACAGGGGATATGTTTCTTCATATAATCCAGAGCACTCTGGGTGATGTCCTTCTGTAAGATGAGGTCTTTCAGTTGATGCCCATTACTATTATTCTTGATTCCAGCAGCTATTTTACAGAAACAGTCCAGAAAGACCTTGTCATCTGCACTGTGCTCCTCATCATACCTGCAAATGAAAACAAATGGTGTTTAACGCAGCAAAATTTGTCTACTGTTACAAAGAAAAGTCAGAGTTCTAGGTTACAGAGATAGATGAACTCCATACTTGTCAAAGTTACAGCAGGGTTTAAAGCGCTCAACCAGGATGTGCATCTTCTCTAGTTCACCGAAGGACAGGTAAGGGATAATGCGGAGCAGCCCCTGTAGGACACTGGGATTGGAACGCACAAACACGGTGTTGATCTGGTCCAGCAGCATCACCAGCTGGTCCTTATCACCCGTCAGCAGCAGGTTACCCTGCAGGAGAAACACAAGAGGGAGATATGAATACAGATGACTCCCTTCTATTTTGTTGTAATATTCATTGCAGAAATCAAGATGTCTCGCTGACCTTGTCTTCAGACACAGTCTCAGCATTGGCCTCATCCAGGATGATCTCCATAATACTAAGAACCTGCTCTGCTATGGATGCTCCTCCACTGTCCTTGCTCTCCTGCTCTGCCACCAAGGCCTGAAATACAACATCCAATTACAAATATTCTCTTAAATATTACATTTGATCCCATCAGATCTGGTATGTTACTTACCAGATTCAACGTGCCTAACATTACATTCAGTGTGTTCATCTCGGGTTTCACCAGCTGCTGTCTGTTGATTTTCACTTTCACACAATAACTAAATAACTTGAGGAGAACCTATAAAGCAAAATGCAATCATTCAAATTTTCTTGAGTTTCTGATGAAATCTGTAGAGTGTGATGAATTCGAGGTGAACTTCATACTCACTGTGAGAAGGTGCCTGCCCTGCTTGAAATCTTTGATTCCAGAGAGTCTGTTCAACATGCACTCCAGACCTCCACACTGAGCCATCACTCCAGCCATCTTATATACCTCCTCATCATCCTCCTCTTCATCTGAACCGAGAGAAATCACCAATTATAAGTGAAAAACATGAGATCAAATATGGGGAAAAAACGAAAACTGTCCTGCAACATAAAAACAACCTGTAGTTGAGTCCAAAGACTCAATGAACTCCTCTGTTGCATCTCCCAGAAGCCCCCTCATTCTGTAGATGATCCTCATTGGCTCACCCTTTATTGCAAGACAGTGTTTAAATCATGGTTGATGTAAAAATAGAAGTACTTTCCTTATCTTCATTAGCTTACCTCGTTGGTGGGGCACCAAACCTTCTTGTAGACCTCAACAACAGACAGATCCAAACTGATGATCTTGTTATTCACAAGGAGCTAAAATGAAAAGTCATCTTTATTAAAAATAACATTTAAATAGAGGATCAGATAAGAGAGCCCAAAACAAAGAAAACATCTTATTTTTATTTATTTATTTATTTTTAAATCAAGTAAAAACCTTGTTTTAATTCATGCATGTTTCTGGTTGCGCTACTTGTCATAGTTAAGACCGTTTCACACTGAAAATAAAAAAGCGAGGCGAATCGCTGATGAACCGTGCATTCACACGGAGCATGAAACGATTGATCACCTTTAGCTAATTCGCGCCTGCACCCTGGATGGCGCTGGAAAAAAATACGTAACTTATTTCGTGTGTTAGCTGGGTAGAGAGTGAATGCGCTCTGACTCTGACACTCACAAACATGGCAGAAAACAAACAGTGCTCTACACATCACAATTTAGTGGAGAATTAATAGAAATATTAAGAACGTGAAAATAAATCTGTTCTTATATACCAATGATTCTCTCTTGGAAAACTCTTCTTCTGTGTTTGTTTACACTGGTTTTCGAAACAACCCCACCACTCTCACCCTTTTGTGCAACATCAGCTGCTTCGAGCATGTGATTTAAGCTCAAACCTGATTGGATGGCCCGTTTCATCATGGAGCAATGGTGAAAAAACAAAAATTGACACGACGCAAAAAAATAAAATCCTTTGCACCCAATAATTGTGCCTGATGTGAATAGCCCCATGGGGATTTATTTATAATTTTTAAAAATGTCATTGAACATTCAGTGTGAAAATTTATTAATTTTCTTTATTAAAGTTTAAAAATAATTAAAAAATACAAATAATGCCAAGTGATTTATCTGAAAAGGTCCTAGGACAGGAGGCAGATTACATACCTCCATGCCACTGTCGTCCTCCAGTAGTGCCACAAGATCACAATCCTGGCAGATTTTGTTCTTGATGTCTCTCATGAGAGGGCCGATGCCTGGCTCATTACTGCTGTATGGGTTTCCTGGCATACGGCCCTGCAGGAAGTCCTCCTGCTGTGGGTCCTTCTCCAGCGTAACAAAGAACTCGGTCACCTCATTCTCCTCCTTCGTACACAAAGATGGTTGAAAATAGTTTGACCAAAATCATTACACCAAAAATTAGAAGCAAATTTCAATGAGCTGAAGTCTACTTACTGGATAAATGATGCTACATAACCTCTCGAAGATGAAGACAGGCGTGCGATAATCATCCAGGTTGTACCGCTTTGCAGTTTCGATGCACACAGCCATGAATGCTTTGGTCTCAGACTCCGTCCCTACAAGAGAAGATATAGCATTGAGCTGATTTGGTCTCACAAAAACATCAAATAAGATCTGAAGGAGAAGGCTGGAACCTGTAGTCATGTCCTCCAACATCTCCAGCAGCATGTCTTGGGTCTCATCGATTAGTTTGGTTCTCTGGACCAACAACTTCCTTAAGCACAGGTAGCCGTTAAGGACAGTGCCAACCAACCGACTCTTAAAGTGACGCTTAATGGACTCCACCTCCACGAATGAGGACAGCAAGCCTGTGAGAGAAGAAAGAAACCGTTAAAACAAGCCACAAGCTCTTAGGAAGTTCTCTGGGTTTCATTTGAACTTGAATGAGACACAAAAGCTTGAACTCACCTGTTAAGCTCTTGAGGGCGTATCCCTGCTGTAAGTCTGTGCTCAGGGTGGCTTCTTCAAGGGCAAGTAGATGAGCAATTTCCTGAAGTACACCACACAAGTTTAGGTTAATGGAAATGACAGATCCTCACTATATTACCCTATAGTATCTACAGTTTTTGATGATACCTTGTTGATGAGGTTGCCGATGTATGGTAGGACACCTCGGGCAGCCAGGTAAACCTTCCAGTGAGCAGGTTTGATGAGCTTCTGGTACAAAGCCAGGTACTCTGCAGCACACTCTCCTGCAATGCTCAGCTCATCCAGATAACTGAAGAGCAAACAACAAGAACTTGGAAATGACTTCTACATCTGGCTCGATTGAGCCTAATATGAAAAAAACTGGTCCAAAATGGATTGGGTTATACAAGTCAAATATACCTTGTTAGAAGGTCTAGAACTTGCTGTTTGCGGCTGGGGATTGTTGTTAGAGCTTCAATAATGGTGCAAGCCGCCTGTCTTGCTGCCTGGGTGGCTGGGGTGAAGAGCACCTACGAGAAGAGTCAGATTACATTAGAGCACCTTAAAGCAGAAAATAATCAGACACTCTGGAGAGAGCACATACCTGTCTCAGCCAGTTGTTATGACCCAGTTTGAGCAGACGAGGGAACAGGCCCTCTGACCTGGACCTCATGAACTGTTTCCACTTCCATATGTACTTCTCCATCAGGTACTGCTTCCTAATCTCAGCCTTATTCAAAGGTTTAGAGACTGTTTCCTGACCTGCGATAGACAAGAGAGCAAAATTAAGTAAACCGTTTCACGGAAATAACGGACAACACTGCTGATGCGGAGTTTGGATATTTACATCTAGCAGGAAGGCACTTTTTCCAGGCTTCATAAGAGGCCTTGGGGTCTTTTTTGAGCCAGAGCTGGGCCTGTGCATGGATCTCGTTGTTGTAAGGTTTGATTGTAGTTAGGGATTCGACAGCAGCATCCTGTTAGAGAGTACAAGTCAGGGTAAGTGTATCGATACGTATCGATTAAAACTTCATCAGTACTGCAAGTCTGCTGAACCTTGTTTTTCTTGCTGGTTGGGGAAGGAGGTTTGATGAGTTTCTGCAAGATCTTCAGGCACATCAGTGTAATGTTCTCCACCACCACAGGGGTCTTTATATTCACCGCCATCAAGAACAGACTCAGGGCTGAAAATAAACAGAGAAGCTTGAGTAGGAAGCACTAATATTAAAATTCTAGCCATTACAGATAACATTTTTATTATTCATAACACAATAATAAGTGTACACACATGTACACAATTTTTTTTTTTTTTGGATGCGATTAATCTGTACCCAGCACTAATAATTACTTATATATTTGATGAATTAAAAAAAAAAATATGTTTCTACAATATATTTAGTAGTAGCTTATCAGTGGTGACCAGGTCAAATTGATGTTCATATGGCAGAAATGTACGGTAAAATTCATTTAATGATGTAATCAAACAATTAACAATTAACCGCAATAATTATACGTTGCAATCAAACTTGTAGCAAAATTTGTTAGTTTATGTTTTTCCAGACTTGGCATCGACAGCTTAAAGGGGGGGGTGAAATGCTATTTCATGCATACTTATGAGTTTTTTTACACTGTTAAAGAGTTGGATTCCCATGCTAAACATGGACAAAGTTTCAAAAATTAAGTTGTACGTTTGAAGGAGTATTTTTGTTCCCAAAATACTCCTTCTGGTTTGTCACAAGTTTCGGAAAGTTTTTTCCGAGTATGGCACTGCGTGACGTTAGATGGAGCGGAATTTCCTTATATGGGTTCTAAGTGCACTTCTGCCGGAAGAGCGCACGCTCCCGTAGAGCAGAGCACTGAGAGCACAACAGACATTCACTGATCAGAGCGAGAGCGTCGCGAAATGTCACAAAAGAAGTGTGTTTTTGGTTGCCAGGGCAAGACAACCCTGCACAGATTACCAAAAGAGAAACAGCATTAAGGGACCAGTGGATGGAGTTTATTTTTACAGAGCATCAACGGAGTTGTGCAAGTGTTTTTGTTTGTTCCCCTGCATTTCGAAGATGCTCGTTTTACAAACAAGGCCCAGTTTGACGACGGATTTGCACATCGTTTATTTCTTAAGGATAATGCAGTCTTAACGAAAAAGGGTCACGATCGTGTGTTGGAACCATAGGCGGTGAGTAAAACTGCTTCAAATATCTCTGCCTCCTTGTTAGTGCATCCCCTCCCATGCCGGAGACCCAGGTTCGAGCCCCGCTCGGAGCGAGTCGTTGCTGCTGCTGCTCTCGTTCAGTTTCGGCCTCGGGATCTGATTCTGGATCATAAATGAACGGCTCTGACTGTAAGCCATGGTTTGTTTTGGATGATGGTTTTTCCCCTCACGGTAATATCACAGTTTCCACATGCTGCTGGCGCTCGTGATTCTTTAGCTCCGCCCACACGTCACGCCTCCAGCCAGTCGTGTTTTTCCGGGAAAAATCAGTACAGACTATCTTTCTCTTATGAATATAATAAAACTAAAGACTTTTTGGAGTTATGAAGGATGCAGTACTACTCTATAGGTACTCAAGATTAACAGGATATTGAGTGAAAACGAGCATTTCACCCCCCCTTTAAGGAAAAATAAAGGTTCAGACTTTTAGCTCTGGAAATCCACCACAGGACTCACCACAGCGAAGTCTGAGCTCCCAGCATCCTCCCTCCTTTGCAATGGAGTCTGTAAGAAGCAGCATCTCATACTGCAAACTACTGACCTAAATGAGAGGAGACGACAATTAGAAGAAAACTCAAATAAATAATAGTACTCAAATAAGTACTACAAATCTACCTCTGGCTTCAAAACCAGTAGCTACATGTGTTCTTTACTATGTAATAAAGACCAGTTACCAGATCAGGGTTGGCCCAGTGACCTTTAAGGGCAGCCGACACCTTGGCAAGAATGAGGTCATTCATCTGCTGTGTGGCTTCTGGGTGATCCCTGCAAAATACATTGACGTAAAAGCACTTAACATCATGTAAAACAAAACATTATTAGCTAGTCTCTTCAGAGATTTGGACGTGTGTGTGTGTGTGTATACCTGGTAAGCAAGCAGACGAGCTGGCGGACCTCCTCCCTCATGGCTCCAGTGCCACGGCGCAGGTTGTACTCAAACAGTTCTCGGATGAGACCCTGCAGTACCAGGATCTGCCTGATGGCAGTGTTGGTTGCCAGTGCACGCAGTAGAGTGATGCAGTGGCCCGTGACTGCGGACGCACAGCCATAGCACTTGGTGGAGGATGTGTACCCGCATCCCAGCACAGACAGGGCGCGATATTGACTGGCCGTGAAGGTGGGTTGGGTGGAGGTGCGGGATGATTTGGTAGCAGCTTCCCGCTGTTGCAGGTCATACTCCAGCAGCTCCTTACGCGATGCAAGCACTTTCTGAATGAGTAATAAAAACAGTTTACAATAACCATTTTATAATAAAATTATTGAATTATGATTTAATTAGTTAAATATTAACATTTTTTAACCACCTATTACTTGTACTTAACACACATTTATAATTAAATTATTTATAATTATATACAATTATCACTAGCTGCATAAATAAATTACATAATGTAAAAATGTTCAACCCTTAGGATAGACTGATGATAAAAGAATACTAATATTAGGAAAATAAAATATCAATAATAGCATATTTTAATGATTAAAACATTACTATTTCATTATAATTATAATGTAAAATTATCATCAACACTAGACACAAAAACAGCTTATTATATAATTAATAAATACTTATCGACGCTATTAAAAAGACACTTATAATTGTGAAAATTCTCTGCTATTGTTCTCCACTACCATTCTGGTACAGTAACAGCAATATTCATCTCTAACCTGGATGATTTTGGAGAGCTCATCGAATGAAGTCCTGCAGTCGCCGCTGTATTCCTGTGCCAGCTGCTGAATGTACCGATTGACACAGGCAGTGGAGGTACCGAGACCAGCGCCTGCTCCTGGATCATCCTGTGAAGAGCCGTGAAAACATTAACGACACGCCCAAAACTCATTTGGGTAATTCAAGACAGAAAAGTCATTGATCTTTCTGAAGCAGAGGCTGACACACTGACCTGTGGTTTCTCAGGTGCAGCCTCATTTACTTTAGATAGCAGGCTCTCCAGCTGAGGCCGGTGACCCATGAGCTGGTGGTAAACACGGTCAGCCTTGTCAAGTAGAGTGTTGATGTTGGTGACAGCCTGGACACAATAAATCATTAACATATGTAAGTGGACTTCATACATTTTTACATTTAGACTATTTCAAACTTAACCAGGTCTTGTTTGTGTCTAGTTTGTTGCTGTACACATTCCTGTTTTACATTCCACAATACACATAAATGGACATTTATTTGATATTTATGCCTGCTCTACCTTTTTCCTATCTTCCTCATTTTCTATAGGATCCACAGCACAGCAGGGTTTTGCATACAGCATGAAGTCAAAGCGGGCATATTTACAGAAACCACAGGCATTGCACAAGAATGGGTCCTTCTCGTCGTAATTAATGGATCTGGAAAATTCAAAACGGACAATTAGAATCTCGATTTCACTCCGTTTTCTTGGGTCTTTGTACAACATTCAAACCATGCATACCTGCACTTGTGGCACTGATACACATTCTCTCCACAGTTGCCACAGACTCCTGGATTGGCAGGGACAGAGGCGCTGCAACGAGGACACTGCAGGGTCTCTGTAGACGCCTGGTAGTTCTCATAGAAATCGGAGAATTCGATCATCAGGTTGGAGGCCACAATGGGGAGAGGGAGGTCGATCTTCACTTCAGTTTGGCCAGGGGTCAACTGCACCTTCTTAGCTTTGTGCCAGCGAGCAGGTCTGTGAACACAAATTGTCTCAATGATTCATCAAATGTCTATAAACATTGTTCCAAAAATATTTAAGCATCTGATTGTTATGCTTACTTGTTCTTAAGCTCTACAATGGCCTGTACAGTCCTGTTGTTGTAGTAAAGGTTGATGGTGCGAACCATCTTGGTTCTCTTAAGATCGCCAATCTTTACAGTGACTTTGCTGATAGTGTGGCTGCCAATCAGCTTCACCACTTGCTGAGTGGTGGTGTAACGCGTGTCCACTTTGATAGATGAGAGTTTGATGTTCTAGGAACACAGGGAATAAAATGGTTCTAAATGTTGGGCTATAGCAAATAAAACATCCATTAAAAGTAACATGTCATGAACATCACTCACAGAGAAGGGCACTTCAGGATTGTTGCACACCAAGCAAGGATCACTCTCCAGGTAAAAGCCATCAAATTCCACCAGTCCAGAGAGAGTGCTGAGAAGATAAGGGATTATTAGGGAATGTTATCGCATCCATGACCCAAAATACCCCAGTCCAAAGAGAGCATGTTGGGAACTCCTACTTGTATATATTTGAATTGGGATGATTGGTCAGGATGTGGTTCTGTGCCCTCAAAATTTCTACAGCCTTCTGAGAGTATTCCTTCAGCTGGAAAACAAAGAAACACATCATTAGCTGCAAGGCAAAACCCACACACTAACATTTTAAATCTTATAAAATTACCAACCTATTACTCTAACACTCAAAAATTTGGGGTTAGTAAGGTTTTCATTTTCTTTTGAAATAAATGTATACCTGCATTTGGCAAGGACACATTACACTGCTTAAATGAAACATTTTCTATGTCATGAAACATTTTCTATGTCATGAAACATTTCTTTTATAAATCCTCTCCTAATCTGACCCCCAAATTTTAAACAGCAGTGTATGACCATAAATTATAAATCATATTCTACTCAGCCATTTAATACAAAACCACATATTCGAGTATCACTACCTTCTTTTCCGTCTGAGGTGTTTTAAGCGAGAAGTATCCAAGTAGGTCCACAAACTGAGCTGCTTTACGACCATAAGCAGGTAGTTCTGGCCAAATGGCCCACATCAGGTCAAGCAGCAACTCCTGCTGGGATTTGTTTGAGTTCCTGCAAGGTAAATAATCATTTGATTGAACATGATGGAACTTCTGGACCAAGTTCAAAGCAGAGGACATGAAAGTGTGTGTTTAGGGAAGATGCTTGCGTGTAGTATCGAAGTACCTGTAGATATGCAGCGTGAGACAGTGGGCTTGCCAGCGCACAGAGGAAGAGTTGGACTCCAGCAGGAAGCAACGCAAGAACTGAATAAGCGTCTCCTTATCTGCAAATTTATTGAGCTGGCTGACCAGACCTGTACACAGCTGATCTTCCTGACTTCCAGCTCCATCTCCTGCAGAAAACACAACAGGAACATTGAGAAAAGTGCCGTGGAACTGTTTTTTTTTTATTATTATTAATCCTGATGATCGTTGGGTATTGCTCAAAGATCAGCAAACCTTCTTTGTCTTTTTCCTTGTCCTCTTTCTTGCTCTTCTTGCTGGAGGATTTGCTCTGAGAGGGCTGAGATGAACCTCCAGAACCTCCACCTGAAGCTCCAGAGGAGGCGGCCGCCAGGACTTTACTGCCACATAAAGCACAAGAGAGCAGCTGCAGCAGGACCGGAGAAACCCCCTCATCCACCAGGAAACTCACTTGCAGCAGGAAGTACAACACCGCTACATAGAGTGAAAGAATCTGATTAGTGACGCCAAGCTCATGGGTTCATTCCTAGGGAAAGCAAGAGCTGCAAATGCAAGTCATCTTGGATAAAAACATCTGCCAAATGCATAAATGTGACCCTGGACAACAAAACCAGGCATAAGGGTACATTTTTCGAAATTGAGAATTATACATCATACATAAATAAGCTTTCCATTGATGTATAGTTTCTTAGGATAGGAACAATATTTGTCCGAGATACAACTATTTGAAAATCTAGAATCTGAGAGTGCAAAAAATAAACATTTTCTAAATATTAAGAAAAATCACCTTCAGAGTTATCCAAATAGTCCAAGTCCTTAGCATTGCATATTACTAATCAAAAATTATGTTTTGATATTTACAGTGGGAAATTTACAAAATATCTTCATGGAACATGATCTTAGCTTAATATATTGATTTTTGACATGAAAGAAAAATTATCATTTTGACCCATACAATGTAATTTTGGCTATTGCTACAAATATACCCATGC
Organism: Carassius auratus; assembly: GCF_003368295.1. Lineage (NCBI taxonomy): Eukaryota > Metazoa > Chordata > Actinopteri > Cypriniformes > Cyprinidae > Carassius > Carassius auratus. The sequence goes on along the minus strand of NW_020523286.1, from coordinate 441,352 downwards.
TACTTATGACTGGTTTTGTTATCAAGGGTCACAAATGTAAAAAGTAGGACGCCTTGTACACTTACAGTCATCCTTCATGCAGAACTTCTGCCAGTTGATCGTTCTCTGAGTGGCTATTTCAGCACATGCTTTAAGGTGCTCCATCTGTATAAGAGGAAGAAAGTTCATGCTAATCCGAACTCAAAGAAGAGTTAAAAATTCAAAGGGCATCACACAAGCCTGTTTACTCACCAGACTAATGAGAGTGTCATACTGTAGAGCAGAGCCAGATGTCACAGTCACGATTCCTCCTCTCAGGAAGATTCCCTGCTCCTCCAGAAGCTTCTTGATGCCCCGCATGTGGGAGTCGAGCGTGTGGAGATCTCGGAGTTGACGGTACTTCTCTTTGGAGCCACAGATGAACAGCAGGAGCTTCCTCACTTGTCGCCTCACAAACGGTGTCTGCTGGATCATCAGATACTGGAAGATGATTGAAGAAAGTTAATTCATGCTAAATTATTGACTGAAAACTCTTCAGCACAGGCCACAGTGAATTAGGTATGTGCATTACCTCTGACAGGAAATAGAACCAGGAGTGATCGAAGATTGGCGGTTGGATGCGTGGGTTGCCGTCTGCAATTTTCTTGATCTGGTATGGCAGTCGGAGAACCATCTCGGTGAGAAGCTGAGAGTATGCTTCAAACACATCAGCAGCATGGCCCTGAGAAACACACCCAGAATCTAAAGATCATGATTTTTCTTATGCAACACATATACAGCAAGACCTTTAAGACCCAGCCTGTACCTTGACATACTGACGCAGGAAGAAGGGGCTCATGTCTGGGGGTGAGGAGGAAGTGTGGGGTTTTAGGAGCTGACTGGTGGCTGTGGGCTCCTCCTCGCCCTGCTGAGTCTTCCAGAACTCCAGCAGGGATTTGAGCACAAGCAGGCAGTATTCTATCGCTCCCATGCTGAGCAGAGCGGTAGCTGTTGCATTGGAGATGAGAGAAGACGACTGGCGAGAAAACAGAGATGAAACTGAGTTATTTAACAGTTTTCACATTCACTGCTCTTATTATTAGAAATGTACACTTCCTGAAGTAAAACAGTGTCAATTTGAGCTTATGTTCAAGACAGGAAGACACACACACACACACACACACACACACACACACATACATAGGAGAAGAGCCAAATTCCAATCAAACGGCTGCCAGTCAGTGTTGTCAGGGACATTTTAAATTCTGACCATTTTATCAAATGTAAATTATTGTCAGATTATAAACACTCTTATTACATTTCTTAAATGTATACTTCAATAATACATTTCCTAAAAATATCTTATTTCTCAAAGAATAAAAAACACTTAAGGAAGTATAATTTTTTTTTTTAATAAATTAAGGCTTTTATTCAGCAAGGATAAATTAAAATAATGTGGCATTTTTTGCCAATGTTCTATTAACCGAAGGTTCCTATAAAGCATTACTTTTCACTAAAATATTAAGCACCACAACCGTTTTACCATTGATAATAACAATAAGAAATGTTTCTCAAACAGCAAATCAGCATATTAGAATGATTAGAATAGGATTGTGTGACGATAACTGAAAAGCTTTGCAACCACAGGAATATATTCCCTTTTAAAATATATTTAAATAAGAAACGTATTAAATTGTCAAATTTCACAATATTACTATTTTTACTGTGTTTGTTAACATTGTGAGCATAAGAGAGATGGGAAAATCTTGTCGTTTGGAACCAAGTTTATTTCTCAGGATTTGTAGTCCGAAAATAACATTTAAACCTTTAGAACAAAGCCATTTGAGCACTGTATTACCAGACTGAAGCTGTGAGTTACCTCAGAGGAGGATTTGGAGCCAGACTTGGTACGGGACATAAAGACACTGAGGAGCCTCATGATGACCAGGTGCACCTCGTTTATGGAGCTGCGCTCATTCTTCTTTGAAACATCCTGGAAAACGACACAATCCATATTCTGTTTCCACATTAGAAAAAAATGCATACATTTTAGAAAAATGTTCTTTCTTAATGCAGTCTCACCTTCTTATGCATGCTGAGCTCTGCGATGAGCTGGGCCAGAAGGTCATCCAATGCTCCCTTGTCTTTCTCGTCCTCTCCATCCAAATCTGTGGTCAGCATGAGGATGACCTGCATGTAGGGGATAGCCTGAACTCCGCCTACAGTGTGGAGCTGGGGCAGATGCTGCAAGAGACGCTCTAAGAGCATCAAACGCACCATGTGCAACCTGGAGAAAGCAGTGAGACAGTGCATAAAGGGCATTTTATTCGAGTTTATAGTAGGAGAAAAGTGCTCCATCATGTAGACAGACCTGTTGCTGGTGTGGATGTCGCCCTCTGTCTCTCCTTCACCCTCTGATCCGTCTCCTTCATGCTGGGCCGTGGTGGTGCTGATGGCTCCAGTGCTGGAGCTCACGCTGCCCGGCCCTGCAGGGTGTCCTTCAACAGTTGTGTCCCCATAAGCACTGCTACGGCCAGACACTGAAACACACACATCGTTCTGAGTTGCTGAAACTTTCCAAAACAGTCCACTTCAAAATAATTTACATTCAAAAACATCAGACGAACAGTAAAAATCCAGTTTTACCATTGTGTTCTCCTGCAACCGAGTCGATGGCGCTGCCTCCGCTCTCAGAGCCCACGCTGCCCCCGTGCTCGGCGGGAGAGGTGCGCAGCGTGGAGCCGTCTGTGGCCGCTGTGCTCCCCTCATCATCCGAGGCTGGGGCTGAAAGCATAACCAGAGCTGTTACAGGAAAAAAACAGCAGGCTTTGCTAAGGGGGGGTTTCTAAAGGTGCGCACAAATATATACATAGAAAAACAGCCATATTTATGAAAATGATTGTAATTGGAAGGAATAATGGGACATGAAGGGATGACGAGAGCAATGCTGGGTGAGCATGCAGTAAGCAGGGCTGGACAATCTTCCAAAAATATCACCAATTTTATTTTTATTTTTTTACTCAATCATGATCTGAATCACAATCTTCCCAATTTTGAGACGTACTATTGAGAATATCCAGACTAGAACAAGCCTATGGACTGAAGTTAAACATAAATGACCGCATAGTCTTCACTATATGAATTGAATTGATTCTTATTAAAGCTACTAAAGTTATTCAGTCAAGAGCATTGAATGATTTTCTCCTTTGTTTGATTAACAGTAAAGACAGAGACAGCAGCAGGTATTTCAGTAGACTGAGTGCATGGATCTAATATACTGTCGTATTTCTTTCCCAACCGTTTATGTTCACTTGCGATATTGAGATATTTTTTGTATATATTTGACCATTTAAGCGCGCACCTGAAACCTCAAATATACTTTTCTTGTTCATGTTCCGCTCCATTGGAAATCAAAACAAAATGAAAAATCTGACGAATTCAAGACACATGATACAGAAGACATATGGCATAAATTGGCCTGCCACTTTAGCCTTCTAGCAGGAAGTCATTGATGTAGTTTTATTTTTATATTATCACAAGACCACAATATAAAATTGTCAGATTGTCCACCCTGACTGAAAGAGTGTCATGTGGAGAGATGGGTGCAGTTACCTGATGCTGTGGTGTCTGAAAGGGTTCCTGCGTCCAGGGACGAGGAGCTTGGGGCCTGACCAGACAGACCCAGACTCTGTAGGCCCAAAGCACTGCTGCTGCTGCCTGCAGGTACAACATACACTCCACATTAGACAAAGAATGACCATATGCATTACCGGTGAAAGGTTTGGAACGATTACGATTTTTAAGGTTTTTATTTTTTTTGTCTCTAAATGTTCAACAAGGCCACATTGATTTGGTGAATACAGTAAAACAATAATATTATAAAATATGATTACAAAGAACAATTCCCATTTTAATATGTTTAAAAGAAAAAAATCTAGTGATGGCAAAACTTTAAAGATCTGCAGAAAACTACATTTTTAAATATATTATAAATATCCATTGTCCATTTCATGATAAAATGTTTCAAAGTTTCAATGGTGACCTTGGCGATCTTGTTGCAGACTGAGAGCTATAGCCAGCTCCACCATGGTCTCATCATCAGCGTCTGGGGGGATGTCCAGCATGGGTGGGAAGCCCTCCGCCCCTGCTAGCAAAGCTTCAAGAGGAGAGGGGTTTCCATTGTTCACATTCTCAGCCGTCTCCAGGACCATAGACTCAGACTGCAGATCAAACACAGAGAGGAGAGGATTACATAACAACCGCCTTCTTTACACACAGTAGTTTAGACAAAGACTTATTTTAAAGCAACTACCTCTATCTCAAATACTTCATTACAGTGTTCAAAACAAATGATTTGGAAACTTTTTTGGGGACTGGCTCTTAAAAGCATGAATTATACTTTTTAGTGTTCTCAGTTTACTTGATGTAACCATTTGGGCAAAGTTAGTCGATTGAAGTTGTTTTATTCCTGATTAATTGTGCACATTCAGGAATTTGAAAAACGTCCTATTATATAACTATATGACATTGCAAAATGTAAAAATTATCATTATTACACACACACACACACACACACACACACACACACACACACACACACACATATATATATATATATATACACACACACACACTCATAGTGGTTGCCAAACTCACCACCATCTCAAAGTCTCCGTGGTCCACCTCGTTTTGTTCTTGACTCCCCTGCCTGCCGCTTTCCCCTCCCGTCATGTTGGAGGGCTGCATCTTCTCATCAGCATCATCATCATCGTCATCATCTTTATCTCCTAGGATATGAAAGCACAGAAATGCATTATTTTTGGGGCTGATTTGTTGTGAGGTGTTTGTATGATTCACAAGTCACAAAGCTGAAAGACACGGCTCATACCCATGGGCGTGTTGGACCGCGGAGGAGAAGGCAAGGTCACATGTCTGCGTTTGTTTCTGGGTCTCAAAACTCTGATCAGAGCCTGTTTGCAAGCAAAGCTCACGGAGATGTCCTGTAGATGAGAAAGATGTAAGAATTGCAATATTAATTGATCTCAATGAATGGATTATGGAGAAGAAGCACAACAGAACACGTACAGGGCAGAGCAGCATCTGCATGTAAATTTTAGATGCCACATTGATGTAATCCAGCTCACAGGTGCTGTAACCGTGGATGATATCAACCAGAGCATTGACTGTGGCTTCAATGTGAGTTAGACCTAAATAAAAAAAAAAGAGGTGTCAGAATCCTTAAATAATAAATCAATGAACTCCTGGTGTGCCTCAAATCAATAAACACTGTGTGACTATGTACCTGGCAAACAGGCGGGAGCCAAAAAAGCATTCTTGGGTTTGAGAGCATGAAGCTTCCAGAAGTTAGTGACCAGCTGCATGATGAAGCTACAACTCTCCGTATCAGCTTGCTTCGGTCCATCCTTCCCATCATCACCTACATCTGAAGAGAAGAAACACTGACTTTATGAAAAGGCACATAAAAGGACATGAAGATGAACGTCTAAGAGATTCAATGGGTGTACCGGTGTCTGACTGAGGAAGTCTGGACTCGGTGAAGTGCACAAGATTGTTAGGTCTCATGATGGCGATGGAGCGGGCTGTGATCACCAGTCTCTGGAACACATCAGGGTCTAGCTCTTTCCCTTCTTTACTGCAGCTGTTCAGACACTGTACTGCGTTGCTAAGCAGAGACTGATCCTAAACACATATTAAGCACCAGTTAGAAAGCTGAGCTTAACGATATGGTGATTCAAGTCTAATACAGGATAAAGTTCTGATCAGTAGCGATCATGTTGGCACCTTGTGGTTGTGGTAGGCTGTGCGGCTGGTGTGCAGACTAGCCAGAAGGCCTTTGGTCTGCTGCTGTACTCCAGCAGGAGTGGGGATGGACAGGAGGAGAGTGGCCAACTCTAGAGCAGCAGCTTTATTTTTCTCCTATAGATTTTAGGTATTGAAAAATCACAAGCAAATGAAAAATGTCAAATCTAAACCATCTGAACACCCACACCAAGCAAAAAGCAGTGCTGGAATCTTGCATTAAAACTATTCAAAATAGTTTGTTAACTGAAATAGAACATAAATGTTATATGTTATATACGTTACTAAAAATAACACTTTTTGTGTATTTGGTGTAAAGCAATGTTAATGTGGTTTAAGGTATGGTTTAAAAATGCATTCTAACTTCGGATCACCTGGTACTGGTATTTTTGATATCCTTAAACGTAAAGCGAACAAGATTTCCTCACCTTTTCATTGGGGGAACCCACAGCAAAGCAGCTCTCTAGAGCTTCCATTGAGTTGACCACCAACCTAGAGATCAAACAACAGTTAGAGAGGGAAAACGGTGCATAACATTAAAATTATAGCAGTCCACACTAACATAATCCAATTCTACATCATTCTTAAAGCACTGCCATATTCAAACCATAACACAATATCAGAGTTAAAAGCATTAAAGTAAATCACAAATGTTGATTACTAATGTCTTTATAAATGCTGTAATTGTCCTGCATGATCTACACCAGAGCAAGCTCAGTCTGACTGCTGTCTCTCGCACATATATATATATATATACACACACACACACACACACACACACAAGCTAACCACCATGCACACAAGCAGAGAAAGGGCGATTACTAACCGGTCCAAGGCTGATAAGGACTCAGTTTCACAACTTTTTTTTTTATTGTTTTAGGGAGCAAAGAAAAAGAAAAATGTGTGAGGATCACAGAAAAGAAACACGTAAAAATGATTTGTATGTCAAACACAGGAAACGCAAGCATGCGAGCACGAGGTCATTATGATGGCAGCCATGCACTGGACACGTCACGCACACCCCCTCCCCCAATCCCTTCTCTCTCCTCTGCTCTTCGTTTCAGTTACGTTAACTGACATCAATTATGGGCACTCTTGAGACAATAATACAGATTAAATGCAGTAAATAAAGTGAAATGAAGAGAGATAGAAGACATTTTCTCTACAGGAAATCATATGAATTAATAGGTTGAAATCAGAGCACCCAGCCGTAGGAGAAAAGTATACCTCTCCAGTACAGTGCCGCTTGTTGTGATGGGGCTGGCGATGTCACTGTCTCCGGTGCCATTGCTCTGGTTTAGGTTGGGGCTGCACACGTTGTTGACTGCAGCTGAGGAGAAGTCCTCGGGGGGCTCGTCTGGCCAGCCGAACTGCTCTTTGGTTTTGCCATAAATCTTAATGGAGTCCAGCATGGTGACACCTGCTGGGTCGACTGAAGCACCAACTGAAACAAAAAAACATCAGAATTATTCATTATAATCACCACTTATGTTAAAAGCCGAAATGTATGGAATTAAATTTTAAAAACAAAAGTCTATATAATTCACTCATATAAATTACATATATAAATATATTAAAAGTGTAAATTATTTTTTTAAACTTATGACACACACTTATAATTTTATTTCATTTTATTTCATAATATAATATTCTGAATTAAAAAAAAAATTATTTCATATTTATTTTTTAAACTAATATTATTTAATTAATGTTTCTTTTATTTAATCTACACTTTTCGAATAATGCATGCATTTTTCTTTTCTTTTTGTTTTGTCTGATGGGCTCTTACTGAAAATGGAGAGCTTCTTGTCTGCCTGAAGTGCTTCCTCGCGGGTGAAAGGGAAGTCAAACCAGCGGGAACGTGTCAGGTTGAGCTGCATGGTGCGCCCAAAGATTTCAATGTAAGAAGGAGCACGCTCAATGGCCTGAGTGCCCACCTGTACCCTCATTCCAGTCATCACCATTGAGTTGTTATTGTTCACCACTTCCACTGTGAAACCTCCAGGCTGTTGACAGGAACCAACATGAATGACTCAAAGTGAGAATGTCTTTGACCCATTAATGATCATTTCTAAATTATACTGTAGCTGGAATCACACTTGTTACCTTGGTGTTAGCCACATACATCCCTGTAGAATTCAGACGGTGTTTTATCTGTTGTCCGTTGTAGACCTGCAGCAGGTCATTGCCTCCAAACTCCACCTCTGTCAGCTGCTGATTGTGCTCGAAGAAGTCCACAGGGAAACTAACTTGGCTGGATGTGCGTGTGGCTGATGAAGAAACACAAAATGCAACATAAATCTCTCTAAACATCACTAAACAATGTGATTAGTCAGAGCAAATGTGGGTGACTCACTGGCTGTGGCTGTCTTGCGTTTGCGGACGGGTTTCATGATGCTGATCACACTGCTAGGCTGAAGGGAGGGCTGGAGCCAATAGGACGTGTTCTCCACGTTGGCCATGTATATACGGAGACTGCCATCTTCACACAGCAGTATCATGGTGGTGCGCTGCTGCTCATTGCTTGCTGTGTGACGGATTGCAACCATGTCCTGAATCTTAGGGGAAGAGAGAGAGAATCGATTATCGTGTTTGCACTATTAGGATTTGTTGTACACAAAAGTTTGCCCATTCCAGCCTCTTTTACCCTGGTATTGGTACTAAATCTGGTTGGGTGATTTTAATGCAGGGGTTAAAGCAAAAAAATAAAAATACAATTCCTAAACCTGACTTTTTTTTCTGGGGGCGGGGCAGCACATGCAAAGTAGTGCCTGCGGCAACCTAAACATTTGAAAGGATACTATGGCAAAGCTATTGCTTTCTTTATTCAAACTGATTTTATTTTTATGAATATATGGTTGACCTGAAGAATGAAAGCGGTTTCATACACTTGGAAAATTAAGAGCTATATCACTGCTTATCAACACTATGGGTGTGTCAAAACACTTAGCTCACGAGATGAGACAAAAATACCTGGTTCACTAGAACGTGACAATATTTTAATAAATTTTAAATAAATTTTTAATTACAAATATTTGTCTTTTAATTACAAAAAGTAAAGCAATGCTGTTGTATTTAGAAATATTTTAACTAATCTAGGGCTGTAACTAATGATTATTTTGGTAATCAAGTAATCTACTGATTATTTTGACAACTGAGTAATCTGATATTTTTTTACTAACATGAACAGACCCAAGTGAAAACCAGGCTTTAGTATGACTATTTATATATAAACTAACTATGAGGCAATAATAGTTTGCTCAAATAAAATATCATAACCAAGAAACTAAATAATTGCATTGAACAACACTGTTAAAATACATAATGTAATATGCCTATACATAATATGAACAATCAATTTAAGCACATTATGGATTAAAAAAATACCTGCAGAGGGCACCAACAGCCTGGTTATGTTTCACTTTACAGCGTGATTAAACAAAAGCTGCGTTTACATGGACACTACTAATCAGATCGCAATAGTACTAGAAGCACAATCAGAATAAAAGAGTCACATGTAAACACATCAGTCGGATTGAATTGGCCAGATCAGACTACAATTTCGATCGAATTGTTTAATTTTTTAAGTAACGTTAAGCAGCACAACAGTTCATGTCCTGGTTGAAGTAACTACATTTGACGTATGCTGTTTAAATCAGTATGCGACAGCAGCGGGGAACTCTGTACATTCATGCAGTGTGCACATATCAAAAGAGTAAATCCAATCACAAGCCTGTGACATATAAACGCGCACATCAACCCGATCATTTTATTCAGCATTCATGTAAACACTATGTTAGGATTCATAAATCAGAATGGATTCAATCCGATGGAAGCAAAAAGTGTCCATGTAAACGCACCTAATGTTTAAATCCATTACATTTTTATATTTGGACATGTGCAGAAATGTTCATTTTGAAATAGCGATGTAAAATACAATGGCATATTTAGACATAGGTTGACGTATTCTCCTGTGTTGGCAAAAGTTTATAAATGATTTACGTTACAAATCGAGTGAGATAATGCACACTGTTTTTCCAGATGACGTTAAACAATTCAAATTCACAGAATATACTGAGGAAGAGTTTAGCCCCATGTGCATTCTCACATACAGTGCTGGTAAATTACCAGTAAGTTACCATTAATAGACAATGTGTGAACAGGACCTTTTCAAATATCCCGGTGAATTTGTTCTGGCAATCATATCGTTATTATGGAGATGACATGATTACTCTGAGCTGTTTAATCTGAGCTCCGCTGCTTTATAATTATCTTTTCTATATGCTAAATATGCGCTAGCTGGACATCTTTGATCATTACGCCTCACAGCTTTTTGTCGTGCTTCTCCATTCATCAGGGCTGCAACTCTGCAATTGGATACTATTATGCGCGTCTCATGTTTATAAGAGCAAAACATTCTGATTCAATTCAATTAATTAGTGTGAGCATTAGGGCTGTGCCAAAAAACAAATGCGATTTTCATGCGTATATTGTCAGTAAAACTCCTGTGATTAGTAGTATATCTCCAACATGTGCGTTCAGATCAGGATTGCCAGGTTTTCAAAACAAAACCTGCCCAATTACTTCTCAAAACTAGCACAATCACGTTTCGTTCAGGGCGATAAAATATGTTTTTTTTTGATGGGGTTCCCTCTGTAAAATTAGCATTTTAGGGGCTAAAAATCACGTTATTTTTATTGGGGTCGTTTCGACCCGTGGACATGAAAAACAATCACAGACTTGGCAACACTGGTTGGCCTTTACTACACAGAGCTTTAGTTCACAGAAAATCGGAGGCGATTCTTTGTCGATTTTGAAAGCGATTTTGTATAGCTTGTCGGTGGACAATGGCTCTGTGTAGTAAATGCCGCTCTGCAGTTGTTTATCATGTCCACGGGTTGAAGCGACCCCAATAACGTGATGTTTATTTTTACCCCGGGACGCAATTTTTATAGGGGAACCTCCCAGAAACGCGATTGGGCTTGTTTTGAGAAGCAATTGGGCTGGATTTTTTTGAAGACCTGGCAACCCTGATCTGAACACACATGCTGGAGATGTACTTCTGATCACAGGAGTGCCTTTACTGACGAGGTGCACATGAAAATCGCATGCAATCTTTTGCACAGCCCTAGTGAGCATATGCTAGCCACAGGAAGTGAGCAAAGATATTAGTGCAGCCTCAGAAGCGGTGGGCAGGGGGGGGGAGAAAAATACAAAACAACAGATGTTACATCAAATGATTCACATTTAACACAGAAATCAATCTGTTTTTGTTTTTGTTTTACAATAAAATATTCAAAGCTTCACAATACATATTCTATACTTTCTTAGGACCACTAGGAAATTCTAGGAACTGACCTTAGCTTTTGCAGGCAGGGTTTTGATCTCCTGGATGAGGAACGTGTCTGGTTTTACCATGATGACAAGTGGGATTCCTGTGGTCTGCTGGACACAGCACACCAAGCCTGGGTGGTTCATCACTTCTGACCACTGACAGAGAGCTGGAGATGTCTTACTACCTCCATTAGATCTGCATGTGCAAGAGAACAAACATTAGAGAAAAACAAAACACTTCAGAGAAAGAGTGACACAATCTAATTTTAAGACTGAACTTTTCTATACAAATTTAAAAGAGGAAGAGGAATCCTACCCTTTGACATTAATGGTAAAGAGTCTCCGTGTTTCCATGTTGCTGCAGCTCACTGTGGCGGCGAATGATTTGCCCTGACTGTAGCTGAAGAAGAGCATCTGCAGGACGTGGGAGTAATACACAGAGACTCCGCCTCCAGCCACCTGGCCATTACTGTCCTGTGAAGCAAACACACAACAAACTCGGCACGTGGTCACACTCAATACATTCTGAATCCACTTGGTTAACTAATTGCAGTCTATATGACTATATAGGAAAATATAACATCATAAAACCTTCAGATCCTCGTGGTTGATCTCCAGAACATTGGTGACGTAGAAAGGGCCGTTCTGGGCACTGCTGGACTCATCCATCACCTGAGTGTACATGTAGCCAGCTGAGGACATGATCACGATGATGTTTTTGCTCTCCTCGTTGAACAGGAATGTGGCATCTCTGATCTTTGAACTTGGTAGCAGGAAGTAGTACATGGGGCTCAGGGCATCCACAGATAAGTCATAAATCTGCAAAAAATAGTGATTTAAGGGACATTACTTTTTATAAAACTGATGACACATGGCTATATTGGCAACTTTTTGTCACTTTTGAGGATAAATTTATTTTTATTTGAAATACAGCAAGAAGTATCGTTACACAAAGTTGTTCAAAAGGTTGCAGTTAAGATTTTTTTTTAAAGGAAGCTGATCGACAAGGATTCATTAAATTGATCAAATGTGACAGTAAAGATATTTACAATGTTACAAAGTGTTTCTCCTTCAAATAAATGCTGCTAATCTGAACTTTCTATTCATCACAAAATAAAAATCTATCAAATTTTCTACAAAGGTATTGTTTACCCAAAAAAATTAAATAAAAAACCTATTGTCAACATTGATAAGAAATGTTTCTTGAGCACTAAATAGTCATATTAGAATGATTTCTGAGGAATAATGTGAAACTGAAAAGGGAAGCCCACTGAAAATTCAGCCTTGCCATCACAAAATATTTTTTAAAACATTCTAAAACTGAAAATGTAAGAATAAAGATGTTTAATTTTTATTTTTATTTTTTATGATTACTGGCCAAATTTTGGTTAGCTTCGTTAATGAAGAACTTGAAATAAATGATGAGCTGTTCCATAACAAGTACAATTACTCACCTTGACAAAATCAGCAGTGATGATAGCCAATTCAGTCTGTGATCCAGGAAGCCATATGGCCTTGATGATGAAGTTTCCAGTGGCAAGCTGAGGATGCAGGACTAAGTGATCTGAGACAGAGCCTGTGCTGCTGAATGTCAGAACGTGGCAGTCCTGTAGATGTGATGCAGAGAAACAAGACTAAAGTCAGCGGGAAACAAACCTGTGATATAATTCCTAAATCTCCCTGTGAAATGATTCAGTGGAAACTGTGAAATAATTCCTTCATAGTTTTGTCAGCGCTTGTTACCTTGAGTCCACACACTGCCAGATAGTCCTCATTACAGGGGTTTCCTGTGAGACTAAGCACTGTGAAGGGGACAGGAGCTGAAGCCAGGCGAGTCAGAGTCAGTTTCCTCTTACTGGAGTCAGCCTGCTTCAACAGCGCAGACAACTGCAGAACTGTGATCTGCAAAAAACACAGCCAGCCTCCATGTAGTCACAATTAAAAATGAAGTCGTGAAGACACAAACTGGTGTTACCTTACCTTGCCCTTCTCATGGCTGACAGCGAGGTGTTGTCTGCGTCCGTGAGGGGACGACAGCACACACATGGCCACCCGACGCAGCACATGGGCACTGATGAGCTGGCGGATAGTCTGTCCTTGATCTCCACTGTAGTTCATCCTGACGTTCTCAAATGCACCCTCTTGTGAGCCCAGTGTGGGAACCTGGAGGATAAAATCACGGTTCGTGTCAAGTATCGATGTGTGTGTTAGAATTAGTCTTCAGGTGTTTGGTTCATACCATGAGCTGATCTGTCATCTCAACCGTCTTGTCTTGAGTGTGTAATTCATTGAGAGCGTGCTGAGCCCGGCTGCTGCTGCCCACAGCTGATGCCTGCTGGAAATTGGTCTGGATGGCGTCCATTAGGAAAATGAGCAACTCCAGCACCAGGGCTGCTGTGGAGGAGCTCGCCTGCGAAAATTAATGATTGCACTGAGTCAAATGCGCTTCTAATATCAAAACAGATTTAGAGAACGAAGAGAAAAAAATTATCATACCACTTGGATGACCAGATCCTCTCTGCAGCCCTCAATGTTTTTACACACGCTGCTCTTCTTAGGTTTGTCTTGGTCGCTGCTTTTGCCATCACAGATGGTGACTTTACCCTTGTCCGCGGACGAGGAGCTCTGGTGACGGATGGCGCTCTCTGGCATGCGCAGCTCACTCTGGAACGCCGAGGACTCCTTCATGGTGGAGCTCATTCCACTGCTGGGACTTCTTTTCACTAGAGCCTGTAAAATAAAGATACAGACCCAAGATCAGGGATGTGGGATGCATTTCGTTACTCAGACTTAATTACAAAGGATGTTTATGCCAGGAGGGGGAACCACAGGGAAGAGGGGATCAAATTTGTGTTACATGCTTTGTGTTTCCATCAAGGAGACATGCATGAGTGGATATGGCTTAAATGTTGAAATGACCATCTGAAAATCTTTTTAATTAGAAAATTAAGCAAAAAAGGAAATACTATATTGAAGATTAAAGGAACGGTTCACCCAAACATTAAAATGGTTACATTATTTACTCAGCCTCATGGACTTCGAATAGGATTTTCTCAAATAATTTTTTAGTTACATTTTCAAGTTGACTAGTTAAAAATTGAGAATCGGCAAAATGTTAAGATGAAAAAAAAATAATAATAATAATTTAGATCTTTTTTTTTTTCCATTTCAGCCCTAGCCGTAGAGTTTGTAATATTATATTTTTTGATTTCTGAAGAATTTCAGCAGGTTGGCCAGGCCACAAATAATTTGACCCCCCACCGTTTTTTGGGGATGGGGGTGAACTATTCCTTTAACAACAGTGAAATGGACTGGATTTATCTGAAGTAATATACTACCAAACTTACTTAATTATCAAAAAAAAAAATCAAAAGATGAAATGTTGCAAACCCTGATGAATTGAGGGAGGTCTGAAATGAGCTAATGGCAGTCAATAATAAATGATTTGCAAGCCAAAGTTACCGCAGTTGCTCTTTTCCCATGATGACCTGAAGTATTCGGTCTCACCTGGCAGCTGCCATCCTCCTTGGCCCCGCAGTCACAGAAGAAAGAGCCGTATTTGGCATAGGAGATCTCATGGTCTTTGTGACAGACCTTGGCACACACTGTGCACACACCTACCCCATCCACCATCTTACAGGTGTGACAGTGATACCTGTATGAGGAAGAGCAGGAGATTAAAGACCCACAGCACAGCTTCCGAACGCTTCTGTTGCATAGCAAAGGAATGCCGAGTTGGTCCATTACCAGTGCTGGTTCATGAACTCCTTTTGTGTGATGGTGAAGGTGCATAGCTTATTGCAGAGTGAATCCTCATCCTAAAACACAAGAAACTCATAGATATGATTGGAAAAAGAGAAGCTAGATTTAAATCTAAGACGCAGTGAGCAGATTGTCTCCTGACCGAATCTTCAGCCTGTGAGTCTTCCTCCTCCACGGCAAGCTCCTCCACCCAGTCAGAGTCAACCTCAATCGCCTTCTCCTCTCCCTCCATCAGAAGCTGGGATGAGCCCTGGCCACTGCTCTGCCTCAAAGCGTTCATCACGTCTGCCAGGTAGGAAATGATGTGGCAGGCACACTCCAGCATGCTGGCATGCTGCAAACAAGAGTGTTCACTTACGTTCCGACACAAATATGTGCAAATGGTTACCTTCAAAATGGACTTAACACCCACCTTGCCTTGTGACACATTGGCTGAAACTTTTTCCACAACATTCTTCTGATACAAGTATTTTTTACTGAAAGAAAAAGATGAAAAGGTCAGGTTTAGATAAAACTGGGAGGTAAAAGACCCAATGAAATCGAGGTAGAGTTTTGGTGGCTTCAGTCTGTGTGTAGTAGTTTTTAGTTCATACTGAGGTCAAAACTTTTATATTCCTTGCCTTTTATTCTCTTCTAGGAATAAAAAGAAAGCACTCGCTTCTAGGGAACATGCACTTGAAAAGCGTGTCTGATAAAATGCTGACATTTAAATGCAAGTATATTTGTTCAATTTAAATTGATCTTACACTGAAACGCACCTTATACTTGATTTTAATTTATTTACTATTATTATTTAAATGTAAAATATTTTACATAATATATACTATACATAAAATACATAATTCTGAAATATCTATTTATTAGTAGTAGTATTATTATACATTCACTAGAAATTTAAATATGCATCTATTATAATATTCTACAGACTTTTTAAGACCTTTTAAATACCACCTTATATGAAATTAAAGACCTAAACGTAATGAAAATTCACATTTTCTTACATACATATGTGTAATATTTAATTTGATTAACAAGAGATCAAAATATCATCGCTGTAATAAATTATATTCGTTACTACAATATACAGTGAACTTTTCAAATCAGCAGACAATATTCCATAAAAAAAAAAATCCCAGCAAAAAAACTGCATCACTTAGATTTTTGGTTGAGTAAACAATTTATTCTGAAGCAATGTTTTAAATCAAATGTTTTATCAGTTTTTACATACTTAAATCTGCATATTTTTATTTACCTTTACAAAGGCCTATTTTTAAAGATGTATGCATCATCTTTCATGTCAGATTTTTAAAATTTAGAAATTAATTATACACTTTAGGGTTTGCTACCACTCAGATTAAATTACACTGCAAATAACAATTACAACTGCAAAAATAATGTTATGAGATTAATGTTTTAAAAACATTTCTGATTATACAAACAAGAAATGTTCAGGGGGAAATGCATACTTTTCAACATACTATATTACCAGCAAGTGTGGGTAAGTCAGTTAATGAGGGAGTCATTCATTCAAACGATTCATTCAAAGCGCTGAATCAATCAGTAACAAAACACTGCTAAGAGTTTGGAGAATGTGCAGTACTTCTGCTGTGATTATGGGTATGCAATTTTGAATTATATTTCATCATCATCAAAATTATATTTCAATATTTTCAAATAAAATCAATATCAACAAAATTCATCTTTGCAATGCAGACATAAGCTGCACCTGAAGAGGCATTTAGATGTATTCACACAATATTTAATGCAGGACATGAATGCATTTAACCTGCAGTTACAAATGCATAAATAATGTTTTGATATATCAAACATAAAATATTGAATACTGATATTTTAAATTATTAAAATAATAAAAAGACACTTTAAATGTGAAATTAAAACAGTCAAGAGGTGGAAGCAAGTCACTGTTAAGAGAGCCATTGTGACTGAAATTGATTAAATATTTGAAGTGGTATAAATATACCGTATTTTTTGGACTATAAGTAAGACCCGAGTCAGTTCAAAAATACGTCATGATGAGGAAAAAAAAAACATAAGTCACACTGGACTATTAGTCGGATTTATTTAGAACCAAGAACCAAGAGAAAACATTACCGTCTCCAGCCGCGAGAGGGCGCTCTATGTCTTCAGTGTAGACTACAGGAGCACTGAGCAGCATAGAGCGCCCTCTCGAGGCTGGAGACGGTAATGGTTTCTATTGGTTAATTTCTCTCTGTTCATGTCAAATTAATTTTGATAAATAAGTCGGACCTGACTTTAAGTCGCAGCACCAGCCAAACTATGAAAAAAAGTGTGACTTATAGTTCGGAAAATATGGTACACATTTTCAACCCCCATGTCTTGAATTTGTGATCATTCTGAATGTATTTTAATAGACTGAATCAAGCAGTGTAAGAGTGCACTGCAAATGCGCACACACTCTGGACTTCATGTGATGCGTGCACTTTGAAGGTGTTTATGCGCCATAAGAATATTCAGCAAAATAGCTGTAATGGTGTTACTTAACTATATCATGTTATGAATAAACAAAATATTTGAATTTTTTTTCCTGTGTTTTATTTTTTATCCAAGTCACTTACCATCTAATGAGCCAGTCAATGGCAGCTCTGTGTAGCTGTAGATGTCCTGCTCCTTGTCCTGCACTGGCTAGAGTGGCCATGATGACCATGAGCTCAGGGAATCCTGCCCCATCCCCGCTGGCCAGCATCTCTGTAGCCATGGGTATGAGAGTGCTCAGAAGCACAGTGCAGACGCCCTCACCCACCTGGCTGTTATCACGGACAATGTAGGAGGTGAGGAGTTGCAGTAGCTGCCTGTTCTCTTGCACTGTGTCCAGCTGGTCTGAATCTTTAGGAGGGGAGGCTGTCATGCGTTTCAGCCAGGCCTGCAGCCTCGTGGGCTCCACACAAGCCAGCTGGGCTAGCGAGCCACACAGGCACAGAAGGCTGGGATTGGGGCTCTTTTCGGCTGAGGGATGAACACAGATGGGACGTGTGAGAGGGGGAAATCAAACGGCACATTTCTAGGAGACGTTGCATGGCTACTTACTGAGCTGGAACAGTTTGGTGAAGAATTTCAGAACCCGGTTACAAAACTTTGCAGATAGGTTCTCATTGGCAGTGGCCATCATGATCTGCACCAATTCTCCGCTACAAGAAAAGGGAGGTAAACTATGTGTTAAATTGATGCAAAATGCTTCTAGAGATTTCTAAAGAAATATCATTCAGCCAAGAGCTACCTGAAAGAGAAGAACTCCTCCATTGCTTTGCGGACCTGACTGCTTTCCAGCTGTTTCTCCAAGTACTGTAGACACTCTTCAAGAACAGACTCATCCAGACCACTAATTGGAAACAGAACCATATTAATCTAGGATTCCTTCAGACTGCAGTTCAGGACTTTGCTTAAAAGTCATATGGTCCCACCTGTTGGGGTCGGAATGATTGGCGATGATGTTGTAGCAGCCTGTGACGAGGCGCTCGTAGACGAGAGCCAGGAAAGCGTCTGATTCAGCAGGACCCAGGATCCTCTCCAGCGAAGTGCTGCTGATCTCTGCCACGCTCTCGGTACTGCTCTCCAGCAGGAGGGGCAGCAGCGTGCGGACCACCTGTGGACTGTTCAGCTCCTCTGTGCTGCAGCAAAACACAAGTAATCTTTAACATCTGTCAATCTTTTATTCAGCTATGTCGGTTTTATTTGTTGCTCAAGACTTACACAATGAGGTCCCCAGTAAGGCGCACCAGTGAGAGCAGAATGTGTTTGAGTGAGGAGGCTAAGGGCAATGATTGGTTGCTGAGGGTCCCCAGGTGGGCAGCCTGAATGGCACTGATGTAACTCTCCGATGGAATAGTGTCATTGGCAAAGGCGTTTCGCTGTGGACAAAGAACCAATCAGTTTACGGTGAAGTGGTGAGAGAATAAATATTTTCTCAGAGAGCTGAAGGATAAGCATTCTAACCCATGAGCCAAAGTTAGGGAATTCATTGGTGTGAATGTTGTTCCATGTTTCACACAATGTCTGAACAGCTGACGGCAGATTCTGCATCACAGCTTGACCTGAAAGTTAAAACAGAGCCAAAAATTAGATTAGATATTCAAATTCACATAAAAGCCGCTAATATCTTAAATTTATCCAGAATTCTTACCAAGCAAATTGGCTTTACAGCGTGTGGATCCGATGGACAACACTGCAGCATAACCCTGCAGTTTAGCTTCCGTGTGTTTGTTTTCTCCTTCTTCTGGCAGGCTCATCAGCAGGTATGATCTGAGCAAAGATATGACAAGCAAACCAGTCACAAAGTGCTGAAGAACTTGGTTGGTGTTCTAATGTTTACTTGTGTACTTTAAAGAGATGGTTCATCCAAAAATTGAATGAAAATTAACCATTATGGACTAATGTTATTTTATGCATATTTTTTCTTGTGGTGCATGAGGTGTAACCAGCACCTGGTGAAGGCTGTGTAGACATCAATGAGCTGCAGCGTGGCAGGCAGCAGGTTTTTGGTGAGTTCGGAGGATTTACTGGGGTCTGTATCAGCAGCTACTTTGGAGAAATGCTCATCTAAAGACACTTGCACTTTGGAAATCACAGCATCCAATGTGTAGATGGTTTGTAGAAAGGGTACTTGGTGAAGAGGTAGGATGCTGTTGGGGTCCACGCAGCAAAATGACGAAATCTGTGAAGGAGAGGATTAATGAGGCCATATATTAGGAGAGAAGCAGAAACATCTATATCAGCTGTTAATGGCTCCTCTAAGAGTGTACCTGTCTGGCGATGTATTCCTCTGCAAGCTCCACATCATATTTCACTGCACTGCATTTAGCTGAGGCCACTTCGATCAGAGATGTGGCGTGGTCAGCTTTCATTCCCTGTTTCACTAGGTGCTCCTGATTAAAGAGTGGTAACAGATGATCGACTTGAATTACTTCAAGGCATCTTGATCAGTTGGTTATATTTTCTTAGTGTTCAAATGATAAAACTAACCTTGATCCAGTTAACGTAGGTACTGACTCGTAACCTTGATGACCATCTTAGCGTGTGCAAGATGTCGCTATCACTGGGGTCACTGTTACCGCTCTTAAGCTGCTCAACATAGGCCTTTGAGGGTGGCAGCACTCCCAGGATTTTCCACAGCACCAGGAAGTAGTACTGCAAGGAACATGCTTCCTGTACCAGAGATTGACAACAACATTTAGGGCAAAGTCAGCCAGCACAAACACAAAGTCGATTGTGTGTCACTCACTACTGGGGTGATGGGCTTGTTTTCTTGTCGTCTTGCTGTGTCAAAGCGGGATCCCGCTGCCAGCAGGAAGATCAGAGAGGAGTATAAGTCGTCATACTTAACCGGGCCATTAAACAGCACTTGGAAGGCCTGTAACAGATATGACAAATAACATGCACATTAACAACTTATATTCATTTCCCCCCCTATATATAGTCATATAGTTATAGAAATTTAAAGCAGAAGTCTTCAAACTTTTCAATGCCAAGAACCTCATTGTAAATAGAGGCAGTACCATATTAAGGCATTTGTTATTTTAATTAATATTGGTATATTAAAATAATAATAAATCTACACAATACCATTTTTGATGTACAAAGTCAAACAAATTGTATAATAATAATAATCATCATATATTTTAATTAATTACATTAGATTATAATTAGGGCTGTCAGTCAATTCATATTTATAATCTAATTAATTAAATGGTGCTTGGATTAACTAGTTTTGCTTAATTTGGCAGTGAAAACGCCCACAAAAATTATTTAAAGCTATTATGGTGTTAAATGAGAAACTATCAAGTAGACATAACAAATAGTAGCTACAGAAAGAAATAATTGATTCAACATAAAAATGATTACACATAAGTTTAGGCTACAAGGGCCTACTGTAACAAACTATATAAGACAGAAAAGATAATTTGAGAAACATCTCAGTAATTTTTATTCATGAAATGAAAGTCACTGATAACCAAAACAGCTTTGTTACCGGGCAGTCCTCAAAATATTCAGGTTTGAAATAACATCAGGGTGAGTAAATGTCAGAATTATTATTATCATTTAAAAAAAATTTGGCCAACTAAACCTAATGTTTTATTTGTTTGTTTATTTATTAGATAATTAATTGACACTTTAAAGAAAAAACTAAAACCTCCAGCAGGTGTCAGTAAATGTCTTTGAGTCATTTACTCATATTTGTTCAAACTAGGGGTGCTCCGATCACGATCGGCCGATCGTTAATGCGCATCTCATCAGTAAAGCCGGTTCTCTAATCAGCGGTTAATTCCATCAGGTGCGTGATTTCACATAGAGCCGTTGTTAACTGAGAAGATGCGCCAAAAAACGCTGAAAATGAAGTGGATTTGCGCATCTTCGCTATTAACAACGGCTCTGTGTAGTAACAACGGCTCTATGTGAAATCACGCACCTGATGGAATTAACCGCTGATTAGAGAACCGGCTTTACTGACGAGATGCGCATAACGATCGGCCGATCGTGATCGGAGCACCCCTAGTTCAAACGGCTGATTCATTCAGGAATGAAGTAAATAGAATGGGCCTTTGAATCACTGGTACACACGAAACAGTTCATTCAGAAACTAAACACCACTTTGTTAAATCACAGACACACAAAAGTTCTGCTGTGGCTTTACAGGTAATTATTTATTTTATTTTTTTGCAAAATTGACCAAAAACAGAATTATGTTTAAAATAATACTAACTTCTTATTTACTAAACTGTTTTTATACATACATATATATAAAATAATAATCACATTTGCACTTGTGCAGTCAACTATGAAATGTAAGATGGTGTACAGGTCTGGGGGCGGGGCCAGTGCATTAACTGTTGTTAATCGCAGTGCATTATTTGTTCATAACTAATTAAGATAACGTGCTAAACTGACAGCCCTAATTATAATATACAATAAGAACATATTATATAATTATATTTAAATAATTAAATATTTTGAGTAATTAAAGCAGTACACTATAAACACAATAGAAATTCCATGTCAAATTACCAAGAAAACGTTTGCTAAAGACCAAAATGGTTTTGTTTAACTAGGTGCACAGACACTCCCATGTCTCTAATACTTGTGCAGACTTGTGATGTGTAGCCTCACCTTGCTGTCAAGTCGACTCCTGTCATCCTCTGAGGCTTCAGGAGGCAGAACACAGTAGAATTTTGGCTGCACTGTGGAATCTAAATGAGAGTGATGACAAACATACATCAATCAAAACAGTTCTTGAACTAAATTAGCAAATCTTAAAAAGGTTATAATGCAGTATGTGCGACAACGACCATCAAGTGCACAACTGAGCGAAATATAAGAGATCTGACTTACTCCTACCTGCAGAGCAGTGCTTGGCCCAGTTCTCTTCCACTTCTTTGAAACCATAATAAAGCGGGACAGCACCTCTCTTTCCTCCCTCCTGTCCTGAACCGGCCCCGGATGACAGGGGTGTCAGAAGATTATACTGAACCTGAGTGAGCAAAAAAAAAACAAAAAAATTGTTACAAACCAGCAACAAAAGCGGTATATTTCCACTGAAAGTAGAGCTACATCCCCACCTGCTCAAACAAGTACATGGGAGCTTTTGAGTACTGGTGCAGCAGGTAGTCGAACACAAGCAAGATGCGGGCCAGGTTGAGCGGTACAGCTTGAAGCTGAGAATCCACGTGGGCTGCGATTTCAGCGATGGTCTGCATGCAGAGGGCGAGGATGCTGTGGCGGCCCTTTTCAGAGAAGTTGTGGAAGATGAGCAGAAGCAGCTGAAGGTGTTCAACGTTGAGGTCCTCGTCCGCAGGCACTGCTCCCTGTAGCGTGTGCTGCTTCAGAGTGCCCACAAACCTAAAAAAAAACAACACCACCCATTCAGATTGAAAATGTTGCGCAATGTTATATGGACTTGATGTGAACACATAATATACACTCAGGTGAGAATTTGGTGAAGAATCCAAAGCTAGATTTAAGAAGGTGTAAGATTAGGTGACGCCATACCTTTCCCAGACCTTAGTGCATTCCGGTACATCAGGCTCCCCCTGCTGGCTGGCTTTATGCTGCCAGATCAGCAGTAACCTGGAGAGCACTGAGAGGGACTGAGGGTGGATGTACATGGGCCAGGGACCCTCTGAAAACGGGGCAACACCCAATTGCTGCAGAAGAGTGTTCTGAAAAAAAGTTTAAGAAAATAAGGTATCAGATACGGGACATCTATTTAAAATGGGTTAAATTAATATGGAGATATTTTTAAAGCATATTTAAAAATGTACCTGTAGGGAGGGAGAGGGCAGATCTGATGTTACCAGAGAGTGATTAAAGTGATAGAGGGCTGAGGTGAACTCTTCATCAGAGGAACCTAGACAAAAAAAAGGTTACATGTTAGATGAAGCCTAAATGTAATATCAGAGTTAAGAGTAAAAGAAATAAAAATTAAAATAAATAAACCGGAAAAAACCTTTGACATCTTTGTCGACATCCTTGATGATGCTGGCTAGGGTGGCCATGTGCTGCTCCGTGAGGGACACACTCAGGTAATTACGGATGAAATTGTTTCTGGACTTCAGCATGGAGGTGGTGATGAAGTTCAGTATGCTTGAGGCCAAACTCAAAAACTGGAAGAAACAACATTTTGAATGATTGAAAAAGACTATTTATGTATTTATATAAGAATAATTTGAATGATAAAAAAAATAATGCACTTAAATAGTAAAATACAGAAAATATGATCAGTTTTGAAGTTCTCTCATATCCTTACACTGATTTTGAGCAGCTAAATCAAACTAGTCTTGACTCTGCTTTGACAATGTTGGTTATGAGTTTTGTAACAAATGTGTTTGTAAAGGACAAAAAAAAAACATTTAAGTTCTAGCAGCAATGTTAGTCAAAATCAGCACTGCTCTACACATCGTGGCCTTACCAACTCCGGGTCCTTGCGACTAGCCAGGATGTTGCCGTTCTCTGCCGTGTTCAGCTTGCTGGGGCTCTTGAGTCTCGGGGATGTTTCCAGAGGTGGGGGTGGAGGGGGAGGTGGAGGTGCCACCTTCTCTTTACTGGGAGAAATAGTCTCTTCAAACCACAGCCCCAGAATGGGTTCACTATCATCATCTGAAAACACGCCAAGAGCCACGTTCAGCACCGCATTCAATCATCCATTGTACTGTATCCAAACATTAGCCATGGAAATAAATCTATTAAGATCTTGTTACTGTTTAAGAGACACTAAATAGAAGCATAATGAGACACTACGACTCTGACCTAAGACAGAGATCTGCTGACCTGAGAAACAAGCTGCTCTTGTCCTCTCCTGTCTTCTCTCTGCTGAAATAACGGACACTGTCACTAGCTGTGATGGCTGCCATGCAGAGGATGCTTAGCGTGCCACAGTGTTCAGGAACAGGAAGTAAACTGACCTGACTCTGAGCTCTGGGGAGGCCTGACCGCTGTCCTTCTACTACAGCGTGCAGTGCTCAGGAACTGCCTAAGAATGTCCCTGAGATTCCTCAGCCCTGACACTAGCTCAGTAAACCACAAGCAAACCCTGACCTCAGCTGCATAGAAAATAACTTGTGCTAATAACATGAAATAAGACTGCTGGGGGAATCTCACAAAAGCTGTCAAGATGTGCACAGGTCATATTTCAATCAACATTATATTTTGCAGAAGGAAAAAGAATAATGCATTTGGACAATATTGTTATGAAAATAGTTAATTTAAACCCACCCTTCCCAACTGTCACCAGCTAACTGTAAATTCAGCATTATAGTAATGTTCAGGTATATGGACTAATAAAAGTACATATAGAAAAAAAAATTGTAAACAAAGAAACAATGAAAATAAATGCATAAAAAATAAATAAAGAATTGTATGTGTTTGACGTCAATGTAATCAAAATAAGCATATTTAAATAACCTTCAATGTAGTCAGCTGTCTACTGTAATGCAAAAATAATTTATTCATTTCTTATTCACGAAATTTCATGCATTTAGTTAACTTCTTTGGGGTAAAAAAAAATTAAAAAAGGGATAATAGTGTGCATAAAAAAAATACGTTTTTTTAATATAAAATTAAATAAAATACAAAAAAAACTGTGAACATGATCCATTAAAATTTCCATTAAGATATTCTTCAATGGAAACAATTTTCATGAGAAAATTCCCAAAATATGCTTCCTTTTCCGGGAAAAATATGATATTTTTTATTTATTATTATTATGAAATACAACTTTGACATTTTCTGTGGGATTCACCCAGCTAGATATCAATCTAAAGGGGAAATTCACTGTTAAAAGCAACTACTCTGTTTTTATATGAACTAAATCAACTTCAATGTCTGACCTCACTGTGGCCTTTTTTAACAAGGTTAAATACTGAGAAATCTGCCGTGTTTGCTACCTTGACTGCTGTCCTCTTCTGTGCTGCTGAAGTCATCTTCGTAGTAAGTGTTGGAGTCAGTGGAGGCACTGGCGTCACTGCTGACCGAACCTTTCCTCTGCCGCTGCAGCACACACGCCTGAATCAGGCAGAACCAGAGGCACCACATTCACCAAACACAGCAGACCACTTCCTCATAGCAACCATGTTTAAGTCTCGTGGTCACATACCTTTTTATAGGAGGTGGAGAGCAGGGTGAAGAGCAGATTGGTGAGAGGGACTGAGTCAATGAGTCTCTGCACTCTCTGTATGGACGTGCTCTGGGCCATGATGTTCAGCTCTGCTGGAGGCCCGTCACTGGCCCAGCCCTGAAGACAGACAGAAAACAGCTTCACTCATATTCACAACACATAAATGCTCCGGCAGTTTAAAAGAAGCAGTTATAGTCAGTCTTACTCGGTGAAGAGCCTCCACTTGCAAGTCCTGGAACAGAGATGTGAGCAGCTTGATTGAATGATTGGCCAGAATGACTGACAGAACCCCAAAACCTTGGTGCCTGATGAGACAAAAGACTTCACATTTACTGACAAGTCATTTTTGTAATGATCTAAAATACACAAAATATGCAACTTTTTTTTTTATATTGTTTGGGGTAAATAAAGACAAAAATGACACAATGATACTGTCCTGGTATAAACATAATTTAGAAAATATACATACATAAATATTTAAAATAATAATAAAAAAAATTATAATATATCAAAAAAAATTGCAACCTACAACCAGAGAAAAAAAATATAAAAAAATATATATAATTTAATACACATACATACATATACACACACATATACATATAAATATATATATATATAAAAAAAAATTATAATGATTAAGCTGCATTCTCACACATGGAATCAAGATGTAACGAAAATAGGTTGTATCTTTTTAGTCAGTCATCGTACCAAATCACATTTACATTGAAGTCACAAAACTTAATGTCGAATGTTTAAAACGAACATGAAAACACTATTTCTAAGAGCTTGGTACGTGCATTTTACGGCTTTCTTATATTCCACGCACCCACATTCATTAGGTCATCATTTGAAGTACAGAACACTGAGGCACTTACCCTTTCCCTGGGCCAAGTTTAGGAGATCCTGCTCCGTCCTTGGTTCGGGTGACGATGTCTCTGACCCGTAGTGCTGCCAGGGGATCTTTCTCCTTCCCTTTATCAGCCAGGGCCGTGGGGCTCAAGTTCAGTATTAAATACAGACTGTTCAACAGGCACCAGGCACCCAAGAGCTGAAAGTTCTGATAATGCTGTTAAAACAAGAAGCAGGGTTTTAGACACGGGCCGTTCTCATTATTGCTATATGTGTCCCTGGAGCACAAAACCAGTCACTGGGTTATATTTTTAGCAATAGCCAAAAAAAAACAAAAAAAAAAACACATTGTATGGGCCAAAATGATTGGTTTTTCTTTTATGCCAAAAATCATTAGAGATCATGTTCGATTTTCTCAGTATTTAGATTTTTTTTTTTGCACCCTCATATTCCGGATTTTCAAATAGCTGTATCTTGGCCAAATATTGTCTGATCCTAATAAACCATACATCAATGGAAAAAATGTATTCAGTTTTAGATGATGTATACATCTCAATTTAGAAAAACTGACACTTAAGATCGGTTTTGTGGTCCAGGTTCACATATATTCTGTGGCATAGTGTTCACTTACCTCTCCTCCAGCTCTGCGAGAGTCACTGATGGCCTGTCCAATCATCTCATAAATTTCCAGCTGTTCCAGAGGAAAAGTGTAAGATGAGATGTGAACCAAAGACAATAAAACTCATCTTGACTAGTGACACTTACGCATTTCTGCACGATGGTAGCAGCGTCGTTTTCATAGTCTTCCTCCTTGGAGCCAGTGGAGGCTGCACGAAGCTGCAAGCCGCTGCCTACCTGCAGTATGGCCATGCAAGTTGCCACACTCACACCTGAGAGAAAAACACTCCTGAAGCTCTGTGTTTATCTGAACTAGACAAAAGAAGCTTTTTTCGAAATCAACCCACCTGCATAGAGGCAGCTTAGTGCTAAGACAGTCACATCAAGTAGTCTCCCAGGGGTCAAAGGCTCCAGTACAGGCAAGGAAAGTGTGTCCAAGGCCATGGTCACATCAATCACCAGGGAGTGAAAACTGAAACACAGGGAGGAAAAGTCAGGATTACTCCATCTCAACAGATTTAATAAACAGCAGTGATCTGAGGGTGACTTTGCCTTACCCATTTCGGACAGCGGTGGCGTCTGCCACAGTGGCCGGCATGATGAAGAAAGAATTGGCAGATACAGCATCCTGGAAGCGGTTGATATACCGTAAGAAGTAGGGTAGGTTGAGGCACACGCGCAGCAACTTTTCCGAGCCCCCTGTAATGTACGGGATAAACAGAAAGGTTTTCATTGTGTAACACTTAACTTCATTTCAGCGGGTGGTATTTGAAATCAAACATTTAAGAACCACCGATAAAGTGCAAGTGCAACTCACCTAGTTCTTGTAAACTGGACACATTTTGAGAGATGAAGGCATTCTTCATTTTGGCCTGCGTTGCCTGATCTGTTGTTGTCTGTTCATCACACTCATTCTCACCCTGTAAAACACTTGACATCATGCTTTTGTCCAAAAAATATCTTTGCTTGTTCATAACAAAACAGCAGTAAGCCCAGGTGTGGTCACATCACCGTAAACTCAATCTAAACACTCGTCTAATTCACCCACCTGCATGTGAGCAGATGGAGAGGCCAGCATGGTAATGTCAGGGTTAAAGACAGAGGTCAGCTGATTGAAAAAGTTCATTTGGACTTCTTTTTGTCTGAGTTCCGGGTTAACAGGGGAGGGAAGCTCCTTCTGGTCCTCCACTGCAAAACAAGAGCACCAAAGGCAATTTCAGAATATCAGCAGACAGAATCTCGTCTTTGAGTTAACCATTCTGGACGATCTCGAATCCTTTCTGAACAAAGCTGCCTTTCTGCCAGCCTGGCACTCACAAAGGAAAAAAGGTCAATGCACTCAAAATAACACAATGCTTTGTCTGGACTAATCTGTGCCACCAGTTACTTGCCAAACTGTGCCATGAAGGAGGATGCTATTTTTGTAAAAATGTATTTCATGATTAATTTCTAAGTCTTGATGCACGTTTCATGAAATCAAATTAATTGCATACAATTGCATACATAACTGTCCCCACAAAATGGAATTTATGCACAGGCCTGACTAAAATCCATTCATTTTTAAATCATGTTCCCTTTTTTAATAATTAATTGTACTAAATTAGCACGCTAAAAGAATGTCTTCCTATTGTGTTAAGGAATTCAATTACTAAACGGAACAGCTCCCTTCTGACTTGATCTAAACGGAGTAAAACTCACAAGAGAGCCTATAATTAGCCACAATAATCAAAATGAGCAGCAAAGCAGGCACACAAGAAAATAATGCTTCATTGATTCTTGTGTACAGCAGATAACAAGCTGTAAAGAGGACAAATATATTTATGACACATATGTGTACTGCCTGAACTGCTTCAGCATTGCAAGACAATGTATTAAAGAGAATCTTTTATCTTTAAAATTCCACATTTACACACTATTGGATCTTAAAAACATCATAAAGGTCTCCCTGGTTCGTCAAAACCAGCACAACTACACCTGTAAGATTTATCTGAGCCAGTCTACACTGGATATTATCAGCCTTTAATGACAAGGGAAAAGGGAAAGCAAACAAGAAAATCCTACAAATGAAACACTTTTACCACCTCAAGCTGTTTATTTCTGAATTAATTCAGCTGTGTTGAATTAACAAGCAAGACGAACAACATTCAAATGCACCAAAACACTGCTGCCATCCTGGGTCTATAATATCTAGCTGAATCATAGAGATTACTTCTATAAAGACAGGTCATTACACCAATCCTGACAATTCACCTTGCCTTTACATGAACTAGACAGCTCATTTATCTGGTAACACAGGGCTGTGACAATCTGAAACTGCTCTTACCATCAGAAAGGGTCTTGACAGTTTGGGGTAGTTTGGCTGACTTCATCATTGCAGTAAAGGTGATGATCTCTGTCCGATCCAATCGACTGCAGCCAGTACAAAGGCCTTTTATTAAGAGGATCAGGTGCTTCTGTGGAGCGGAAGGAGAAAGGAAGTTAGTCTATGAGAAAATGCTATGCTTAAGCAAACAGACAAAACGCCAAGGTTCGTCTCTGACCTGAGAGACTGCACATGCTTCATCCGGATTCTCCAGACGGAGCAAAGAGAACTCGATCAGTACTTTACATGCTGCAGCTACTGACAGCAACTGATTTCTGGGGACTGAAATGGGACAGAAAATTGTTATACAAAAAAGGAATCATTTTTAAAAGAAATGTTATACCTGTATATGCCTATATTTAGCTAGAAACATATGGATTTCAGCTAGAAATTAATGAAATGGTAGTTTTAGAATAAAATATCGAAATGGGACATACTTTGTCCACAAACTGTGGTGATGTAATGTGCAGATAGGGCCACAAAAGAGGAGTAGAACGGCTCATACTGTTTGTCATGGTGAAGAATCTCAGATTCACTGTAGGGGGGAAAAAAAAGAAGAAGAGGGAAACTAAAGCTATTTTGCTACTGGTTAATAATATTATCTAGTACTTTGCATAATCTGACATAGAAGAAAAAGCTAAATCATTACAGATAAAACAAATTATGTTCTAATTAAAGATTATGAAGACATTGAAATGATCAAATGAAACACTGACCATAAGAATGGAAACATAGATTAAGAATTACTGTTAACTTCATGTTGAAATTCACAAAAGAAGCTAAAATAACTAAATAACTCCCAAAATGTCGATCCGTCCTGCAATCCACATGATTCTTGCAGAGATAAAAATATAAAAACTCTCCTATAGAGAGCATGTAACAACTAGTTAACAATAAAAGGTGAAAATCAAATTCCAAATGCACTAAAGGGAATTTCTTTGTAAGATAAACCCACAGAAGTAGGAATGCGTGATCTTATCTGACAGACTGAACATTTATGGGGAACTTTGCTATTGCTTTCAGATATAAATGTAACAATAACATACAAACATCACAAAAGCTGTTTGAGGTTTTTAAATATTCCTAAAATATCTAGTGATAATTTTCCATCGTGTACCATTGTTATTGTACTACAATTTATATACTATTATAGTATTTATGAATATTTTTGAATGAGTTTCAGGGAAAACTCTTTTAGGAAAAATACACATTTCATCTTAATTTTATCCATTAAAAAAAAATGCCACTGGAAATAAGAGTCTTTGAACAAATATTCAAACATTCTACACATTGATCACATAAAATGAATCTGAGCCCAGTCAGATGAACACAGACATATGGAAAAGAAACAAACAATCAAACAAAGACTCGATTATTATTAAACCGCTCACATAAACTGGTTTAGTCCAGTATAGGTTGGTAGCTCAATTCATTATCAATCGTGTTACTTTCATTTTTGACTAAGTTGCACTTAGCTCATGCACATCGACAAGACGACAGTTAAAGTTTTTATTTCATAGATTCAGATGGATGGGTTTACTGTTTATTTTAAAGGTCTGGCAGTTGCTTCGCTCTAAATTAAATAATTGATTAACACCACTGTAATTGACAAACACCTTGTTTGTTTGGGAGCACGGTTTCCGTAAAAACGAAACTGATGACTGTACACATATTTACACACAAACCAGCTTTTGAAGTGGACAAAACTAACTTAACCCCATAACAAACTGTAACAGAACTCCGACGTTAGTCCACTTGACCAAAATAGGCTTACAAACAATTAACGAGCCATCAGTAACACTAGCACCAGCTGCTAAGTCATGGCTTGCTAGTTAGCAGGCACACCCCCTACATTGCATTAAACTGAACCGACTGTAATCAAAACATTGAGTCTAATGTGGTTGCCGCTGACTGACAGGAAGATTCATCAGGATGACAGTTAAAAAAGACTGAGTATGAGTATTATGAATAGCTCTTGACAGTTGCTAGCAGGCTAACGTTAGCTAGCTTTGGTTGGGGTTAATCGAGGGTGGCTAACATGCTCATTCAGTGTCAACTAATTCACTTCTGACACAAATATAAAATCACTTTATTTAGGTCCGGACCGTCTTGGGATCCTGTGCGTACTTTATAAGAAAGCGGCATTGATAAAATAACAACAAGGCGGGTTATATGAACGTAAAAAAGTGGATCCCCGGCCTGATGATGAAGCAGAATCTGATGTATCTGCAACTGTAAATGCACAAACACTCCGGTTGTGCCTCAAAACACAGCAAGCTGCATTTGTACACAGATCATTTAATCATCACACACAAATCTGGATGATTCAAAATCACTTTTGGCCCCCAAAAGTATTCTTAAAGATAATTTTAAGAATGTTTGGAATCGTCCAAACCCTCTCACGATGCCTCGAAATGCTGTCAGTGTAGTCAGCTGACTAGGTTTTGAGACACAGCCTCAGTGCTGCCATAGCATCACAGCTAATGCAGAGTCACTCAGCAGTTCATTTCAGCCCTGCACGAGCCAACTCAACAAACCAGCGCTCGTCTGACCTGTTTATGATGGATCCTATAAGCTGAGGTAGCTCTTTCGCTTCGAAAGCCGTGTAGGAGGCTGATAAAAGTGGCCGTACGGCTGCGGTCCACTCAGGTTCTCCATCTCCTCCACTCGACGCCATCTTGAGATCCGATATTAGAATCCGAGAGCGGAAATGAGGTTAATCATCAGACGCCAAATAACAGGAACTGTCGTCAGATATAAAAATGAAAAGTCTTGTGTGTTATGGCATGTGCACACGTAAAAGCCTTCTGAGAGAAAATAGGACCGTGTTTAACGTTTTTACTCATGAGTTTAAAATTGTTTATTAACGATTGTGGCCAAACAGCTCGGGAAACATGAGCTTAAAGGGACAGTTCAACCAGTAATTAAATTCTACTTGGTTAAAGGTGCAGTATGTAGGATTTACACAGAGTGGTTGAACTAGGTATTGCAGTCCAAATTCAAAATGTTGGAAAGGATTTTTTTCATCCTCAGACTTGACGCACAGGCAGGTTGCCAGATTGACGACATTCAAAGTTATTTTCAAAGGAGAATAACTGACTGTAGCATTGTTTTTCAGATAAACAAGTATGTTAGCTTATCATGTTTCTTAAATATCTGCAAAATATTCCGGTATTTTTATGCTTTAGTAGAGTCTAAATCTTACATACCTCACCTTTAACTATATCTTTAAAAAAATTTCTTCTGAAACCCTAAAAATAAATGTTAGGTATAATGAGCCTCAATTCACTTTAATTATATTTGGAAAACAGATGAAGCTAGCGGATTGTGACTGACTCGTCAAACAACACAAGGAATCGTAAACTTAACCGAAATTTCACTTTTTGGTGGTTATCACTTTAAAATAGTCCAAAATTAGACCAATTGTACATGCCATCATGTTTAGTCCATGCAATAGAAGTCAACTATAACCAAAATTGTTAGGGTTCCAACAGTCTTAGAATATCATCTTCAGTGGTCTGCAGTAGAAAAAAAAAAGTCATTTGAGTTTGGTAACAACATGAGGGCGAGTAAACAACGATAGATTTAGATTTTTGGGCGGCTATACCTATAATATTTTCCAAAATAATGCAAATTGTAGGCTACATGTCAAAATTCTTTGTTTATACAATTGAAGTCGGTGATAACTAAACTGTTCTGAAGAAGTCAGTAAGTCATACAAGTTGTTACCAAAATAATAATGCGTAAAAGATGATAGAATTTACTTTTCCTTTTTTTGGATGATTGATCCCTTTAATGATGCAACCAGAAAATATTTCAACGGGTATTGCTCAGACTATCCTCAACTGCAGCAGTTCGATCTTAAATTTTCCAAATGGTTCAAGAGTCTACAATTAGGAATGGGATATTCTTTATTATAGATTAGGCGGAAAAGAACAAATAATTTATGCATGTTTAAAAAAAGCATTAGGTTTATCATCACCTTAATTGAATGT
This sequence comes from Carassius auratus, assembly GCF_003368295.1. Taxonomy (NCBI): domain Eukaryota; kingdom Metazoa; phylum Chordata; class Actinopteri; order Cypriniformes; family Cyprinidae; genus Carassius; species Carassius auratus. Next base: position 408,009 of record NW_020523286.1, on the reverse strand, counting down.
CTACGGTTTTGTTACAAATATTATTATTAAATTCATTTTTTTTTCTGACATCATTCATTTGCAGCAGCGGGGATGCTTTCAAAATTATGTATATAAACAAGCCTATTATTCATGAAAATCAAGAGTAGAAACATTTTACACAATTGTAAAATCAAAAGGATTTGTAATGCATACAAATCAAAAATCTAAGTATGATATGGCATATTAGGATCTTGCTCATGAATATATCAAGTAAGAACATGGCTCCAAACCATCCAGTGCATTTGACATACCATAAAATAACTACAAAAGACTACCCAAAAACCTTCTATCATTAATGTACAGGAGAAAACTATTTCACAGTTCTCATGTGCACTAGTGTTTTCCATTTCAAATCCTGTACACAAGACAATATATTCTTTAACAGTTCATCACATCATAGCAACTTTAAAACCCATTTAAAACTCATTTTATTTAATCTTTTCATTGATTTAAATAAAAATGGCAGTTCTATTACAATACTCCTTTCCCCTCAGTAAAAATTTTCTAAATAACACAATTTCTTCAAAAGGCAGACTCAGACTTACTGAATGAAATCTAAAATGGAAAAAAAAAAAAATTAAAGGGATGGGTATTGTTTTATACCTGGCAAGTCTACTTTTAAATCACATGAGTTATGTACCCCGAAAGGCACAATAAATAAATTAGACAGTGAATTGTTCAGTGCTGGGGGTGTGTGTGTGTGTTTGTGGGGGGGGGGAGTAACATCATTACTTCTCGCTCCGAAAAGGGAAAAAACTATCATGGCCGTCTATGCACTTTCATTCAAAACACCACAAGATCTCTAAGACAGCTGGTTGCAAAAATATACCAAACTTATCAAATGATCTTGCAGTTTTGACATGGTCACCAGCTAGTCTCCTGCCATCAATGTGTCGACCACATTGCAGTGAGGGCGAAAGTGAAGTCAACAGGATGAGTCTTATCGCCATGCCCTGTTGAGCAGTTTCACTTCCGCTAGACGTTTGCTGATCATGGTGGCAAAGAAGAGGCCAAAGAGTACGCTGCTGATTAATACATAGTCATAGTCATCCTTAAGGACATCAAATTGCTTGGAGGGGAACACTCTGGTCTGGTAGATGTCAAGACCATACGCAACCACCTACAGGATGAAGAAATTAAATGGATTTTATTCATATAATAAGAATGGCATAGATATTAAGGGAATAGTTCACCCAAAATGAAAATTCTGTCATTAATTACTTACCCAACCTGTTAAGACATTATTTCATCTTCAAAACACAAATTAAGATTTTTGATAAAATCCAAGAGCTTTCTTCACATTTAAAAAGTATTCTCATAGCTTCATAAAATTACTGTTGAGTAATTAATGACATAAGTTAAATTTTTGGGTGAATATCCCTTTAAATTAAGACAAATCCTACCGAAAAAAAGTTATTTAATATTATAAAATAAATAAAAAAGGACTTAACCATCACTCTTACCAAACAGGTTGACTCCAGGCCAGAGGGGGCAGTGTGGATGCCCCTTACTCTTGACACAGTTTGGTTGTAATTTATAAACCACTCGTCACGGATGGGCATTTCTGGAGCATATGGTATGAGGTTTTCCTCCCTAAATGGCGAGACAATAATTTTTCAGCTTGGTTACTCTGCAAGCAAATTGTTAGCCAAAGTCTGAATCGTATGTGATTTTTTCCCAACATAGTATTAGTTGAAAACCTACCGACTCTGTTCTGAGACCACCTCTGGTCTCCGTGGGTCAAGAAACATCTTTGGTAAGGATAAAATGTTACCTGATGGCAGCCCGACTATAAAGTAAAAAGTAACACCCAGAATTTAATATGAGAATGCTGATATTTTTCTCTCAAAGCTTTGATCTTATAGATATTAAAATATAAAATAAGAACATTCCTATCTTCTTGATATGCACAATACTAACCAAGAAGGTGTCGGCTGGTGATGCCCTTTTCCGTAAGTGTGGCTTCCAAAGTGCTTATGGGAGCAGGAAAAATGTACGACTGCTGCAGAACCTGAGGTGGATGTGGTCTGTCCAGGGAGCTGAACACTGTGCTGTTATAGAGCTCCGCTCCCTCAAAAAGCTCCAACACAGAAAACTCGTTTCTGCGGAACTTGGAGTTCCAGTACACATACTATAGGGAATAAAAAAAAAAAGTAGTTTTAAATTCTGCACCGTAAACATTTATATCTATCACAGTAATCATAATGGATAAATGGATGGATACATCTGTGCACTTACCACTACCCAGTTTTCAGAGTGTACAAAGTGAACAGGTCCTTTGGCTTTCCGCTGCACCGCTTCATGCACAATACGGCCAGTGACCCCATCAATCAGGAAGATTCCAACAAAGCTCCTCTCATGATGGGTGTCTGTGCTTTCCGTTATTACAGCCAAGAGATTAGGGTTCAGATACTGCAGAAGAACAACAGGTAGGATATGCAATTAGAAAAGAGTGTAAATACTTTTGCCCGAAAAGAGCAGTCATCGAATCAGCAGTACCTTGTAGAGCACACTACGGTCCCCCATGACTCTGCCCTGGGAATGCACATGTTCATTTGCACGCTTTCCTTTAACAGCCACTATCTTCTGCACCTCAGTGGGGATGACCACCTCCCAGATTAGCTCTGTAGACAAATCCTTAAGGGACAAAATAATTTATGAAAACTAGCATCAAAATTGCTTTAAATCTGCTTTGCATGAATGGACACTAACCTTGCGCAGACGGAAACCTGACAGTTTTCCCTGACTAGAATCCACTAGGTAGAAGAATATGGAGGATGCTGTGTCCTGAAGCTGCTGTAGAATGTTCTTTGTAGATGGAAATGTTGTGACCTGAATGGGAAAATAAATCGGTTCACATTCTCCAAGGAACACAGAAGGTTTGTCAGAAGAATGGAGGCCCACCTTGTACTGGTCATCAATAAGTAGAAGGACTTTAGCATAGTCCTGGTCAATGACAGGCAGCAGCAGGGTCTGAAGGACAGGTCTGGGTAAGGCAGGGACACTAATTTGACTCTTCTTGCCAAAGATAGGATTGAAGACATAGAGGTTTCCAAGACCTGTGTCCTGTTAATACAGTGCATTTTTAAATTTAGAAATGAACAAACAAATGAATAAAATATACATGAAAAAACATGTAGTATTGAACTTATGAACACTTCACTGTCATAACAAAAACACAGAGTCAAATGAATGAAAATAAATGGACAAACAAAAAACAAACAAGTAAACAAAAAAATGCACAAACTAACAAAAACAATTAAACAAAAACAAACCATAATTAAAAAATAATAATAAAAGCAATTGAGCACACAAGCAAATTCACAAACAAGTAAACTAACCAAACAAGCAAATAAACAAATGCACAAATCTGTAAACAAATGAAGCAGCAAATAAACAAATGCAGAAAAGAGAAAACATATGAAAGCAAGTAAACACAAACAGGCAACCAAATAAACAAACAAATAGCTTTAGATTATTAAAAAAATGCAAACTTCAAAAGCTTACCTTGTTTTTTATAAGAAGTGTGCACTGTGGAGGATGAGGAAAGTGAGCAGTGGTCCTCTGCACAATGAGTTTGAAAACAGAGTTGGGCTCGATGTTTTCTAAGTACTGCTTCCACAAAATTGTTCCTGATTTACTGTCGATGCCAAAGAGCTGAGGAGAAACACAATAGCCATATGTTAACCGACAAAACAGCTAAAAGAACAAAGCAACAGCTGTGCGTTCTAAACATACCTTCCCAGAGGCAGTTACCATCACCATCATCTTCTGCAGGTTGAATTCATCCCGAGACAGTGTGTCTATGTTAACCTCATTCTTCACACTGCTCCGGGGCTTTCGGGCATCATAAAAGAGTTTCCAGAGATGGGCCAGCCAGGCCTGCAGCAGGATGAACTGGGAAGAGAGGCGCTTGAGAACCATGGGTAACAGTCCATCTGCAGGCAACAAGAGATCACAGCGATGAGTGACAGAGGTAAATCAACCTCTAAGAAAAAATAAATAAAATCACTTCACCTTTTCTTGAGTCAATTCATTGAACAAAAGTTAGAGACACTGGCAAAGACATTACATAAAATAAACATGTGATCAGGAAGAGAAGCAAAATTAAAGGAAGCTCTCTACTTTACCTTGAATGGCTGGATCCAAATGCAGCAAATAAGCAATAGAAAACACATAAGGACATAAATACAAAAACAAATTGCAAGAATGCCATGGAAAATAGGACCGATGAGTGAGACAGGAGTGTTTTTTTGTTTGTTTTGTTTTTGCTTAGCAACCAAAGCAGCAATGTCACAACACACATTAGCCATACATCATACATACATAACATTTATATCTAGCAAATGTTAAAATCGGCCTTCAAATGACATTTTATGTTACCTTAAGATATCATATTAATCTTTTTCACTTACGCCTAACTGGATTGCTCCAAAATTACAAAATGAAAAATACGACTCTAAACAACATGTAGTAAGTAAACAAAGACATAATAAACAAAGGTTTTACCGGCTTTCTTTCCAAACTCTCCCTCCAGTTCCGCTTGTGTTCCAGTGAATGGCAGATCAATCATCTCCATCGTGACCACATCAGCCAGGGCCTCCTCCCTCATCCAGACCACCCTGCCTACAGTGGGAGACAAAAATCAACTCCCTTGTCTTTTGTAGATTATACTAAATTGAGGTGAAGCAAAATTGAATTTTACTTCATATTTTTTTTAACAGATAGAGTACAGAGGTCCAGGAGAGAAATCAATCCACTGACTTGTTTAAAGCTAATTGTTTAATTTGATTAAACTTCGAATTTAATAATAATTAATGATTTTTTTTATATATTTTAAATACAACATACATTTATTGTAAGTGGAAGTATTCCGAAACAGCTTTTCTATATTTAATTCCCAGATGAGAATTATTTATTTGTATTTTTAATAAATCCATTTCTCCGTAGTGTAGTTCATACCAGGCTGCTGTAGGAATGTGAGTGTAAGATCTTCCGTCTGCACCATGACTCTGTAGCCCACAGAATCATCTTTCTTCAGAAAGGCGTGGACATATAACTAAAGAACAGACCAGTCAAAATTAACCTACATTCAAAATGACTGGCCAACAATCGGTTAAACATATATACTTCAGCATCAGCCCTCACTCTGTTTGGCTTTCCTCCATTAGGGTCCATGTGGTAGATAATGGTGGTGTCAAGGTGCCTCCGCCCTGTGTCAGCACTGAACAGGTTGATGCTGCAAGCCTGGAGTAAGAATACCAACTGATTAAGCCACAAGTGCATACCTAAAAAGACATTTTTGTCTTGTTTTCGAAATGTGACTCACAGTATCATTCTTTGGGGACATCACAGCAGCAACTGTCCTCTCTCCAGATGTGGCAAAAGCAGCCAGATATGACTGAAATATGAAGGACAATGGGCTTTATACTTCGAGTGAAGAATAACCAATAAAACTACTGTAATCAATACAATTTTATGAACTGGATTTGAAAGGAATTTAATGGTTCTGTTTAGTTCTTACTGGATTGAAGTCTCGGAGCGGCACGATGAGGCCGTCTTTGAGTTGCAGCAGGATGTGATGATCTGGACTTAGTTGCAGGAAGAACTCAGAAAGAGGAGGCTGTGCTGGATTGGGTTGAGTGGACGTCAGAACAGGCTGGAATCCAGATGCCACCTCCAAATCTAGCGTCTTTGAAAAGAGGAGCCGCTGTATGAGGAAGCACTGTATGTTAAACACAAGTGTAGCAACATCTGTACCTGGAGGTGGATCTGTCTCATTTCGGTCTGTTCTGCAGACTGCAGCAGTAGAGTATAGAGGGACTGCGTGATCTGATCCACACACAGTAGGATCCCTGAGCTGATGACTGTACAGCTGCTCTCCAGGCTTGACATCCATGCGGCTTCAACTGATTTCTGAGGGAGGAAAAAAAGGGTGACTGTATTATTACCCAAGTAATCTGTCTCTCTCAGTAAGAAAACTCAATATATTTTCCATCTTTTTGTATTATCAAAGTAATCTGAATCTTTAAATAAGAAAAATGCATTGTGTATAATTATTAATTATACATTTAAATGATAAATTACACTGTATTGTGCACCATTATAAATGTTTTTACTGTCTTTATCAATTTAATGCATCCTGCTGAATAAAACCATTCATTTCATAAAAATAAAAATCGGAAAGAAAGTAAACTCTATACCTTGTTCATGATTTCTCCATCTTCAATTTTGTATTCAACAATAACAATATGGGAGTTCGGCACAACTCCAAAAACAAACACCAGTCCATTCCCTCCAGAATAAATAGTTTGATACTGAACAGTGTCACTGTAGGATGCAAAAAGATGAATTCACAATCAATTACAGCAATAAAAAAATATATAATAACTGTAATAAGAAGTTGCAAAAAAAAAAAAAAAAAAAAAAAAAAAAAAAATTATATATATATATATATATATATATATATATATATATATATATATATATATATATATATATATATATATATATATATATATATATATATATATTTTTTTTATATATAACTATAATTTCTTTTTATCACCTGTCAGGTAGGTTTTCCACCCATATCTGGCTGCCACTTGAAAGGTCGTGGAGCGAGATTGCTGATTTCTTTAGCACAGCAACATACTTCACAAAGTCTTGAACTCCAACTAAAGCAGCAGCCTGAAAGCTGTGGTCAAAAGTGGACACTGTCAGTTTGATGCACCAGTTAATCCTAATACTGTCACAAAATAACACATAACATACAACCTTCCAGTATCAAGTACTGTCTCCCACTTCAGGCCACCGACTGTGGTCTCCCAGGAGCGAAGCAGACGGCCATTTCCAGCAACAACAACAGCATCTAAGAGACAACAAACACAGATTCAGAGGCAAGAAACAAAACCTCATTTCACAACACAAGCTTTTTGTGGCATGCTCACCCTGTCCATACATGAGCAGTGCATCAATATGGCCTTCTGGTCCAGTCTTATCCACATGCCGCCAGACTACAAGACACAAAAACATTTCACTGACACTGTTAAATTAATGAATCATATAAAATCACTGCTTTTTAATCACCAAGTACACATTACTAGGAAGGTGTATTCTAATATCCATTATTTTTCATTGATAATAATAATACCTTTTAAAATGTTTGTAACTATGATGTAGGCCACATAATAGCATAACTCTTAAATAAAGTGTTCAACCAGAAATTAAAATACAGTCATCATTTACTCCCCTTGATGTTGTTCCAAACATGCATGAGTTTCCTTTTTCAGCAAACATAAAATAAGATATTCTGAAGAATGTTGGTAACTAAACAGATGTAACTCTCTCTGACCTTCATTGTGTATGTATATTTATTTATACAGTCCATTTAACAGAAGTCAGTGGAAACTGAAACTGTTTGGGTACCAGCATGCTTCAAAACGTGTTCTTCTGTGTCAAAAGAACACAGAGTTCTTCAAAGTCATTCAAATTCATAACAGCAAATCATATACAATCACAGAACTGACATTTTTGATTTAACTATCCCTTTAATGAAGCAACCACAAATGATATCAGGATTCATTGCCTAGACATATATATATAGTTACTCATTGGACATAAGAAATTAGCCTATATCACAACAAAGCTCATCAACTTTTTTTCTAAATGTTGTAAAGGTTTACCAATAAAACAATATCTTTAAAATCAAATAGTTAACCCCCTATAATTCCACAAATTATTTAATTAATTTTTTCTGGTTACAGGCTTATTTTTTATAAATGCTTTTTATTGCACATTTGTCCGCTTCAAAAGAAGACAGAAAATAATTTGATAAATGATGCATCACTTATCAACCATGTAAAAGTTATTTTGTCCAAAAAAGTATAATGATTATGGTTAAGTGTCAAATGGTGGCTTATAACTGTTTTTAGAGCAACACTGTGGGTTGAAATCTGATTAGGGACGCGCATTCTTTCAAAGTCTAATAACCAATAAACGCTTATAGACAGATTCTGACTGCAATTTTTAAATGCCCATATATGATTTAACGCACAATGATAGTCAGATGAGAGGAATGACTTACACAGGTCTCCAGTCCTTGAGTTGAGGGAAGCAAACACGTTCTTGTCAGTTGCCACCAGGAGCTTTTTCGACGCTTGAGAGTGAGTGTCAAACAAGGCGAAGCGCACCTTGCCGATAAACTGTTGCCTCCTGAAAGAGATCGCAAGTAGTTCAGAGAGATGTTAAGACATGAAGACTAGCTGACATCAGTTCGCAGCCTGCTTCAAGTAACATTACCGGCTGATTTTACAGTCGCTGAAATCCCACAATGGATTATACGTCAAACCAACACACAGCTATACATTCAGTTTACATACCAATCAAACTTTCCAACTTGGTCTTCAAACACCGCCGATGCAGTATAAAATAAAGACACAGATATTGCTAATCTTACTACAAGCCAAGCCATTGCTGCAGAGGAACAACTCCCACAATGCTTTGCGGTAAAGGACCCAAAGAGCTAACCTTTGATAAAACAATAAAAATGCATCTAGGCATTCTTTCAACCCTAAGAGGTTAGAATTTAGTTTAGTTCTTGATATACAAAAATGTTTTTTAAAAAGTAATTTTTAAACTGCTTTTTAACTGGTGTTAACTGCTGCTCAACATATAACATCAGGCATCCGCTTGAGATGCCTTGATTTAAAATGCTTCTTAAAGGGTCATGAACTATTATAATAATAGGAAAGCTGTTATAAAATATGAGCGATAATTTAAATTGGCGAAAATATGAAGATAACTTGAACGATCTGGATAAGTTGTGTCTCAATGTTCTTGAACTTTTATTTTTAGGCAAATTATTAAATAAATTATGAAAATATTAATTAAATATCAATATAAAATGTAAATGCAGATGCGATCGTAATACACTTTGGAACCTTTTCCATGCGTCTGTAGATCATTTATGTTTTATTAATGGATTTCCATGTGAAAAAAAAAGGGATAAAGGGCGTGCATTTAAAAAATAAAAAGTTCTGTGACATGCCAATCTAATTATGATTTTGTCCTGCTTTAAAATTTTTGTTGGTTTTAATGATTTTCATTTTAAATGGTCTAGTGTTACTGTAGTGTACTCTACGCCATTAGGTGGCAGCACAATCTAAAGTCAATTTCAAATATTTCCTTTGGACCTACGCAGCTGTTCAATGTTTGCAAACTGTTGTTTTATTACTAAACTCATTGCAAAAACACTTGTAACCCAAATCGATTTACATCTAACAATTATGATATGTTTAAATATCTGGGTTTTGACTTAGCATGTTCATAAACATAGTAATAGTGCAATCCACCCCCCCCCCACCCCCCTCACATAATTAATTAAAACATTTTTAGGAATGTTTTAATGGAAGGGTGTAGGAATGCTAGGAAACATTGCTCATCATTAACTCATAGGTATCCTTCTGTATCATATCACTCGTATGTCCAAGCCTGCCCCATCCATGCCACACGTTACTGTAAATGCTTTTAGTAAACACTCAGCAGGACTAGTACCAGATATGCGGTTCCTTCTCAGCTTTGCTGGCTTCCAGATGAAACAGCCTGAACACACTCAGTTGAATCTGAATGGGAAAGTGTTGTGAGGATCTGTGACATGGATATACACGCGGTGATGTTATTATTCCTGCTTACAGAGATCCGTTCATCGTGCTGTCATCGGGCTCTGCAGCCTTTTATGTAAGTAGCATGAAAATAAATTACATTTTAGTCATGTTTTTATTATGTTAGTTTAGCAAATTTATTGACTGCATGAAGATTGATTGGATTGTATGCACAAATCTGTTTTCTTGTTTGAAATATTTGTAATGAATTTGAATAAAAATAAAAATGCAAACTTAAGCATCTTCTTTTCTTACAGAATTATGTATTAAGCATAAAGTACTTTTGATAAAGTGTATGCTATTATACTATATAGTGTATACAAATGTACACAATTTTAAATTAATAGTTTTATTAAGCAGTTACTGTGTTACTGTGTTCTAAAAGACTTCAAAACAGAGTTGTTGATGTAAGAGCTGCATTATGCACTTGAAATGGAAAGTAATTCTTACGTTCTTCTTTGTTCAGGCCAAATGTCTGCTCAGCACAAGAGAGAATCATCACAGCTGAGAAACAGCCATGTGTAATGGCTTTTACACACATGGTGAAGGTTTGGAGGCAAGGATGCACAGGTCATGCTTGGTGTATGGACTATGAGAGGAGGTACATATTCTAGTTAGGCTGAATACAGTTACAACAAAAGAAATGAAATATATTAAAAGTTGGCACTAGATTTTACATGTAGTAAAGAGTCCCTCTGTCCTGATTCACTATCAGTAGTCCTTTTCACCCTCACAGCCGTTTCTCATTGGTACACCTTTCAGTGCCAGCCAACCTCTTGCCGCTTTTGAGAATTGGCAGAGGGCTAAAGGAAGACAGCAGTTAGAAACTGATCCTGTTGTTGAGAGATGATGGTTATTAAGGGTCTCAGATGCTTTGGGAATCAAAAGGAAGCTCAAGACTCTCAGAGCCATCAGCCCCTTGGCAATGGAAGATCATTGAATAGACCTCATTAAACAGGCACGGAACAAATGCTGAACTAATTGGGGTTTAGAAGTCTATTATTACACGGCTCTATGAAATACTTACTTCTGATTGGCCAATTGTGAGAATCCATGCAATTTGTTTTAAATTTTTGCTGAACTAGTTTTATAGTAATCATATTTTTATCACTTTTTAGGATTGCTTACTACATAGGCTACAGGCCGGTCTACACACAAGATTTTAAGACTACATACAAATGCTGTCCTGGATGGTCCCAGCTCAATACAGAGGCGGGCTGCCTCTATCGTAAGTATTTCCACTGTCAGGTCTGTCCTATATCTCATCAGACATCCAAATGATATGAAAAACAAACATACAGGCCCTTAACTTTAAGTGTAGATTTGTAGGGTTGAGGTTAATGAATCATAAACATCATTCACTGAAGGATTGTGTAGTGAATGGCTTACATGATTAATGAGATTCCTGTTCTTCTCTGGAGATTCCATGAGAGGGATTCTGGCTTTGTTGCTGCTGTCAATCATGAACAGAAACTTTTCACCAGATGCTCATTTTGGGGACCAGCAACATTTCAATAGATGCTTTATCTTGGTTCAGGATGGTCCTGGATTGTTGTTTGGGCACAATGGATCTATTCTCTAAATATCAAATAGTAAATCATTGGATTTAGTCAGTGTTGTGTTGAAATCTATTAGAATTACACAAAGGATGATGTTTTGAATGGTTAGCCCACATTGCATAATCTCTTTAGGGTCTCTACTTCTGTCACTTCTGCTTTATTTTGTGGAGTGGTTTGCCCTTGATGGCATGACATATCATGTATTTGTATTTTTAGAAATGACATGGCAACCAGTTCATCACAGCCTTAACATGTTTTAATGCTAAAAGCCCATAAAAATCAGAGCATAGCTTCTCATCAGTGGCAAGAATCTGGAAGGCTTAGTGTCCTCTTCTTGCAGTGAGTTAGGACACAATGAACCTTTGTGATCATCAAAAGACAGCTGTAGGTAGAAGACATTTACTATAGCTTTCGGTGCAATCAGTTTGGAGAGCATGTCAGGTAAATCACTGTTGTGGTTGTTTTCTTTGGATCCCCCATAGATCTTAATTCTACAATAATTTCCTATTATATGAATCCCATAATTAGATTATGAGAGTGAACTGCTCCTGCTAAGCTCTGACTCTGTCAGTAGTTTAATAATCAACAGTTGTATTCCTAATACATGTAAGTCGCTTTATAAGTAGGCATTTAGTTTAATACAAAGCTATGCTGTTTTCTTCTTTTTTGAGTTCCATCTGTCAGATTGAAGGGTTATTAAAAAAACCCTGCTTTCTAGATTTTCAGTTAGAAAGAAATAAACAGGCTATCAAATGGACACTACATGAATTAATAGTATTACTTCATTTATTCCTAATTGTGATTTATTTACTTATTTAATATGACAGTCATCAAACTAAGACTACATTTTGGGGTGTAATTCGATTTCTTTCCTATTTTTTCATCTGGTTCTCTCAGTTGTCGTAACTGATTTAGCAGCTGAATTGCCATAACAAACAGAATATTGTGTTAGAAGTGATTTGTCATTATCACTGCCTGGTGAAATAAAACAAATAATGAATAGTTTGATCATGTTGAACCAACTTTCAATATTTCCTGTGAAGATGTAAATTTCCCCACAGAACAATTTATTTGACTGTCTGCTTCTAAATCTCTTTTCTGCTCCAGCTCTCTGCACTTATGGTGTCTGCTTTAATGGGGGTGTGTGTACAGGGCGCTTGAATCAACTGTGTGACTGCCCCGCAGGATTCAATGGATCCAGCTGTCAGTATGGTGAGTACACAAGTTATCTGAGCTTTGAACCACAGCTCTATCTCATTCTTATAGTGCTCGGTGAATGTCAGTTGGCGTGTGTGATGAATTTTAACCGACTGTGTTCCATCAGTGTCACGATAACACAAATAAAAGGCTGTTTTTCTTCCTTCCTATGATACTCCTGAGAGAGAATTCATAAGTCATGAGTGCATTTTTCTATGCACCTCCATATAGAACAGCCTCCAGGTGCATCAGTAGAACATAACCACTCTAAGGTCAGCAGGGCTGATAGGGCAGTTAAATCCCTGTCCTTACACTGTAGGATCAGTGTTCCATTATGGCGTTTCTGTGAAAGTGAGTGTGAGAATAGAGTTCTGGAGGAGAGTCTGGCTTCTCTGTGAAATGACTGTGATTTAGAGCAGATCTCTGGAGGCTTCGGGGGTCCTTCTGCACAGCTGCATTGTCTGTGCGGGTGGGATTTTCATGCAGGTTACCAAAGACCTTCTGGCTACTGAAGAAAGGGCTAGAAAATAGACAGTGTAGAGCATGGCATGTGATTTGTGTTTCAGAGAAAACTATGGGAGTGTTAGATGCTCTAACCTGTAAAAATGTGATTTAGTCTCTCAATAAATATCTGCACAAGAGTTCTTGGTTTTGTAGAGTCACTAAACTTCTAGGGAACCAGTTTGTTCAAATAAATTACTTTATGAATAAATGAATGAATTTGTTAGTTGCAAAGCTTTTAACTAATTTTTTTAAACGAAGGTGTATCCTATTTATTTCAAATCACTCTCATGTTTAATAATAAAAAAAGCTTGACAAATTTTTGTCTTACATTTTTTTCTGGTTCGTCTGTTCTTTTATTGGTTTTTATGTGTTATGTAAAAAGTTATGGGTCCCTTATATAGCCTAAGTGTTGTTATTGTTTGGCAGTGTGTGTAGTGTTGCTAACTACATTTTGACAAAAGAACTGGTTGACTTCATCATCAAAAAATCATTTAATTGTAGCTTAGCATTCTACCGTAAGAACCAGCTTTCCATCAAATGGCAGGCTTTAACACATTTAATCAGTTAGTTTATAATTTTCTTAGACTTGTTATGATGGAGGCTTTGATAAAAAAAGGTAATCAGCCTCCTGCACTGTGATGTTCTCCAGTGACACCATCAAAAAGTGGGCAAGGATAAAAGTCTGTGTTGTTAAGCAATTACAGCTGGCAGAGCCCACAGGACGAAAGCCTACTCTGTGCAGCCACATCCTGCAGGAAGAGTTTTATAATACTGAGTGAGAAGTATCTTACAGACATAACGTTAACTACTGCTGACAGGAAAAAGATGATCCTGCTGATAATTCTCAACTCTGTTTAAAAGATAAATAGAAGATGTTGATTATGTTTTCATTCTTTTATCCTGATTTTAATTGAATCTAGTTAGAGAAAATAGTAGAACAATGATTGAGTACTATAACAGATTCATTCAAACTATATATATATATATATATATATATATATATATATATATATATATATATATATATATATATATATATATATTATTTATTTTTTTTATTTTTTTTGTAGAAAGGCTTAATCTATTTGGAAACGTTTGCCTTTGCTAATTCCCTTCCGTTTTAACTAAGCTCAACTAAAACTCCTGCTGTTTTCAGCTTAGGAAATTTTGAAAAATGTGAAAAGGTTTTGATGTGTTTTTTTTGGAAAGCTCCCCAAAGAAACAATGGAATCGCAAAAATGTTGGATTGTTAGTTGAGATATGTATGGTCTACAGTATATCACAGAAATGTAATTCAGTTTTTAATGTTTAAACATTGCCTCACAGTTTCCATCTTGCCAGTATTCCATTGTTTCCAAAGGGACTTTGAATGTTATTTGCAAAGCTAACATAAGAGAGGAAAGCCAGATAGTTTCTAGATAAATCACTCAGGGTTCTGAAAAAATCCAAGAATAACAACAGGATGCTTTCTGAATTTCTTTTTGGTGGCAATACCTGCAGCTATAACAGGGTCAGCGAGAGTGTGATGTGAGATGATTGACATGATTCTGACTGCTCAGTTGTGCTACATTAGTAGCCATGAATGGTGATAATTGACAGTATGTTTATTGCTTTTTTAAATTACATCCTCTGAGTTATTGTAAGAGATTGATTTTTTCTTGTTTGATGCATGATTGCTATAAATAATTATTAAGTTTTCTTCATGGCCATTAGAAATTTGAAATATTTTCTTCTGGCCTCCTCTGCAAAGTCTTTTTAGTCAAATGATTGTATTGGACACACAAACCTCAGCAGGTGGTCTGTCTTCCTCTCCAGATCTGCTGCATTGTGAAGATTGCGTGTGATGCAGCCCAAGAGGCTACAGGACTTGTAGTTATGAATGTGCTGTTTCTAACTCCTTATGTCTCATGGGTCTAATAGAATGATTCTCATTCCTGTGGTCAAACGAAGTGTTCGATCGGCTGTCCCTTTATGATACTCACATCATTAAGCATACCTTGTGTTAAACCAACCAGAGATGTGACCTTAGAGCTCACTAAGCCCTGATAGTGATCACTGACTTTAAGAACAAATGTTTGGAAGATCAAATCTGAGGGTTTAGTGGCAGCACAGCTGCGGTATTCTATCACACTCCTCAGGCATCAGTCACACCACATGTATCAGACTGGAGGAAACATTTTGGCTGAACGTCAGTGAGAATCATCAACAACAGGGCAAAAGAAAATCCCCAAATCCCAGTTCTTATATATGCCAAGTGCTTAATGCAGATTTATGCTGCTTTTGTGTCCTGTGCTGTCCATTTGTCTTCAAGAACATCTTGGGAATTGTTGTCTTCAATTGATGGTACAACAAAAGCCCTTTCTTTTACAGTTATGGGATTATCCATTTTTTCCTGACCTGATGTTTTAGCATTCCAGGAGTGGCAGAAGAACAGTTTAGGTGTGCAATAATAAATTGTACTAGGAAACCATCGTAATAGAGTTTGATTGTGTAATGTGATTTGTCAAGAATGTTTTCAGATATATATCAGAGAAAACAGTTCTTGTCACAGGTTCAGTTGCGTTAATAATTTTGTTTAAGCCCCATTGTAGCGGTAACTGATTTCATTGTAAACACAAAGGTCTGACATGAAACTCTAGGTGGCGCATGCCGACGGGTTCTCAATCTTATATAATCACATCATTATTCACATGCCGCCTCTGATTGAAGAGCTTGCTGCTCAGTATTCAAATACTTGGCTAGTGCTTGCTGTAGCAGTTGCAGCGCCCTTCAGAAACCCTCCACCTTCCCCAGCTCCACCTGTATAGACCTGCTACAGGGTGGTTCATGTATGCTATGTATTGTTTGATGTGCAGCAGCAGTATTTCCTACATACTCACAGCAGCATGTCTGTGGATGTTTTATCCAATACAATAGCAAGTCTCAGTAATTGCTCTGCCGCAGCAGCAGTGTAGCAGATCTATTCTGCCAGGACTAAACACATTAACACATTATGGAGATAATTTGGGCTTGTTTCATCCAAATGACTAACCTCGGACAATGATTGCTCACTTGAATATTCCAGTGAGGTTATGAACAAATTCATGTGGGCACATGTGAATTGTCTCGTGAGAAGTTTTCCTGTGCGTAAAATTGTTGGCAAAATAGCAATTGTAGATGACTGAAACTTATTATAATATGAACTTTCTTACTTTAAAAATAAACAAAGAAAAATGCAAGATTTAATTAATGCAGCAAATTAGCTGACACCTTTTAATGCTGTCAAATTGATTAATCATGATTAATCACGATTAATCACGATTAATCACGATTAATCACGATTAATCACGATTAATCACGATTTATATATGTAGGCAAAATATTCTTTAAATATGTGTGTGTATTTATACATATACTGTATAAATACAGACAACATACAGATATACACAGTACACACATATGTATTATATAAACACAAACTTTTATTTTGGACCCGATTAATTGCAATTGACAGCAATATCTTATATTAATCAGTGGATATTTCTCCCCTCTGCACTTTCTTTTTGTTCTGTAATTAGATTTTCTTTTCTCTCAAAAGATTCTTTTCCAGATCCGGAATAACAGAAAATTAACTTTAACCAAGAGATTAAAGACATGCCAAGTATTACAACGGTCAAAGGAATTGAAGACATTGTAAGAAAAAATATGATGCATTACATTCTATTCATATAATATTAATACATACTGAATACTATGTTTCACTTGTAGAAGCAAATGTGTTTCCAACTCATTCCGTGATTTTAAAGACAAAACTAATCAAATCCAGTGTTTTGCCATGGGATAAATGGGAAATCAATGTCATTTCAATCGTATGTTGTTATCCGTTTCCTTTGGTTTTTGTGTGACCAATTCATGTCTAAGTTCTGAAGCTTTGTTGTGAATTTAACACATAGATGCAACATACATAGCAGGCCAGTATGTGGTCCCTCGATGCACCTTGTGTCATGAATTACATCTAAACCAATCTGTGTGAAATAGCTTTGGCTGAGGTGTCTGGTGTATTCCTGATGCGGTTCCCTCAAGGGACGTCATTACATTGAGAGGCTGTGAATCTAATTTTCAATGGATATATTGGACATGACAGTTTTCTTACTGTAATATTTTCAGTGGCTAAAGCAAAACTGATAGTTTTAACACAGTGTTTCTGAGGTTGTTTTGAGTTCAGGAATCTTGGACATTATATAGTAGCTACTAGCTAGCAATGTCAATACATGTTGCTCTCCTAATGAAAAAGCCCTTTAAATATTCTGTACATAAAAATGCTTCTATGAGCATGCCGGGTGTGCACACAATTTATGCAGCCCTATATAAACTCTTCATTCACGGCACAAAAAGAACAGTCCTTTTGTACGCTGTTGTCTAACAGTTTAATACAGATTATTTGCCTCTTTTCTTCTTGTCAGGCCTCATTTGACTTTTTGTGGGTGTCCTTCATTGTGCCAGTGATGGGTGCTCTTAGATCCAATGCAAACATCCTGTAGGCTTCCTGTCATGAGAGAGGTAGCCATTGGCCAGACTTCCTGAACCACTTCAATATGACTCATTTATCACTTTCATTTAAATGCCAGTGATGTTTTTTTTTTTTTACTCGATGAATCTCAGAAGTGTTATTAAGTGAATTACTCTTGGTGTTTTCTTGCTGTAGTTAGAGCCTTTAAGTAAACCAGTGGAAAAGGCAACAGAAGCAGTATCAGTGGAAAACGGGCTAGTGTTTTCTTCAGCGAACAGGGCTGTGTTCGCAACATGATGGATCTGTGCCACTGAGGGCAAAGAGGAGACTTGGGCATAGATGATTGTCTGTGGGTAGAAATTTGGTGAATGGGCAAAAAACTTCATTTTAAATAGAACTGGGTAATCTTGTCTTAAAGGAGACCTATTATGCCAATTTGTACATATATATAATATTGTATCCCTGTGAAGTTTCAGTTCAAAATACCCCACAGATCTTTTATTATATTTAAATGCCCCCTTTTCCAGAATAGAACTCTACCTTGTACAGTACCTCAGATTTCTGTCAAAAAACATCAGTTTGTTTTTGATTATCATTTCTATCGTGCTGAAATCATGCATTTTAGTCCATATTAGTTTAAACTTCTGATATATGGTTTTCTGAGCGCGCACATTTGAACCACACACAGAAAGCATGTGAGCACTTAACTGAGTACTCTTTCATGTTTTATTGTGCTTAAACGGTCAAATACACACAAGTTTATGTTAAAACACATAGTCGGTTATGTCTGTGAAGGTAAACAGCTGGGAAAGAAATTGCATGTTTATATTAGATCTGTGTGGCAGCAGCATAATATACAGTAAATAAGTCAATAAATCCACTGCTTTCTTGTCTCGTCTGAGTTTGGGACACTGAATAGTGTTCTGTGATCATCAGAACAGAACAGTTAGCATGCTTTGCTCAAACTTTCTCTATGGTGTTAGAACTGGTACAGCGCTGTCACTTGCGAGAACACAGTGGAGGTGCCGTTGGTAGAAACATGCAGATTAAGGGGCGGTAATATTATAATAAGTCAGAGTATGACTAACTTTTTTAACTGAATCATAAAAGGATGTGTAACTTCAATTCAGATTTATTTGCGGATCAAGTTGGGTGTACTATATATCCAGATAAATACGGTTTCATGTAGTATTGTTATTTTCAGAAGATATTCTATTATTTCTGTCTACATTCCCCCGAATCCTTGTGTTTCTTGTCATTAGATGCAAGAGCAATGTTTTTTTTCAGCAGTATCTACTGAAAATTCAGTGCCGAAATGTGTTTGATAATGGCGGAAATACTTCAGCAATTTGCCATATCGCCAAACCCCTGATACAAGACAAATGCTGGTGACGCTCCCATATTCCTAGATAAATGTTAGACAATATCCTTGAGGTTTTCCATGGCTCTGCTGGCTATGCCACAAATACTTACAGATGACACAGAAGTATGCTTTCCACATACTTTTGAGATTTTCAAACTTGAGTATGTTTCCTGTCCTTAAACCTAACCACTCATGCCACACACTTTGTTAAGTTGCTGTAATTTATTTCACAGAGCTACAGTTTGTACTAGCAGTAGCAGGTGATGCATTTTAGCATGAAGTCTGTAGGGACTCATATATCTGGAAGCTTTTCATTAAAACCATGCAGGACAGAGTGACATCTTTGAGTAATGCTGCACAGCAGTATGGGTGATTCATTTTTCTTCTTCCTGTTATAGATGCCTTCGAGGGACACTTAAACACCCTAAGAACAGAAACAACAAGTTTTATTTAAGAAATGTATGATTTATTTATTCATAATGATTGTTTTTTTGGAAATGGATACATATGAATGTGATTAAATTGAAAGTGTTGTATATATGTATGTGTGTGTGTGTGTGTGTGTGTATATACGGTAATGTATCAGTCTGTTAATGGTTTTTGTATGTGCATTCCTCTATTGTGGGAGGAATACTGCACTGTTTCAATAATGCAGCAGCACTGCTACTGGTTTGATTAACTCAATATTTGTATTACAAGATATAATTCATATATGTGGGTATTCATTGACCTTTTTTAATATTCTCTAACCTTTAGAATGTTTATCAAGTTTGTCTTTAAGTTTAGTATAAATTTAGTTGTAAAGTTAATGCCAAAGTAAATGTTAACTTTAGTAGACCATTTTTTTTCCTGGACTCTATGACGCCTGCTATCAAGATGTGAAGACGTGCATGTTCAGTCTCATGCATTTGTATCTGGAAGACATCCAGCTTCCACTAGAACTTGATGAAATGTATGTATATGAGTTACAGTATGTATTGCTGCCATGAACTGAAATCTGATTGGAGACATGTGCAGAGGAAAATCTTTCATGAGAATAGTAGCTGTAGCTGTGTATAAAGTCTTAACTCTCATTAATTGTCTGAGCGATCATGGAGTCAGGACTCTCTGAAGAGAAATGGAAATGTCTCTTTTCTCTTACCATCTCATTATTTATTTTGCTTGTGTCTCTGGTCTGTCATGATTTGGGTATTACTTGGGAAGTCACTTCCCTGTGAGGGAATTGCAGCAAGGTATTAAAGGCCCATATTGCCCAGATAATAGCTTATTAGGAGATCAGTATTCTGTGTTGGCACTGGATTTAGTGAAGAGAGAAAAGGAAACTTGTCCAGATTTTTTTTATCACGAATAATAAAATCACACAAACATATTTATCAGCAGTAAATTGCAGTTATTACCAAGACAGTTCAGCCTGATTAATCAGAGTTTTCTCTTGTGGGGATCCCAAAACCTAATATCAAATAACAAGGAAAAATTTTATAAGCAATCAAGCGTTTTTAAGGATTGTCTTTCTCCTGTCAGAGTCAATGCCATCTATCATTTTTAAGGTTACATATGTAAAGCATGTTCAGGTTTGTTCAGTATGTTATTGTGTAATTCTGTATCAGATTACTCAACCATGATTCGGCGTAAGCCTATTTACTGAAACCAAAACCACTGTTTGGTGTTGCATTACATGTTTTATTAAGTCTGTTTGTCCATCCACCTATCCATCTGTCTTTTTTTTTTGTGCATACCTGTCCATGCATTCATCTTTGTTTTTGGCTTTTGTTTGTTATCTATAATTCCATTCATAATATGATGTGTCCTGTATATAATATTTATTCTATAAGACTGAAGTCCATTTCCAAAGTCATATTTAGGCTTTTAGGCAATTTTCTCCACCATAGATGATAAATAAGGAAAAAGAGACACTGTATATCTTGAAATAATGCCAGGTAATTTTAGAATGATGTATCCAAGACATGGATATTTTAAATCAGTTCAATGAATCAATCGCACCGGTTCACAAATAGGTCTGAATAACTTGGAATTTGAATAAAAGTCACGGAAATTATTTGTTCCAAATGTCTGGGAAATGCATAAATATGAAAGCTTTGTTTTTTGATGATGGGGTGCTCAGTTTTAATAGCACTGAAGCTTTCAGGATGAAAGAAATGCTTTGCATCAGTCTGAATTAATCTTTAATAGGTCTTGCTTTCTTGAAGATCTTAGATTTATAAATTTTTTCTATGTATTTTCAGTGTGTTCATGAATAATTTGATTTGGATAAGGTCCTAAGTTTTTAGTTTCATTTTTATTCATATTTCTGTTTTGGAATATACTTTCTATTAATCTATGTGAATAAAATCCAATTGCATGGATATGCAAGAATTCCCTGATATCATATTCATAACCTGTACTTTGCCTGGAAAACACAAGTATCTGTTGTAGCCACTGCATTCAGAGAGGAGCTCTAGAATATTGTGGACTGGAAGGGATGAGTGATTCTGATTCTGCTCCTATTGGCACTAATGTGGTTTCATTCAAAGAAAGCGAACAACAGGAAATCCAGTGTCAGGTTTATTAGTGGCTTAAAATGTGTATAGCTCGAACTCCTCAAAATAACAAACTTAGAACTAAAACAAACTATGAAGTTAATTCACTCCTCATTCGTTTGCACATTTACATGTACATATTTAAACAAAACTTAAATGTCTTCAAATGGTAGCTTCCCTCTGGACAGTACCATTACCTCATGAGAGAGAGTTTCCTTCATTGTTCTCAGCACACCTGTGTTGGCACAGACCCACTGCGGGGACCTTTACTTTCTCCTTTTACTGTCCTCAGTGGGACATCCTTCTCTACTCACTTAGGCCATTTAGTTTTTTGGGAACATGATACCACATGCTACCTGAAGCTCTTTTGTGCAACGAGTTTACCTAATACTTATTTTTGTAACTAATTGGTTCTTCCCTGTATTTAAAGAGAGAGTTCGCCCCAAAATAAAATTTTTGCCAGTATTTAATTATCCACATATTGTTTTTCAAACCCTTACACTTTTTACACTTTTGCAGAAATGTGTCAATGTTGCCCTCTAGTGGGGGCAGTATTTACTATTTTTGGTGATTAGACATCTTAGTATATACAGTGCATTTCCAGTCTCTGTTTGCTGAATAATAATCAGATATTTGCTAAAGGTTTATGAAATTAAATAAATAAAAACCAAGAAAAAAAGCTGAAATTTTCATTAAGATATCATTACAAAGGTAAGAAATAAAAATTAAGGTAACTTTAATTCAGATTCCTAAATATTTAAAAATATCAAAAAAATAAATGCATATAAAATTGTATTATAAATATCTAAAAATAAAACATTTCATATAAATTTAGTGAAATTGCTACTAAACTTTACAGTTGGATTATTTTTGTTTCAAATAAAACTTAAAATGAGTCTAAAATGTTATCAGAGTAAAAAGAAAATATATATGTATATATATTGTTTTTAATATATATATATATACTACATTAATATTTTTTTTAGAATGTATAACTAAATTAGACTGACCAAATTTAGAGATGTACATGGAATATTTCTATTTAGTTTATATTTTATAGAACAAACTGGTACTGTACTTGTAACATAACTGTGACATTTAATGATCACAGACTTATTTTATTTTATTTTTTACAATATTTTTTTAACCATTCATGTAGGGAAGATGTATTTTTGTAATTGTACTTTTTTCTTCAGAAATCTATATAAATCTAAATTTTACTTCCATGAAATCCCAGCATCAAAGCAGTTACACATTTAAAAAATATAAAAAAAATTATATAAAAAAAGATTACTATATATATATATATATATATATATATATATATATATATATATATATATATATATAGCATCAAAGCAGTTACACATTTAAAAAATATAAAAAAAATTATATAAAAAAAGATTACTATATATATATATATATATATATAGTAATCTTTTTTTATATAATTTTTTAAATATTTTTTAAATGTGTAACTGCTTTGATGCTGGGATTTCATGGAAGTAAAATGAGATATATTCCAGAAAATGTTGAATGATTTGTCTTGAAGCAGGTGCAGTCTCTCCATTTGATTAATGTGAAAGTATTAAGTGAAAAAATGTCCCTTTAGAGGCTGTTGCAGGTGTCGACAGTAATTGAGCCTCAGGGCAGACCCTGAATTTGAGTCCAAATGAAGAAACAAATATCCTGCTTAGGTCAGCGTGTCAGGGCTCACAAGATTTAGTTTGCACTTTGCATACTGTTGTGGTAAAGATGCTGAGCCCTTTTTTCTCTCTGCCCAGATGACTATAAAGACAAAAAAAACCATCTGTTTATAGTTACCCGACGTGTGCTCTCCTTCACCCTCATCAGAATTTGGGTTAGATGTTATCGTGGGTTTTAGAAGCTGATAACTTCACCTTGATGGGTACACTTTGAAACTGATACACAGATCTTATATTCCCTCTACGTTTCATACTAAATATCACATTTTGATGGATTTATCGTAGACTTTGTGTCAGGAAAGATAACTTGACCTGTATTATGTTCTTAAAGACTTACTGTACATGTCTGACCCTCTAACTCCTTCAGCAACCTGACCTCCACGTTCCTCTGTGATGGATGTGGCTTTACATCCATTCTGTGTATTTAGATCTAAACCACTTGATTTCTTTTTTTCCCCTGCAGTGCTCTTGGAGTTCAAATGTGCAACTTGGATGCGAGAATTATTAGTGCAAAAAGCCCAATCAAAACATGATCTAAATATATAGCCATACTTTGAGATCTCGCTTACTTCTTTACTTTGCATTCTATTCTCGGTTTCTTCCCATGAACCCAAACATCTGTTCAGAAGATGGAACAGCACTGGTGTTCAGCAGAGACAAACTGGCAAGGCTTTGCTCTTTTGGGCTCACTTGTCCAGTATGAATGGGGTTTCAGCCTCACAACACACCCATGTCTTGAGCATTTAATCCTAAATTTAATGGGATTTTGTCATGTCAGAGCAGGAAAATAACATGAGTCAAGAGTACGTTTTTAATGGGTTTTGCCTATTTTTTCGTTTTCTATTGACAATATAGTCTTTTTTTTATCTATAAGCAGTGGTTGAGTATTAGCTTCAGTATTTTACATTGGAATTGAAAAAACATACAGATGCTATAATAATGGTTAAAAATGAAAGGTAAAATAGTCATTAAAAACTTAGTAAAATAGTCATTAAAAAAATAATGCTGCATAGCTTTGGTTTCTAAATTGGCTACATTGATTAAAAACTTTTTTTTCTATGGAACACAAAAGTGAATTTGTGTATTTGTATTTGTCCACACAGTCCATACAGTGAAGGTCAGTTGTGCTTTGTTTTTTTTTAGCCTCCATTGACATATAAAACATTCTTCAAAATATCTTCTTTCATCTTCCAGACAGTTAAACAGCTTAGGACAGTAAATAAATAATGAGGGTGTTGTATTTTTTGGGGAACTTTTCTTTTAGTAGTACCCACTGCATGTCTTATCGGTTTGGAATGACATGAGGGTGAGTAATTAATGACAGAATTTCGTTTTTGGTTGAACTATCCCTTTAATAATTAGGCATGTTAATAGTGAGAATTGGTCCCTATACTAAAGTTTGACCGTTGATTCGTATGTCCAGATTAAATGCTTTTAATATGGAATTCTGTCCCTTTTTGGTCTTAATTGGTTCATGCCTTTGGTCAGATTGCAGCTGCACATAAAAAGGAGGGATGCATAGTCATATAAAATAAACCAAACATATTTTCCAAATTGTGAAATTAGGGGAAATGGCTTTTTGTGATGTTGGAAAGTATATTGGCTTTTTTTTCTGTCACTATTTCTATGATTCTATAAATAAAATAAACCAGAAAGACTTTTGTGGCCGATCCTGCAACTAAATTGTGTCCAGCTTTCTCTGGAGCAAGAATGCTTACTTTGTTCATACTGTAAAATTTAATGACCTTTCACTCTCGAAAACACTAGGGGGAAAAAGAAATGGCATAGTAGCTTTTCCACGCCAGCTTTCCAATTTTGCTTATTTGAAAGGCTGCATTCCCACAGCACCACAACCACTTACGGTTTTCCACTGCTAGACACTTAACACCTCCCGACCTCTATTTTATACACACATGAACCAGTGGGAAAGAGTTTGCTCTAACACTAACCAAACACTTAGAGAGAATGGAGAGACCTGTTAAATGTATGTAATATTTTGTGTAATTTGCATTTTCATAAAAAAAAAAAAACGATTGGAAATGTCACACCAGTCAGGTGTCTGTCAGATATGCACAATAATTCCTAATAAGCATGCAAGAGTTCAGACAGACACTCCCTGCTCCGTTAGATCTGCTTTAAAGTGTTTAGGACTGGTCTGTGGACTCTTGCTAGTGTCCTAAACCTGAAGCGTCTCTCATTAGATAGGATAAGCTCGGCTTTGTAATCACACTTAGTGAACAACAGGGACATCAAAAGGTGCTTTGACTGCTGACACTTCACTTGAGAGACCAAAGAAAACTTCCTCTTTAAGTACTGGGTAAGGCATGTAGCCATTGGGAGTCTTTGTCCAGAGCAGACCTTCATACCACACAACCTCTATTTAGGTCAGTAACTGAAAACACAAGTAGTACTTGGGTTCAGTACATGAGTAAATAGTTTTGTTCAAACTGAGTCTATTAGTGGTGATGGTTAAAATTCCTGCATATTCATTCGTTTGGTGAGCTACTCCTTTAGCACTGATTTATGACATGGATATTACTATCATGTTCTTTATATGCTGAAAGGTGTCACAAAAAATTGATGTGACTGCCACATGCATCATTGCATTATAAATAATACATAGTTTTGTCTCCACACCCTTAATTTAAGTGAAATGAATGAGACTACATCGTCAAATTATCTTACATTTTGGATCACATTTGCTTCCACAGTAGGAGTTATTTTCTTCCCACAAAGTGTGCTGGATAAAGAAAGGTTATCAAAACTGTTTTCATAAAGACATTCCACAGTAAATGCATACTTCCGAGGCTACAGTTCATTTATCTAAATGGTTTATGTTCATTCACATCTGCATGGGTGATGGATCAGTCCAAAGCTACCATCGGCCAATAATATACAATTTGTGCTATCTATATGTCCATCAGTAAGACTTGCTTTTGAGATAAAGAGGGAGGTTTGGACTATATTATAAATCAAGACCGTTTGCACGGTTTGCATTACGTTTTGGCAAAAAATTTGGGTCTTTCCTTCTCCTCATTAATCAAAGGAAATATTAGTGAGTTTAACTGGCAGTGCATTAGACTATACAGACAACTTACTGTATTAGATACATGAAGAAGCATGACTCTTTTTATCAGCTTTAGTCCATTTTGAGAAGCCACTTTACCACTCAGCAACCAACATACTTAGCAAACCACATTTTTCCATCTCACTCTAATTGTTGCAGGGCATAATATCTCCTAGGAAGTTCCTCTCAAAGAACTGCAGCTCATAAAGATGAGCTGAAAATCCTGCAACCTGAGATGGGTTTTATTGCATATGTGAGGTTTGCTGTGAGATCAGTCCTGCTGGCGAGAGGACGGCGTCATAAATGTAAGGAACATTTCTCCCTCTGTAATCTCCCCAGAGGTCACAGATCCATGGAAAAGACGGAAGAGCTTCTGGGATACTTCCAACGCTAAGACTTGCATTGTGAGCACTGGATTTAACCAAATTACTGACTAAAGTGGTGGCATTGTGAAAGCCAAAGGCATGAACGGTTCCTTTGGTATACATCTGTTTCAGTCCAAATGTCCCATAGCGTTTATAAGGACTTAGCAAAAACTTTTACATAATATTCCTTAGTAATAATTGTAGTGTGTTTGTGTGAGTTATTTATTAATTTTTTTGTATTTTTTGTTTTATTATTATTTTGCTTTGCTTGGTTTTTAATTTGCTTTGCTTTGTGTTTCTCTGTTTTGATTTGACTTGCTTTGCTTTGCTTTGCGTTGCTGTGTTGTGTTTTGCTTTGCTTTGTTTTTAATTTGCTTTGCTTTGTGTTTCTCTGTTTTGATTTGATTTGATTTGATTTGATTTGATTTGATTTGATTTGATTTGATTTGCGTTGTGTTGCGTTGAGTTGCGTTGCGTTGGGTTACGTTGCGTTGCTGTGTTGCGTTGCGTTGTGTTTTGCCTTGCTTTGATTTGTTTTGCTTTGTGTTTCTCTGTTTTGATTTGATTTGATTTGATTTGATTTGATTTGATTTGATTTGATTTGCGTTGTGTTGCGTTGCGTTGGGTTACGTTGCGTTGCTGTGTTGCGTTGCGTTGTGTTTTGCCTTGCTTTGATTTGTTTTGCTTTGTGTTGTGGTACTTTGTTTTGCTTTGGTTTGCTTTATTTTGTTACTCATAAAAAATCTAAGTTTGATATTAGTTTGAAATCAAACAATAATTAAGATACCCTCTCCATTTCGCAAGACACATTGACTTTAAACTATAGGCCAGGACTGTCAGTATCTTTATGAACTATAGCTGTGTATTTTTTGTGGATCCCCGACAAGTTACCTGGCACATCACCGAAGCTAAATGGCAACAGTCTAAATATTTAGCTGAGCTGAAACTGGCAGTCTTCTTGACATTCAATCTAAATACAGCAGCTTTGATAGATTATGTAAAAACAGCTCTCTTTTAACTCTCTTAACTGCTTACCTTTAACATCTGAGACACCATATGATTTATGGTTAATCACTGGAGGGATAATTGGAACAGCTTCAGTGCTGCAAGATATATGGTCTATTTAACTTAATTCATGACCTAATGAAGATAATTAAAAAAATCTATGTCCTGTAAAATGGAAAGCTTTTTTCTTGAAATTCAAGTTGAAAATCACCAAGTGTATTTGTCCGTTTAATGCTTCCCAGTCCTGAAGACCTATGCCAGGCAGATGGCAGGAAGATTCAGTTCAAGAAGATTGATATCTCATACTGTGGCAGAATGGATTTCTGCAGACATTTTAGAGTTACGCTGCTCTCCTATAAAACCGATTAAGCAAAGTCCTGTTCTTCATGAGGATATTTAACCAGAATCAATCACAACTGCTGTGACCGTTCAACTACTTTCATTCAAGCTAGTTACGTTCTAACTAACTGCAGATTCGAGGCAATGCGCTATATCTGCTCTGCGAGTTTATACTGGACCATGATCCTGTGTGTCTCAAGACACATGTGGACACTCTGAGATCTGATCTATGCAGGAGAACTGATTGTTTTTGTACTCTCAGTCTCCCCAACAGATCCTCTATCCTTGTGAAGCTGACTGTAATTTAATGGGACTGATTTAATGCTCAGTTTAGTTTGATGTATTTTTTTAGGATCAACGATTTTGGTTCCAACAAACCAAATAAAAAATGAGCAGGTGATTTTCATTTCTCATTCATATGCAAGACTGAAGCAAGCATATATTTTACAATCAGCATAAAATCATGTGAATAATGGATTTTTCAAATGTTTTCCAACGTTCTTACTGGAAGTATAAGGAAGTTCAATGGCAATGGACTGTGTTTTCTATTTGTTTTCTTTGTCAGTGTTTCCCCAACAATTTTTATCATTTTTACTTGCTTCCAAAGCCTCAACAATAAGGGATTTTCTACACTTCAGTGACACCAAATCAGAAATGTGTCAATTTGGATAAAACAGACTCATAAAGCAGAGCATTATGCTGTGAACGTGCATAAAGCTTTACAAACATTATTTCACACATTATTTAAATTCTGAAACAGGATTGAGAAATGAGAAGAATCACAATTAGCTTTTGTTAATAACTATTAGTAGTTTAAAGTAGTAGCAGCTTCAAAATGATTCATTTGATGTCTTTTCTTAGTAAATATTTATATATGGACTTAACCTCCATATGATGTCATTTGATAAATTTGTCATTTTTGATGTAAATAGTTTAGTTTTATTACATTTTTTATCTTAATATGCATCATAAAAATGTAATGAAATGATTTACATTGTAAATAATAAATACAATTTAAAAAGAAAACAAATGAAAAAATTAAATCAATTATTAAAAAAAAAAGTAATGATGTTTTTTCTTCTCAATAACAGCTCTAGTTTTATATTTTATCTATGTTAAGTTGTAACCCAATGGTTCCTGCTTAAGTAGGTTTAATGTGTATCATTTGTTGGATATTACTGTTTGTCTGACAAACATGAAGTTTTTTCTCTGAATAAATAGCTGCAGCATGTGTAATGGTGTGTTTTACCATTGTATTGTGTGCATCTGTGAGTTTTCTTCTGTAATTTAGGGAAGCCTCTGTGTGTCCTTATTAATGTAATTTAATCAAATGGTTTAAGATGAGTCTTAACCCACACCTGGCAGCAGTTTAGACCGCCTCACTGACACAAAGGCATTCACACAGAGAGTACGACATGCAGTGACCTTCCTTTCATCTGACTCACAAAACTCACATGAAAAGAGACGCTTGAATCGTGTCCAGCTGCACCTTTAAAACTCCCCTCAACCTTCATACTCTCGGAAAAACTGATACTACGTTGGTTGCATGCTTCCCCTCTTATTTTTCTCTACACATTTCCTTGTCCTTGTCACTTAAGATAGATTACTGTCTTGTTCAAGATGCAAGATATCTGATACTGCAGGCACATATGCCATGTTTGGACTGGTCAGGCTCTTATTCCATGACTTACAGTATCTTGGGTTTGTAAGTCTATACCATGTTTTGATTAAGTTCAGCGTTTTAGCTTTTCTTTGGTTCCCTTTACCCTCCTGTAAAAAAGTTTTCCCTCAAGGTTCACTGCAATGGCCCAACAACTTGTCAGATTAGGGTTATTTGTGACTCATTTGTATTGCTGTTCAACTTCTGAACTGTAGAAAAAAAGTTGAATTGATCTAAAGATTATTAATAACCCAGGCTGTATATATCACTGAGCTAATGACAGCAAAGGCTATATGAGAACTCATGACTGGGGCTCTTTCATATTTTTAATAAAATGATCTCATGACAGCTGTAAAGGTGGTTTTATAATTGAGAAAGCCCATATTTGACTAATTTGATTATTAAAAAGTTCAGCTTCCTGTTCTTATTTCCTCACAAAAAAAAAAAAAAAATCTGATTAATCTGCTTTGTGACCAATTATTAGCATACTGGCTGTTTATTAGTACTTCTAAAGCTTTATATAGAATTGCTCTATAGTCCATACAGTGTTTAAAGCAACTACATCAAAAGTAACTGTGTAGTCAAATTACAGAACATTTCAGAGTAATCCCTTATTTAAAGGGATTACTTATTTCAAGGGAAATGTAATTAAAGTGCAGTAAAAACGATTTAGTAATGCAATAAACCCAACACTGTTCCCAATGGCCATAATGAATTTGATAACAGCCAAGATGAAAAGAAATACTCAATATAGTAAAAGCAAAAGTGACCAGAATGTGAGCCCAAATTAGAAAATCTCCACTGTTCACTGTTTTGTTTTGAGGGCACATTTCATACAAGATCTGGTAAACTTCAATATCTAAGAGAACAGGAGGGAGGAGCAGAGACAGACAGGAGGTGGGACTGCTGAGGCCTGGCCTGGACACAGGCGATGGAGACATAATAGGAGAGACAGAGCCACGAGAAACTACATGTCTGTCAATGCCGAGAGAGAGAGAGAGAGAGAGTGAAATTACTTGATTCTGCTGCCAGGACACACAGCTTATTTAAATAGCTTCTCAAGCCCACAGCGGCAGTTGTTCTCTACTGTTGCATAATGGACATGCTGAGAGTCTGTTTATACTGTTTTGTTTGCATAATCGTATTTCTTTCTGTTTGAGTGAGGTCTGCAACACATTGCGCTTGGACAATGCTGTCCGGGTGGCTGAGGTTAGTGCTCATATTTACTTTCTGGACTCAGCTGGTACCATGTTTGGGTGCTGGAAATACACGTTACCGCTACTATCACAGGAACTGCTACACCTGCTTCAATGGATATCAGGGATACAACTCAGGACACCTGGGAGCAGGTGAGTGTTACTGGATTCACTGTTAATCGATTCAGTTGATTCAGTGAACTGATTCCCCTTGGTTAAGGGAATAACAATTACTGTTATTAAGCATTCGATTTTCAGGTTTTCGCTATTTTATTTTGTGGTTTTCATTTTGTTTTTCCTACTCGGAGCCGGAATGTGGTGGAACGCATTAGTTTAATGACTGTACGAATTCAGAGAAATTCTGGGACAGTGCTCAGTCATGCTGTATGATTTGGTACCGCTTTGGCTGTGACCAAAGAAGCTTCTTTCAGCACTCATAATTCACCATGAAGGACTGGAGACGATAATGCCTTCACTCCGCCGTGAACAGATGTCAGATGTGTAACAAAACAAATAATAAGCTGCTACATTAGTATTTGCCAAATAAGACGAATGTTTTGTTTTCAGCTTTAGGAACCTGCAAAACTGTGTAATTTAGACTTCCTAGTCCTTTCAAGTAATATTTCACTTGCAATTTTGAAGTGAAAAAGAGTTTAGACTGTGTTGAAAAGTAATTTCTAGAGCTGGATTTATGGATTTGCTCTAGATTGAGGGATTGGGAGTATTAGGGAGACTTAACCAATCACTTTATCAGAGTAAACTAACTTAAGCTCAGCATTTGACAGTGATATTTTTGGTAAAGTAAAAAAAAACTGCTTTTTCTCCCATGCCTGTTATTCATTTGGTGAAAATAAGGTCTGTTTTGCATGTAAAGGATGATTTGTAGGCTGTTTGGGATAAATGAGTTTTAAAACAACCCAAGGGTTACATCTTTTGCAACACCTATGAAGATGACACTAAGGTCATGGAAAGACAAGAATGTTCCGGCATATACAGTTTATTTAACTTCCATTCTTTCTTTCTCTGCCAAATGATGTGAAAGACAAGTTGATTTGTGTTACCTGTGGGCAAAACGATTAAAGAAATTAAAGAATCACAGAGGTTGCATTTATTTGATCAGAACAATAGTAAAAATAGTAATATTGTGCAATATTATTTTAAATATTTTTTTTTCATTTTGATATATTTTTTGATGTATGTAATTTATTTGTGTGATGGTAAAGTTGAGTTTTCAGCAGGCATTATACTCCCATCTTCAGTATCCTTCAGAAATCACTCTGATATGACATTGTTTTTGTCGAAACTCAGGATGTAAAAAAAAAATGATTTCTTTAAATAGGAAGGTAGAAAGAACAGCATTCATTTAAAATAGAACTCATTTGTTAAATTATGTATGTCTTTACTGTCAATGCATCCTTACTGAATGAATGAATGAATGAATGTATTTAAAAAACAAACAAACAAACAAACAACAACAAAACGAATTGACCCCAAGCTTTCCAACTGTAGTGTATATTACAAATTCTTGCAGTTAGAATTAATGGTCTCTTTGACTTAATCTGGGTCTTGTAAGGTTTGAGGTTCCAAGGTTTCCGTAATAGCCTTCAACAGAGAGCTGGACTTGAATGAACGTGCTCCAGGGTAATGCTCTCTTACACGGAATGCAAGATTAAGGAGAAACGTGTTTTGGATTAAAGGGAGGCTGCTTGACATAATCAGTCTGCAGTCAGAGATGTCCACTATAAGAATTCCTCTGATCTTCTTTATTTATGAATATTGGACTAACATTTTGCCTCCTGATTTGCTATTTGATGTGTCTTCTTTACTCCAACAATGTGGAAGACAGACTTAGATTCTGGCATCACAGAACTATGCATTTTTAAGACCCACTTCCCTGGCAAACCGAATTTGACGGTCTTCACACAAGCCTGTAATGTTTGTAATACAGGTAGCAGTGCAAGATTAAAATGTGGCTCGCATCTGTGATATCAAGCCAGATCTTTGCTAAACTTCAAAGCAAAGGTCTTTGACCTCAACTCAGGGTTATCGTGATAAGAAGCAGTTGTTTTTCTAACCTGTAGACCTGAGGAGTTCAAGTTCACATATGTCATTGGTTTGGCCTTCCTATTCAATTGCATGTGTCCCAGCTGTACCTGACATAACTGCAGGGCCAAACAACATCACATTTGTTATTTTGGTTGAAATGTGGGTTGCACTGTTACCTTCTGTGGGATCCAGAAGTCTGAGACCAAAGTTCTGAGATTTAAACCTGGAAATAAATTTAGGCCCCGTCCACACGGAGACGCGTTTCTGTGTATACGCACAAATTTTTTATCGGATAGGCGTTTCGTCCACACGGATCCGGCGTTTTCATCAGGTGAAACCGCTATTTTTTTAAACCGGGTCCCAGAGTGGATAAATTTGAAAACGGCGTCTTTGCGTTTTCGTCTGGACGGCTAATCCGTATATTTTCTGAAACAATGATGTCATCAGCCCACGTCTCCCCCCTAGTCAGACACCTCTACGTCACGTAACAGCAACAAAAACATGAACAAACACTGAACGATTGTCCTTTTATTAACTAACATTAACACTAATTAATAAATGTATTGTTCCATGTTTGTGTACCACACGCAAGGTTTATGAGCATAGTCCAAGTCTTCTTCTGTGTTTTAAGTGTATCTCTGTGGCAGAATTACAGCGCAACATACTGGTCTGGCATGTATACTACATCATTTTGCGGTTTCGTGTGGACGCGGATATTTCTTGAGACGAGGAAAAAAAAGATCGGATTGGGGTAAGCTCCGTCTCCGTGTGGACGGGGCCTTAGTTTGACATGAATTGTGCAAATGTGTGGCATTGATCATATCAGTGAATCAAATCTTCTTGCTTCCACTGAATCTCAAGCTGCTCTTGTGGAAGAACTTGTGGAGTCCATGCAGCTTGAGTGCTGCTGTCATTAAAGCAACTGAGAGAAATTAAGATATCCTGAACATATTTTTTTATCTGACTGACTATTTAATTATTAGCACATAAAAAGAAATGTCAATGTTTTCCTTGATTAACTTAAAAGTATATTATCACCTTATTTTCATTCATAAAACTTAAATGTAAAACTTAAAGGAAAACATAGAGTTGAACAATTAAACTTCTTCTTATACCATTTCCTGTCTTCCATTGGTTGGACATGCAGATAGTCCCACCCCTAATCTCACACCATTGGTTGAGCCAGTTGCTGTGTCAGGCTGGTCGAGATGCTCATGCCAAAATAATTAAACAAATTTACTACTTATAGTTGTTTCTGCATATTAAAGGGATATTTCACCACTGGGGAGATGGAGTTTCAATAAAAGTTGTCTATGTATGCAGAAATTTTTTTTTTTTTATTTAAACATTGGTATATGACTAGAGAAAACAGTGAAAAAAGGCTGTGGTAAAAGACTTCCACACTCATTTAACTTGCAGTTTCTTTGCATTTATTTGTGAAACGAACTTGTAATTTTGGAGTGAAAGTTGTTTCACTGCTAAATTTTTGCTTCAGTGTACACACTTAATATTTAATGTAAAAAGTCTGCCTATTCACGTCTTTATATTCATGGATCTATTTTCTCCTCTGTTTATTTCACATCAAGCCTGTGTCCCTTGTGTCAGATAATTACTTGTTTGTTCTAAATCAAATATGGATTTCATCTAGTTCTTGGCTGTCTGTTATTACATTCCATTTGCAGTTGTTTGTCTGGCAGGAAAACCGAAATGATCCATCATTAGTAACAGTTATTTAAACTACATATTGAAATATTGAAAATCAGCATATAAGCCCTGTATTAACTGTCATCCAAATCTAAACCAGATTTGTTGTTATATGTCATTGTGGTTTAAATAACTAAGAGATAATATACAGCCAGATAATATCTGCTCACCCTGAAGGGGTTTATTTTAGGATAATGACCAGCTGACTGGACGTTATCCCCTATATGTCATGGCTTCTTACCATAAATAAATACGTGGACATAAAATACTGATTTGAGATTTAAATTTGTAGATTAGTTTTAAGCTTTTGCCAATAACAACGATCCATTACAAAGAGGAAAATAATCTGCCTAGCAACAAGACACAACATTACAATATTGATTTACTAGTAATTATAAATCTGAAATCTAAGATAATTTTTTGTGGACTAGCATATTTAGCAATAATGTAACATGGCTTCCTCTGGTTTAAGTGCGTTGAACTGAATTATTCTTCACATATTAATTATAGTGGACCTTTAATCTTTATTCTCTGCTCCAGGGCTGTTATTGCACTTAATCAAAGCACTTTCATTAAACAGAACTGCTCAGGGTCATACGGTCTGTCTAAATGCCTGGTTTAAAGTTTTAAGGTTCAGTCTTAATGAGTAAAGCCGCTGCAGTCAAGTGGACCATCACTTCCATCTTCCTGGCTAGTGGTATGGTTGCTTGAGATTTTCATTTAAGGCATGAATTATAAAAGCTAAAAGTTTTTTATACAAATATGATGAACTGTAGGTGAACGTATATGAACTTTCATATAAATCCACCTTCACACGCATTAACGCAACACAGGAAAGTATTGTATTGTAAGTAGGAGTTCTTGTGGAGTTTAAACTGGAATATTTAATGAATAAATGTGTCTGATTTCTTTAAATTTATCTCCAAAATATAAGCAGTTATGGAGACACCTCATTATAGTTTGCAGTAACTCATACTTTGAATTATCCCCTCCTTGGATTCTTCAGTTTTTGCCATGCATCCAACAGCTAAAAGTCTCTCTGGCTCTACATGAACTATATTTTAATGTATTGATATCGTTTGTCCTGGAAATCAGTCTTGCTTACAGAAAATTGGCCATTATAGTCTAAGGTTTGCTTTAAAATACTATTTAGTCCTCCATTCATTTATCCAAAAAGTTAATCGGCCAATTCATTTATAGATAAAGAGGATTAAAACAAGTACTATGGAAAATTTTCTCAAGGCTCTTTCACTATATCTCTTGGAAAGATATATAAAACAATAGGACAAGCATCCCTGTGAAGGGAGTTTATGAAATGTAGTAAAAAAAAAAAAAAAAAATGAAAATAATGTCATAATTTACACTCAACCCCCTAATGCTCTTAGTTTTTTCAGTGTAAATATATATATATATTTTGGAAGTTTCTTTTTAATAAATCCATTTAAACTGTATGTGTTATATATGTTTCAGTAATTACATTTTTATTATTTGTATAATTAACATCTGATTATAATCAGTCTTAGATTAATACCGATATATTGAAACAACTAATATCTACTCCCTGAATCAGTTCCATGCATATTTTAGGATGTTCATATTGATATTACAGATCCATATATAATATCATTGACACAGTCTGCTGGCATTACAGTTTCTCACCTGCAGAGCATTCACAGGACTGCTACAGATCTCTGATGTCTCTTGGATCATCACTGCACCTGTACTACACCTATCCAAAATCTCATCCTGCATCTTTTTCTTAAATAGGCTACTCAGTGGAATCTACTGTTGTCATGAATGTAAACTGAGTATGAAACTGGAGTAATGAAGGTAGACTGTATTGAGTCAAACATGCTTGCTTTCCCTTTCAAAATGTCAGATCTATTCAATCTCACTGTAATATTATGCTGCTGCCATATTTTATGGCAGTGTTTTGACCTTTTAAATGCACCATACATAGTTAACAAAAATGAAGTTTCAGCTTGTCATCATTGATCCTTACCTGATCGTTCTGCTTACTGTAATTAGATGAAGCATTGGCAATACTACTATAAAGGTCAGGGTGATTGTAAAACACATGGCCCGAATCAGACAGGACACAAAGAACTTATTCACTTGAAGATCTTTATAATGTGCAGATTGCATATTTCCACAGTTTCATAAGTGAACTTACGGTAACAACTTTTTGAACTGCCTAGAAGCAGTTTTAAAGGGATACAGTAGTTCACCCAAAAAAGTTACCCAAAAGTTGTCATCATGTATTACTTTTGTCTGTGAAACAGAAAAGAAGATTTAAAAAATTATGAAAAAAAGTAATAAATAGTCTGTGAGGGTGCGCATGTGTTACTTAAAAACACACTGTTGACAAAAATGTGGCAACAAGAAAATAACCATACACTAATAAAATCTATAGAGATTGGAATAAAATGAATTATTTATGATCCATGTTTTATTATCCACCTAAATTTATGGATTAAAACTTCATAAAATGTATGATCAATTACAAAATATTGGTTTCAGTTTCATCCAAGGACAATAATTATGACTTTAAAAGCATGGTTTTGATTTTGATTCAGTGTGTCAACGGTATCCGAGCTGCCAGCTATTGATTTTGGAGGTTAGAGGGACTTTTTCGTTTAAAAAGAAACAGAGTAGCATCTGACGCAGGAAAATAAATGCTTTTGCATATGTCTTGGATAAATTAATTAAGCAAGTCAGAATGACATTCCTTGTTTTCTTAGGTGAATGCTTTGAAAACTTGTGCAAGAGTCAAACCACATTCTAACATGTGGCCTCATGTGTCCACTTTTTCTTCCTCAGATATTGATGAGTGCCAGGTTCACAACGGGGGCTGCCAGCATAGGTGTGTGAACACCAGAGGCTCGTTCTACTGCGAGTGCAACCCGGGGTTTCGCCTGCACATAGACGGCCGCACCTGCATAGGTGAGTCGTTCGGGGGTCGAGAGAGGTCACTGACAGACTGGCCTGCATCCAAAGGTGTAGAGACTGTAATCATCATGGCCTTAGAACGGGTTTTTCTTTAAAGCTAGCAGGGGTCCCCACCTTGAGCTCTGTGTATGAGGGGGAATCAAAGAGCCTCTTGTTTTCTTAATAGTGGAATGTTTGCTACTGTACGGGTCTTGTCATGGTGAGTTTGTGATGGACCTTCGAGATAGACCAGACCACGACCCAACTGTTCTCTTGCCAGGCCTGCTATCAAACCATCACATCCATCTATTCAAATGTGACTGTTGGTGTAGAAGGTATCAGGTGAAATCCACCAATTCTGTTTTCAAAGGAAAAACACTGTGGGAATAAAACGTTCTTGCAAGCATATCAGTTTAGCTAATGGTGTTTGTGTTTGAAATATGTGGCGATTAAAAAAAATTTATTTTGAATGGTGCCATTCCAGAGCTAAGGAATTTCTTTATAGAAACTTTGTAAACATTAAATCAACATGGTAAATAAAAATGACAAACGAGGATACCAGTCAAATAACTTCTTCAAAGCCAATGCTATGCCACACAATGAGCATCTTCATCAGCTGGGGTGCCACATGTCAGCTGAAAAAGACTTTCATTTGGACATGACTTGGAAATGTTATAGCTTTTTTCCCTTGTAATATGGTTAGAATCTTGTGGTTTTCTGTGTGCGCTCATGGGGTGCAATGTTTCAGTTGGACTCTTGGCTCTGAGATTTAACACTTCACTGCCAAACAGCAAGTTTTATTAGTGTAAAGTACATGAAATTCTATCAGATTACTGAATAAATCTTTAATGGAATTTAAAATAGCATCTGATTATTCAGCGTCTGTGATATGCTGTTCATTACCATAGAATACTTTAAACAAGCAAAAAACAAATAAGGCATTGGATGTCTAACATAGACAAATGACATTTAAATCCCAGATGCATTCTGGGATCTGTTTATTATCTAATACTGATATTTTATTTGATTTCATCTTTATGTCAGTTTAACAATAATAGCAATGAAATGCTGTTGTATTTACAAAAAAACAAAAAACAAGTCAAAACCTAGAACATTCTTTTCAGTTTCCAAGACAGTTTGAAACAGAGGAAACATTTATATTCCAGATGCATTCTGGGATTTGTTCACTTTGCTGATTCTGCTGGTTCATTCTGCTTTAGCTGAATCAGCAGCTAAGTGTTTACCTTCCCAAGAGAGCTCCAGTCAGGCTTCAGGCTCATTTCTCAGTTTTTTTTTTCCGCTATCAAACCATCTCTTCCATAGAACCACAATCTGAACCAAAGCTGAGTGGGATGGAACACACTATGAGAATAAACCAGAAACAGATGCCACTAATTAATCAGTGAGGGTTTAATCCAGGATCATTTGGTTTTGGTTAACAGTCATTTGAGAAGTTGGTAATCTTGCTGATACTTCATGAGTTATGGCCAACAGGTAAGCCCTTAATTATTTTTAATTCATCCAAGGATTTTCTGCCAAAATAAATATTATAATTATCCTTTAGACACTGTCTCTTAAGGTAAACCGCTTTCCATCTACACTTCTCCAAAAACTTCTCCTGTTTCAAGAATTATCACTTTTAATTGATTATTAATTTAAAAAGAGAGAGAGTTGTCTCATTTATATAGGATTTTTTTAATGACATTTTCAAATATGTTTTGGACAGTGTGCAAATATTATTTGGAAGGATTTTTTAGGACAGACAGCTCACTCCTCCTCGTGAAGGATGACTGATATGCCTGTTATGCCAGTATATATTCAGTCTCAGTGCTGAAATATAGACTGTTCATGGCTTAAGGTTTGTGGTTTGGAGTATAACTCTCCTTGTGATGGTGACACATTTTAACAGTGATCTATATATATATATATATATATATATATATATATATATATATATATATATATATATATATATATGTACTGTAAGTGGAATTTGTAACCGTCATTGGATTTTTTTTTTTTCTTTTCTTATGTGTCAGTTAGTGGCATGGTTATCTGAAATATATTATTCCAAACTGTTTTTTTTTTTTTAATAAATGTTCAGCAGTATCTATTGAAGGTTATATATAAAACACTTGAAAATGTATAGACGTCTTTTTAGCTTTACTTTTTGTCTGCGTTCAGATGGGAAATATTTCCTATCCTACAACACAATTATTATTTTTTTCACTTCTAAGCTTACTTCATGAATAAATGCATTAAACTGGTCAGAAAGATATTTATATTCTTATAAAAGTTTACTATTTGAAATAAATATTTTTTTATTCTTCCAAAAAATATAAATAAAAATATTCTTGCAAACTGAACAAAAACAATTAAGCAGCACAACAGATTTTAACATTGATAATGTGAAATGTTTGAGAAATTAATAATAATAATAAAAAAATACAATTTAACATTTTTAAATATTATTTAAAATATTATTTCATTATATTGTTTTACTGTTTTAAAAAATCAGTATAACAATGAAAACAAATATTGCAGCCTTGGTGCACATAAAAGACATAAAAGTCATTTAGAAAACAAAGCAAAAAACATGCGGTTCTTCTTTTGGACATTTTTTACATGCTATTTAGTGCCTCAAATAAAACTTTTTTAAGGGTTTGATGCAAATTGAGCCTAAAAAGGACTTGTATTAACAATTAACGGTAGCACAACAGCATACTTACAGAGAGAGCCTCTGTGAAGGGCCATTTTTGAGTGCAGATGGCCAGAAAATTGACTGAATGAGATTACATTAACTGTACAGTGTGTTTACCTGGAGCTCAGCTGTAACCTTTGTCTGACCCTGTTTGATGAAAGAGGTGAGTGAACATTCAGAGGAAAAGGGTGGAGAAGACGGACTGAAAGGTGCCGACAGGACATCATCTGCCCCCCGCTGAATCATTAGAACCCAGATAATGAAAGAGCACATGCCCCAGTCTTTAGTCTTAAATCTTACACACCTCAGGATTTACTCCAAAAGTATCTTTGCTAGTCATTCAAGATCTAAATTACACAGTACAGGTTCCTGGTCATTCAGAGAGTATTCAATGTCAGTTATCAAACATTCACGTTGACTGTTCCCTTATCACCACACCAGATGGCTTTTTAATAGCGCAGAACAAAGCTGTTTAGTGGTATTTTACTGAATATAATTAATGATTGGTTTCTGTCCTGAGATGATTATCCTTTTTGAAAAACAGAAGAACGGCAACATCGCTAAGTATCACAACCCAAACACTTGAGTATGATGAGAGACTGTTTGTTTTTCCATCAAAGCTTCATTTCAGTCATCTGAAAAAAAAAAAAGGTCAGTTTGCAGTGAACTGCTTTCACTAAATGATTCAGCTTCTGAAAATAATTGCTTGGTATTATTTTGGATGATAAGTGAGAATGCTTTCGACAGGACTATGTTTAGAAAGCTGCCAGAAAGTTAAATAAGGATACACCAAATCCCACAGCCTGCTGAAACAGAAAATGGTTTTAAAAAGAAAGATCAGTGTCCAGGATTGGCATTGGTGTCAGCGGACAGGCTTCAGATCTGTAACAAATCTTTGAACCGACCCACACCGGACTGTGAACTGGAAGTCTTCTTGCAATTTGAACTCTTTTGCAAGAAAAAGAAAATCCAGATGTGCTACATTGACGGGGTCCAGAATAAACAGGATTACTGATATAATTAAAGCCAAAGGTGCTACCACAAAGTATTTTATAAAGTGAGTGCACTCTTATGCAAACAAAGTACTGACAGTTTTTAATTATTTTCTTCCAAGAATAATACAATTGTTTTTCAGTTTAATGTCTTGCATTCATTATGTGTATAAAAGACAAATAGATCATATAAATGTAAATATACTATATATAAATGTGTGTGTGGGGGGTCTTGTTTTTCTTAGACCTGAATACACACAACTCTTGGTGACTCGTGTCAGCTTTGGGACCTAAATTGAGGTCCCCATGTGTAAACAACTTATAAATCATACAGAATTCGTTTTTTTTTTTTTTGAGAATGTTAAAATGCAGAAAGTTTCCTGTGAGTAAGTTTAGGTGTAGGGTGATAGAATATACAGTTTGTACAGTAGAAAAACCATTATGCGTATGGAGAGTTCCCACAAGGACAGTAAATCAGACGTGTGGTGTGTGTATGTGTGTGTGTGTGTGTACTTGTTTATGTGACATATCAGGACACAACTCTGTATAATGACATGGGTATGACACAGGTATTGGAGAGGATGACTTATGAGGACATAACCCATGTCGCTTATAAATCATACAGAATGAGTTTTTTTGAGAAAGTAAAAATGCACAAAGTTTCCTCTGAGGGTTAGGGTTAGGTGTGGGGTTGGTGTAGGGCCATAGAATATACAGTTTGTACAATATAAAAACCATTACGCCTATGGGATGTCCCCACTTTTCACAAAAAAACAAATGTGTGTGTGTGTGTGTGTGTGTGTGTGTGTGTGTGTGTGTGTGTGTGTGTGTGTGTGTAAATGTAGCATACAATGGCTTTGATCGGGTCTCTTCTGCTCAAAGGTTGGATTCATTTGATCAAGCATACAGAAAAAAACAACAATAATACTGCAAAATATTATTGCAATTTTCTATTTTAATATACTTTGAAATATATGACAAAATATTAGTCAAAGCTGAACTTTCACCAGCCTTGACTCCAGACTTCAGTGTCACATGGTACTTCAGAAAACATTCTAATATACTGATTTATTATCGGTATGGAAGCAGTTTTTACTGCTTAACATTTTTTTGGAGCCTGTAATACTTTTTTTTTAAGGATTCTTGTATAAAAGGTAAAAAGCAACAGCATTTATTCAAAATGGAGAGAATTGTTTGTAACTATGTACACTACTGTGGGTCAGTACTTTTATTTTTCCTTTCCTTTTTGAAAGAAATTAATACTTTTATTCAGCAAGGATGTGTTAAATGGATAAAAAGTGATAGTAAAGATGTATATATTGTGTATAAACACATACATGTATTTTTTTTAACAGTCATTTCTTTGATTCTTTATTCCTCAGCTGTCCTATCCTGTTCAGTGAATAATGGAGGCTGTGAGCATGGATGTGTCCAGATTTCTCCAGTTCACTTCCAGTGCCGCTGTAGACCTGGGTACCAGCTCACAGCTGATGGAAAGCGCTGCAGACGTGAGGATTTCTCTTCATTTATCTAAAATAGACATCTAACAGTGGCTTGTCTTGTTGAGTTTGCAAGAAAGGTTAAAAGGTCTACCGAAATTAACATCAAATGATGTTTTATTTGCTGTTTCAAAATTACAAGCCTCCATGTTCAACTTACTGTAAAAGTTAATGTAGTTGTTTTACTTAGCTTCATGTTTTGTACAGTAATATTAATAGTTTAGTACAGTACAGTAATCAGAAGTCATATATCATTCAGTATGTTTTGGATCCTAGTGCTAACCAGTCTGGAGCGGTATAATGTATAAGTTCACGATGGCCAAAGCCGGTTGTTTCAGCAGGGTGTAGAAGCAGTTCTTTTTGTTGCTTATTTAAACTCTTTACCTTCTGAAAGTTTTGTTACGTTCATGATGTCATCCATAAAATGTCCCGGCAGTGCATATCACATGCTGTTAGTCAGAGAGCATGCTGACGAGAGGATGAAAGAAGCAAAAGCTTTGGTCTAAGGCTATGTCATAAAGTCAGTATGTAGCTCTTGGAAGTATGGATGGAAGGGTTCTTGGCAGAAAAGTGGAAGGTAAAGAAAGTGATCAGCATCTCTAAAACCCAGATGTGCTGTTTTCTCATAGATACC
Source organism: Carassius auratus (assembly GCF_003368295.1). Lineage (NCBI taxonomy): Eukaryota > Metazoa > Chordata > Actinopteri > Cypriniformes > Cyprinidae > Carassius > Carassius auratus. The sequence goes on along the minus strand of NW_020523286.1, from coordinate 364,835 downwards.
CTTGACCCTTGACTTGTATACTTTGACTTGATGGCTTAAATCACGAATGAAAAACTTGTATACTTTCAAAAAGTGGTTCAGCTCAAAAGCAGTAACTAACCTTAATAACAGGATCAAGGATTCAAGAAACTATGAACTTGAAAACAGACCTCAGTTAGCGCAGTGTGAGTCACTTGAACAGCAGTATCTGAAAGCATTTTGGCCTGCTTTAAATAGCCGTTTTCACAGAGAAACACTTTTATTATTCAGACTACAGCATCATCATCATCTTGGCGAACGCTGTGTCAATTCCAGTGTGTCTGCCAAAATTCACATTCACTGTACACAGCCCCACAGATCCAATGTCCTGACACTCACCAGAGCCAATTGTTCCCCTATGAAGTGTTACTACTGAGAGTTAGCTGAAGACAAGGGGAAAGAACAAGGGACTGAGAGAATGTGTGTCTTATTGAGTAACTAGTATAAAAACACATGATAGCATCTGTGTGTGTTCATAAGAGAGCAGTGCAATTCAGCAAATGGATAACATTGCCATTAAACTGTTTTCATATTATTGTGATCAAAGTACAGATGAGTCCAGGGACAAAAGTCTCTGTGCTAGTTTAATATTTAGACAATCCTTAAAACACTACTATGGCTGTGCAATGCTACAGCGATGGTAATACCATATTACACTGAATTGTTGCATGGTTAGGGGATGATAAATAATTGTACAATTTAACTGCAAAGTGTTGTTTTTCTGGTTATTTACCTATAGTGAATTGGACATCTTGCACATTTGCAGGAAATAGATTCCTTCTGTGTTAAAAAAAGAAAGTATAGGAGTACTGATATTCAGACAAACATGATTTTGATACTGCTTTTATACAACAGTTAAATAAACAAGACGTTAATGTTGAGAAACTTCGATTCAATATTGTTAGTTAATTTTTAGATACATTTTACCAGTTCCCTTTTTTGACCCGCCAGTAAAAAGAGTTCAACATGGAGCCTAAACAGAATGTAAAATTCATAAGCATCTCTGAACAAGATACAGTAATGGCGTTGGTAGGTGAATTTGTGATTTTGAACAAATCATTTAAATGAATGATTCACTGACTCTTAAAGACAGTAGCTGTGTTCAAAATCACATACAGTCTGAGTATTCCATATCTGATGAAGAGCTTACTGTGCAAACTGTAAAAAAGGCTGTACTATATAGTTAAAAATGAATTCCTGAAGTACTGATGTACTTATTATAACATTCCCGACAGCATCAGTTGCTTACTTCATGTGATAGTTGTGTTAATCAGATGCAGATTTTAGATTCATACTACTCTTTTGACATACTGTTTTTCACCTACTATAGGCATATTTGGACAGTGGGAGCCATTTCTTCCATTTCTTAATAAATCAGTGTCGAATAAATCAGTTGAGTTAATGAATGAGTTATGCATTCATAAAAATAGTCACTTGTTGCCACCTACTGGCATAATATGTAATAAGCAGAAAAAATCACCACCACTCAAATGCACAAAAACTGAAAGTGATAGTATTTTATAAGTAAGTACTTCTAAAAGACATGCAATTACCAGAGTACTATTAGTACTTAGTTAATGTGTATTTTGGTTTTAAACAGATCATATGACCGAGATTTGCTTCCCCAAATCTATAAAACGTGCTGAAAAGTAAGTTTATGGCAGGTATAAACCTGACATTATTTGTTGCTCTCCAAATGCAGTATATGACGCCATACATTTTTATTTTCTTATTTATTCTGGATCAAAATCTGTCCTCCAAATGGTCTCAAAACTGCTTTGTATGTATTATGTGTTTTATGTCATAATGTGTCTGAGGAAACAAAGCTGGCAAGGGAAGTATGGGACTTCAGATAGAGAAAGACTGCAGAAATGATGTATGTGTAACCTCTTACATGGATTGTGTTGACAAGATAACGAGAGTTTGTGTGCGTGAGAGAGACAGTCAGTGAAATGACTTACAAGATCTGACTTAAACGGCATGTGTTTCAGAGAGGAACCCATGTGCGGAGAGGAACGGCGGCTGTGTGCACTTATGTCGCAGTGATGGCGGTCATGCTGTGTGCAGCTGTCACCAAGGCTTCATGCTGGCCCCGGACCAGAAGAGCTGTGAAGGTAAAAGCTTCTGACAGCAGCAGTGAAGGGCTTTTCCACCACGCTAGGGTTCAGTTACACTGTCATGGAAAGAATTAAATGGTCTCTCATCTGCTGGATCCTCTTTTTCCCAAAGTTTTTAAAGAAGTTTCTTTCCCATGGTGTGAGAACAGTGGAAGCACTGTGTTTGATTAGACGGCTGAAAGCTGTAGAACCTGGTTCATCATCTCAGTGAAACAGTGAGCAGAGATTTCCACTCTGAAGTCCATGATGGAACACATTAGTGCTTGAGAGGTTGCACTCAATGATTTTTATTTAAGTGATTGTAAGGGGCAGAAATTTCAGTTTGTCTGACTAAAAGTGACTCAACTGGGATTCTCATCTAATCAGATGTATGTATAAATAGAAAAAGGCCACATGTCATCAGCAGCTTGTAATTGGTGTGTTTCAGATGTCGATGAGTGTGAAACAGGATTGGCGGCATGCGCTCACCGTTGCCGGAACACTCCGGGCTCCTTCTCATGCATCTGCAATCCAGGATACGAGCTGGGCTCTGATGGCAGGAAATGCTACCGTGAGTTACCTTAAACTTAATTGGTGTTCCAGAAACATTATTACCATCAATGTAAATATCAGTATTTTTGTGCAAACAGTGATTTTTTTAAAGAATTCCTAAAGAGGAATTCTAAAGAACAGCATTCATTTGAAATGTGAATCTTGTAACACTATCAATGTCTTTAATGTCACTTTGACCGATTTATCCTTGCTGAATAAAAACATTAGTTTCTTTAAAATCTTACTAACTCCAAACCTGAATGGTAATGTATATTATTTGATTAGTTTAATTTATTGTTGAGGTGAAAACGTTGAACCAAAAACAGTACTTTTAGAATTGGTATCAGCAATATTGGACTTGCACTTGATATTACATTATTAAATACAACGAACATGGTCCATTAATATTTGACAAACAAAAAGTCTTGAATTTTGAATTAAATGACACTTAGTGTCAGGGTTAGGCAAGGGAGGAACTCAAGTGCAGACAGGGAATCACAAAACAAGGGGTTTATTCACAAAAAGGGGAAAACAAAACCCACGAGGGGGAAAACAGGACTAGGGCAGATACAGCAAATACTAAATAGACTGACTGACATTTTTATTATCTGATACAATGGCATTCATGCTACTGTATCTTCATAATAATTTTTGAACACTTGTCTCTTTTTATTATTGACTCTCTGTAGGTATTGCAATAGAGATCGTTAATAGTTGTGACTCGGATAACGGTGGCTGTTCACACCACTGTCAGCACGGCACACTCGGACCCGTCTGCAGCTGCAACCAGGGTTATCAGCTCGCGGAGGACCTCAAAGCCTGTTTGGGTGAGCGTGCAGGTGTACAGACAGATGCATAAAGAAGTTTTACAGAATAACTCCAATGAAATCCATCTCTTGGATTCAGTGTGCATGCAGCTGCACTGATAAACCTTTAAAATCTTCATTCCTCAAACAATATTAATGACTATTTCCTACAAAAGCATATGTCAGCCAGCTGGATCTCAGCAGTTGTAGGTCTTGTTTTTCTGGCTGTGCCCTGAAGGTTCTTTCCAAATGTTGACCTCTCTTCATAACTGGAATTCTCCTTATATAAATACTCAGTCTACAGGGTCCTAATACATGCCGATGGCTTGTGGCCTTGTTCCTGTCCTGCTTTTTTTTGCTTTAGATCTAGAAGAATGTGAGGAGGGAACTTCATGCTGTGAGCAGGACTGCACAAACTACCCCGGAGGTTATGAGTGCTACTGCAGGGCAGGATACAGACTCAACAATGATGGATGCGGATGTGACGGTACAAGCAACTATTAAAAAGAGCAAGGAGACATATCAGTTACTGGCAATGTGCTATAATAATAAACAGCACTAGATACATCATGTTGCATAAAGAGTGTTGTGTTTTCCACTGGTGTCTAGATGTGGATGAGTGTCTGTCTGATAATGGGGGCTGTGAACACACATGTCAGAACACAGCTGGCTCCTATCACTGCTTCTGTGAGTTTGGAAACCGACTTGCCGAAGACAGACACTCCTGTATTCGTAAGTACACCATGGGGTGTATAGTGGACATCAGTTATTGAATGTGGTGTGCATTAGGATGGCTTTATGCCTTTAATGGCTTTATGGCTTTAATGAAATAATCAGTATTTTTTATTTGAATAATTTAATTATATATTTTCACATCACATCCCAAATAACAGTTTTTGTTTACATAATATATGAGTGTTTACTGTGTATATTTATTATGTATATATGAATACAAACACATGCATGTATATATTTCGGAAAAATATGCTATGTTTATATATATTAAATATATTGATATATAATATAATAATATAAATATATAAATGTATAGACATCTAAATATTTTCTGTATGTTTATGTATTTATATATACACAATAAATAAACACAGTACACATACATAAAGTATGGAAACAAAAACTTTTATTTTGGATGTGATTAATCGTTTGACAGCACTAGTATTAGTACTAGTATTTAATGTTTCTGTAAGATGATATCGTGGGAGAAGTATTGTTTGGTGGTCTGAATATTGTAGTTTATCTTTGTTTTTGTCATAATCTATGTACATAGCTAAGTAAATAGGTAGACTAGCAACCACTTAGTGAAAGCTAAAGGGGATCTGACTAAAGAATGTGCATCCATTACATAAATATCTGTCCAATAAGCAGGATATTGTCCAGCCAGCAACATCTAATCATTCTGTCAAGGCTTATTTTGTAATAAAAACAGCATTATAACTTGCATAGTTGGTGTAACACCAAGACAACATTAATCATGTCAATATATCTATTTCTCTCTCTGTTCTGTGTAGCCTTGGAGAGAGCGGTGGAGGAATTGTCCAATCCAGTGTTGGTTGAGAGACCTCTCCTTCATCTCACTCTCCTCCAGGATTACCCACAACCCCTGGAGCGCCATCACGACTATGAGGACGACGATGGCTTTGGAGAGCTGCGCTCAGAGAGCACCCTCTCTGAGAAATTTGGTCTGTTGTTATACATCTAGAGTCTTTATATATTATTAGGGGCTCTTGCTTCTTTTTACCCTTACCTCTGTCTGGTCACAGTGTGTTTGAATGGGACGTTTGGCCATGACTGCAGCCTGACGTGTGAAGACTGCTCGAACGGAGGACTGTGTAACATTGACAGAGACGGTTGTGACTGCCCAGACGGTTGGACAGCAACCATTTGTAACCAAAGTGTGTGTTTTATGTTATGCATAACAATAAAGTTTGAGGTTTTTCACATTTTGAGAAGATTCTGCATTTATTTATTAAAAATAACAGTAAACCTATAATATTATTGCAATTTAAAATAACTGTTTTCTATTTTAATATATTTGTAAATTTAATTGAATTCTATGGTTTTCATCATAGCATCATTACTCCAGTCTACACCCTGTCACATGATCCTTCAGAAATTATTCTAATATACTGATTTGATTATTGATTGCATTGATTATAATTACTCTGTATAAAATAACACTTGCTTTTGTCCATTTTAGCCTGTCCAGAGGGAACATTTGGCAGAAACTGTTCATTCACTTGCAAGTGCAAGAATGGTGGCACCTGTGACCCGATCAGTGGGAAGTGCCGCTGCCCACCTGGAGTCAGTGGAGACCTGTGCCAGGACGGTGAGTGACTGCGAGGTTGCAACATAAAATTAAACCGTACCTGTGCCAGATCTGCTGTTCAAATCACTGTTGGCATGTTTAGATGAAATATGCCTTGTGCTTTAGCTAGAGTATGTCATTTTTATTCTGTGTTCTTCAGGCTGTCCGAAGGGACTATACGGAAAGCACTGCAACAAGAAATGTAACTGTGCTAATAACGGCGGCTGCCATCGCACGTATGGAGCCTGTCTGTGTGATCCGGGACTCTATGGCAGGTTTTGTCACCTATGTAAGTCCAGCAGTATATTAGACCGACAGTGACTTAAAACTCCAGGAGATACTTGCACAGTGTGATTTACCCAAGTAGGACTTGTTTCTGGATCAGCATCCTTTTCTGGACTTTCACAACATTCCTATGAAGCAATCAAAGCCCTAATCCTATTCCAAACCATATGGCAATAAAGATGGTAATAAACATACAGCTGTTCATTGTTAGTAGCTTGGGTTCCATTAAACAATATTAACAAATTCAGATTATGAATAATAACTGTTTTATAATTATTTTTCATTGATAGTTTATGTGAGCTAACAGATGGAACCTCAGTGTAAAGTTTTAAACCTAATGGTTTAAATTTAATTAAATTGAATTAGATGTAACACCTGATTCATTGAAACACTGATTCAGTGGATTGTTGTTCCAGAACTAACAAAGATGTTGATCCAGGAACATGTCATATTTGGGTTAATAGTGTTATCTTTTTAACATCTGATGCTCCTCCTGCTTGTAAACAGAATGTCCTGTACAATGTCTTTTCCAGCTTGCCCCAAGTGGTCGTATGGATCTGGCTGCTCATCGGAGTGTCAGTGTGTGCAGCAGAACACGCTTCAGTGCCATCGACGTCATGGAACATGTGTGTGCAAGCCCGGCTATCAGGGCAAGACCTGCAACCTGGGTCAGTTCAGGGAGTCCCATTCACTTGATTGACATCTTGTGTGTGGCAAGCATGTTTTATCTGTTGTTCTTTGCTGTTTAGAGTGTGATAGTGGATACTACGGTCCAGGATGTAAATCAAAATGCCAGTGTCCAGAGGGAGTGTCTTGTCATCACATGACAGGACAATGTCAGCGTCAGTGCCCAGCCGGTCTGCATGGGGATCACTGCGACCGAAGTGAGTTAAAGTAATGCATTCGCAGAAATACAGTGACATTTGCAATACACGGTGCTAGAAGAGCTTCCATAAAAGTGAATTTATGGCTATCTCTGAGAGTCATTGTGTAAGTTTCGCTGATGTTTGACAGTATGAATAACATAAACGGGCCAGGCCAAACACAACTGCCAAACACTGGAATACATGATGGAAATACCTTTATCTCCTGGCTTGCTGGTAAAGTGTGCTCCCTTAACACAGATATGAGCCTGTATTTCACTCAACTGAAGATCTAGAATAAATATTGCAGCCCAACATGTTACAAAACAGATTTTTAAAGGGAAATGTCTTGAATAACATGAATTGTTTGGGTCTTTGATGAACTTTGTGGAGGTTGCAGCTCAGTTCTGAGATGGTCAGCAGGGGAAAAGAGTGTCTAATCCACATAATTAAATGCTAAAACTAAGTTTAACCATGTATTGCTAAAACACTGATTTCCATCACCCTAGTTCCCTCGAAAGAAACCCTAAAGGATTTTTGGATTATAGTAGAAATTAAGCTCTGTGGCCAACAAAGGTTTATGATTCTTATACGGTTTGTTCTTCGTGATAATCTTCTCATGATTTTCAGGAACACAACTTTTATGAATTTTGAGGCAATCTTCAGAAGTAAAGCTATGAACTAATTACACCACGGTCACATGACTTAATTGTCACCATCACTAAGCTTCAGAAAACTCTTCCAGCCTTTACTTAAAATATATTTTCCATAAAAGAAGTTGGACAAGAGTTTGAATAGTTTGCAAGAGGGGATTTAGAAATACAATGAGGTTGTAAACACCTAATACTGAGAAGATGAATTTTCCTGTTTGGCTTGATAAAGTTTAATCTTGCCAACAATCTATATAGTCCTGTTTAGCCACTTGTTAGAAACTGCTTTTAAGTAAAAGCTTTAGAAAACAAATCACAAGATGATATTACTAATGTGTTTTGTGTTGTAGAATAAAATGTGACATTGTCTTGAGTTTGTGTTAAAAACAGACCTTATTTCAAGAATAAAAAATAAATAAATTCAATTAGGGGCAATAGAACTGGAAGTCATTTCTGGATTTAGGCCTACAACTATACATCATCCTTGCAGCGCTCAATAGCAAAATAAACTTATAAAAGGGAGGACATAATTCCCCCCTATTTGTTGTTGATGTCAATGGCTTTGCATGCAGTAAAAAATGTGTTCTTTTGGTATTTTAATGGGAATAAATCTGTCACTTGGTGATAGATGCCAATAGATGCCAATATGGTTGTATACACACCCTCCCTCATCCTTAAACTATGAACACAGTAGTAAAACTAGCCTGTTTAATACAAATGGTCAGAGAGGTCAGAAAATGGCAGTGGAAAACTAAACTAAGACTCTTTTTACTGAAAGAAATCTTATACAGTTTAATTGTGCTTTAACTGAGAAATAAATAACATGCTACAAAAGTGTAGAATAAGGAATGTCCAAGGTAAGAAAGAGTTCAAAACCAAATGTGGCCATACTGGAACCTTCCCACTTTTATTTATTAATGATATCCGGGCCAGATGACAGTCAGTTACTTGAATTGATATGTATATATGCTTTTTTATGAGTATAAAATAAAATTGTCCTGCTTCCATGTTCAGAGCCCCAGCAGCTTTCTTGCCTGAGTCCAGTCCACTTGGCAGGGGGTACGGAAATATCCAGAATATTTCGACAGAAACACTGAGCTGGCAGTCAATCCTCAAAAGCTGGAAGTCATTAAACGATCAGAGTGCTACGTCTGCCATCAATTAAGAACAACAGGCTGTGAAGGGAGTCGATTTGGCTTGCCTCTGCATAGCCTCTGTGGTTGCTTGACCTGGCCATTCATTTCTCTGGATGCTCAGTTGACTCAGTTGACAAACCATGTAAAATACACATTTATACTGTGTGGCTAAATGATAAGCATGAAAATCAAAAATACCGTATTTTGTAAAAATCTTTCAAATATACTTTAGTATTTTCACTGTAAAATAATAAATATAATAGTAAAGTATTTACCTTGTTGTTTGTTACTTTTTCTACCCACTGTTAGAGTAGATGTATTAACTTAAGGATAATGTTTAATAATATTCTTAAACAATTTAGCACTTCTTTTCCAGCACATTTTCCATGAACCTCCAAATGCCCCTCCTGCTCAAGTACAAACAAACAGTATTAGGTTTATTTTCTCTTTTCACTCAAAACTATTTGTACTATCTTTTACAGTGTGCGCCGTGGGACAGTTTGGAGTTGGATGTTCACAGTCTTGTGACTGTAATGGAGCTCCATGCGACTCAGTGAACGGGAAGTGCCATTGTCCTGCTGGGCAGAGAGGAGAACACTGTGAGAAAGGTAAGAAAAACAGCAAAATTGCCTTTAAAATTGTACTAATTAAAATTTTTAGATATATTTACGGTAGGAAATTTACTAAATATCTTCATGGAACATGATCTTTACTTAATATCCTAATGATTTTTGGCATTATATGTACCTGTGCTTATTATGACTGGTTTTGTGGTCCAGGGTAACAAATAGTTAGTAAGTGAACCATCATATTAACTAATTCCAAATTGGTCTGGAATCACATTTACAATGTGTTTCATCTGAACCAAATTAAACACGCTGACCTCAGCTTTCTCTCCTTGGTCTGAATGTTTAAAAGTGAGGAAAATTGTTTTGCCATTAATGACTTTTCATTCTGTTCTGTTTTGGAGTGGACAGGGTAGTTTAAAGAGGAGAAATTGCTGTGATTTTGGAGGTCTATTATTAGGCACATTTTGCCGAGCCTAAGATCAAAAACAGAAGTGTGGTAATATATTATCCTCTTCACAGGCCAATCCATTAGAGGAGTTCTCTCTCGAGTACAGAAAGTCATAATGAAGCGCATTGCAGAAAGCAAACTTTCATTCATCTTCGGAACACAAATTAAGATCATTTTGATGAAATCCAAGGGTTGCGTTGCTGTCTATGGGAGGGTCAGAAAGCTCTCAGATTTCATAAAAAATATCTTTGTGTTCTAAAGATGAACAAAGGTATTATGGGTTTGAAATGAAGAGAAAAATGCATTGGTAAATCATATTAGTAAATGAGATTAGTAAATGCTTAATCATAATTATGGGATAAAATTTTGATATCATAACATGCTATTTCAATTACGAGATGAAAACACTAAATTATGACATGTCAAATATGAGATAAAATACGAAATTGACAAAGTAAAAATTATGACAAAAATATTATAAGATATTGTGGCAGTTTTTGTCAATTTTTGTCACTTTTTATCTCAGAATTTTGACTTTTTATGTAATAAAATTTTTGGACTATCCCTTTATGAATGAACTTATTCTAATGTTCAGAGTGTGAAGAGGGCCGCTGGGGGCTGGGATGTGCAGAGCTATGTCCTTCCTGTGATAATGGTGGATTGTGTGATCGGCGTCATGGCACCTGTATTTGTCCACCGGGATACATGGGAAACCTCTGTCAGAATGGTAAGATTTAATATTACATTTTCATCATTTTAATGCATCATCAGACTTCTGTTCAGTACCAGACGTCGGCCATGGTTTTGTGTCACACATTGGAAGAGAATATGTCTGTTGCATATTTCTGGTTTTCTATGTCCGTTTTCCTCAGCTTTAACATATCTGTTGATGACTCTGACATGCTGGTGAATCTTGTTTTATTTCAAGTCTGCCCATTTGGGCACTTTGGCCTCAGCTGCCAGTTGCGCTGCACCTGTGAAAACAGCGGGCATTGCCACCATGTGACCGGTTTCTGCGTTTGTAAAGATGGCTGGACAGGACCCAACTGTGGGAAAGGTAATTACACACTTAAAAGTCAAACTTCATTCAGATTAAGTAGTTTGTCTAGAACCTACTGTAGAAGTGAAAGAAAGCACACTAGATATGAGGCGGCCATTCAGTGATCATTGAGACTGTATGGATGTCAGGATGTCATTTTTTACATCTATTACAATTACACATTGCTTTAGGCTCAGCTTTTACAAGATTTGTTTCTCCTCAGCCATGCAACGTAAAACTAATCTGTCCTACAGGACCTGCTGACCTTTGCTGGTCATACTGTGGCAACTACCCAGTCTTACCTCTTCATGCCCCATAAAATAACTAAATCCAGAGCTTCATGCATTGCCACTACACACTTTTTACTTTTGTACCTCACCTGTTGCTGGTCAGCATGCATCTGTTATGTATATCTATGTATATTTATAATGCAGCATCTTGAGTTCACCCAAAACGAAGCTCCTCTAACTGCCTCTGTCCTGTTCTCTGCATTGGCTTACTTATTTAAGAGCTCATTATCTACAATTCAGCCTCTAACTTAATAGGCATTACATCACATCCAGTCAAATAGTCAAGTAGATCAAGTAGAATCAGTCACAATTAAATTAATACACATTTGTGAAACAAAATTGCAAAAAGTGAATTAAAGATTCTATATATAATTGTTGTAATTATTATATAAATATATTTCTTATTTCAGTGGCAAGAATGTTTTCGGCATGAGTTTTGAATTTAAATAATAATAATAATATTATATATATAATTGTAATCAGCATTTTCGTCATTTTTGATGAATAAAAAGACTTGAGAAGTAAAATTGCTAAATACAATTAAATATTTATTTCAAATAATACACACACACGCACACACATATATTATATCCATTTACATGTTTTTTTATTTTATTTATAAAATATTATATATTATAAATTATATTATGAATATAGCAGTATATTTCTTACTCCACAGACAGTTTTTTTTTCTTGTTTTACATTTTTAGTAAAAAAATAAAAAAGTGTGTGTATATATATATATATATATAATAGGTTTTATAACTTTTGAATCTAAAACTCTTGAATCGTTTAATGAAGTTGTAATTTTAAATATTAGTTAGAGCTATTTTTTATTTTTTTTGGAAATTAATTACTTGTAAAAAGAAGTGAAAAGTCAGCTTATGAATTTGCCTATCTCACCATACACTCCAGCCAAACCAATGCAAACACCTGCATCAGGTTTCTGCACATAAATGATCCTTGTCCTCAGATCCACTATGTACATGCAAATTGTTGCAAAACATCTGCCAGGAAAAGCGAAAATAACCCAGTTAACTGCTTTAATAAATCTGGTCCTTTTCTTTCACTCGTAACGAGATTTCAGTGGTAAAGTGGGAATTAATTATTTGGTATATTTTGTGGCAGCTTGTGAGGCGGGACGCTGGGGACCGAACTGTGCCAACCAGTGTGACTGCAGGAGCAGCGTGGGCAGCTGTGACCCTGTGACTGGGCAATGCCTCTGTGAAGCAGGCTACACGGGACCACGCTGTGATCAGAGTATGAGCAACCACTGGCATTTCCAGGGAACACAAATCTAGCATTTTCTGATGTTTTAAATTGCGTTTTCTAGAGTGTCCAGAGGGATTCTTCGGCCAGGGCTGCCGTCACAGATGCCAGTGTGAGAATGAAGCAGTGTGTGAGCATGTGAGCGGTGCCTGTACTTGTTTCCCAGGCTGGACTGGAACGTACTGTGAAAAACGTAGGAGAGGAGAAGGGGTGTAGTTGGTGGTGTGGCATACTATCACTAAAACTAATCCAGTTAACATATTCAAGTGTATATATGTATCTTCAACAGCCTGTCCTGAGGGTTTTCATGGTTTCGAATGCCAGCAGAAGTGCCGGTGTTTGAATGGTGGTCGTTGTCACCCCGTGACTGGAGACTGCCAGTGTCCATCTGGTTGGGTTGGTCCTCTTTGCAACACCAGTGAGTCATTTTACTGCGGTCCACATCCCATAACAATAAATGGTAACAAGAGGCGTGTTCAAAGCATTCCCTCTGTCTTTTGTGTAAGGTAAAAGTAAAGCAATAAAACAGATGCTCTGAGTTTGTGTGTCTATGTATCAGTACACTTTGCATGTGAAGTAATGAATGGCGGCACACACTCGCTACAGCTATGCCTTTGATGTGGAAACCTGGTGGCATTGTATTTCTGCATGTGTTGAAGTTCCTTGTGTATAGAGTTTCTTATTTGTCTGTATCTATATCTGTCTTGTTGTAGCATGTGACGCTGGCACCTATGGCCCTGGCTGCAGTCAAACCTGTAACTGTCACAATAATGCCACCTGTGACCCTGCTGATGGGAAATGTGAGTGTGGAGCAGGATGGACAGGGAGCAGCTGTGAACAAGGTAGTGTTTTTAACTGTCCTCATGCAATCATCAGAGATGTTTATACTTTCTTTAATCAAAAACATGCCGAGATTTTTCTTATTACATTTATCTGGGGATATCTGATTAACATGTTACTTTAGGAGAGATGTGTATATAATATATGTGACTCTGGACCTCATAAATCACACGGGTTTACAGCATTTGTAGCAATAGCCAACAATGCATTGTATGGGTCAAAATTATAGATTTTTCTTGTATGCCGAAAATCATTAGGATATTAAGTAAAGATCATGTTCCATTAAGATATTTAGTGAATTTTCTACCGTAAATATATAATTTTTTTTATTTTTGATTAGTAATATGCATGGATAAAACTTAATTTGGACAACTTTAAAGGCGATATTATAAATGTTGTGCTTTTTGTCGCACCCTCAGGTTTTCAAATAGTTGTATCTCAGCCAAATATTGTCTTATCATAACAAACCATACATCAAAGCTTATGTATTCAGCTTTTAGGTAATGTATGCATTAAACTCTTATGACTGGTTTGTGGTCCAGGGTCATATATATATATATATATACACACACACACACACACACACACTTACTTTAGGCATTCCATTATGAAATTATTTAAATGAAATTCTAATCAGTTGACACCTCCAGAATCATGTTCAACTGAAAGTTCACATGAAAGAGAAGATCTTTGTCTGTATTGTATGCATTTGTTTCCCAGAGTGCCCATCCGGTTTCTATGGTGTGGGCTGCCACCAGCACTGCTTGTGCCAGAATGGAGGATCATGTGACCGAATCAGCGGGCACTGCACATGTCTAAGTGGACGGACTGGAGTGGCATGTGAACTGGGTGCGACATAAACCCAGACATTTCTGATACACAACAGCATTTCTAAAACAAGTCTGTGAAAATATATAGAAACTTTCAGATGGAAAATGTATAATTTTGTTTTCCACACATCCTGTTTATGTGTTTTTTCCCCCTTTTGTTCAGAATGTGCTCCGGGACACTTTGGCATGGACTGTCAACACAAGTGTGAGTGTGAGAATGGCGGTGTGTGTGATGGACAGAATGGCAGGTGCTCCTGTCCCGCAGGCTGGATGGGCTCGCGCTGTGAGATGGGTAAAAAACATCACTCAGAAGTCATCATAATAAATGTCTTTAAAAACTGACAATAAGGAAGAATATGTATTTTTGCATGACAAAACATATATTTATTCCCATTCTGTGTGTTTTGATCAGCATGTTCTCAAGGTTCATATGGTCCAGGCTGTAAGCAGCAGTGCAGGTGCGATCATAATGCCCCATGTCACCACATCACTGGCACCTGCATCTGTCCTGCAGGCTGGAGAGGGTCGCACTGCGAGAAAAGTAATTTACCCAATGTCTATCTTGTTTGCCCCCTGCTGGTAGATCCAGAGTAACTCATTTGTGCTCTTTCAGTTTGTTTACCTGGTTCATTTGGGAAGCGATGCGCTCAGCGATGTCACTGTCCTCGTGGCACTTCCTGTAACCATGTGACCGGGGAGTGTGGCTGCCCTCCTGGGTTTACTGGGAATGGTTGCGAGCGAAGTGAGTGGTTATGTCCTGATCTCGTTATGTCTTTGACAGCAGATCAGTTGTTAAAACACTAACCCTGAAGCCCTGGATCTCAAAAGTTGTTGTGTTGCTCTGCTCTGCTCTGCAGTGTGTCAGTCAGGTATGTTCGGACTGAACTGTAATCAGGTGTGTCAGTGCTCCGAGGTTCATCAGCTCTGTCACCCCGTCACCGGCGTCTGCTACTGTGCTCCAGGATATCATGGCAGCAAGTGTGACACAGGTTTGGCCTTCATGAGCTCACCTTCTTTCATCTTAAAAAGTTGTGTACATTCAAGATGAACGGAAAAGATTTGACAATTTTGGCTGTATGGAAAAAATATATAGTAATTCATTGACAAACACACCAGAAATATCAAATATGCTCTTATTTAATTGTCACAGGTGTTGATTTTTATTAAAACTAATGTTAACACTTAGGTTCCATTTGTTAACATCAGTTAACGACATTAAAAACATTGATTTAGGTTAATTTCAACATTTACGAATACAAAATTAAAAACCTACGCTGACTCTGTCAATATTATTGAA
This sequence comes from Carassius auratus, assembly GCF_003368295.1. Taxonomy (NCBI): domain Eukaryota; kingdom Metazoa; phylum Chordata; class Actinopteri; order Cypriniformes; family Cyprinidae; genus Carassius; species Carassius auratus. Next base: position 349,521 of record NW_020523286.1, on the reverse strand, counting down.
TTAACTGTGAACGTTTGTATTTTTCTTAGCTAATGTAAACAAAAATAAATAAATACTGAAATGTGTTGCTCATCGTTAATGTTAGTTAATTAACCAATTTTAACTAATGGTACCTTACTGTAATGTGTTACCAATCTAACAGATCTAAATGTTATATGTCATATTAAAATAAAAAACCTTTTTATATGCATGCTTTTATTTTTTATTCGCAATTTACCTTTCAAATATCTTATTTATATAGATTTTCTTTGTGAAACAAAATGTGGAACTTTGTCCCATATCTTTAAATTAAACATTTTCAAAAATTATATTTCTATACAATTATGAAAATAAAAAAAAGACTCAATATTTACTATGTGAAAAGTATTATTATTAAATGTTTTATATTTGTATTTATATATTTGTAAAAAAAATAATAATAATCAAAATATTTGCGTGATATTTTTGTGTTATTTCCAGTCAATCTGTAATTGTCTAATAATGCAAAAAAGTGTGAAAATTTTATTTAATTATATGTATTTGGGATATAAAAGCTATGAAATTAGCCTTAGCATTACAAAGGATACCGTTGTTTTTATTGCAAAAAAAAAATATAAAGTGGTCAAAGTTTTTTCAAGTGGTTTGTTGAAAAATCCACATTAAAATTCTGAGAAGTTTCAAAGGTGTAAATCCTCATTATTACTGTATGCTACATGAAGGATGTCTTACCCATGAAACCTTGTTGTTTTAGAGTGTGCGGTGGGTCATTATGGTCCTAACTGCGAGCAGAGGTGCCAGTGTCTGAATAACGGAGTGTGCAAGACCAGCACTGGCACCTGCACCTGTCCACCGGGATACATTGGACCAAACTGCAATATCAGTCAGTCACACATTTACAGTTTTCTCTCTTTTTTCTTTTTAAAGGTGATTATAATTGCTAACAGACTAGTTTCTCTCTAAAGCCTGTCCATCAGGGCGTTACGGGCAGGACTGTGCACGAGTGGCTTTGTGTGGTGAAGGGGCCCGGAGCGATCCGGTCACTGGCAGATGCGTGTGCAAAGCGGGACAGCGAGGGGAAGACTGTGGCAAAGGTCTGACTGTATTCCTGTTAAAAGTGACGGTGAAGGGATTGAGTAATATTTTGCTGAGTTTGTATGAAATAAGCTGATGTAATTGTGTCTCAGGTTGTCCTAAGGGCTGGTTTGGGGAGGACTGTGCTCAGCGCTGTAACTGCAGTAATGGAGGACTGTGTGACGCGGTCACAGGAAACTGCACCTGTGGACTGGGCTGGACAGGAGACAGCTGTGATACAGGTCAGCTGATTGTGCACAGTTCACCCCAACATAGAAATTCTGCTGACAAAGCTTGCAATACAATGAAAACACAGTGACACGGATATAAAAATTCAAGCCAAAACTGATAAGCCAATAATTATTTTCAGCTGAAATGTCAAATTCTAAAATAAAAGATTTTTTTTAAAATATAATATTATTTATGTTTATTAAAATTAATTGTTAATGTGCTATAATAAATATATGAAATTATAATAGAATGTATAATATAATTGTAGTATTTTAAATAAAATTTTGTCTAAATAAGTTTAAAATGAAGAAATTGAAAATAAAAAGTAAAACATTTAAAATAAATTCTAAAATACATAAAATACATATTTTTTTATTTTTATATTATTTGTTTTTTTAAATTGTTAATGTGCTGCTATAATATATGTAAATATAATGGAATATATATATATATATATATATATATATATATATATATATATATATATATATATATAATTTTATTAAATACAATTTTGGCTGAATAAAATAAAATAAAATTATAGAATTATAAAATAAATAAAGAATAAAAAGTAATACATTTTAAATAAATTCTAAAGTAAATTTAATATATTTTTATTATATTATTTATTAAAATCAGTTGTTAATGTGTTATAATTATAATACAATATGTATTTTATTCTTTTAAATACAAAAAAAAAAAAAATAAAAGTAATACATTTAGGAATTTAACATTCTAATGTATAGTATGAAAAATGGCTTATAAGTTATTAAATTCTGTTCAAACATGTTGTTGTGTTGATCAGAGTGTCCCAGAGGCCGATATGGGGCCAACTGCAGGGAAATATGTTATTGTAAAAATAACGGCACCTGTGACAGAGTGACGGGCGAGTGTCGCTGTCCTCCTGGGTATTACGGACATCTCTGTGAACATGGTGAGAAAACACAGCACCTGTTTCAACTAATCGAACCACTGCATCCTGACCAATTTAGCCAGTTATTTAATGATTCAATGTTTTTTTCAAAAGCATGCCCTGTTGGTTTCCATGGACATCGCTGCCAGCTTTTGTGTGACTGTCGTGCCAATGCACCTTGTGACCCTGGAACTGGCCGCTGTCTCTGTCCTCCAGGATATCAAGGACTCCTCTGTGATAGAGGTGCAGAGGAGCTCTTGTGTGATGTGGATGATAAATTATATATGATTAATACATTATATGAGATTATATATATATATATATATATATATATATATATATATATATATATATATATATATATATATATGTTTGTGTTTCAGAGTGTGATCCAGGTAAATTTGGGCCTAATTGTGTCCATAAATGTGACTGTGACGAAGACACACCATGTGACCCTGTCAGTGGCAGGTGTCTGTGTGCACCTGGGAAAACGGGATCTCACTGTGATATAGGTAAGCTTTCCACCAAATTTGAGTCATTTGATTTATATTTTATTTGATCATTTATTCAAAAATATATTTTTAAATTCCTACCAGACTGTGGAGTGAATCAGTTTGGGCCTGACTGCTCAGAGAGATGTGAATGTCACAACGGAGGTCAGTGCAATCCACGCAATGGACGCTGCACCTGTCTCAACGGTTGGGTCGGACCAAGCTGTCGACAGGGTAATTTCACTGGTAGTAATTCAAAATAACCTTCACATTTTACTGCAAGCTCAAATAATAATCATTGTCTTTATAACAGGGCTCACGTATAGTCAGAGAACTAGCAGAAGCAAAAGGAAGGACTCCGAATCAGGATAGCAATCCCTCTCAGTTCACTAACAGACACACAGTTTCACTGACTGTAAACTCACCTGGCTTCAATTTGTGACTGGACTATTTGCTAAAATGGAAGCCTTTGTAGCAGTTTTTTTATTTTTAAGATCTTTGGACTAAGGTCCAAACCATCAGATGACTCTGACTAGGAAAAACTCAGATGGAGTCAATAAATGATATACTTTCTCAAGGAAAAGTGGACAACATAAAGTCCAACATGAAGGAGAAGACTATTCATATTGAATTTCCTCATGGATTAGGACAAATTCAGAGGAGCTTTTTCAGCATCATTTCAGCTCAGGGAGAATGAACTTCCTGATGACTTCAGTTTATCTCTAATCAAGAAAAGCACCAAATCAAGGCCCTGGCTTCACCTGGAACTGAGCTGAATCCCAGTAACACTGTGATCTTAAACAAGGGCCTTAAAGGAACAGTGCACTCAAAAATCAAACTTCTGTTGTCATTTATGTAACTTCATATTCTATGGTTTGGTATCCATTTAACCCCAGGTTTGTTTTTTCTTGAGTGAGAATTTTTGGAATACTTCTATTAAAGGTATCTTACATCTTTCATTATGAATATTTTGAGTAATACTTTCTTTTAAGACTTTAGGTAGAATGTTGCACAAAATTGAGCAGATTTGTTACTACGGTGTACAGTATTTGGATGTTGACATACTGTCCGTATTTCAAAATATTTCAAGTAATACAAAAATATGAAACTGGAGTCTTTTTTTTTTTTTTTTTAACCTGTGTACATATTGTATGAATGTAAGTTTTCATGTGTGAATTCTTGTGTACAATTTTATTTTACAGATAACTGTACTGTCAACATTATAATCACTATGTTTCCTCTTATACTAAACCAGTGTTTTGTTATTTTAGGGTTTGTGCAGAAAACTGATTTATTTTTGTACAGTACCATCTCACGTAACTATGGATATTGTAAAGTGTGATTTGCATTCTCAATTAACTCAAAAGAAAATGTATATTTCAATATTTCTGCAGCTAAGCCAGGGCCAAAGATAGCACTTAAAAGCTTGTTTTCTCAGCAGCCATGGCAAACATGGTTGATGCTTTTTCTTTGTTTTTGTAAAGGCTGTTTTTCAGGAAGCTTGCAAATGTTTTATTCATGGTTAAAGGTCTGTAAGGGGTGTAGAAATAGACTTTTCATTTTTTAAGTTTTTTTTTTAATACCTGCAGTTAAATAATTTAGATATTTCATATGCTGTTCTGTGTGCATTCTTAAGGAGTTTAACAGGCAGAAATAATCAAAAGAATATTGACATTGCTTTGCAATTTGCACATCATTAAACTAGAATGATTTACCAAAAAAAGGGGGAGGGGGGTGACATTGAACTGGTACTTTTTTCAGTTTTCCAGAACAAAATACTTTGTTTTTATAAAGAAAAAGCATATACATATACATATATATATTTATATATAATTTTTTTTTTGCTCTTAAAAATGTTTGTTGTACACTTAACCATTCAATAAATGTATTCATTGTATGGTCTTTAAACACATAAAAAATACAAAGACTAAATTAAAGAATTTTAGAATAATTTATTTTCAGTTGTCTGAAGCTGTACATCTTTTTTTTTCTTCAAGCACAATGACATAAGCAATAATTGCCAATGGAAAAATAAATGAAGGCAAATGTGATAATGGTCATTAAGACCAGTATAGTATGTATATATTTAGATTATCTACATGTTATCAAACCATTCAATTATGTATCTACAGAAATCAGCATAACTTAATGCATATCTGTAACAGTAATGGTCATATTACAGTTAACAAATGTCATAATCATAGGTCATACCAAAAAAACCTATCTATTCTTATCAATCAAATCAGCTTCAAAACATCAGATTTCCTGTACATAGTTAATATGGACAATAGACAATATTGGAATAATTTTACAGCAAAGTACTCAACTTGGGCTCATTCGACAACAACTTTATCCTTGCAGAAAAATAACAACTGTACACCAACAATTTCTCATTCAATGATATTTCTCCTCCACATGACTAAACTGATAAAACTGTCTCAATTTGACAATCTAATTACTGACAACATATTAAACCACTAATGTCTTATATGATAGATGCAGTCTAACAACATACTAATGACAAACATAAGGAACTTTACAATGACCCTCAGTTAAAAGCAACGTCTTCCACTTCTATCAAAGCCTATGGTCTTTGGTTAAAGTGTTACTTCAAAAAGCCTTACAGATATTATTAATAATCTCTCCCCTTTTTTTCGTTTAAACAGTATGTTTGTATTTCATCTCTTAAGACTCAATGTAGCTCAGATGACAATCAAAACCCTTATAAACTGCATTACATTCCAACTATAGGTCAACACTTTCATACCCAAACAAGAGTAAGCATTGTTCTACACTAAAATAGGCCATTATTAAAATGTATTAATATGTACATGCAGACAGCTGTAATGCAACTTCTTGAAGATTAAATTCAGTAAAACATCCATTCATATTAGAGTGTGAGAATATTTTTCACTGCCTTGATATGTTATGAATTTATTTTGGTATTATTTTAAAGTGAATAATTATGATGACATATAAATTACTCCATTAAACCTTTGTTACAACTACCAGCTTATGCTTACCATTCACTACTGACTGTTTTAAAATGCCATAATGCATAGCCTAAATTATCCTATTGGCAATCTAAGATTTCCTTATTTCTCAATAAGGCAGTCTAGTAACTCTCAGACAGCAAATTAACACTCCTAATAATTGGCTTTAGTTCAGAAAGGTCTAAGATTTCATTTACCAGTTTTGTAGATACATCTGGAATAATGTTTTATGGAAAACACATGCAAATATTTTATACTAAGTAGAAAAGATCCACTGCCTTGCAAACTATTAATAACTATCAAAAGCAATAGTTACTTAATTATTTTTTTTCTAACGGAGTACACGTGTAGTGATGTATTTCCAGCCCGTAGAGGGCGCCATTGGACAAAAATAAAATAAATAAATAAATAAAAATAAAACTTGAGACTCGCACAACGACATATACAGGAGGACAACAAACATTAAACATAAGGTAAAACTGATAAATAACAACAAATAATAAAATCTTAAATTATTGATGCCTTAAAAAATCGTTTAGCCTTGTCTTGTTTAAACACTGGCAGACTGAAAAATAAAATCCAGTCCGCTCAAAATGATTTTGGTAACAAGCATTAAAATATATAAATAGTAACAGATTTCCACACACATCCAAATCGACTTAAAATACACAACATTAAGGCATAAAACACTGAGCACATACGATGAGTACCAAAAAGCATTTTAAACAAGAAGTCACGTGATCAAACGACCTTATACACGTGGTTTGGATGGAGCTAAATTTCTTTGGTTTCAGCTCGACGAAGCGATGACAAATGAGCACACAGACCACCACTTGACCACCGTCTGTTCTAGGTCATTTACTTCTTACATGTAAAAAGAACGTTGGGTTTACAAACACTTTCAAATATTGCACATTTGTTGAGGCCTGTATTTAATGTCTATATTTTTGAAGGTCTCACAACCCAAGCTTTGTATCATGTGTAACTCTACAATAGCTTCCCCTTCTATGTGTAAAACTAAAACACAGCCAGAAATGATATAGCTTGTATGAATGAGGTATAGTAAACAAGCACTATATTGGCTAACAATTTCGATATGAAACTAGAGATGAGTAACATCCAATGCCTTATTTAGTTTATACAGTCATGAAACTAAATGAATACTTTTCTGCATTCATTACTTCCTGTGAGCATATGCAAATGTATTTGTTTTCCAAAATGTAGGGGAAAAAGCACGTGCCAATGCTAGTGGATCTCATGCATTTCTAGACTAAGTACAAATTGTGGATCTCTAATACTGTACTACTTCAAAGGGGAGGAGGAAGCGAGCCCGTGCGCTTGATTTCAGTGGTTTCCTGGAGTGGCCTTCTGCTTATTGAGCCAGCCTAGCTGATTTGTACGTGAGCATGCTTCCCTTCTGCCCGTGCGGATCTTGGCCTATTATCAGGCTAATGTCGGCAGACTCCATGGACTGTAGTGTGCGAGTTGGCGTCTCCTGCAGGACCTGTGACAGTGCTGGTCCCATGTGCCAATGTTTTTTTCAGTCAGAGTTCAGAGAAAGAAGCAGGTCGACACAGCGTCACTGGCTTTCCTTTTAAGACCGGTAGTCCTTTTTACTGTAGGGCTTGTTGCCCAGGATACTGTCCACTTCATGTATAATTGATGATGATAATTTTGGAAGAACCTGGAAGAACGTTGGGTTGAAGTTTAATGTGTGTTTTTTATGTTACAAATGTATTAATATGTTGGCTAAAAACAAGCACCTAATTTTTTTTATTTATTTTTTTTTATGTTAAGTTTTCCATTTTTGCCTTTTCATAATTTATATATTTTTATTTAATGTTGGGAGAGCAACATGCATCAACCATCAAAACATGAAAACGAGAAGCTTTTGAGGGCTCCTCGTGGTTTTCTGACAAAATAAAAGTTTGATAGTTTAACATTTAAACATTGTGAAATTAATAAATATCAGTATATTCATTATACTTTAAAATAAAATCACTATTTCACTAATAATAATTATAATTCAATACCAAAACAGTAGTACAATAGTAATAGTAATATAATAAAATACACTCTTTTATACTATTACAATAGTAATATTCATTTTTTATTCAGTAATCAAATTCAATATTTAATAATAATATAATAATAATAAAAGAGGTTAATGTTTGTGTGTGTCATGAGCTTTTTCTAGGCTTTCAAGTGGCGTTGAGGTACATTTATAAACTTGTAAAATTATAAAATATCAAAATTATAAAATATTGATTGGCTTAAATATTTGCTTAAGCAATATAGCCCTGACAATGATCTGTAATGAAAAATAAATCAATTCAGTCAAAATTATTTTTGTTATTACATAATACATTACATATTTGCATTTATATTTTATTTATATATCAGAATTTCTGTTGTGAACAGTGAAATCTCATCATTAAATGTAAAAATTCTTTAGCTTAAAACGTAAAAATTACGTAATGCTAATCTTTACAGCGTGTTACATCACACTGTTGTGCGATTGCAGTTAGCGAAAACCTCCCTGTTTCATCAATTGTTTTTCTGTTAACAGAATGAAACGCTGTGTTCATGTTCATGTATGAATCCTGCTGCGAGAGGCTCACCTGAATGGCTCCTATGTTCTCCATCAGCTGCTCAGTGCTGGAGGCCCCCAGCAGCACACAGCTCACCCCCTCATTCCTCAGACACCACGCTAGAGACACACCAAAGCACAGACACTTCACATCTCTCTAAACAGTCCACAGAAAGAGTCTAGAACTGTAAATGTGAAAAGCCATTTGAAAGCTCAACCAGAAATCTGGCCTCAGGCAAAGAGCTAATTCTCTAGATATTAGATTTTCTAAGGAGAGATGAAAGCAATTTAGGCCTGTGTGCTTTTTATATAACCAACAATGTCAGAACAGCGAACGGCAAAAAGACAGAGGTAGGTGTACTTGACAGAGTGCTAACATCTGTGGCCATTAAATATGAACTAAGCAGTTACTGCTGAAGCAAGTGCATTATAAACTATAATCAAGTGCCAAACAATGTGTATCTGGTCTGCAGTTACCACATGCTGTTACTCTGACCTTTACTGCTCTACTAAATAAGGTTAAATACATGATTATTGTGGATAAGCTGAAGCTACACAGGGAAACCGGATGTAAAATGTTGTAATAATCTATGCTGTTTCCCCTTTAATGAATGATAGTCATCGGTTGATTGTTTTATTTGCTTAATGTGTTTACACAACTACACATTCCTGGACTAACATCACTTGTTGTTCCTGTAAAACAAACACTGACCTCTGTGCTTCTGGGACAGGTTTAGCATTACACATTGGCATATATCTGAATTTTAGTCTGGTCCATATTACAACTTATTTTGGCCAAGAACAGCTCACTAAGCCAGGAAGAGACCACCTGAATAACAAGTAATAATGCAAAGAGCCACAGGTAACCCTGCCTTACACACTGATATACACCATCCAAAGGAAGGTAGAAAAATCTGTCATTGGCTTGGCATCCTCTTAAAAGGGACACTTTTGTATACCCCTAGGGTCTGCATTAGTACTTTAAGTGTATATTTTAATATATATTAATAGTACATTTTAGCACTGCTTGAAAAAGGGACACCCCAGTGACAGCTTTTTAACTTTTTTAACATTTGTATACTATGCAAAAGATAAGAAATCAGCATTTCATTATAGTCACTTTACATCCAGAGAGGAATTCTTATGGATATCTAGTTTTCTTACTACTAAAGGCTGGAATATATGACATGATTTTAAAACCTGAACAGATTTTAACACACTGGGAATCATACACTTTCTGTGCACATACAGAGTAAATTAAAGATTACACACTACCAACTGTAGTCTATTTCCATCACGCACTATACAATTTTTTTTTGTCAATACCAATTGCCCAAAATCTGCATACTGTCTCTGACTTTCACCAACTAGAATTGACTCCTCTGAGCAAAAGCTGTCCAATGTATTCCTGCATTAAGTGCCTTAAAGGGATAGTTCACCTAAAAGTGAAAATTACCCGATTGTACACTCACCCCCAAGCCATTCTAGATGTATATGACTTTCTACTTTCAGACAAATTCTATTGTAGCTGTATTAAAAAAAAAAAAAAGTTTTGACTCTTCTGATCTTTATAATGGCAGTGAATGGGGCTTGAGATTTTGAAGCCTAAAAAAGTGCATCCATCAATCATAAAAAGAGCTCCACATGGCTCTGGGAGTTAAAAAACAACATCTTTAACTTAATCTGTAATAAATGTCACTCTCTTGTGAACGTGCATACGACAGTTAATGGAAGCTAGAGAATATTGTTCTTAAAATTTCAAAAATGAATATTTTTACTTATGCAAATGCATCTCTTCGCTTCAATGGGCCTTTATTGACCCCCTAGGGTTCAATAAATACGTTTTTGCCGTGTGGAGCAAGATTGCGTTCATTTGGAAGAAGAAAGTCATATACACCTAAGATGGGTTGAGAGTAAATCATGGGATAATTTTCGTTTTTGGTTGAACTATCCCTTTAAGCTAAACACTTTTTAAGACTTCAAGCATGGACCAGGTCAAATTAATTAACCAGCACTACTTAATAGGGCAATATTGCTCAACCAAACCTTATCCCATGGCATCAGGTGAATGGAATGAAACCTCTGATTGGTTGACAGAGTTCAGGAACAGAAACAGACATTTAACAGACACAAGACTGCCAACACGACAGAAGCAGGAGACGAGGACACACAGCCTGTCCTGAGCTCCAGGCAGGCAAACAGACAGACAGACAGAAAGAGAGAGAGCGGCAAGGCCCTGGTAGTATTACCGATGGCCAGCTGGGGCAGCGTGCAGCCCAGCCGCTCCGCAATGGCCTGCAACTCTTTCAGCTTCGCCTGCTGACGGCGGCCTTCCTCACTCAGGATCTTGTCCTTCAACCACTGGTAGCCCTGTTTCAAACAGACAGCACACCTGCTCAGAGAGCCACACACCACCGGCTGATGAGCCACAGGAATAGCTGCTGGAAATTCATTGTGTTTGTGAAGTAATGATGGAATGGATGATATCTGCACACACAGCCACAGGAACATGTTTTATGAGCGGGTGCTGATGGGATAGTGCAGTGGGAATATGATGGGTGCCGGCTGCCTAAAGGTGGAAAACATCATACTTCTCAAACCTTTGCTCAGCTGATCAAACTCTCACAAGAAATAGGACAGGGCTATGTTGTAGACATTCATAATTACTCATTAAATGATAGTTGTATAATGTTATAATTAATGCTACTTGCTGCTAGACGGAAGCACATCTCATAAAAAAATTAAAATTATTGCCATTTTTGTTTTTCATGGATCACACAAAAGGTAACGTTTTAAAGAATTTTCACAAAATTTTAATAGTTGGGAAGATTTTGTGTTTTTGAAAAAAAAGTCTCTCTTACTCACCAAGACTGCATTTATTTGATTCATTAAGTGCAATAAAATTTTAATATTATGAAATATTATTACAATTTAAAATAATTGTTTTCTATTTTAATACAAATACAAATGTCATTTATTCATGTGATGGCAAAGCTGAATTTTCAGCATCATTACTTCAGTCTTCAGCGTCCTTCAGAAATCAGTCTAATATGCTGATTTGGTGGCCAAGAAAAATAACTTTGTTGAAACTGAGATACATATTTATCAGGATTTTTTGATGAATAGCAAGTTCAAAAGGTATGGCATTTGTTTAACAACAATATAAATGTAATCTTTAACGTCACTTTTAAACAACTAACCCCAAACCTTTAAATGATAATTTTGATTTTTTTTTTAGTGTAAATAATAGTAGAATAACAATTTTGGGGGTGATATTTCAAAATGATTAACAAGCACAAAACTGTAAAATACTTAATCTATTATTAATATATTAATTTTAAACTATTTTGAAAATATGCATTAGTTTTCATATTTTGAATACTTTTCAGTGGAATATGTCCAGTATACAGATTTTTTGCTTCCATATTTATTTCTAATCATGTTAACCATGTATTATCATGCTAATTAAGTATATTTACAAATGTTCATGTATACATCAGATGAATCTGATATGGGCATGTTGAGAATGTGGTGCAGTCTACTTGCATCTGTATGTATTATTATGCATACAATGCAATGTACAGTACAGTAAATCAAATCTTTCAGAAATCAAAAGCACTCAATAGCTGTGCATAAAGTTATGTATGTAAAGCCACTATATATCACAGCAAAGAAAAGAGAATAAACACAAAGTCTTTGCATTCATCTAAACACAAGTGTGTAGATGAGTTGGATCACTTCACAATCCAAAGTGACAGAAAAATAATCCCAAAATACAAACGAAAACTCAAGCCAGGCCTTCATTTAAAACACCGAGGAATACCTTGAGAGAGGCTCTGGAATAAGGAGGCACACCGCTGTCATACTTCCCTGAGATGATTCCACAGGCCAGCGGAGACCACGTCATGGCTCCCACACCTGCACAAATCAACCAGCCACCATTACAACAACTCTGTTACTTCATTGCATTTTCGGGCGCCTGCATGAAAAATAACATTTCTCTAGCAAAAACACACACACCTATCTTATGGAAGAGTTCAGGCAACTGTACTTCCACTTTTTCTCTCTGAAACATGTGATATTCGGCCTGCTCACAGACAGGTGGGATCAAGTTAAACTGTCGCGCCACAGAGTAGGCCTCCTGAAAAACACACAATAATACACACAGATTCAGAGCTGCTCATAACAGAAACAAACTTTCTTTGAAAGGGTGAAACAATTCACTGTGCTTTCAAACCCACCATAATCTCCATGGAGCTCCAGCGGGACGTGCCCCAATACATGGCCATTCCCTGGTTAATCACATGGGTCATCGCTCGCACCGTCTCTGCCAATCACAATATTAATTATCAAAGTCTGGACAACACTCAGATATTGAGGGACCGAGGAACAAAAGCAGATGTGATCAGAGAGTATCTGAAAGATAGTACACTGAAAAAAACGATTCGTTGGCTGAACAACCATTACTTATAAAAGTAAATATATTAAACACAAAAAATTAAGTATTTATAACTTTTCAATGTCTACTTAACATATATAGTTCATGTAACACAAAAATATAAGTTTCAAAGTGAACTTAAGTGTATGCATAAATACAACGAAAGAAAATAAATCATGACAACTACTAGTACAATTATGTTAAAATTAAGTAAATATAGCATAACATTTTAAGTATTTGAATGTGAGCCATGTGATATGCTGTTTCCTGCCAAGGAGCCATTTTGTGAAGCACATGGGAAGACGGTGAGAAGAGGTAAGCTAACTTTTTTTGGAAACTAAGTATAATATTAGATTTATCTTGTTTATTGCGTTTGTGATCTAAAAAGGAACTGTTAAACTGAATTTCTGATTCTGAATAATGCTTCTGAAATTAGAAACGTGTTATCAATACTTATGAAAACAGAGTCTGTTCGTGTTAATCCATTCCAGAATAATAATAATAATAATAATTGTTCTCATATTCTCCATAAGTGGCAGTCTGGGCCTGGGCACAGGTTAATCTTGAGGTTTGGTTTATATTACATTGTAAAATATATGCTACATGTCAATATGTATGCATGATAATTGAATAATGGTGATCTCGATTCAGACACATGCAAACTTATTTCTAAATGACAATGATTCCTCTGTCTAGTAAACCTTCTAAATTATGATCACAACTGTAAATTTAAACCTGTGTTCCCTCTGCCGCTCATCCGAAGAGAGGGCCATTAATGGATAAGGTAGAATGTGCAGAGCGGTGGCTCCTCGGGATCAGGATTGAAAATCACTTTCTGTTTATCTAAAGAAAGTCATTAATTAGGAACAGTGTGAGGATGAGTAAATAATGAAAACATTTTGTGTGAATCAACTGACTGACTTGGCCATTCTCCAATTAGCTTAAAAAAAAATCTTCACTGTAGAAATTTCAGATCATTGTTGTGGTGTATAGATTTTTTATTTTCTCTTTCAAAATTCATTTTCCTTTCAACTTCATTTCCATCAGCAGTTTCACCGTCATTAGAGATGAGTTGGTCAAAGAATGCCTTGATTCACAAACTCTATGGAGTCACTGTAGTTGTGATTTTGTGTGTATGCAGCATAACAAGCCACATTTTGTTTTACTTTTTAGACCAGCCCAGAAGTTGTAATTCTATGCTTAACTGTCTGCCTCTCTGAGAATCTCATCAAGCACCATCAGGTGAGCATCTGAAATCGATCAAAAACCAAGTTACTCTCCAAAACTAAATAAACAACTTATATAAAGGCAGTTAATTAAATTCAACCAACATAGATAAAAATAAAATGAATGGCTGCAAATCACTTATTTAATTTTTAAATATACATGTCTATTTCAAAATCGTATATTTTTGTGTATGTGTGTGTGATATTTCATTGAAATTTATTTTTTTGCACTGAGAAACAATCAGAAAAAATATCAAGTGGTGTTGTAAGTAAATACACATTTGCTTTGTTTTGTTTTTTAAAGATACTCATGGGAATAAGGAGAAACTGGAACTGCTCACACTTAAAATCATCATGAAAGGTGGCTCAACAGATGATCCATTACAGACTAGGATAGTGCTGGAAGGCATAGAGGTGATGATGTAATTGGAAGGTGTAAAAGGCTTGTGTTTCTCTGCTTGGCCTAATTTATGCAATTAATCTGAGTTACCCCAATGAGCTCAATGTGTAATGTTTGTCTGCAACTGTTCGATTAAATTCTTGATTTATTCTTACGATATTTGTCGTGTGTTCCAAAAGTAAATGTAAGAAAAATTGTTGCAAAGGGTGAAAAAAAGTGTAATCGATTGTGAAGTTTGCAATCTCTGTGTTACAAAAAAAAAATGTAAATGTTTGAAAAATGTAAACCCTTTAAGAAGTGTTGCAAAGGGTGAAAAATCAAGAAAATAACATGTTGGAAATGAAGCTCCATTTGTATATTTGTCACATTTTGTTGTACATTTATGATGTGTGGTTTTAGGCTTCACCTTCACCACAGCCTGTCAAAAAAATAAACTGAAATGCTTTATTTTGTGTAATTTGCTTGTTTAATTTATTTAAGATGCGATTACTAAGGAGACCCCAATAGCTGAGGATCTAAAATCAGTTAAAATGTTAAGTTGGTTCAACTCAATTTTTTTTATATAAATGAGCTTAATGTTACATTAACACAACTTGAAATTACTTGGTAGATTATATAATGTTGAATATTTTAAGTAAAGAACGTTGAGACAACTCAAATAATTAAGTTCATGTAACAAATATTATCTTGTTCATTTTAAGTAAAATTGTTCCAAGTTAGGTTTACTTAAAAAGTGTGTTGCAAAAATGGTGCATATATATTTTAAGTAAATCCAACACATCATTTTTACCAGTGTAAGATGTCCGCAATACACCTAGCTAGTAAAGAACAAGGACGAACATATCAGTAAAGTAATGGAAGTGGAGCAGAAGTACAGAAGCAACAAAGGCCATTATTCATATTTTCTTTATACAAAGTGACAGGGCATTAAAACTGGCCTGAAGGTTATGCATGTTATAGTAACTCTACTCAAAAGAGTTTCTCAGTGGGTGGAAAATAAATCAGAATTTGACTCCGGACTGCATGACATCTCCACAAGGCTGCATTTCATTGACATTTAGCAGAATAACAGTTTTCCACGGTCCAGCCTACAATCTACTTCATGTCATGAGATTATTATACACTGCTGAACATACCCAATCATGAGAAAAGAACCAGATAAAATGGATTTAAAAAACTGTTAATAATAGCAAACATTGCATTAATTTAAAAATAATTAGCAGGTCTCCATCCTTCAGACTTAGATTCTCAAGTTTCAATTAGCAACATTTTAAAGAATTCCTTGTTTAAAAATGCATTTTGTGGGTCTTTGTCATCTCTCCAGTCTCTTTTTTTTATAAACCCACATTAGATGTCAATATATGTGTTCCTATTCACATAGTTTACTGTTACACATTTCTGTATTTTATACAGAAATTCCCACATATTACACTGCAAAAAAAGAAAATATCCACTGAAATAGACAAGCACAATCAAGAAGGTCATATGACAAATCATCCAATTATTTATTACTATTATTTAGTAAGGAAAACATTGCAGGCAGGAAAGGACTGCATTCACAAACCTCTAGTAAATTAAATTTCCAATCTGTACTAACATAGAGTATGAAGAAAACATATGGTAGAATTTTTGCAATTTACCAGTAACAGAATATTTTTTTTTTTTTTAAGATTTGTGAATAATATCAGTGTGAACAATTAGTAGAAAAAGAGAAAATATAAAAAATGACAGACGCATGCAAAAAAGAGAGTAGCCTCTTGCAGTAATAAGATATTTGCATGCAGGGAAGCAGCGGACACTGCAGTCAATCATCTTGCAAAAAATTATTAATATTTTTTACTGATTTAAAAAAAAAATCCAAATATTAAGCTAAAGCTTAGTATGAGCAGAAGCAAGTTAAAGTGTTTAATTATATTTAAATATTTACATTTCATTATAATATGAGTAATATATGCAACTGTATTTATGTCTGAACTGACAGAAAAAAATAAAACAACAAGCAAAGCCCAAATATTGATCCGGTCGACACCTACATAAGTGCATTTCTAGGAAAAATGAATAGCGGAGAAGATATTAAAATGGAATGAATGGTAAATATTCAACAACAACAAAAATTGATAAAATGGATTAAAAAAAGACACTATAATCACGGGTCAGTAAGATGCAATGACCTTCTCCAAATTTGACTTGCAAGATGGACAGGATAGTCAAAGAAATCAATCATTCTATGGCATACAAGGTTTAATAGGAGCGTCTGGAAATCTTCAGCATTTTATGGACAAAGTCAGGTTTCTCACACCAGGAAAAGAGGGCAAACTATCACAAATCAAAGCCATAAAATGCTTTTGGAGACAGGAGGTCAAAACTCTCACTGAGGGTACCATGTACCTTCTATGATGAATGTTCTTGATTTTGAAGTGTTAAATGGATCTCCTGGTGATAAACAAACAAACAAAAGACTGTGAAAAGAGGTTTACCAACCAGCAAATGGAATGAAATAGGAAAAAAAAAAAAAATAAATAAAGTGCAGCAAAACTGGACCAGAGTGGATTCTGCAAATCATCAGCATCAGGCTTAGTCTCAATCTTCCCACATACTCCTCATACAGTAGCTGTACAGCATGGTATCATCACAGTTTAGTCAAGTTAGGCTCAATTAACAGCATTTGTAAGATCTCGTTAACCTCAACATTTCATTTCCCATCCCTCATTTTCTAAAAAAATAAATAAATAAACATGACAAAAATAGACGTTACACTGAGGAAGTTACAATGGAAGTGAATTGGATCCAGGTTTGGAGGGTTTAAAGACGAATGCGAAGCTTATAATTTTATAATGGCACTTAGTTGAATTCTTCTCTTAAAATGCAAGCATTATTTGAGCTGCTAAGTTGTTTAGATCAGCATTTTGGGACTATTTTAACATTCCATTTAACTTCCATTATAAATACCTCACTGTAAGCCAGATCTTAGCCCTTGTTTTAATGAAAAAGAGGAACAAATCAAAATGAAAATGATGCACTAAATGATATCAACTGAGCTTAACTTGAATTGACCTTGTATTCATTTAATATCTCAGCATTCTTTAGGAATGGTGAAATGATTAACCTAATTAACCTAAAATCTTTCAGTCATGCTGCTTCAGTTGTTTAGCCCTCTGAACTATTGCTTCTATAATCAAAGATCTACTACGACGATATGTAAATGTAATAGTCCACTTAATGCATTTGCAAAACTCTCCAAAGCAAAAGCATGCACTCTTCCTCAACTAAATTACAACTGGATTCAGCCATTAAATGCATAATAGATGCAACTGCTGTGATGCAAACTTGAATCATCTTGACAGCACACTTAGACAGCATGCTCCATTCACTGCTCAATGTTCCGAGACAGACATTTCATTACTCCAACTGACATAGGTTAATACAAAATAAATGGGATGATTAGACTATTTTTGGAACTTTTGCACCTTAAAGGTTAAACAATTCTTTGCCATGTGCTTGATTTCTGTTATTAGTTGCTATGATATAGTCCCATGCTTCCATGCAAAACAATTAAGTGAGCCATTCCAGTGCTGGGAAAGATGCAAACACTATCCCGAGGTCCCATCAAGCACACCTACCTTCCATTGGCGTGTTGGGGTCAGGTCTGTTAGCAAACACCACGTCCACATACTCTAACTGAAGTCTCTCCAGCGATGCCCTTAGACCTGAAAAACAAAGACTATTTAAAGCTGAAATGTGCTTTATTATTTGAACTACATTACTCGTTCCATTTATCTAACTCATGAATATATTTAACAAGACTTACCTTCTATTATGTGCTTTCTGGACAAGCCTCTCTCAGTTTCTGCTCTGAAAAACAAACAAGAATGTGACATTAGAGTATGCCTGAAGTGAACTGAAGAAGCTTACTGGATGTGGAAGTCAGCATGATGTAAATTTACCTCTGTTTTCTAAAGGTTTGTTATTGAACTCAAGGTGAACGATTCTTTAATTATTTAGAAAAAATGTCAGCTTGACCTTCCGGCGAAATGACGGACTACTCTCTGGTGATGTATGTCAGACTTCTCCAATCATTTCGTCAGTATAAATCTTGCCAGCATTCAGATCTGCCTTCATCCAATAAACAAATGATGCACAGTCCCCATCCATTTTTTTAAATAATACACTCAAATATATGTGACAATACAGAAGAAAACATCTATTGCTGCTTCTATTTCATAGTAAATTGTGCAGTTGTGCACACATAATAATCTGTGATCCTTCTCAGGTAAATTTAATAAAAGTCACATTTATAATGGCCACTGATTCTGTATGTGAGACTAATTAATATCAAACTGTAAGCACAGTGGAAATTTAAACCCATTAATGTTTGATGGTGACCTCACATCAGTGCTCATCTTTGGCCTTTAATTTGCCCTGAGTGAAAGAGCACAGCTCAGAGGGGGGATTCGACCTGGATCGTTCTCCAGTGAGGGTCTGCAGCACTTCCCTTACTATATCCCACACACAGCTTCACTCGCACTCCTATGAAAGAGACTATCATTAAGCTGCTTCCCCTGTTGCTCTCACAGCCAGTTATGAATCATCATTAACCTCTTTCTGACACACACACACACACACACACACACACACACACACACACACACACACGTATAAGCACAGAACAGCACTTACTTTCCACCCCAGTATATCTTGGTGGTGATGACCAAACTGGAACGTCTGTGAAACACAGGAGACAAAGTGGTTGAAAGCGAAACAAAGGCAAGGACGGGCCACACATCACGAGGATTGATGGGTAAACAATGGTGTCAGTTTAGGCTGCAGGAAGTTACACTGTAGTCTTGTTAGTGAGAAGTGCATGAACCACTGTATTTGAACATCATGACCAGGGCTTTACATTTTTTTCAATTCAATTAAATCCAAAGTAATTTTAAATATTGACAACTTTTTTAGTTCATCTGCATGATTTATTAAATTTTAATTAAACTGTATTAAAAAAAAACAAGCCTTGGTGAACATTTCAAACCCTAGATGTATTAACATATTTGGATAACAAATAAAATACAGATAATTTATTATAAATAAAAGTATATATATATATATATATATATAATTTACATATCTTTTCTGTTAAAGAAAAGTACACTTTTTTTTGCAGAAGATTATTTAATAAGCGGCTTTTGTAGAATTTTCATGCTGAAATATTCTCCTCTCCCAAGAGAAGACTTTTTGAAAACATGATACTGCAGTCATGCCGTGTTTCTAAAAACTGGCAAAAACCTGTGTCCAAAATTAGGCATCTTTCCCCGGGGGGAAGTGGCTTTTCGCCTCAGTGCTTGCATACAGTGAATGGTAGGATGAATATAAGTTAATGTCCCCTTAAGTGCAAATTCCACATTAGTCATTCACAAACTAACAGGAGCTGCAAAGAACAAGCAAGCTTCAGGTCAGCAGTTATTCTGACAGTCTGGAGAGAAGAAAACAGCGCGCAAACATAGCACATCAAATAAGAGTTTGAAAATGTTCTGAACCCTTAAAAACAGCAAATCAATTTGTTTACCTCCATCCTTTCTTCTTGATGATACTGCCGAGAACCATTTCAGCCCTGCAAGAAAGCAAGAAGCAATTATCATGCTATTATTTTACTTCCATCACAGTCGGTGAGCAAAAGTGTCCTCTACACTGAGGGATTCCCTGTTCTCAGCTTCCACAGAATTAAGTTAATGAAGCATTCACTTTACAGTAATATGAAAGGAACTCCCAGTGTAAACACAGGCAAAATACTTCATGTTTTTTTTTCCCTCCTGTGAGCAGATTTTTAATTTAAGGGGAAAGACTGGAAGGGAGGGAGAGCTTCTAATGACAGATGTTACATTTTTGCCCTCAGGACCAATGTGTTCTTCATGAATGGTTCTCCCATCAGGCCTCGTCATCCCTTTGCGAGAATGTGAGTCCTTGTGACAGCTTGTAACAAATGAAGCGCTACTGTAATGTGGGCTCAAGAGGGCAGCAGATGTCCCGAGACAAACTCACAAACAGTACTAGTCTTCGTCTTTTATTTAACTAGCAGTCTAGATGAGTAAATCCCCTGTTTGTGAAGAAACGTGTATGTGTATGACTAATAAAGGTTGGGTAGATCATCTGTGCTGAAGTTTTTACAGTCCTATCTTCATCATTCTGCACAAGCCATATCACCAGCTTGACATGGCATGAAACTGCAACACAAATGTCCTCCCCCACCCTACACACACAAACAACATGTATAAACTTATGACCTTTAACACTCATGAGGTCTGCCTCTTTAAAATGCCGTTTGGTAGCCGAGTCAGGCTATTTCCGCTCAACTTTATCAGCAATTCGCTGACGTTACAGCTCCACAGCATTGCAGAAAATAAAGACTCCAATGCTAAATTTACTGCAAGCTAGCGGGTTTTGGCTATTTACCTTTCCGTCTTTTTTTCTCTTCTTGCACAAATGAATTTTGCTGACAAAACACTAACTTCTTTCACAAGGTCATCTTAAACATAGATATCGAAGGTTTACAGTAAACAGCAGCTGTAATGTAATTTTAGTTTAATGTATAACAATTCAGCAACTAATTAACTAATATAATAAATAAATGCAAATATAATACCCGTTTAATTCAAATAAAAGTATTACAATAAAGAAAAAAATTACTATATTTTAATAAAACGCATTACCACAAAAAGTGTTTATATATATATATATATATATATATATATATATATATATATATATATATATATGTCAATTTTGTTCTTCAACTTTAACATTTCGTTTCAACAATCTTGACTATTGTGTCACATCTTTGCTAAGCAACACAAACCTTGTTGCAAAAGCTACAGTACAGTAAAAACATTTTATAGACTTTTTAATAGCAAACATTGATTTGGGATTGAAAGCATTTTTAGAACTATCAGATCTGTGAGAAGTCTAAACAGTTCTATAAAAGACAATAATGTTGCTAAAATACTTTACTAATCTCCTCATATATATATACTGTAAGTGTAAAGCCCTATCGCTCATGATGAGCAGCAGCAATGAATGATGGGAAATCAGTAAAGAGTACTCACTTCCCTGCTGCATACACCTCGGCTGTGTCAAACAGATTGATACCGTTCTCATACGCCAGCGTCAACAGCTGCTCAGCTACCTGAGAGAAGACAGAGACAGAAGAGAGATGGAGAGAAAACGGACAGCTGAGAGGGCATTATAGCTTTATGTTGTCTTCAGCAGTACAAACCTCAAATGACATGGTTGTTATTATCTGTACGGCATTTTGTGCTGCTATTTAGTAATTGTACAGTAGAGGTTGATTAAAGCTACACCTAAAGGGAAAGTTCACCAGAATTGTCATTTTGTGGTGAACTATTCCTTTAAAAGCATAGTGCTCTCAAGTTATATTTATTCAGGTTTTTATGCTTTGCTGCAAAAGCATGCTAGCATGCTAAATGCTATTGCCCAGTAACGTGTGAATTAACAATCAAGAGTAACAACCAATGAAAACTCTACCTCATCTGTTATTTGACCACCAAACGTCACCCATGTGCCTGAAGAGAGAATGCATAAGGTAATGTCAGAGCGACACATGCAATATTATATACTGTAGCAATTAATCTTAATCTAAATTTCTGATATTAATAAGAGACAACAAATAGCATAGCATCTTTTACTCACCCAGCCCTAGACATGATACCCGTAAGCCAGATTTCCCAAGGTTCCTAAAAAAAATAACAAAATAATAAAATTAAATGCAATCATAAATGCCAATCAATGATAACATGTTTCAATGTAATGCATAAATAAATGTACTGTGATGCATAAATACATAATCTAATGTGTCAAACTGGTCTAAAGATGTATATTGTATTTGTGCCCTGTGGTCAGCAGCATATTTATGAATAAATCTGAACTCGTTGTGTTTTCATTATGTGTAACGTGGGCCATAGGCTACATATGTACTGTAGCAGTCTTTGTTTGTAACTCCCACACACACACACACACACACACACACACACAGAGTGAGAGAGAATGTAATCCAGCCTGGATACAGCACTACAGTACCTTCAGCCCAATGAACCAATCAGAAGACCACCTGGGTCTTTTGTTCGATATCTTTTGAGTTTGCAAAGAGCCAAAGATACAGTGATGAGAAATTACTATAAGACCACACAGTCAAGGACACAGACTGCCTTCATAATTACAGCTATTCAGTGAGCTTTTGATTCTTATTTGAAGGATGAGAGGCAATTTATGACTGGCACAAACAAAGATGTTGCTTTAAAAGACCTTTTATGGTTTCCAAATAAAAAATGAAGTTTTAACCTTTTAGAAGAGAACAGCAACGCTTATGAAAAGGTACAAGATTTCTCAGAAGAAACCAATAAAGAGTCATAAATTTATCCTTGAGAGACATTGCTACTGTACCATATCCTCCAGGCAAGTTATTCACCCTGTTTTCATCACACACTGACAAGATTGAATTTACATGTTTCAATAAACAGAATTGGTTTGCATAACTTCACCGTAAACAAATTAAGCTATTTTGAAGAGACAAAATTAAGCAGTGATTTCATATTTTATATATATATATATATATATATATATATATATATATATATATATATATATATATATATATATATATATATATATATATATATATATATATTTAGTGTCACATCATTGAATTGTAAGATCCCAGATGCACATACTGTATATCTGCATCTGCAAGTTGTCTGTTAAATAGCATTTCATCTGGAAAGCATCTGTTGTTTACAAACACCTGACAATTTTTTTTTAATAATGAGTTTTACATACATTCAAACATCAAATATCTTAAAAGACATTTTCTACATTTCTACATAATGTTTGACAGGAAACATCCCAGAGATGCATTGCAGATAAACAAACACTCTAAAAAAATAGATCTTCCAGATGTAAACGCACATCAAATAAATGTCTCTGAGACTTATATGTGCTATCAGGGATAGTGCTAGCAAGCAAATGAACTGTTAGTGTACAATAGCACATATTAGCATGCTAAATTATAAGTCTGCTCCTTAAATCATATTCCTATGTCCCCATCCTCACATTAAGCAAAAGCTTCACTCTTCACCACAATCATAACCCAATGTGATTTAAATGGTGAAGGACATCAGGAATTTTTAAATGCTGTCACTTTAAGAGTGTGTGTATTTAACCATTCAACTTAAATACTCCTGTTCTCTATGAGCACCCTCTTCATATTTACACACCTCTCTGACAGCGCTCAGAAACAGACAGCGCGTACATTTAGGGAAATAAGTTGTCTTTAGCTGCTGATTGCATTTTAATGGCATAAAATGACTTGTTTTTAAACCACAATGCTCGTATCCATTAACATGTAGCACAGCAGTGTTACATAGGCTTGTAACCACGATAGAAACCACTGTAACTTAGTTGCTTAATGCTGGGTAATTTTTTTCTACCCAACTGCTGGGTTGAGCCTTTCTCCAAAAATCAACCCAGCTGCAGAGTTACAGTCAGAGAACAGGCTTTTTGAGTCTACTAGAGGAGAGAGCAATTCTCAGTGCATTCTCTGGTGCACTTCTTCAGCTAAATAAAAGTTTGTGTACATTTGATTTTTTTTTTTTAAGGTATTGTAAACTGTATTATTTTAGGGCAGGTTATGGAGTTAGTCATGCCATCCTTCAGCTACGAGTGCAACACAAGGCTACGGTCTGAAGTTCACACTTCCTCCAGGGAACAGCAGCCCTTCACTGGCTTAGAATTCAGTGACACACCGGCACGCAAATTAGCACTATTTCGGTAAAATCTGATTACAGAGAATGGTTGAATACACTTAAATTAAAATGCTACTTTTAAATGTTGCATGTATATTTCTAAAATGCTTGTTAAATGTATACAAATTATGCTGTATTCACCCAAATAAATTACATTTGTCTTGTATCTTATCTATGTGTTCTTCCTTAATAATAAATGTTCATCTTTCAATTATTGGTGTTGACTCTAGTAATTTTGTGTGTGATTATTCATTTCCAGTCCATTTTAAGTCAGCAATATAATATTTTTTTAACAATATGCTAGATGACTTAAAAAAAAACAAGCATGTTAGGTAAAAACATTAAACCCAACCAGCTAGGTCAAAATAACCCAGCATGTGTTCGGTCCAATATTTACTCAGTGCTGGGTTGCCAAATAACCCAAATTTGGTTGTTTTTAACCCAGCATATTTTTGTGAGCACTTGAAACAGTAGTGGAACAGGCTTGTATAGTTTTACAATGAATTAAAACATAATCAATAATGTACAGTACATAATGTCTTGAAATATATAACCAGAATGCACTTATATGCACTTGCTCTTGAGTGTAGATTCTCAATAAAGGCCTGTAGTCATTGTATGTACAGTGTACAGGCTGTCATCAATGTGTCACTTCCAAATGGCTTTTAACAGAACATCAGCGGAGAACTTATCAACTCAAATCAAATTATCAGGTCCTGAAAACCAGTGATGAATTTTTAACTGGTTGGATGGAGATAGAGTTACAGGATGGGCGATCCATTGACCAGCCTGTGAAGGTGAAGTGGCCACCTGCTGATGGGGCTCAAACTGATGCACAAAGCCTGTACATGATATTTCCATCTACACAGGCTCCTCTCTGGCAGTACAGTGGTGTAGTGCTGAAGACAACTGTGGCTGCAACCAGAGAACAGAGAAAGACAGTCAAGCATGTCTTTAGCCCTCCTTAATTATGGAATGCAGCAAACTGTAGAACATAATCATTGGAGAGAACGTTCCCTTTAGTGGCTACATTTACATTTATTGCATTTAGCAGACACTTTTATCCAAAGTGACTTACAGTGCACTCAGGCTATAATTTTTTTTTTTTTTTTTTACCAGTATGTATAGTTAAATGACTGAAATAAAAAAATATATAATTTGGTATAATCATTTAATAGTATTCAGTGGTCTGAAGCACCATTAATTGTATAATCAAATGTATAATTTGTTCATGGTTCTTTGATGCCTGTTATTTTTCACAATGCATTTAAACAAATAAAATATTTAATAAAAATTATTATTCAGTATATATATATATATAAAACACACACACACACACACACACATTTTTATATTCAATTAATGACTTGCTTTAAATCCTAGCTATTGTATGGCAACACTGGAATTGACAGAATACAAATGCAGATGCATAAAAACTCAAGTCAAAGAATACCAAGCATACATTTCTAAAATCAAGCACATGGACAATCATTTAAAATAGAATGTGGTTGCACAAAAAACTCACTGACTTTCAATGAGACACAGTCATAGGATGCCATCGAGCCACCATTAAACTAGACTAAAATGGTGTTTGGTTTCAAAGAACTTGACTGGCCTGAAAAAAGCTCAGATCTGCTCAGGGACGGTGAAAGTGGTCTTCTTTTCCTTGAGTTCCTCTAACAAAAGTCATTAACTTTTAAACGCTCTCTCTATGATTCACTATGGGCTTTTCCTGAAATGTGAACTTCTCCCTCACAAACCTTTCCCTTATTCTGATTCTCAAAGGTGAAGTTTAATGCAATTACTAATGCTCCATCTGCTGCAGGGTGTCTGCACTCTCTGAGCTGAAGATTGCTGGACAGGGTCAATGTGACTGAACAACACAGGTGCAGCCTGGGAAATGCTAGAGTTAAGTCCCACACACCCAAAAATGGCTTTGGATGTTGATTATTTAAATAACTGCAGTTTTCATTTGAAGGATCAAACACATACTGTGTAACTAGAGTTGACTGATTCACAATCAAATTACTTTTATGACAATCAAAAACATGAATAAATGACTCTGAGCCATTTGTTTTTAGCAGCATGGCATTATAGCTATAGTTCAGCCCTTGCATCCAGATGGTTGTTGGTTCAAACCCTGGAATGCATAAATTGTAATCTATCAGCACCTTGAGAAAGACACTTACTCTAACGGCAGATTAAGTAAGTCTATTGGATGTCACAATGAATAAAAGATTGAATTACACTGAACGAGTTAAATTGAATGGATGATTCTGCTGGACAGATATGGAAACAGAGTTTGAACAGAATTACTGAATTATAGTAAATGTCTCAGTATAACTTCAGAGGGACAATGCAGACTGCATTTCATCATTTGCTGTAAAAGAATTATGGTTTATCAGCCAGAGATCTTGCTTCCTAACAGTACACGTGGAAAACCCATTACTAAAATCAATCAACATATGAAGTCTGCAATCAGTAATTCACCATGCCTTTAAACAAACCAAGCTTTCTTCATCTTCTAAGGTGAATGGCAGAGTATGGGTGTTTAAAAGTCACATTCACACTGAGAGGAGAAACTCACTCAGCATCTCCCCAGAGAGCTGCACTTGGCTGAGGCTGCATGTGTGGGAAACACTGGGCCTGCTCCACTAATCTTTGGCATTCGTTAATGGATGTCGACAGGGCCTTTACCATGGATCAAAATGGGTCTTAATGCAGCATGCTGCCTACCTACACTATCACAACGGCTGATGGAGCTACAGTAACTGGATAGTGCTGGACTGTGAGCAGACACTCTCATTGTTGCCCATTAAGGCAGTCTTGAGTGTTTATAATTAGCAACACAGATTATTTGATGACAGATTGCACAGCAAGTTCATAAGGTCAATGATATGATGCATTTTTTGTGCAGATCAAATAAAAAATTAAAAAGTACTTTAAACATACATCTCTCGACACATAGTGACTGTATATATGCACACACATTTCACAGTATGTGTGTATGTATAAACTGTTTTTGGGAGTTCGGCATTATTACTATTTATAATCACTCAAGTGCTTGGGGGGGGGGGGATATAAAAAAATAATTTAAAATGATGATTACAAATGATATACTCAAATTAATTTATAGTTTGTTAGATATGGTTACACCACAAGGCATTTTTAGAGTTTGAAAACATTTTTGGAAATCATATGAAACCAACCTGAATTTAATTTTTAAGACCTTGGTGACTTTTCCTTTGCCTTTATCACGGACACACAGTTTTATTTGTCATTTATTTGTCGTTGACCCGTACAACATGGCATGGTTTTGACTCCAGACTCTAAAACAGCCTTATGGCAGTCTCCTCTTCAGCCCTACAGCTGACCCAAACAGCAGATGTCTTCAAAAACACGTACACACACACACACGCGCACACACACACACACACATGCACACTCGTACAAGCTCATTAGCATGGCAGATGAGCAAACATCTGGGGTTTTAAAGGGGTTAAGAATAGTGATACACACGCAGTACACAACACACATTTGATCTCACACACATTAAATGTACAGTGAGCCACCAGGAATCCCTCCGAAAATGTTTTCATCATATCAAGACTGAACTTTCAAACAAGATCCACTCAGGCAAGATAAAAAGCCAGTATATTCACTGTTTCATCACTCCAGACTAAAAACAGGGCTTTAAGTGGAAGAGTAGGAAGGTATGGAACATAGTTATATAAGAAAGGCTGGGGGCACGAGTAATATGGTGAAAAGGATATGAGGGAAGTAAAAGACAAAACGTTAAGAAGGGTTAGGAAACCAGGAGGAGGATGCATCAACAAGGGTTTTGTATGCTACACATCACTAGAGAACTACAGGCACGATGTTGCCTAGAAGGCATGGGCACTTTATCAAAATGAGTAATTTTATCCCCACAGGGGCCCACTCCCCCCTGCCCAAACACTCCACATGGGGTGCCAAAATATCACATTGTGTGGATGAAAAATGGCCTGTTGGGCAAATCTATGTTAAGAAATAATGAAGTATATATCATTAAATTTAGAGGATAAAGTCACTACAGAAACAATTGCTGTACAGGATTATTGTAGGATTAAGGAATTATCAATAAACAAATTACAAAAATGCACACTCAACATAATTTTTGGTAGAGGTAAAAGTCACAATGCAACAAAAAGGTGCTCCAATGATCTCTGGCTCTCTTTTGAAAGCTGTCATTGAAACAAAGTAACTTGTGTTTACTGTGATGCCCTTCTGTATTTATCTTCTGCATAAAAAAGAAGGTCCTTCAAGACATATCTCTGAAAAAAAAAAAAAAAAAAAGTCACCTAAGTATACAAAAGTAGAGTATCTGCTAGGGCTGCACGATTAATTGCATGCGATTGTCATGCGTGTCTCTTTAGTAAAGCTAGTTCTGTGATTAGTAATATCCATCACCTGCTTTTAAATGGAGCGGCACTTAATATTCAAATCCATCATGGCACGAGCGCAAATGGCTCTTAAAGGGATTGGAAGATGAGACTCTGATTGGTTTATTGCACGTTACACCCAAAAAACACCCATTACTCATTAAGAGAATAGGGACAACCTGTTTAGACCATGACACCTGCGCCGTGCGCTTTACACTTTGCATTTAGATCATTAAAATAGGGCCCTATGAAATGTTTACACGTCATGTGAAAACTAGTACAAGTATATAAATGAATAAAAAGAGACTTAAAAGTGCTTCATTCTTTTTTTCTGAGGTAATCCAAATCTCAAATCCTCAACAACATCACATATTTTTGGGGTGAATTACGTCTTATTCCTCTCATCGTGAAGCAAACAGTAAAATAAAAAGAACTTGAAGAACAGTCTGGCTGTGTTTTCTTCTGTTATGGGCGTATTCAAGCTGCGCGCTTCAGTTTGAAACATTATAACATTAGAATCTCAAAGCGTTCAGCGCGGGGGCGTGGTCTCATTAGAAGATAATGAAGGGAGACATGAAAAACTGATATCGCGTTGTTTTCATATGGATTACTTTATCACAGAATATTTATTTTCGGCAGCACTTGTTTAGTTTAAAAGTAGACATGTCAGGCTTTCGATAGATATCTCTCTCATGTCTCTTCGTTGAGTATTCACTGAGTTACAGTTCATTTTAATGACGTGTTTGTAAATGAAAATCAGCGCAGACAGAGGCTGCAGACAGCACACCTTTTTTGTTATCTTTATTTTATAAGTGCACAAAGTTTTGTTATTATGTCTGTATACAGAAAAAAGTAGACCCTTTACAGATTCCACTGATGTATTGCTCTCATCTGTACGATAAAAACTGAAAGCGTAATAATAAAGTTCATAAGTTCTTTTCAGGGTTATCAGGAGAAAATGCCTCATAACGCATATAAGCGTTAATCGAATTCAGGGGGTTAATGAGGATATCTCTGCCATATTTCCAGGCCCAAACTGAATTTGCTGACTGTTTTTCACATCACATTTAACAAAAATATAATATAAAGTGCTAGTATTCGAGTCCCATATAACACAAGTTACGAAATTCAATGAAAAAGCTCAAAGCCTCACATAAATAACCTAAAGTGACATGGTTGGCACAGCAAATGCATTTTGATTTCGTTAACCCTATTAGTTAGACTTAGGGTAGGGTTTAGTATAGTTGGTTTGTTAATTTCAAATGTAAAAGAACTTTAACATTTTACTGACTTCTGAACTGCTATGATATAATATATTGTCAATTTGACCTGTTCTGGAGAAAAATGCACTATTTAGCTCCATTCACTGGAAATTTCACTTTGAAATTGTTGCAAAAAAACATGCTATAAGAAACACAATATCATTTAGCGAAAACGTACCTACGGGCAAAAGACGAATCTTCAAGAAAAAAATAAAAATAAATAGCACTTATAGCACCTCTTGTAAAGCAATACTGTATGTACCTGCAGCAATGTATTTCAGGTTTTGCAGAAATGTAGACTGGGTTGAAATTTTGTTATGGTGTATATCTCAAAACATCCATCAATCCAGCACTGCACACGTCCTATTTGAGAAACATCATCTTCCACTCTGGGGTCTTCCCAGTAAAGAGTGCACATTGAATTCATGGGTTTATCTTGGACAAATAAGGGTAGCTTGCATAACTGGCTGGCCAGACTGAAGCAGTCCTGCTGTTTACTGCCCAGGGAACAGCGGGAAGAAACTGCAGCCCATTTGTGTGTTTATGTAATCACCACTTCAGTTTTCTTTCTGCAGACCCCAGAGATACACACGCTTACACAATGCCTCAACACAACCCTTTTCATCATTCTCATTCTATGTCTTTTGAATTCATGTACAAAACAAGCACAGGAACTTTGATAACAGTCAAGGGATAATCTTAGCGCCCAGAAAGATACATGCCACAGAATGGGACGACAGGAACAAACCCTCCAGGTTTAATTCATAAGCTCATGACATTTCATGAGTGAGCATTCACAAATGTAAGACCACAACGGACGCAAGTCACACAAGTATAGGGTTTTTAAAGGTTCTCGCCTCAGGTGCATGTGCATACACTCATTTAATGCACATTTAATGTTGGCTCATCAGACTTGGAGAGGTTATAATGTTACCCATTCATAGTCTCTAGCTGCAAACTGCTCAGAGGAAAATTTTGATTGTGTCATAATTTCAGCAAAGACCCTTTTATGTGAACATTATACCAGATCAAATTTAAAGGGACAGTCCATCCAACAATTAAAGATTTTTCAAGTTTCCTCTCCCTCATGTCATTCCAAGCAAGTAACCTTTTTGTCTGTAAAAGACAAAAGAAGAATGTTCAAACATATTTGGACCCCATTGATGTTTATAGAATGAAGAAAAAAAAACAGAGGCATTTTTCTAAATATCTTCTATCGCTTTCCACAGTAAAAGTAAAAAGGCTCAGGATGGAAAACAAATATTCAGACAATCATAAAGTCATAGAAACCGATAGAAATTAAATAAATACATTGTAATTTGTCTAATCCCACTAGCAGATTTTGATTGTTTTTAATCAATAGAGACATAATCATGACCATTTAAATTAAAATTTCACACAAATATCATGTTAATCAAGTCCAAAAACCATCAGTATTCCAGTGGAATAAACCCAGCCTTCACGACTATGACATTTACATATTTACAGCTTTGAATTTCAAAGACTTAATTACAATGGGGGAATTAGCTTTAAGTGGCAAGACATTTGGTAGCAGTGCAGCGAGACGGAGAAGCTTTTCAGGTGTTCGGTTACACATTAGTTTAATCAGGAAGTGGAAGACACTCTACATTACCTTGCATAGCTACAAAGTACCTTTGATGTACAATTATGCATATTACAGTATGGAAAAATTAGGATGGAGTGTAGGCTTACTTTAAGGACCGAGCACACTATTATTTTATCAGTGAGCAGATAGTAAGCAGCACGGGTGTGTTACGAAAGACTGTGGGCTGTATGAACGCTGCAGTCGAAAAAGTGAGGGAGCATCCTGTGCTTCTAATAATGCTAAGCAGTGGAACATGATCACACTGTATCTCTATTTCATATAGAGAACATGCTAATGGGTTTAACAGGCACTAACAGAAATCTCCATATCTAACCTCCTCTGAACCCAGACAAGCAGAGCAATGAGTCTACACAAATTCAGTCAATTAGTCAAATGAAAGACTTGATCTTCAGCTGTTCAGATGTTAAGAGGTCGATATTAAAACTATTACTATTTATATTAGTATGTCTAAAATAAAACACCTCAAACGGAGTTCAACTGCTTTGAATGCTATAAGCGATTTTAAGCATCATATCATTATAATGTACAGCATGAAAATTTTTTTTACAATCATATTGAGATTTATTAACAATTAGCCTACATTAACAAATTACATTTAATGTTATTAATTTATTAGTGTTAGATTAAATGGTCGTTAGATGGAAATTCATTAAAATAGAAATGGGTAAATGTTAATTAAATCGAACAAACAAACATGAAATTCGAAGTATAATGGCTATAGTAATGGCTACAGAAAATTCAGCTTTACCATCACATTAATAAATTACATAATTGTTTTTATATTAGAATAGAAAGCAGTTATTTAATAATAATAATAATAATAATAATAAATATGAAATAATATTTTACAATATTACTGTTTTTACTATAACTTGGATCAAATAAATGCAGCCTTGGTGAGCATAAGATAGAGTGTTTGAACAGTATGTATAAATAACCAAATCAATTACTCATAGTTTGTAACTATATGTAATATTGTTAATTCACAAATATTTTACAGTACGCTGAATAAAATGTGCTAAAATATGCTTCTCAGATTCTACCATCTCAACATTCACAACTACTAACTGAACCACAAGAGATCAATGAACAAACTAACGAACCAGTCAACCAAATAACATTTCAGACCTTGACAACTTTAAACTGTTAAACCTGTGAACCAAACTGACCCTGCGTAACAAATCAAATCTCAAGAGTTACAATTTTCAGTCTGAGACAACTTTACTTTGCTTGAATCACGTGAACATTTGATTGCAAACAGTCTAAACTGGAACAAAAACCAAAACAGCACAGAAAGGTTAAAGTGCCACATGTTTATTTTTGGAGTTCCCCTCTCACCTACCTATATTTCATGCCAGTTCTCAAGCAGTGGTCACCCGAGGAAGGCATGCTCTGCACAGACAGCTGGCCCAGGCTGCGGGCCACCATCGCCACAGTGCGAAACTTGCTTTTTGTCCCCAAACTCGGGCTGTTGGTGTTCTGTCTGTTCAGTCGGTCCTCTGTGCTGCGGCTGACAGCTCGGTGGTCCGTGCACACAAAAGACACCTGCATGCTGACGGCGAGCCCCCGCAGACAGCTTTACCACGGCGAGGATGCTGACGCTACAAAGAGCAACTAGTCCTAAAAGCTCCCAATGCTGTTACCTCAACAACTAAAGACAAGTGTCTTCCTGCCCCGAGGACAACGAGGAGAAAGACCGTCACTTTTCTTAAAACATGAAGAAAATGTTATTAAAAAAGGTCAGAATGGATGTGGCAGCTGTCAAAAAGGTGAGCGCGACACTCTGTTTAAACACTCTGTGCAGTTATCGCTCTGAAGTGCTGCCAGAGTGTGTATCTGTCCATGTGCCGTCTGTGTGTGTGAACTGTGTGCGCGCAAGTCTCTGTGAGAGTGAATTCCTGCGCTCTGGCTCCAGGGCAGCAGCAGCCCATGAAGCGGTGAACCCTGGGCACCAATCACATCAACACACAGAACAGGGGAGAAATCCCACATCCATCCACGTCACACTGCAGCACATCAAGCGCACGCTTATCCGCTCTTCTCCACTCTCCTCTGACTGCACTGGAAGTGAACTTGCTCCTTTTTATTCCCCACTTTCTTCAGTTGCTTTATTGTTGTCCATCCAGTATTCCTAATGTTAACTGACAGTCAGTTTTCATAAACAGGCTTCTGGTTTAGATCAGCTTCCAGTAATGTTTCCCACTATGTGCTGAGCAAATGCATAAATGCTGTGTGTGAGAGAGTATATAAAACAGCATAGTATGATGAGTGCGAGCAAGCAAGAGAGAGAGAGAGAGAGTACTAGAGAGAAAGTGGGAAGGTCTAATCTCTCACTATGTTGTGTTAGATCAGCTCGTACCTGATATTCCACACTGCCTACGCATGACAGAATGTCCGAGGACAAACACAAGTCTGGTTTGAGAGTCACATGTTAAAAAGAGCTGATAAAATCACAGATGTGGCTTTTTCTTCTTTCTTTCTGTTGGTTCTATGACAAACGGTACTGTGTGGTGATGAGCAGAATTCTCACTTGAGTAGATTGACTTCAGTGCACATGACTGCTGCAGTTCTATGAGTGTGGGAGTGAAGTAGGGTCTATTATGCAGTCTGACCAGCCATTAATATTCATGACAAACATTTGAGCATGCAGAATGCAGAATGTCCGCTAGCCTTCATTTCTGATGACTCCTTGTGCAGAAGGCTTAATTTCATTCAACAAATTTTAATCTCATGAATAAGTCACATTACTGCCTAAAAGTTTATTCAAAGTTCTTCTGGATAAAGTAAGTTTCAGACAGTGATTATAATAGAGTAATGGAAGAAAAAATATGCCAATGCAAAAAATAGTATCTGAATAAATAGATGTATGGTTTGTTATGATAGGACAATATTTGGCCGAGATACGACTATTTAAAAATCTGGAATCTGAGGGTGCAAAAAATTCTAAATATTGAGAAAATCACATTTAAAATTGTCCAAATTAAGTTCTTTGCAATGCATATTACTAATCAAAAATTATGTTTTTATATATTTACAGTGGGATATTTACAAAATATCTTCATGGAACATGATATTTACTTAATATCCTAATGATGTTTGGCATGAAAGAAAAGTTGATAATTTTGACCCATACAATGTATTTTTGGCTATTGCTACAAATATACCCCAGACACTTAAAACTGGTTAAAAAAAACCTCAGTATTTGCAGAAACAGTTGCAAGTCATAGAGGAAGCCATAGATTAAAATGAAAAAATTCTCTAGTCTAAGCTAACTGCTGTGGTCCTTAGTGCGATGGTGTATGTGAATGCGCGTGAGTGTATGTCCCACAGACCGTAAACACTGAGATGAGCTGTTTTATAATCTGACACACAAATGACACATGCTATTCCTGCATCTCTAGCATATTACAGCGCCTAAAGCCACTACTGCGCATAAAGTCACTGACTGACAGGGCCACTGCCCGGTTTTTTTATGCACTTGGGATTAGAGGAACGCGTGTCATCCCACCTCTAGATGAAAGCAAGTGGACAGGCGGCTTAAGTGAACATACAGAGTTTCCTGAATGGCACTTTGACACTCGCTAGCATCAGAACAAAGACTGCCAGCAGGCTTGAGTAAAGCAGCGGTCCATTTAAATCAGACAGACAGACAGAAAAACAGGATAGTGTACTCAGGCATCTTTCATCATGCTGTATCTTGAAAAAGAAAACTGACAGGAAATCATGGCTTGAGATGAGATGAGAAATTGTGTTTATGGATATGCAAACTCCAATCCACTGGCAACCAGCTTCACCCCATCTGCCACGGGACATGATCCAGAGTCACAGGCATGCCACACGCTAACACAACACACTGAAATATTATGCAAATATTGATGGCAATGTTAACTTAAACTGACATGAAGTTGTTTGATATTTAATGTCAACTTGAAAATTCAGTTTCGCCATCATATGAATGAATTAATTTGAAAATATATTAAAATATATAACTGTTGTTTAAAATTGTAATAATATTTCCATAAAATTACATTGTTTTTTTTTTTACTGCATTCTTCATAAAATAAATGCAGCTTTGGTGACTATAAGAGTCTTTTCAAAACATAATAAAATCTTGCCAACTCCAAAATTTTGAATGGCAGTTTATATACGAGTAAACTGAGTAACCAACATTTGCACAAAATTACGCAACTTACTGTACAAGTGAATATTTTGATTGGCTTCTTCCCATAAAAACATTAAAATACAGACAACGAATAAATTAAGCACAATTTAAATTACACAATTTAATAATAAAATGTATACATATTTTCAGTTACTGTAAATATACGACAAATTATATTAAATGTCCAAAAATGTACTTAATTTTATGGACACTTTCATCAAAAGGAATAAAAACAAATGTCAAGTTCTGTCATGAAATTGGTGCAGGCTGATGGGTCTTTAAGGCAAGTTGATGGACTGCACAAGCTGGTTAATGTTGCATACACACCCAGAGAGTTTACAGCTTTACATTTAAATGACTAGTCAGCATTCCCTAGAGAAGTTCGCAGCACACTTTCAGAGTTTCTCTGAAACCCTCCACCTTCCCCAGCTCCACCTGTGTAGTTCTGCTATGGGTTATTATACTGAATATGCTACTTGTGCAGCAACAGTATGTCTTAAATACTTACAGCACCATATCGACATATGTATTGGCAGTAGCAAGTTCCCGTACTTGCTTTGCATCAGCAGCAGCAATAATTTACAACAACAGCAATAAACAGCAGCAGCAGCAGCAGCAGTTCAGCAGCATAGCAGATCTATTCTGGCAAGACCAAATACATTAGCACAATCATATCCATTACCATTCTAAAATCATCCAAGAGTTGTCCTGATAGAACTGTGTAAAAATGAACAGTACGCCACTACGGTTTTGCTGACATTGCTGGACATCTATTGAATGCTGCTGTTGTTCCCTAAAAAAAGATGCTAAGCTCTAAATTGCTCCAAGAGTGCTGCAATGTGATCCTCGTGGAAGAAAGTCCACTTATCGGACACTGTGAATAAACAAGGGGGGCAGAACAATGTACATTGTCATGGTCACAAATGTATTTGTGTCATGGTGACCCTGTGAATGGATGAACACTGAAGTTATGAGTTTACATACAGACACCAGCCCACTGCCACACTCACGATCACCTGTCAGCCTCCTGCCATTCCAACACACCATTGTAAATCAAATCCCTCACCACTGCTGCAGGTACCAGATAGTATTAGATTATATAGGTTAGTTTTAAATGTCAGTGCAGCTGGATGTGTAAGCAGTAACTGAATTATCATTAGAGAAAGGAAACCTGAGCCACAGCCCATTATTTGTCAAACGGTTGGCTTAGTGTTGCAGCAGGGGAGATGTGACCTTTCTAATGAGAGAGGTGGGCTGTGTGAGGTGTACTTGAGAAAGAGAAGGCTACCGTGCATCAGCTGTAAGCCTGGTTCTGTTTTAAATACATTTGTTTTAGTGGGGCATTTGTACTGCATAGAAAGGCCATCAGTCTGGAGGTGAAAATCATGAATCAAAACCTTCGTAGTATTACAGATAGAGAGAGAAAACATGTGGGCTGCATTGTAGGTTGCTTTGGTTAAAAGTGTTTTATAAAGTAATTAATGTAAATTATATAAATTATTATGAGGCCATAAACAAGGTTTAACAATTATAGAAGAAGAAGAATTAAATGAAAAACCAACTGAATGGTTTACTTGGAGTAAACCACTACACTTCATGACTTCACCATGAAACTTGTCAAAATTGCAACTCCATTCTTCTCTTAAAGGGAGGTGTCCTGTCATTTGGGAGTTGGGCTGGGGCCATAGGTCTCCAAAAGGCAATAATCACCCATTGTTCCTTGCTTTTGACCTCCTGGCACTTTTGACTCCAAACACCTCTACTCCATTTAAACTGTCAAGCGCTCCCTCCATTCACCTTTGATTAGAAGCCTAACTCCAGACTTGTCCACAGTCAAATAAGCTGTGGAAAATCCCCCAGAGCCGTTCAATCATCTAGCACCTCACAGCAGAGCTCAGTCTCTCCACAGTGAGCTTCACCGCAGGGCTCCAGCTCTCATCATAAGCTCCCGCAAACACCTAACAATTACCTCTCAGAGCTACAAACCACACTCATCCTCATTATATTCACAACTTCAGGGATTAAAACAGCAGTTCATCCAAAACTCAAACTTCTTCCAGTATTTACTCACGTGGTTCCAACCGAAAATATTTGAAGAATTATTCAGTTGTGGTAGATCATTATCCTTATGTACGGCTCTATGGTTTCCGCAATGCAGAAAATGCAGACAGAAACATGGAATCCTGTCATACAAATGGAATTTACTGTATAAAGCATAATGTCACAGAATTTGCCAAATTTTGGATGGGTACATAAAAAGAAGGTTAGTACACTTATGTCAAAACACAATAAACACGAAAGTAGTGTATGTGAATATTATGCCACAAAATACTATTTTACCATGAATGTCTTTGTGAATGAATGGCACAGACACGTGGTTTCATTTTCAGCCTCTGTCACCTCAATATACAGTATGTATATTGTTATATCACAGAGACTACAAACAGAATCTACTGTGACAGAAATATGTTAATAAAAATCTCAATAATACAAAATACAGTATTTCTGTGGGGAAAAAAGTTGTATATGTATTATATATACTGTATATATTAATTATTTAGAGATGCTTTAAGTTGAAATTTAACGAAACCATTAAAATGAAATCCAAAAAAGTTATGGAAAACAAAGCATCTGGTAAAAATCTAAATAAAATTGAGAAAGATGCACAGGGCCTTACAAATTTAACTTTTGTTAAACTTTTAATAAATTGCTGTTAAATTGTTTAAGTTTCAATTAATTAGCAATGACTTGATTGATAAACTTTAATTTATCCATTAAAACTAGAAAATTTTAAACAGAAAAAAAAAACAATCTAGAAAATTTAAAAGGGAAAAATAAAACTAATTTGGGGAAACAAAGTCAAATGGATTTCATAGGGCCTACATATGCTGCCATGCTAAAAAAAAAGAAAAGAAAAAAGGTCTATATATGGTCTACTACTTTTATGATGGTTTTTATGTCAAAAGCTGCAACAACAGGAAAAAACTGGAACTAACAGGTAAATAATGGAGATTTTAATTTTGGGGTGAACTGCAGATTCAAGTCTGTTAAGAGGTTCATACAGTACACAAATCCTCTATCAGCTCATTTTAAGACAGACTTTTTGAGCGCCTGAACATTAAATGTGGCAGTTAATACTTTGAATTACCCATGAGCCAAGAGTGCTCAGCCCTAAGTACAGGAGAACAGAACAAAACAAAAGAGCGCGCCAACTCATTCTGCTTGAGGCTTCTCAGCAGGACTCAAACAAGAGCTTTATCAGATCAGTGATGATGACTCAACCATACAGAAAAAAACAAAATCATATCTTCTCAGAAGATTAATTACAGTGGATTCCAGTTTTTATGAGCTCAAATGAACTTAGACATCAAATGAAATATTTATACTTTTAAAATGAACTAATGAATTTATAAAGGCATTTAAAAAAAAATATTCCCTTTAAATTGTAACCTTTAAATTTCAGCCTATTTTAGCTGAAAATGTACTCACCCTCAAGTCATCCAAAATGGGCTTGTTCTCTCCTGATTCAGACGAGACAGCTGGAGAAACTATTATGGACAGAGGACTCGTCAACGGTTCAAACTTAAAAACGTCTTCATAAATTTGTTTATTACAAACACAGTTTCTCACTTAATTGATGGAGTGGAGCCACGTGGATTATTGTGAAGTTTTCTCCACTGTTCAGACTCTCATTCTGACGGCACCCATTCAACTGCAGAGGATTCGAAGTGATGTAATGCTACATTTCTCCAAAGCTGTTTTAATGAGGAAACGAATGCATCTACATCTTGGATGACCTGAGGGTGAGTGCATTGTCAGCTAATTTTCAAGAACTGTTTCTTTAAAGTTAATAAAAAAGAAGTTAATGTATTTATTATGCATCAACTGCTCTCTTTTATCTAAAATAAAACAACCAAACCAAATGAGGGAAAACACAAAGCAGACAATCATAAAGTTGCTCCTCATGTATATTTATAACTTTGTTCTGTCAGAGCCCTGAAGGTTACTGTAAAAGACTCAACATATCCTAAAGCTCTGCAATCCTGATGACATTAAAGAGACTTAAGGCCACACACACACACATATATGAACGCACAAGACAGGCTTCTCAGAAAATGTGCCTGCCGATATAGTGCACAACTCATGCGAAATCCATAAATAAATATATTTCATGTAAGCGGTCTTTTTCACATAAGCTACATCTCATTAGACTTTAACATCCCCGCCGCTCTCTATGATGAAGCGAGTAGACTTCTAATGCGAAATCGAACTCGGTGTAGCAGAGAGCAGCTGCTTTGCCTCTCAACGTCAAACGCTGTGTGGTTAGATACTAGAGCTGTCACATGTGTTAGAGGCTCTCGTTCAGAGATTATATGTCCAACAAAACAAACAGATTTATTTGAGAAATGTTGACAGACAAGTGAAGAGAATATAAAAAAAATACCTAAATCTCATTTGATTTTTAGTAGTATTTGATGTGTGAGAGCCTGAGCAGGCAATAACACACCAGGTGGACAGCATAGCAATTACTGCATTAAAGCACTGACAGCAATTACAGCTACATATACCAGCTGCTGCAATTCAGTTGCGCTGAGCTGGTCCGCAAAGCAAGGAAAATGAAGAGTGTGATGATCAACAAATTAAAATGAACACGTTTCAGAAAACTGCAATTCCATAAGCTTTCTTTCCGCTAATAATGCACACAAAAGCGCAATCACAGCTCCAAAGGAATAAGAAGGTGCAGAGATTGTAAAACTTACATCTGTCCTGGTTCAGTAGTCTTTACACGTGGGGACATATTCAAATGGTACATGAAGAAACATGTGAAGGTAGTGATAAAACAGAGGTGCTCAATATTTTTCACTACAAGCCAAGACAATACATAAAGACCCCCTCGTAGCTGTTGTAATACAAATAAACTAAAATTCTTTTCAAATGCATTTAAAAGTTTTACACTTACTTTTTTGTGCATTTTAATTAACTAATTTAACTCAAAATAGTTTAAAGACCTATTAGTGCACACTGGAAATTTGCCTTAAGAACCACTGATGTACAGTAAAATGAATAAATGTTATTCAGATTACTCAAATTAACAAAAAGGTGTTACCATTTGCAGAAGATAATAGGCTTTTTCAGGTACATAAGAACATATTTGTGTGCATGTGAAAACTCAAGCAGAAAGACATATATATATATATATTTTTTTTTTACAGTCTCTGTAACAATTTGTATTGCTAATAAAATAAATACAATTATTAGCATGTTTTTTTTTTGTTAAACCTAATTAGAAAAAAGCAGAATAGATGCAGTTTTCATTAGTAATGTCAGACTGTTGGACACCAATGCATTTATTGGCAAGAAAAACTAGAAAACTTCTACAGGACAAATTCCCGATACTGAGGGAAAGACTGCTAGAATCTGCACACGTTCAACTCCCCAGAAGTCTATCTATTATAAGGCAGCAGTTATAAGGATGAAATTTCAAGCTCACGCTGCATGAGCAGCTTAATTCCCAGCTACTGCGCCTGCGGTTCTCTCTTACATCGCTCAATATTCTAGATGCTCTTAAAAAAAAAAAATCTAACTGCACTTTCTTTAAATTGAATTCATACAGCCTGGCCTTTTACTGAGCAGACCTGGAGGGGACCGCCTGTCCGTCAGCACTACGCAATAGTGGAAAAGAACAGAATAGATCAATGGGTTTATATTAGACTTTGACATTTTATAAGCACACTCGGTC
Source organism: Carassius auratus (assembly GCF_003368295.1). NCBI lineage: Eukaryota > Metazoa > Chordata > Actinopteri > Cypriniformes > Cyprinidae > Carassius > Carassius auratus. Next base: position 308,168 of record NW_020523286.1, on the reverse strand, counting down.
CCACTTAATAATAAGTGTCTTTAACTGCTTATGTAAAAAAATAAAAAATAAAGAAACACTTTGGATTTATACAGTACTTCCTATTAATTTAGGATACAGTTTATAGGAATGGTCAACAGTGTAATTATAGATGAAATCACATGGAGATATTTTCTTAAATTTAAGTACATCATAAAAACTTGCATTTTATCAAAAGATTAAAAATACTAAAATTGAAAAAGATTACATTTTATCATAGTAGTTTTTTAATGTTTATATGGAAAGCAGGAATGCCTGCTGCATATTCAAATTTACATTGGCACTCTGTTTGAAAGAATAACTTCTACAGCTCAAATTAAATATTCTTTCCATAGCAGTAACAATTAAATTGAAATGTATTTGTATGGCACTTTTCACAAAGCTTTAGAAAGAATAAAATACTTTACAATTAGTCTTACAAAAAGACTTACACTCATCAAAAGTACCAAAGAAATAATAAACTAAGAACCCATGCTTCTTTCTGACCTTCAGCGGACAGGGGATATAAATCATACACAAAAGCTAACTTTCATATAAAGGGAAGACAAAGATGTGATGGAACCCAGTCCATTCAAGGCAGTTTTACAGCATCGTCTAATCCAGGCCCAGTGAAGCATGTCTTATGGACACGTCTTTAGCTTGGTATCAGCCTGAAGAAAGCTCTTTTTCCAGAATGTCATTTTCCCAATTAGTCTGATGTACCGAGATTAACGCCTTTATTCTCCTCTCCTTTTCCTTTTTTCTATTGAAGCACAAGATGGATGACTTTCAACTCTTAAACCATGAAGTTCATGCAGCGTGAGTGCTGCTGCTTTAAAGTGGGACATAACAGATACAAAGTCGTTAAATGCATTATTTTATATATATATATATGCATTTTAAAAGAAGTCACTTAGGCTCATCAAGGCTGCATTTACTGGATACATAAATTACGTAAAAGTAGTAGTATTACTGTGAAATATTATTACAATTTTAAATAACTGCTTTCGATTTTAATATATTTTAATATGATATTTAAACCTGTGCTGGCAAAGCTGAATTTTCACATGATCACATGTCACACGATCCTTCAGAAATCATTTATAATACGCTGATTTCATTAAACAAACGGTAATTATTCCAAACGTCTGGCTGCCAGAGTATGCATTTATGTATAATCCAGGCTGCATTATGTAAATGCATGTTTATTCCAGAGTACATTCCCTAAGGGAAAATATCGCTTAAAAATAAAGGGGAAACACAGAAGGAAAAACAAAGAGACAGAATGAGCGGCGGCCTTTAGCTGAAGAGGAAGTAGAGCAGAAAAGAGGCCTGCCTCATTTGTTCTGCAGGACAGAAAGAAAGAGAAACAGACACAGAGGCACGGGCTCCAACTCCCTCCTGCACGGCATTTAATTAGTTATTAATTATTACTCTTGTACGCTTAACTGATTACATTCATGTCCAGGAGTCGATCTTGGGACGACAGCTAATTGCATTGTGATTGCACCAGACTACAGTGGGATTCTGGGACAAACAATCAATCATAGAGCTGAATATCTCGAAATGTAAGCATTATAAATATGTAATTCTATGAGAACTGAACTTGACAAATGAAGACACTAACTACAGATGGACTGGTAGGTGTGGTTTTACAGACACAGGCTGTGTTCGAAATGGCACACTTGCTCACTGCCCAGTACACAGTGTATACTGCCTATTATTTTTTTTTAAAGAATAGTGTGTGAAACAGTATACAATAAGCAACAAATGTTTCAGAGTGGTGTGCTAGTGTTGTCACATGACAAAACATTAATTCAGCACAGCTGCTGAGGTTGTTACCTCACAAATAAATGTATTAACCATTATTTTTTTACAAAGGCTTGTTAGTTAAAGGGTTCATACTAGTTAACAATGCTATATTGCCCAATTGAACTCATTTAATAAATAATGGACTTTACATGCTGAGCAGAACTAATAATAATTGTGTAAATAGTAGTTAGATATTTATATTTCAGTACAAAACCTCCCTACACTGCTAACCTCCTAATAACACTGTATTATTAATGACACATTTTATTTCCAATTTTAAAATATTTCCTTTATTTTTACTTGCTGTAGAGATTAAAGTACAATTTACGTCCTACTTACAATATTGCTTTTAGATACAAAACGATAGTTTGTAGTTTACAGTAACGTGTATGTATAAAAGTGTTTCATAATTACCATTCACTGCCTCCAGTTCACTCAGAAGACAAAGCATTGCATGGAGCGTGTTGTGTTCTGGGAAACAGTATCCCATCATGCAGTGTCTTCAGATGCATACATCAAATTTCAGCCAATGTAGCAGATAATCCAGGCGTTCCATGCATACAGAACATTCTCTTACTACTGATATTATACACGCAGCATACTGCAATATAGCAGGAGTTGTATGGTATGCCACTCTGAACACAGCTTCTGTTCTGATTTCAGTGAACTTAAGTTATATTTAGCAGATTCTGGTAAATATAGTAGGTCATCCGGGTATTTGATGCATACAGAAAATTTGCACATTATGCACAGCATACATACAGGATACTGCAGAAATAGTAATAGTATGGCATTTCGAATACATCAACAGACTTAATCATACCAAGATGATGTGCACTTTGTGCCATCTGGTGGACAAACCTGGCACAGCAGTTCATTAGGTTATTGCCACCAAATGAGCCAGGATTTGACCGGTTAGCATGATCATGTTGGTAGTTGTTGTAACTACAGTATCTGGACCAACAATGCACTTTTTTTTTTTTACATTTACAACCATTTAAAAGTAGCCATATATTCTGCAGGCAATATATACAATGCTAAATATTTAATTATAGCAGTTGTTTGGACTTGGCTGCTGCTTTCATGTCATGATAGTCGCTAATAAAAAGCTTGGGACTATTAAGACATACCAACACAGAGACTATTTAAATCCACACACGCTAAAAGGACGGTTAAGGAAGCTGATAATGGACTTAGTGATTAAATAGACTGATATAGATGTATGAGAACATTTGACAGGTAGAAAAAAAGACAACAATTCAGCAACAACATGTCAGGCTGTGAATATCAGCACTGTTATGAAATTACCCTGTGTAAAGTGTGAAAACTGTAAACCGTTGACATTTTAGCAGGAAGAACATTTGTATTTCTCATTTGGAAAACCACCTGCTTGTGACGCTTTGTTTAATCGATACAGATTTAGAAGGTGACTAAAATCCGAACGGTTTGTGTTGAGTGAAACCTTTGCTTCACCATTTACTTTTTTTAAAGCCATTGTGATTAGTTGTGTTACTAATCTTCTGTAATTTAATCATCTGTGCAAGAACGTGTCACACACTGAGCAATCTTTGATCCAAACTGGAAGACAGACTCATTCTACACCACTTTTGACAAAACGCTAACTGTCCCTGATCTTCAGTGCAAACTGACATTCTGTCTAAATCCCAAAAGCCTCCACAGGAAGCACTGGAAAACACAATACACCATTACAGGTAAACTAGGCTATTTATGATTTAAGACTTTAAGACTTTATAACAAGGTTCAGTTCATTAACATTAATACATTGGATATTATGAGCTAACAATGGATGCATTTAGAGCATTTATTTATCAAATAAAGCGTTTCATTGATCAAATCTGGCCATAATGAACTAATTCCATTAAATATGTATTATGAATAAACTTGATCAATAAACACTTGTACAGTATATTTATAAAATAGTAACAACGTAATAAGATATAATTTGTTAACTTTATTTAACAAACTTACAATTAAATATTTTACTACACTGTAAACCCTAATGCTGTAAAGCAATCAGGTCCTCATGAGTCAACATTTCTTCAAATACCATGTTTTGACATCATCATACAAATAGGTATGTTTAAATTATTTATTAATTTTATGTGCCACTAAAATCTGTCAAATGAATGTTTTAAAAACTCAAAATTACAATTTATTTCAATTATTCACTCTTTGTCAGTTCAATCTGATCGCTTGAAGTTCTGCCTGACAACCATGCTGACTGCTAGATCACACAATGTGAGAAATATTTGGTCTTTGACCATTTCCTTTTCACACTGCAAACTCATTATGAAGAAAGGAATCAACTAGAAAAATATTAAATTGGTAAGTAAAATATGTGCACATTTTTTCTTATTCATGTTAGCAGATTCATAATATTCATACTACTATGAAACTACTATAATGCTAATAAATGAGACCTTATAATAATGAAAAATGTTACAATTGTAGCATTGAAACAAGAATGACTAACAATGCATAATTTACAAAAAAAACCTACCATTTCTAAAAATCATGATATGCCTGATCTGTTTCTGACAGAACAGTCATGTGAAAACTGAAAACACTATACTAGCAGGCCATGGTGGGACCAATGTCCTAATGGCATATAAAAGCAAAGCACTTAATCAAAATCACACAGCTGGTCCAGACCCTCTTCAGTCTCTGCTTAACACTTGCTGTTCTCTCCGAATGATTGGATACACACACTACGGGCCAAAACAAGACTCCATTACACCTCCAAAGTGACAACCAATAGTCTAATAGACCAACAGGCAATATGTATGAAGTGCACTAAAATTAGGGTTGAAATGATTATTAAAAAGGTTTCTTTCCTGCCGAACAGACCAGCATAACCATGCTAGAAAACATTCACCCAAAAAGATAGGTAGAGTGCTGTTATTGTTGAAACAAACCTCATTTTTGGTCATTGAAAAAGTTGAAATAAAAATTATAATTAAATCTAAATATTTTTATTTATTATATTTCTAAAAGAAATGTATAATTAAAATCTCTAAAAACATAAAACAATTTCACAAAAATAAAAACACTTGACTTGTCAAATATGTATAAAATGTGAACACATAAGAAGAGTACATAAATTTAAATAAGTTATAATAAAAAAATATTCAAATAAAAACTAATTCAAAATGTATGACTTCAGTACTAAACTTATTAAAACTAATCTGAAATAAAATTAAAGCTACACACATACATATATACACATACATATATATATATATATATATATATAAACTGAGAACAGCATAAGATAATTGCATACATTAAAATTAAAAAATAAGAACTCATCATCGATCGCTAATCACTTGTGAAACTCAGTTCCAGATTTAAAAGCAGGACTTGCATTCTCTGTTGCCCTTACCTGTACCTCATCCCAGTCTGGAAGGAGATGGACTCCTGTAGAGATACTCCATTGGTCCTCAGAAAGTCCTCCAGGTTTTTAAACTGGGCGGCTGCCCGCACCTCATGCAGACTCCTAGTCTCCCCCAGTTCCCCCCCACCCTGCCGCAAAGGGTACAGGCCCTGGTCAGACAGGTAGCGGTCGATGTCGCTCCGCATGCTTTCGCTGAAGGACAGGGACAGCATCTTGCCGCTGCTAATGCTGCTGCTCCTCCGTATGCTGTTCCCCGGCGGCCCATTCTTGGGGATCTGCAGGGGTTCGGATGGGAACACTGTGTTGGCGGCTGAGACGGCGGCCGGTGTGCCCGACCCACACCTCAGTCAAACTGCTTCTGTGAGTGGCAAACATGCCCCTAACACCAGGTGACCCGGTCTCACACACAGACAGAAGAGTGAAGTGAGTGGCATGACAGAGACCAGCAATCAACACCGCGGCGCATTCAGAGACCAACCTCCCAGCCCCTTTCTCCTGTAGGACTCCAATACAATGGCCAGCTTTAATGGGTTGATCTTCATAGAATAAAGTCAAGTGGGAATTTTCTTCCACATACATGCGTGATCAAGCAACAGAGGTGAGTGGACATTCATGCATGCGTGAAGAATGCTGTACGGCCTGCCACAGTTGTTCTGGAGAACCCAAATACCAAAACGATCCAGGATCCAGTCAATTAAATCAGCCTAACCTATGATGGTCAAAAAATAGACTGGCACTGACCCCAACAAAGGCCAGAATCCTGAAAGTAAACATCATGTTTTCTTTTGTACAGCAACATAATAAGAGGCCTAAATAGAAAATGTGACTATATTCAAGTTTCTTCAACTTTGGGTACTTTTATGTACCAGGCTAATTCTGGGTTGATTTAGGTCAATTCATTCTTTTTTTAATCAAAACTACTATCACAGATTTATTGATTATTTTTTCAGTTACTTTGTTACATGAAGATAACACTAAAATGAACATGCCTCCATCACTTTTTTTTAACACTTTTTATTTATAGACTAAAAAGTCACAATTTTAAACATAATTAAAATCCACCATAAAACTATGCAATTGTCAAATTATGTAACACATACTTGTATCTGTGATTATTAGTTTATTGATAAATAAACTAAGAAATCACAGATCTAAATCTTTGTAAGATTGTCATGAGGAATGCTGAAAATAGTCACTGTTCAAATAATGCCAAACTGACTGGTGTTCTGCTGACAAACGACAACAAAAATCCATTTAAACCAAACAAGAATCCCTCGTGCACAGAACCGTATGCCTAGAACATATTTGAATAATTTACTCAACATACATCCATGTCACATTATTATAAATGACAGTTGAATTCAGTGTAGCACATTTTATTTTAGAACGCCTGTAAGAAAATGTCAACAGTGTCACTGTTGTCAGTACAACATGTATAGGCCATTTACTGTATACAATCATGCTTATTTATTAGGACCGAAATATATTTCAGATATGCTCACTGAATATAAACCTAACAGATAGGATCAAGTCAGTTAGAAATGCCAAAGGTTCACACAAAACAAGGGGAGTCCTCTTTTAGTTACTATCCTGCCCGCGGCTGGAATCAGCTTCCAGAAGAGATCAGATGTGCTAAAACACTAGTCACTTTTAAATCTAGACTCAAAACCCATCTGTTTAGTTGTGCATTTATTGAATGAGCACTGTGCTATGTCCGAATTGATTGCACTATATTTTCAATGTTTTATTTTATATAAAATCATTTTCTAACTGTTTTTAAATTGATTTTAAGTAAACGTTTTAATCATTTTAAAAGTTTTAAAATTGCTTGTTTTATTTTATTTTTCTTATTTTTCATGATTATTTTACTTTCTTTGATGTAAAGCACTTTGAATTACCATTGTGTATGAAATGTGCTATATAAATAAACTTGCCTTGCCTTATTCAGATCTAATGATTTGAATCCACATCCCATGTGAGCCTCTAGTCTGAAGACACAATCCTGGTCCAAAACGACATTTCTACCATCATAAAAGTAGAAACCTTTACATCTCATCAAGTCAGAGATAAAACTAACAATATCTGCAGCATTACAGCCTCTGCTCATTCTTCACAGCTTAGTTTTTCTTTCTACACGCAAAAGCTCTACAGTGGGAATAAAGTGACTCAGTATGAGGCAAACCGACCTTCTTTACACTCATAACTAAAACATCATGATGCAGTAGCGTACAGTAGACCAAGACAGTCTGTGGATGCAAGCCCTGCTCTCCGTTCCCCCGTCACACTAACGCTTCTAACCTGAGAGAGGACTATGGGCGTGAGCGGGATCACCATGCAACATCCTCAAGCGGGACCCATGTTCAGCTAAAGTACCAGCCTTGTACTTACCCGGTTCCTCGGAGGTCGAGTCACGTACGGGTTTTGCACCACACTGCTCATCTGACAACTTAATGGTGGTCAGCACACTAAAGAAGACTGCCGTTTTTGTCCTTAAACCTAGTCTTTCTAATATGAGCTTTAGTAATTAGTGAAAGGCTAAATAAAAGCTCCACCCCTCAAAAACTCCACCCACTCTAGCGAATGTCACAGTGAGAGAATGTTTTGCAAACCTATGGCAGTGCCAGAATGCTCTGCAAACATGAATTATTCAAGACAGCCCTTGCTCTAAAAGCCTTTGATGTTGTACCACAAGAAAGTGTACTAAAAGCCATTTTTGCTTGTTCTCTGTTTCGTACGAGTACAGAATTCAAAAGTACAATGCAAGTTATCCCAAGCAGAATAAAGAACAAAAAAGCATTGCATATTACTTTTTTCATGGTATAGTGAGGAAATCTTGCTTAAAAAAATAAAAATAAATAAATAAAAGTTTAACTAGATTAAAAATGATTTAAAATGTTAAATTAATAAAAAATATTTTATTTGTTTTGATTAAAATATATATATTATATATATATATATTATATATATATATATATATATATATATATATATATATTTTTTTTTTTTTTATATACACTGCATATATAACACCGTCCATATGCTCATGCAAAGAAAGAAGGCGTAACTTTTATTCTCGCTGTCATTCTCACTGCCATGTTGTGGAGACGCTGTGTGTTTCGTCGTGAAAGACAAACTACTTTGTTTGGCCTTCCAAAAGAGATCACAACTAGAAATCTGTGGTTAAGTTGTATTTCAACACGGTTCCGGAACAGTTCAACCCAAATGTGTGTGCAACACATTTTACAAGGATAAGGACTGTTTCATGTGAGAGTAGCCTACAACGTGATGTTTTATTAAAACATTTTAGGAGGAGCACGCACCATCAATAACTGCACCATCCATCCAACCACTTCAAGAGAGAACCACGCACAGATAATCGACGGGGCCAATTCACCATCAGTAATCAAATCATCTATCCTAACACCACGAGAGAGAACCACTAAATAATCATAGCAGTCTTACCTTCATTCACTCTAGTCTTTCAGCATCCCTCCACCCCAACTCCTCACCATTGACCCTTTCTGGAGGGAGCGCTCAGTTTTCGGGCGGATGACCTGGGCACCATGCCAAATACACATAATATTCTTATCGTTTTATTATCTGCAAGGCGAACTCGTGAAACAGGTGTCTTTTTCTATAAAGTAGGGCAGTTCCATATTTGCAAAGACAGTCTGGTGCTTCTGACTCACAGTATGTAAGTAAGTTTACATATGTAAAGGATTTGCCACTAATGATTCAAACGTGAGTTTTGAGCAGTGTAGAGCAGAGCTTGTTTGTCGTTTCTCTGTTCACAAATGCAAACATAGTATGTTTACACAACGGGATATACAACACAAGGTGTAGTAAGTTATTATAATCAGTATTTATGTCCCCACTGGATGCAAGAAATGCCTCGTTTGTAATGGGTGTTATTGTTTTTGTCGGGACACATGTCATCATAGTATTTTAAAGGACATAACATTTCCATCACATGCTTGAGGCATTCATCCAATCACAACGCACTGGATAGCTGGCCAATCAGAGCACATCTCGCTTTTCAGACGATGAGCTTCGTAAAAAATGACTCGTTTCAGAAAGGCGGGGCATAGAGGAAAAACAATGTACAGTATGTGGAATATAATGTTTTTTTTAACCTTAAACTGCTTAAGAAATGTTTCTTGAGCATCAAATCAGCATATTAGAATGATTTCTGAAAGATCATATGACACTGAAGACTGGAGTAATGATGCTGAAAATTTAGCTTTGCCATCATAGGAATAAATTACATTTTGAAATATAGTAAAATAGGAAACAGAGACATTAAAAAAAAAAAAAATTCTTATTGACCCCAAACTTATACTTTGGTTAAGAAATTGTAAAAGAGCCCTGAGTGTTCATCACCAGCACATAGATATGTTCTCTATCTTGTCAGAGTGATGCAGTAGCTCTTCCTGTCTCGGTTTAACTTACACAAAGCCAAGATGTAGTAACTATTTCATAATGAGCACTGCTGAGTCATTTGAGAGAATACTGAACCTGCGCTTGCTGGCTATCTGGTTCCACACGAGAGACGGAGGAACGCAGACTTGAACTGGCCTATGAAATTAGTTATATATTTAGCCTGGATGTGACATCACAGGAAAATGGTGTATGCTAAATAATAGATGCTACTGTTTTAAGGCACGCCTGAAGTCTTTAGTCGCAGGGAAATGAAGGAAACCGCAAAGGTCGCAGCATTGTTGTTCAATATGAAGAACTGTAATTAACACAAGAGCAAATAAGCAACTGTGTTTATACATTCAAAGCTAATGTGTTTCTTGTTGTAATGGGGAGCTAAGAACAGCACTCACCATCTACTGTATGAACAAGTTTATGGTCTGCTGGGTTTGACTACTTGAATACGTAACCTCTTTCTCTCTCACACATCTCATTCGCGTTCCTAAGGTCCGGAGTTCATTCTGATTATTATCTAAAGTGGAATATATTTGCACTTAAAAACAACAAAGAGTGACACACACGTTCACAAATGCATTTATGCATTTAAAGGGGGCCAATGATGTTGCTAAAAATAACTTTTGTCTTTTTTTTTTTTGGTTTATTTGACAGGGACAATGTGCCAGAATTAGCCAAAACCAGAACACAGAACCAACAAATCAATACCAGCTCACTCTGGTTTAACATTATCAAAGTTGAAAACTGCTTTCTTAATTATGAAGTTCAAAAAGAACAACATTTATTTGAAATAGAAATCTTTTGTAGCATTACAAATGTCTTTACGGTTTCTTTGATCAAATTAATGCATCCTTACTGACATCCTTACTTATACCATACTGTATACAAGTATAAACTCCATACTTGCATTAACATTGCAATAATGTCTGTTAGGTTGAAAATACGGCTCCTCTGACTGAAGCAAAATTTTAGAGCAAATATCAACATATACAGTACAATGAATAGCAACTATATATATATATATATATTAAAAATACAAAATACTACAGATACATTTGCACACAAGTTTTTCCTTTGCAACTCTGAATTTTTTAAACGTTTCAATTATAGACAGCAACATTTGTCAAAACAATCCCTGTTCACACAGATCCATAAAAACGGCCACAAATACTGGATTATGCAGTCCAGGCCATTAGTTGGCAAAGAAACACTACACACCGGAACACATACCTTTAGACTAAACATGTAATAAACATAATTGGGACATCACAGTTTTCAAAAACAGTGTTTTTGAGTATAGTTTTCAAAAACTTGTACCTTCAAGCGCACAAAACTGTGTTGTCATGTAAATGAATGGCCAAAACCCATAAAAAGTTATCGGTTTTCAGTTGGAAATGACCCCCTAAGATATATTAAAAAATATATCACCAGCCGTACAAATGGTTAAAAAATGTTTGCTGTTAACACAGAAGTTTCAGTCTCAGAACATATTAGGAAGTGGAGAGTTAAGCATACTGATTTTACAATCCTGCTCCATCTCCATTGTCCTTGAGCAAGGCACTTAACTCCAGTATACTCCAGGGGGACCTTCTCTTTATTTTACTCTACTGTATAGTGCTATGGAGGAAAGCATTTTACGTAATCTCGTGGAGGGCTGGCTATATTTACACATGAAGAGCAGATGCACAGTACCTGTAAAACTGCAGCTGCCTCTTTGGACTCCCATAACGAGCTCTACAGCAACCGCAAAACAGAAAAAAAGGAGTCTTAATACAACTTCATTTGTCCTTTTTACCTTTATTTAGTGAAGGTGGTAAGAATGATATAAATACAGCACATTGGTTATGTATTGGTCATATGGGTTTTTTCTGTGAGTGAAGGCTCTGCTCACGTGTAGGGGGATCCAGTCTGCCGCGTGGAGAGACGAGCAGGGGAATCCGTGTTGGGTTCAGGGTACATGGAGCCGTGAGACCAGCTGACAGCTGTCACTCAGACTCTCAGCTTCTGTTCAGAACACAGAGAAAATATGTCTGTTAAAAGAACTAAAACAGTGCAAGGCCAGGAGGGAGTGCAACTTATTTATTTTGTGCCACTCATGGAGAACTTGCAGTACATAAGCTCTCTGGAAACCAAAATACTAAAGATCAGTTTACTGCATATCTCATTGCTGGTTAGCCTGAATATCTTCAGTTCGTATAGATCTGTATAATTCTTTTATGAGTTTAATCAAACTCTTCCTGAGCTAAATTAAACATGATGTTGACTTAATTAGGGGCCAAGCACAGAATGTGCGACGGTACCTACTGTATTCATCAGAATTCTTCTTCTTCTGCTCTTGAGTCTAAGGCAACCCAAAGAATCGCTTGCGGGAAAGTTGAGATTTGGCACACTGATAAGACAGTCTCAACAATAACCACTGCAAATGTGGGGTCTCAAATTCAAACTCTCTAGCACCACCACTTACTGTATATTAACTATAGTTTTTGTGTTCCCTGAAACACAAACATTAAAGGACAGGATAGGTTAATGAATTGTTAACTGCTGCACATCTTGGTCCATGGTTGACCCACTGATGAATTATTTAGCTACTATGCTAATGCATATTTCAGCATTAATGATGTGCCATTAATAGCTGAGCTTAACACAAGTACATGATTAAGTGATGCGTTATGGGGTAACTTTAACCTAAAAATCAAATTCGATTTCAGTGCAGCTGTGAATTTTAGCCCCAGGAGTCACTGATCACATCTCACTAGTGCACAAATTCAGAGGTTAGAGGACATAAATATGCAGACTCTCAAAAAGAACAGTCCTAAATTATTTTATAATAAATAAATAAAATCCACAATTGTGAACGCAATGACAAACATATGATCACTGGCACAAATAGGGTACAAAAAGAGACTTTAATATGTTTTAGGTTCACATGAAGTTTGAAACGTTGCAACCTACTACAATTAGGGACATTATTAAAATCAATATGAAATCCAATCACGTGTGTATATTCTGTCTCCTGCCTTTTAAATCAATAAAAATGAAACATATCCCCAAATAAACACAAAAAGCATTAAAAAAAAAAAAAAGTTAACAGAGCTGGATATGAGCCTGTCATGCTTTAATAACATCAAAAAAAAGTGCACCGTTTGTTAGTTCATGCATTGGAAACAAGAATCATCATTGCATATCACAGCATTCCAAACTTTTGATCAATGTACCTTAAAACAACAATGCCAAATAACTACATGAGGTGTCAAGCTGTAATCCTTGTGTGTTGTTTGCAGCATGAGTGAACTCTGTGAATATTACTGAACAAGCATGACTCCACCTGCTGTATCCTCTCACTGCATGGCCAACTGGCCCGTCTCCAGCCTGGCTGAAGTTTACCAGCAGTACATTATAAACTGCAGACCTAAAACATTCAGTCAAGAGAAGTAAGAGAAAGCGTAGGGTCGACACTTTACACAGCTCTGTTTAGGATGTGGAGAACTGATGCTACTGCAGAGCGAAAGAAAGAGCATAAAAGAGGGGAATATTGCTGGGTCATACACTTAATAGAGTGCATTAGTCATTTTTCATCATTCACTCACCCTCATGTCGCTCCAAACCTGTATAAGTTTCTTTCTTATATGTTGAACACAAATAAGATATTTCAAATTTTGAATAACCAAACAGTTGATGGTCCCCATGGACCTTCATAGTATTTCCTTCCCTATTACCAGCATTCTTCAAAATATCTTATTTTATGTTCAACATACTGTAAGTAAAAAAACTCATACAGGGAGTATTTAAAGAGTAAATAATGACAAAACGTTCATTTTTGGGTGATCTATTCCATTGATGAGAGAAAGAACTACAATCCTGGACAATGTAGTTTGTCAACATAAACCATTAAACGGTCAAAAAAAAAAAAAAGAAAAAAAAAAAGGAGAAAAAAAAAAGGAAATAGCTGGTTTCAATAAAACCATGTACCGCATCAATTAACCTTGGAGCTCGCAGTAGGTCTGTCCCAGGTGGTTTAGAAGTTATTGTTAAAAAACAATTTCAGTATGAAGAAAATAAATTGAGTTTTTCATTTTGACTGTTGCACTCTATACATAACTCTTTGGACAACTTTATTCTGATTGATCTACGTTTAATAATCCTAAAACTGTCCGCTTATTTTCAGGTTTAAATAGGATTTTGTATCCTAAATTTGAACCACACTAAGCAGAAATCAACTAAATCCAGTATCACACCCTCAAGAACCTAAAACAACCTCCTGAAACCTACACCGACAATTAGGTACGTTTTATCAGTCTTTAAATCGCATCACGTCCCGCGACTCTTGTGTCGGAATACGTCTCATATCAGGATACCCAACCCTTTAGACTGATGGCTAATGCTTTGGTTTTGGATGTCCATGTGACTGAGACAACAGCCACAATCTGGCCCTCGATAGGTTTGCTAAAGGTGTCCTCTGAGAGGCCAGGTGGCATGAACTAGTAATCACCCTGCATGACCTGAACACACTGCACACATTAAAGACATGCGCAATATGAAGAGAGAGAGAGAGACTTTATGCATGACAGACTAGATGTTACACATTTATGTTAATAGCTAGGATTATTGATTGGCCTTTAGCGACAGTAGATGTGGCAAAAAGCATCACACACTGTACGTTCAACATTTAAGTAAAGGGCCAACTGCAATGTCAGTGTTCATTCCATTACAAAGGTTAGTTGGAATTTGACATACCAAAATGTATAAAAAAAAATATTTAGTTACTCTAACAGCATTCATAATATACAATTTGTATTGTTTCCGGAGCACCAGATCAGCAATAATACTGTATATCACAATATTACTGTTTTTACTGTACTTTTGGAAATTACTTCTCTCTGTACTGTAGGTGATTATAAACATAAGGCAGCATTCATGTGACATAATTGCTACCGGTGTTGTCCTGAATAATATGTTCTTCAGTTCATCATCCTACAGTGAATGAATGACGCACTGCTCAATAACAGCTCGGCTAGAAGACATTTAGCCCATGGATACTAAGAGAACAAGGGAATGGAAGTTAGATTTATAATATCAAGTTCACATTTCTGCTGTCTCATGCTGTTACGAGTGGCAAAGTGTGGGGGGAGGGAATAGTATTGGCTGCAGTACAAAGTCATACAGAACATGAGCACCACTGCAACACACACACACACACAAACAGAGTGGCAGGTCATTTCCATGACTCAGCAGTTTATTTCAAAATCTAAACCAGAATATCAATGTTTCTTGACCCATAGTGACATATGATCATGATTCAGGAATGTCCACATCCTAGGAGGTCCAAAAATCTGAGGCAACATTAAAATAAGTTAATATTATGAAAATATTAAATGTAATAATTTAATGAAGAACAAATACATTTTATAACGCAAAATGAAGAACTAGTTTCCTAGATTTCAGTTTACTTCAGCTTTTACAGTGCATTGAAGTTTAGTTTATTTGTTTACATGGGCAATGCACATGAATGAACATGACTGTAAATGTGCCAGAATTAGCCAGGACTCATAAGTTATGTCATTATAAGTCATGTCAGAAAAATTGTATCTACAAGCTGAATGCACACAAAGTCTAAATTAGGAGAGGGAAATTTGAAACTTTAAGCCCACAGTTTCCAATATAGGAAGGTAAGGGTGGAAAAAGTTGCAGTGTCTATATCGATGATAAATGTATTCAAATTGATAAAAACATTATGGCCTGGTTTCACAGACAGGACTTAGACCAGGATTAGGCCATAGTTCAATTGGGATATTTAAGTAATTTTTAAAAACGTGCTTTTAGAAAATAACACTACTGGTGTGTGTCTTGAGACAAAAACAAAGACTCTGATATATTTTAAGATCGGTCAGTGGCAAAAGATCATTATTACATTTATCTTATGCATCAGTGTTTACAGCATGCATAAGGTTACATAACATCCTAGCTGAAACAAAGTAGTCAGGGAAACAGAGTGATCCACCCTTCAGACATCTGGAGTGAGTCAGGATTAGAGAGGGAGAGGTGGGGCAGGCTTTGAGATCATAATGCAGTGAAGCCTCACTGTTGCCTCATCAGGATTCTGGGCACTGTACTGCATTGTCAGCATGCTCTCGCTCTCTCAGCACTCTTTCAACTCCTCTACAGTGCTGTGTGGGGTGTCTCCTAACTCTGCTGTGTGTTAGAGATGAGCTGAGTGGTGGTCAGTGTCTATTGTGGACATCCTGCTTCCCAGAGGGCTTTTAAGAGCAGCTGAAGAACACAGAAAGTGCTTGCTGGCCTTGTGCCAGTCCTAATTAGGAATGCATCCAAGATGGGGTTTTTTTTCTTTGCCTCCCTCTCTCCATCAGTTAATTTTGTTTACTTCTGATCAATACAGAGAAATAAGTATGGATATAAAATATAAATTCCCTTGGTGGTCTTAAAAGCTCACTTGAATTTATGACATTATGTTGCCTTGAAAGACTGAAGGCTCATTCATTCAAAAGTGTTAAGTCACTGACTGTATCAGCAATTAAGAGACTGATATAATAAGGTATTACTTGGAATGTAGAGTTTCCACCATTATGGGAAGGAATTTAGAAAAAAGGTTACATTTTATTGTTAACTTTTTATTTTCTTATATCTCCAGTCTTTACTGGGGATGCTGTGACTATGTCAATTCAACCATCAGGCAAACATAATAAAAATATACATTTTATTATTATTATTATTATCTTATCTTATTAATATCCAAAACTGGTATGGTATGATTCATAACCAAGTATACAGTTGTGTAAATCCATTTAGATGCATTTCAACTCCGTAACATTAAATAACACTTTTAAAGTGACAGTTCACCCTAATGCCAATCCTATCTTTATCACTTCTGTAAAACACAAAAGATGTTATTTTATAACACTTGTTAGGTTACTTTTACAAAATATCTGCTATTATCTTCCACTATGTCACAAAGTCATAGTCAGGTTTAGAACGACATGAGAGTAATGACATGATTTTTTTTTTTTTTTTTTGGTGAACTATTCCTTTAACTCATCAACACAGAGCAGCAGAAAGCGGAGCTGAAAATCCAGTCTAGTCTATCCACCTTCTTCTCATATACTCAAGAAAAGATCATCTGTAATAAATCAATCATACAATTATACAGTGAAAATACAGTATAATTGTATATATGAGGCACCTGGCAACCCTATGACTGCAGTGAGCCAATCACAGAGCAGAGTTTGAACTGAAGCCAAAACTCTGCGAAAGTAGACAGTGATCACCTACAGAGTGCTAAAGCATGAATATACACATAAGAGATGCATCAGCGTACAAATAAGGATGCAAAACGTCTCTTCTAACATTATCAGACCTAACATTTGTTAAGGTTATTTCCCACAGAACAGAACTCTCACTGAGCATCAAAGAACACAAATGATTCTGGCATTAAACGTAAAAAAAAAAAGACTAGATACCCCTCTAGTATGGATAAAAAGACATACTGCAGATGCACACTCACCGGTGTCTTGTGCTGTGTTTCTGCCTGATAACTCCAGCTTGGCTTTCACTGTTGAAACACAGATGGGCTGAGCAGAATCCGGTCTGAGAGGTGTAAGATAGAGAAAGGAACAGACAGACAGGGAAGAGAGAGAAAGGGAGGAGTGCGCTCAGGATGTTGCCAGTGCTTTGGCTTGCAGTAATGTATTCCTTTCCAAGCTCAGCGAATCTGCTTCCCGGCTATGCAGATCATCAACTCTGAATGTGTGTGTGTGTGTGTGACTGTGTGAATGTGAGGAAAAGTATTTGAGGTTGAAACACAAAAGCATAATAATTGCTGATATTATGTGCTGAGTAAACTAAACAAAAGCCATTCAGCATGGGATGTAGGATTTTACTGGAGATCCTGTGACAATGTTAATTCAACCATCAGGCAAACAAAACATGCATAAATATGGAATGCAAAAAATAAATAAATCAATGAATTGAATTCAATTAAGGGATAGTTCACCCAAAAGCACATATGTATGCAAATTATGTGCTCAGGTACATTGTTTACATTCAGATCAAAGCATAAACAATTGAATCTGCATACATACGTTGTTTACATAAATGGTGCCAGGGTGACACAGAGGAGACGAATTGTTGAATAAAGTCATTATTTTAATTTTTAGCTTTCTTTGCACACAAACAGTAATCTCGTAGCTTTGTAAAATTACAGTTGAACCCCTGTGGATTATTTTAACAATGTCCTTGCTATACTTCTGTATCTTGATCGTGTTAATTGCATTGCTGTCTATGAGAGGGTCAGACAGCTCTCGGAATTCAGCAGAAATATCTTAATGCATTCCGAATATGAATGAAGGTCTTACAGGTTTGGAACAACATGAGGGTGAGTAATTAATGACAGAATCTTCATTTTTGGGTGAACTTTCCCTTTAAATGAACCAATATACAGGTGTTTCATATTGCTTGAATGCTTTTACTGCTGTTGATCTTTTCTGTGATGATCCATTGGTTTGTAATGCACTCTTTAAAGATAAATCTGTTAGGAAAAGGACCAATGTATCTCTAGTTAGACAAGGATTAGTGACAGATAACAGCCTGTTGCTAATGATTTTCTTTCTAAAAGTGTGGTGCTTGACTGATAAGCGCTAACTTGCTACAATTTCACATTTTGGCTTGACAACATGTCCTCTATTGGATTTCACAAACAGTCATACAAATATCTGAAATATCTGATCTGGATAAAGCCAAGTATTTGTGATGATCCATCCAAAACTTAAACAGCTCTTCAAAACGTTATTGATTCTGATGAACTATTTTGATTCTTTACTCTTACAAATGAAGGTTCCAAAAGGACGTTATTGCAGTGATGCCTTTTGGGGAACTATTAAGGGTTCCCCAAAGAACATTTCAGTTTTTTTGTGTGTGTGTTTTAGCTCCACTACAGATCCTTCTGTGGAATGGAAAGTTTCCAAGGATGTTTAAGTTTCTTAATGGAACCAGAAATGCCCATAAAACAACCTTGATATAATCATTTCACCAAAGAACCTCATGCTTCAACTGACTATTGTCTTTTTGTAAACTATCACAAACCATTCATGCTGAATCATCGTGTCTACTTCCCAGCATGCTTTATGGATACACTGTCTGGGATGGTGATCAATTTACAGGGCAAGTAAATAACAGCTAAAAGGAAATGTTCTAACACTGTTCTTTCAAATGACTGTTTAAAATGCTGTTCTTTTTAAAACTTAGCTTAAACCATCTGTTTAGTTTTGTTTTCTATAAAGTAGTTCTCCACTAAATATTTATTTTTAATAGTGATGGGATTCTGGCCTGGCTGGATTTGAACCTACAGTAAAAGCACCTTCCAGAGCCTTTACAACTAAAATAACAACAACAAAAAATTGAATGGAATAAAAAGTAGAATCGCTTTGAATGACAAAACAACGAACCAAATGCTCTCAAAATGCTACTTCATACACTTTTAATGACTGTAAGTGCACTCATATGGAACAGTGAAATACCTCATCAACTTACAGGTTCCACCAAGCTAAACTATCAATTGGCTCCCAGGGATACAAAGGTGAAGGAACACTTTCTATAGATAAGCTCTGGTTTCTGTCTGGGCTGTATAAAGTGACACTGCATCACAGGGTTTGTTCCATCCAACTAAACATTCAACACTTTACTGAAACTTGCACCCAGAGCTCAAGGAGCATCACTGGAAATAGAGGTGATAGATGCTGAAGTCCGCTACAGGCCCTGTCCTTGAAGTACAGAGACAGGAACATTTCCATCCTCTCTGTCACTTTGGGTCTTGCAGATTGTGGTGACAGACTTGCTCGGAGCAGCTGAAGTCTTTTATGTCACACCACTTATGTCATGCAAAAAACGCAGCGGCGAGATTTCTGAAGGGAAAGAGGAAATTTGATCATGCTACCCCCCTCCTAAGATCCCTTCACTGGCTTCCGATTAATTTTAGAATTGATTTCAAAATTGTATTACTGGTTTTTAAATCATTAAATAATTTAGCACCTTCTTATTTGTCCGATCTACTTCATTTTAGTCCGGACTGCTGAGCGAATCATCGGTACAACCCTCCCGTCTATTCAAGAACTGTACTTATCCAGAGTGAGCAAAAGGGCTGGCAAAATCACTCTGGACCCCTCACATCCAGCACACTCCCTCTTTGAACTGTTGCCATCTGGTCGACGCTACAGAGCACTGAGCACCAGAACGCCCAGACACAGGACCAGTTTCTTCCCTCAGGCAATCCATCTTATGAACAGCTGATAATAACTGTGGAACACACTACACTTTATATTTATATACACATACACTTATTTATCTAACACACATACTTAGTATACACTTAAATTTTGCACATAATAAACATGTACATACAGAACTGCATTTGTAATATACCTGCCTACAATTGTCAATTTGTATATTGTCATTCCTTATCTACTTATTTGTATTTTTTACTCTTTTATTATGTGTTTTATGATCTGTCGCTGTCTTTCTGTTGTACTGCGGAGCTTCTGTCACGAAAACAAATTCCTCGTATGTGTAAACATACCTGGCAATAAAGCTCATTCTGATTCGGATTCTGATCCCTACCTTCCCACTAGAGGCCTTAGATCCAAAGATAAGCTCCTCCTTCAGATTCCCACAACCTGGCTAAAATCGAGGGGTAACAGAGCCTTTGAAGTGGCCGGCCCAACACTGTGGAACAAGCTCCCACTCCATATTAGATCTGCCTCCACTTTGTCTGAGTTCAAATCATGCCTCAACTTATCTATTCTCTGTTGCTTTTAGCTTATAAGAGTGTTTCTATCATAAATTGTTTTGCTACTATTTGTGTACTTTATAAGTGTTCTGTTTCAAACTGTCTTGCTGACTTTAGAGAACTTAATCTTTTATTTTTCCTAACTTGTACAGCATTTTGGTCGACCTGTGGCTGTTTTTATTTGTGCTTTATAAATAAACTGAACTTGAGTTGCTGAATGGACAGATTCGTTCTCTGGACCATGTTTTGAACCAGTGTCTTTTATCAAAGTCAGTAGCATTGAACCAAAACAGCAGTGACTGCCATTATGTTTTCAACTGTCCTCTGACAATGGATATTACATTTCATTTAGAGGTCAAATACTGAGGTGTCACTTGCTCTGAAAACAGAAATTTGATGCCTTGTTGTTGTGAAAAAAAGTTACATTAAATCCAGTGATGCTGTTAAATTATTAAAAGCATCAGGAAATCTTTTAATTAATAAAACTGAGAAATATTTAGCAAATAAATACAATATTGACATTCAAAATCAATTTCATTTAGGCCCCCTTCGTGACCTAAATGAAGCTGCAACAGTTAAGTGCAAGAAGTGTCCAACATTCCACACTTCATTTTTTCAGTTAAGTGCATCATCCAGGCATCTAAAGTGCACGTTTTCCTTTTTGGAATTTTCAGTGTAAACGCACTTACTTTCACTATTTATACTACAAAATGTCATAGAATAGTGCGGAAGTACGTGATTTGGGATGCACCTATAAAACTCTAAAACTTAAAATCAAACGTCTGAAATGCTACAAGTGAGATCTGAGATTTGCTGAAGATTACATTTAACAGTGATAATAAAAAATGTGACTGGGCAGAAGCTCTAATTCATCTTGTCTATTAATACATCTGCTACTTAAATTACAAACCCATTAGTCTGAAATCAGTTTAAGAGTCAC
The DNA here is from genome assembly GCF_003368295.1 of Carassius auratus. Taxonomy (NCBI): domain Eukaryota; kingdom Metazoa; phylum Chordata; class Actinopteri; order Cypriniformes; family Cyprinidae; genus Carassius; species Carassius auratus. The sequence goes on along the minus strand of NW_020523286.1, from coordinate 286,781 downwards.
CTTAAGGTCGGAGACATCCTTAGAAACTAAGATGATAGTGTTCTGTTCAAATGCTTAACACAGGACAGAACACAGTAAAGGCAATGTGATCTTCTCTTGTCATGGGTTAAAACCAGGTGAGCTTAGCTTTAGATTAATGAAGGATAGCCTCCACATACCACAAAGCTCTCTTGCCTTATTTCAGTAAATGTGTTCACATCTGAGCTCCATGCAATAATGCAATGGGTAAAATATGCAAAGTTAAATAAGCCACTTCTTAAGAAGAATACAGACAAAGTGATGTACAAGGTTAGGTCAACAGGGTCAACGAGGTCAAGCAGGACGACGCAGCATGGAAGCACGCGCTGATTTATAGACCTTTTATTATTTAAAGTATTCTAACTGTCCTTGACAGAGGAATCCACCACAGATGGACCGTTTATATAATGCAAACGTAAAAACATTTCACATATCCGCTTTTCAAAGTATGACTGATGTCTGCGAATAGCCTATGTGCTCGCTCAAGTTATAATACATATTTGCGTTCTCGTGCCCGCGAGCTGCCTTACCTCTCAATTGTGAAACATGAGTTCTCGCTGTGAGATGATGTCGAGGAATTCTTTATACAAAACAACAACATAGACATTGAACAAAGCCCGCTGCTCTCGGTTCTAACGCAAAGCCGCACGCCACGGATGCACGCGAGTAGCTGTCATTGACCAACAGAGCAGAGCTGGGAAGGAACCCGGTGTTTATGACGCCATTTGTGAGTCGCTGTGTTTGATGAGGTAATCCACTACACGTTATGACATGACGTCACCGCAGAGACTATAGCGTGCAACGATAGTCATATTGCAATAACTAGCCAATTCTTTCAAGGAGCAGACGTAGCTTTGCTTTGAAAATTAAAAAAAGTTGAATGTTTATGCTAACGTTACCCATTCCAGCTCATAGCAGTGTCTGAAGATAGAGATCACACACAAAAGACAAAGTATGTAATAAAAGTCTCTATGTAATGAAAAAAGATTTTAAATGTATATATATATAAACAAAAAATTGGAATATTGGTATTTATAAATTTGAGTAAACACTTTGATTTAACACTTCACCAGTTAATTAGCCAACTCTGGGCTGTCGCTGGGGTTTGCGTGGCTCTGGTGCAGTTTTACCAGTGGGCCCTGTTTGAAATGTTTTAATTTGTATGTTCGTTCTATTTATTTATTTGTGCTATTTACATTTAAATAGCACTGCATAGTCATCTTAAATACAAAAGTACAGACAACTGTTAGTATATATATAAATCAGTTTTAATGGTAGTCCGTGTATTAAATTTTTTGAGGTATGTCACGTTATGTGTGTTAGTATGTTTACTTTATTTTGCTCTACTCACTTACATACAGTATATGAACTGTCCTGCACCCACACCGCAAGTGAAAAAATATGAAAAAAATAAATAAATTTTGGTGTCTGTATAATTTTTGGTTTGACTGTAGATAATTTTTTGTTAAAATTACAAAGTAATTCAGTCAAGAGCAGTAAGCGATTTTCTTTCTTTAATTTTCTTGGATTAACATTAGGGTCACCGACAGCAGGCGTGGTCACTTTAAGAGACAATGCATCATTAAATGTATCATTGCATTAAATGCATCAATGCATCATGGATTTTTTTTTTCCACTGTTTACTTTGACTCAAGAAATAACCGACAGTTTTTTCTAGAAAACTCTCCGGTACTTTGACATAATTTGAACACCACAGGTGCTGAATCGGGCTCTTTTACATATTTTTTTTCTGTTTGCATGTTTAAACTGTGATTTATATATTTTATAGTTTAGGTGCAGGGGGACTTGAAGGAGAGCTCGGTTCGATGTTGCTGTCCGTGAGACTCAGCTCTCTGCGTGTGCACCATATATAGCGGGAGTAGGCTAGGCTTCAGTTGAGTTTGAATGCTTTAAACTAATTTGAATGCTTTTGAATGTAATTTGACAAGGCTTAAAAATGTGCAAATGATAAGCTTTCATGACGACATGCAGCCCATCAACTGTCCTGAGCGTCTTTTTATGCTGGCCTCAGCCAGTCGGTTGAGATCATAAATTTTGCCTTTTTTCTATTTCTGTCAACATGAGAGGCTACAGGATTTTGCAGTGAATTGTGGTCATTTTTAAGAAACGTAAGTTGACTCTGCATATTTTGAATCTGAAACATCAAATTTTGTTTTTTGGAGCCTACATGGAATACATCCAAAATATGCAGTACATGTCTTCCAGGACTATGTTTATGAAGCTTATTTCCCAGCTCTGCCACTAGATGGTAGTATTTGCTTAGTTAAGCGTGAGGTGCTGCGCACTTGCTGGATAATTGACTTCACAAGCTGTCAGTAAAAAGATGCCAAAATGATTATATATTAAATTAACCTAAGTTAAATGTATTTATTTGATTTCAAAACTATGAAACGAAATATTTATTCTCTAATAATTATATAAAATAAAGTGTGCATGTAGGAGTGCTTATAAATCGAGGTCAGGTTGAAAGATGAGATGGTATTCACTCATAAAATATTCACATTTAATTTGTATCCCATATTTATTTTGTATCCAATGGACATTTAATGAGTAGTCACTTTAAATCAGCAGTTTGCATTATGTTACAATTATATTTTTAACAGCTGTGTGACTTAAAAGCATTCATTGAAAAACTGGATTAAACAAAGATTTGGAAGGCTTGAGCCAGAATATTTCTATGACTGTGTGCAAATCCAACAGCCTCTGATTACCAAAATATGCAGCTGGGCTTTAGGGTCTCACCGCAGAGATTCACCAGCTATTTCTCCCTATACAGACGTCGGAGTGTCTTATTTATTTATTTTATTTCTCACAAAAGAAGCTTATGATGTGCATATGATCATAGTGAGGAAACGCTTATTAAACTTGCTTGTAAACCAGGTAACCTCGTAAGAATGGGGATTAGATTGAGAAACACTAACGATGCAAATGCACCCGCTGTGCCATCTGTGCAACGCTGCAAACTTAAATCAGCCATAGCACAGTATCTTCCTAAACACCCAACTTTCTTTTCCAGCCCTCTTTGTTTGTCGTAAAGCAGGGGAAAGCCGCTCCAGACGCAGGGAGGGAAAGAACAAAAAGCCTTTTGTAAACTAATTACTCTGAGCTATTCTTTTCCCTCCTGCAAATAAAAACGTTTGTGTTTTTTTTGTTTTTTATTATCAATTCACTTTTCAATGAATCTGACATCGCCTACACAGCAAAAAAATAACAATCCACTGTACTGTGTAGAATCTTTTAAAACTTTGCATGTTTTTGCAAGTCAGTTGTTCTGGAGTTTGTCATCTTTGCCTTTGGAGCAAACTACTGTTCTTTCACAATAACACTAACTCATCAACGTGAACAGCTTAACCAAGACATTTAAAGAAATATTAGACATGGCATAGAAATTTGGATACTCAGAAATCTGGGTAATAATAAATTAAAATCAATTGCACTTATATTTTAAAGTGTCATTTATTTCAGTTTAAATGCATTCTATTATTTTGCTATCTATGTTTATACTGGACATCTGAAAGCAATAAAAAAATAATATTTTGATAGCTTAAAAATTATCACACAGTCACATCATCCTAAAATTATGTGTATCATATTAGTGCATCCTAGAGGTCAAGATTTGTAATATGTACTTTTAAAAAGAAAGTGTTGAACAATTAAAAAAATATATATTATGCTCATGATATATGTTTTTGTTTGTAGGGGATTGATGTGGTTAAAAAAAAGGTTTACAGTGCTGTACTGCAATTGGATTGTAATTTTTTTTACAAATAAAAAAAGGTTAAACTATATGAAAATAACCACAAAAGAACTAACGCTACAGATCACAATATGGTAATAATACTGTAAATTATAATACAGTAAAGACTCAAAAAAAATAATAAAGGAGTTATTTTTAGCAAGGATGCATTAAATCAAAAGTGGCAGGAAAGTCACTTATAATGTTACAAAAGTGTTCTATTTAAAAATAAATTATTTCTTTAGAACTTTCTATTAATTCAATTTTCTGAAATTCAGATTTCAAGCTTTCCATTGATCAATATATTGAGAAAATATTGGAGAGTTGTCCAAATAACATTCTTAGCAATGCATATTACTAATCAAATATTTAAGCTTTGATATGTTTACAGTAGGAAATTTACAAAAAAGCTCAATGGAACATGATCTTTACTTAATATCCTATGGCATAAAAGAAAAATACATAATTTTGACCCATACAATGTGTTGTTGGTTATTGCTACAAATATTCGAAAATGTGGTGGTTCTGAGGCAACAGATTTTTCTAAATAAAATGTTATGTTATGTAATCTAGGAAATATGACCGCAAACTTGGAAGTTCAATAAGCAGCTCCTTCCATATCCTACAAAAAGCCTCCAAAACAACTTAAACTGGCGGCTCAAACCACTGCACCAATGACTCCACATAACAAGATGTTTTTATTATGCTTTCAACATGTCTCAGATACAATATACATGACATGTACGCCTGCAGAGCTTTCCGAGTTTCTTCTCTCTGTCCTCAGACCAGCCCCACATGCCTCGAATCACTCGCACCTAACGTCAAATCAGCACCTTCAGCTAGCTGCCCTCGGCCTCCATTACAACACCCACAGCAAAGAGCCTCCTCCCACGCCGAGGAGACAACTGATCCCGCGGCAGCACGCAGCAGTAGGAAATGTTGCCATACCAAGTAATAAAGACACTGGGATTATAGCAATGACTCACAGCTTCACTGCTCACTGTGTCCCTCCTTCTTCCCGCCATCATGGGAGAGACTGATGTCTTTATGAGGCGATGGTGATGAAATGTTGCATAGCGCGATCCTCTTGAATGGGGAAACAAGAGGAGCCATTGAGGAGGAATCCGAGGAGGGCTGGATAAGCCTGTGATTAGATTTACAGGCTATTTAGTTGGTAGTGGGAGAGGGAAGTTCACCAGTTCACTATGCATCAAGTGGGACACGATGTTATACCGTGGAGATGAACCTTATCGTGAAGATGTGTGATACTTCTTACAGGATATGAGTCAAATTTACAGAATACAGTTTAGTCACTGTTAGCATAGGTCAGCCTTCTGGAATAAAGACCGATATTCATGTACAAATATGCTGCTGGGATGACGGATAACAATATCGTTCCCTTGTTTCATGCTTCCATAAATGATTTCTGAAGTATCATCCGACACTGAAGACTGAAGTAATGCGGCTATAACCCTGGACCACAAAACCAGTCACAAGGGTTACTTTTTGTAAATAAAAATAAATTAGCTTTCTATCGATAGTAAGGGATAAAATATTTGTCTGAGATACAACTACAGTATATGAAAACCTGGAATATGAGGGTGCAAAAAAAAAAAAAAATCTAAATATTGAGAAAATCGCCTTTAAAGTTGTCCAAATTATGTTCTTAGCAATGCATAATACTAATAATAATTAAGGTTTGATATATTTATGGTAGGAAATTTACTAAATATATTCATGGAACATGATCTTTACTTAATAACCTAATGATTTTTGGCATTAAAAAAATCTATAATGTTAACCCACACAATATATTATTGGCTATTGCTACAAATACACCCGTGTGACTTACAACTGGTCACATATAGCTACTGTGTTTAATGAATTAACTAGGATCTCTTCTTCTTGTTTCAGGCGGTAGCTTGTACACAGGCCGTAGTTGGCTTCATCTGGTAGCCAGCTCTGGTTTTGCGATGCATAATGTCACTTACAGAAGACCCTGACCTCTGTTAACATATGGACTCCATCGATTTACCATCCCTTCCTCTGAAAACCTCAAAATCCCCTTACACACGGGAGATTTACACCCAAAACATCATGGTATAATGTTTCTTCCCCCCTTACTCTCTTTGCTCGTATACTCTCCCTGACTTTCTACTCTGCCAACATGTTTGCATTTGGGTTGTTGGTCATGGTGCTATGGATTCACATAGCAATGGTAATGGAGAACAGAGGTTTTTCTGTTAATACTAGCTTGGTTTACATGTTTGTAACACCTCATTAGCCAGCACTGAGAGGCCTTGCTCTAGACATAGATCATACTGTATGCTAAAAGAGAAAACATCATTAACTCTTGAGATTATTCACACACATATCTGAGTACTGGAAAGAGCCTTTGATTTGGCAAACTATATTTTGTCCTCACTGTTTATGCTGGAAAACTTTACATAAATCTTTTGTACTCTACAGCAGGTTACCAGGTTACCAGAAATTCATTGTGACGATATCTTTCTCTACATACATAAAATAATTAATAAAGTAAATGTTAAGTAACTAACACCCTGATCATATTACTGATAACAAAAATGAGAAAAGAAAAAAAAGCATGCTCTTCTGAGAAAAATACGGTGGATACCCTGAATACTATAAAGATACAAAATAAAAATTGAAGAGATCAGGCCGTGCCCCAGCCTCTCTTCCTGTTAGAAAAAGAGCTCCTCTCACTGAACACCAGTAAATTGGAAACAAATGTGCACAGAGAAACAAGCTTTTCCAAATGGGAGAAGAGAACAGTTGAGGAACAGGACAGATGCTTCCTTATCTACATCCCTCTTTTGCCTCTGTTCAATCCTACATGTCATTAGACAAGTCAGCTGTGTCAAATGTGTGTCTTCAGTGAGTCACTCACCATCACAAACATTCATCTTTTGCTCTCCGGCTGCCCAGCGGGTTGCATCATAAAGATGGATGTCAGTGTGCTGATCCAGAAAATGCTATTTGCAATTTGGAGATTGTATATACAACCTACACATTTAACTGTGACTCTGAAATGCTCTCTAAATTCACAATAGAAAATGCACAGACTTTTTCTACTGGTGCTCATGAGATATAAAGGAGGAAAAGGAAATTCAAAACACATATAAAAAAATGACTACAGCTCACTGACTATTTTCTGTTTTCGCTCTAATCACAGTTGGATAGGCTTCCCAAAGAACTCAGAAGATGATTCACGCTGATTCAGTTTGTTTTAATTTTGAACGGCTATTTGTCCCTCTTAAAAGGCTGAAAATTGATGTTTCAGCCAATTGACCAATGAAGACATCCAGTCACTGTCCATGCGTCACAGCTGGAGAGGCTGGCTGAACTTTTCTAATGCATGTCAGTGGAGCTGGGTGTCCATCCTCAGGCCTCTTTCACACAGGAAAAGCAAAGCGTGTCGGTAGCCAACTACGTGTGTTGTGGGATGCGGCGGAAGGACAGAGGAATTCAGCTGCCATCTCAGGCTTGTGCAGTGCATGGCGCCTCCACTTCACCGGGTTTACTCACCCAGTTGCTCCCTGATGTCTTCTGTGGGCTACTGTCAGCGATTTAACCATTACATGACCGTGTTGGGTCTATTAATGTGACTGTGGGAAGATCTGAAAACCAGATTATATTGAGTTGTTCCATTGTCAAAAGTTATGAATCACGTAAATGCGGATGCAGACAGAATGCTAAGATGCTTTTTGAGTTTTCTGCAATACTTTAATGGCTCCACCACAAAAGCAGTCTACAATAAACAAATGACTCTTATGAGCCAGTTGTTTTTAGCAAATGAAAAATAAACATATCCTGCTTTGTCCGAAATCACTCATTCATTTACTAATCCCTAAAGGCCTAAAGTGTATGGTGGTTGAGTTCACTATATCAGTTCATTCAGAATTGCGACACCACTATGAAATAGCCGACAAGGGATTTAGTGCACTATAAAAGGGACAGGAAGTGGTTTCAGATATAGCTATACTTTCACTTTGCAATCAATGCAGTCCGATTCCTCAACGAATGACTCATATGAGCTGATTCTTTTTCATGAGTCAAAACCCCCAAAGGTGTAGTCCGATTCCCAAACAAATGAGTCTAACAAGTTGCATGTTTTTTAATGAATCAAACACAAATCTTTCAGCTGTGAGATTTGTTCTGTGTAGTTATCAATATGAAAACATGTAAAGATAGGCTACACATATGCTTTTTATCATGGGTATGTTCTAAATAAAATAAATGTTACCACATTTCTGTTTTTAGCCTACTGGCATTTATGCTCCCTCTAAAAAAAAGTGTGTGAAAGAACTATTTTAAATGTTAAAATGTTTAAATGGACTTGCTTTTTCCTTTTTCCAGATATTTATTTTCTTATGTATTGTTAGTAAAACCATTAAGAATAATATGAAATTGTAAAAATTCTTCTCTCCACTTAGAAATAACCAAAGTGGAAGCGGATAAAAACAGTTGTAATACAATATAATGTCAACAGAGGGCACCCTTATCAATTAAAGGGGGCTCCGAAGAAATATGCCAGTGCGGAGGAAATGACCCAAATATGATCAGCTAGGACTGAAAAGTCCATAGCAACAAAAATCTGTTTAAATGATGCTCCTTCTAGTTCAAGACAGAGTAGGCCTATACCGCAATCTGTTTGCTGGATTTGAAGCTATAAAATGTCTTCAAGCTTAATCCGCTATATTCACCGTTCACCTCAAACCTTCCGTTGGATACTTTGACTCTTTTGACTTTCACAAAATGTGTGTGGTACACATTTTCCAGACATAAAGTATGTTACTGGCTGATCACATGGAATTTACAATGCTAGGATAACTGGTAGAAACAGCTGCACTTCGAGCAGGTGTTTGGTCAAGTCACACAGTAAATTGTGGTTGATATTGTGTCATGAGAATATCCTCGCACCAAACGCTCTATCACAAACACCCCCAGCTTTCGGTGTTTCAGTGACTGAGATCGAAACCCTGTGCAATTACCCAGTGCAGCTTTGCAGGCGAGACGTCACGAGCGGAGGGCTATCGACAAGCTGCGTGTCTATCTTTATTAGCCAAATCCAATGCAGAAAAATGGATCCCTCTGCTTATCAGCGTGGTGCTCACTGTGGCTGCTCATGAGCCAGAGGTCAGAGACATGACACCAAATTATGGGCACTGTAGACTTATTATATTGATGGAGAAGATGAAGGAGGGTGCAACGGGAGGGTTTGGGTGAGGAGGGTGGGGGGTTAAGAGGATACTGAAGATTAGGAAGGGAATTGCCGCAGTACACTGGCTGCTTTTGTGAGCCCAGTGTCCGAGGGGAAAATATCTCCTGGGGCAAGAGCAGTCTTCCACAAAGCACTAGTCCTATTATAGATACAACAACTTGTTTTCAGACTCCTCAATGTGAGACGCCACGTTTTGAGTGGTAGTTTGGAGAGACAGGCCATGTGAGCAAGGTCATATAAAATTATTGTGGGACACAAATAGATGCTGGGTGTTTACAGACAAAAACAGCCCAAAATAAATTTGCTGAAGGGAGACTGGTGTTGCATGTTGCAATTTCTTTGACTCCTATGTGTCTTTATTTGTAAACAGTTGTTTATGGACAAAAAAAGTGCACAAGATGCAACATTTGATGCCATTATGTTGACCATGGGTGAACATGATATTGTCAAATAGCAGCAGTGGAAGATGAAGGAGAGCACAATATATTTTAATAATCCAGATGACAGGGCTAAATCAACACAAACCCATCTACAAACTGACGTTAACACCAGATAAAGACAAACTGAAAAGGCTAGAGCAGTAGGGAGGCACATGAGGATAATTAATAGAACACAGGTGAACAGAATGAAACAATCAAACATGAGGGAAAACTAGCCCTGTGTCCCAATGTGTATACCATCCACCCTATCTGGCCTAAATAGCATAAAAATGACTAATCACATAGAATTTAGAATGGATAGTATGCACATTGGAACACAGGTTGTCAAGGAGAACACATGGGGAGAAAACACTACAAAACAGGTCCATAAATCTGACATCACCTTCCCCTACCGGAAGGTGCATCCTCATGCCCAGGAGGCCTATCAGTATAGGCTTGCACCAGACGGCAGGCTCCAGGGCGGTACCGGTTCTGGGAACCACGGCGGGGCAGGTAGCTCAGGGGTCCATGGCAGAGCAGGCAGTTTGGGATACCATGGCAGAGTGGCCTTGGCCTCGCAACTCGGCCCTGCCACTACGTTTAGAGACTTCACATTTTATATGTAATGTTTAATTTAACTTGGAATCTTTCCTCAAATAATCACAGTTTTGGGGCACTGAACAAAATGAATGATGAGATTGGTGTAGCCTCAAATACAATAAATAAATAACACTGAATTAGAAACTGTGTGGATTTAGTACCTGTTGTAGTCACTCTCAGGTCAGAAGTGGAGAAGACCTCAAGTGTGGGTACTGGGACAAACTCATACTCAAGTTTAGTCTTTGCTTGATGTGAGTTCAAGTTGTTCGTCATTAAGACATGTCAAGTGAACTTTGCCAAATAGCCCCTTCCCAGGGAGTAGGGAACAGTATACACTGTAGGGATGAAGGTTTTCTCTACTAATATCACTTTAAAGGTTCATTGCACTCTAAACAGAGTGTATCTGTGTATGATGGAGTCAAAAAACAATCAATAACTCATCATTTCACATGACCAACACAGGCATTACAACTGAAAATCTCATCTATGAAAATAAACAACAGCTCAGTATTCATAGAAAGTAATGACTTTTCTCTTTAGCTCAAGTAAGAGTTTCATCTCCCCTATTTGATTGCAATAAAACCATTCTCTCCCTGTTAAGGACCGAAGGGTAGAGTTTGCAGTCTCAGGAAGCTGCTTTGTAATGCCCCACTTATTAAAAAGCAATGCTGGGGTCCCTGAGGTGGCTCAGTATGGTCTGTACATGCAGGCACAGAAAGGGAGATGTTTGGTTTACGTGGTTTATGTTAGCGTGGATGGTGAGCTAAGCTCCATAACGAAGCCTTAGAGTCTCTCTCAAGCAGAGGGCCCCTTCTCAGTGCTCACATCACAGTGGGGTCCTATCAGACATCACATCTCCTCTGAAATATATGATATAGATCTATGGACCCTCTCTGCAAGTGCAGGTTTAGTGTTTAAGGTAAAGCCCACTCTTTACTTGAATTTCTCAATTTCCTGAATAAGCTATAAAGCCTCTGCTTTTTTATGGGAACTAGTATGATGATCATTAAGGTATAGATTTGCCCTATAAAAACATCTTAAAATACTTAAAATGATTAATGCAATGGCTCTCATTAAGTAACACCAGTAAGTGTTGAACTACTTAAAGGGATAGTCCACCTCATATTGTTCCAAACCTTTCTCCAGCTGAACCCAAAAGCTATTTTGTACAATGTTGATAATCAAACCAATCTGGCTTCTACATTATTTTTATCATATATTTTTGTGTGTCCATACAGTGAAAATGGGAATCAAAACTGTTTAGTTTTCAATATTCTCTAAAATATATATATATATATTTTTGTGTCCTACTAAAGAAAGTCATACATTTTTGGAATGACATGATGGTGAGTACAGACTTTTCATTTTTGAGTGGACTAAGTATTAGTGTTAATTTTTCAGATTACCAGATTTTTTATATATATAAATAGATAGGAAAAAAACGAACTTCATATCATATTCCCCACCAGCAGTGAAGGCAAATCCACCCACCTCACCTTTCCTGACAGCAGCTCTCTCTCTCACGCTCTCACACTCGCACCCTCTTGCTGTGTTGTCTACTGGGAGCCAGCTGCCCTCTGATGACATCACACACCCTTCCAGCTGCAGTACTGATGGTGATAGGAACAGATGTTGGCTTTTGGGGGGCCTCCCCTGACAACCACAACTTTCTCTACCCACCTCCAGTTGCAGGGCCAAGAGTACGGTTGACATCTGCTCTCAGCATTTCACTCATAATAAAGCCTTTAGCCAGGACTAAATTTGTGGGAAACCACCCTCCAGCTTGCCACGTCCCATGCATTTCATTTTTGATGGCACTATAAAGTTAAATTTGTTCTCATGATGCATCCCAAAATGCATTTCGAATAGTCAAGGCATTCAAACTGCCAGGAGTCACATGGCTCAAACTGATATTTTATGTAAATTGAGCATATGAGTCTTATTATCCATATTAAGAGAACAGGAGTGGAGGATTAATTTAGGTTCCAAGGTTTGATGTTCAGCTTTTTATGACCTCCTTTTTGCAAACTAAAATTGCATTAAATAAATGATGGCATCCTCTCTTAACCCTGCTATTAAAACAAAAATCACTGTGTTGCTACTAAGGCTGTCAGTAGAAGGGAAATGTTGTCCTGGGCACACTAAAGTTCTAAATAAAATCTCAAATGGAAGAGTGGGTACAATAATAAAATTGTCCTAAACTCTCAGAAAAATAAAAGGTAAAAAAGTTGTCATTGGTGCAATACCCTTTGAGAAGGTACTAAAATGAATCATTTAGGTAATCTTATATATGCTTTAGGTACTAATATGAACTTTCAGGGGTGAATAAGGTACAAGGTACCACACCAGTCATAGCTTTTGTAAAAAATAATTAATTCTGAGAGTGTACAAATTTTGGAAAGGGTCCTGCTGTTTTTTTGTTTGTTTTTATTTTGGCTTGGTTTTTATATGTTTTATAAATACATAAAAATGTACAATTTTAGAAAGAGTCATGATATATATATTTTTATAAAATAAAATAAAATAATAAAGGGGAGAGTGGGGGTACATCAACAAAAATGTCCTGCAGTATAATTACTGATTGTTACCACAAGCTGCTCTGGGCCATGTTATGGAATCCAATTAAGACATGAAACAAGATAAATGATTATGACACAATTAATCATTTCTCTTGAATATAAAAACACTAATCATTGACGTGTCATTCATAAAATATCTCTGCATATTGAAAGCGTAAAGACTGAGGGCCATCAGCAGGAGAACTGAGAGTGTAGTTTCAGCCCGGCTGCTTGGGTACCATACCGACACACGGAAGAACTGCAGCTGTTAGGCCAATCTCTCTTTATGCATGTGGGAGAAAAAACATTAAGCAGGAATGGGCATTCTCCCCACTTTTCTCATTACACAACTTTCCCCGTTCTGGCACAACATCACAACCTTCCCTCACACACATCTGTGGGCACAATGAGCTGTCTCTGGCCTAAAGGATGGGGGAGGACGGAATCTCAGCTGTTCTAGTTGTCAGAACCCTGGGAAAGTGTTCTCTCCTCTCTTGCTCCCTCTTTCTTATGCCCTCTCTCTCTATCATTCTTTTTTCCCCTTCCCCCCAACCCTTATTTGATGCCCTGAAACCTGAGGACTTGCCTCTGATCATAATTTTAAGTAATACCCAGTGAGGCAAAGGAGAGAGGTACCAAAGGGCTTAGAAGAACATTTATATTGAGGCACAAGTTCCCTTTAAATCTGATGGATTGCAAGTTCTGCTTTCAGTTGTGATGTTGACCCCAACTCAATTTAAACAGGCAGATCTGTTTGATGGTTGCTACAGCTGTACACATTTTGTCAGTGTTGATGTTTTATGTTACCAAAACATAAGAATGTACCATCCAGTGAATCCACATTATAGGGAGCGCTAGTTAATCTTGAAGAGAGAGAGAGAGAGAGATGGGCGTAAAGAGAAAGAAAAAAATCACATACAATGCTTGCAACTTTTAATAATAATTTTTAATAAGATCATTTTAATTCAATTTTGTGTAAGTTACATTTTAAACGCATTATTGATTTTTGCTTCTCTGCCTCTTTTTCGATGTTTTTTTAAATGAACCGGTTGAGTAAATGATTCAATGACTCACTCATCAAAGGTCTTGTTCCAAATGACACTTGCAGTTTTGCGGACTTACAATGGCCACTGCATACACATGTCCATTAAGTCCAAGACTGTACAAGACTGTAGGTTGTCCCATTTGTAATTTTAGCTTCAGAAGGGTTCTCTTGAGCGTCCCCTTTGCATCCTCAAAGCCAGAACTGATGCGAGCTCTGCAGTAGATTTCTACCGGATATTCAAATTGGCATTACATCACAAAATGTGGACTTAGAGAAAGACCACAAGGCTTTAGGATGCAATTTGGGACAGTGCCAAACTTTTGTTTTTTGACTGAATCAGCGTTTGAAAGAATCATTTGAATTAAACGGTACAAATGACAGTCAAGAAGTCAATTGTTGCCATCTACTATAGATGCTTGCAGAAAGAACGTGAGTGATACAATATATTTCTTCTACATGTAGCTTATGTATATTTTTAAAACAATTGAATTACTGTTGCAAAATGTGAATGACATCTGCCGGAAAAGAGTGGTTAAAATTGTTAAACTGTTAAAGCAGTGTGAGCTGTTGCACTGAACAGTTTGAAAGTATCTCTCTATATATTGTTAATGTCATGTTGTAACATTTTTCATCAAAGAGCTGATGTCTGGATTTGAACACGTCATTCTTTAAAAATAACTAGACTGCCTAAATCTCACTGTGTTTGGGAACATTTGACAGCATCATGTACAATCAGGTTGATCTGAGTTGTTCTAATCCCTCAAATTAAAATGTTCTCCCTCTTCTGTGCTATTCTCAGATCAGCACCAAATGCTTGTGTGTGCAAATGTAATGAGGGAGGAGAATTCTATAACTGATATAAGGCCTTGTAATCCCACTTTCGTCTAGATTTTAAATTCATTTGTAATTGCCCTTTTCCCAAACACAGGTCTGTTGCAGACGCTGACTATTCCCCTGACTGCACTCGGGGACAATAAGAGGGGGATTTCTTATTTTCATCCCAATGAGACTCCAGAGAGCATAATAGATTTAATACAGGTGCTGAGCATAGGAGACAGACGGCAGCTGATTTGCCGTCTCAGGGATTAACATATTCTCAAAACGTGAACGACAGCCCTATAAGACATTCTGAATATGTTTTCATAATAAAAAATAATTACTGCTAAGATAGCAGTATAAGGGACAGAGAGAGAGAAACATAACAAATAGCCTACAAACTCTAAACCATTATACTCGTGGCGAGCAGTGGTCTTGGCCTTACAAACACATATACCTGAAAGCTGAAAGAATATATTTCCCTTGTTTAGTCTGACTAATTTATTTATTTATTTGGGATCAACTTTTTATTTTCTTTAACAAAATACCATCCATTAAAACAAACAAATGGGTTTAGTCAGACTACTGACCCATTTTTTTTATTTGTGTCCGCGTGTAGCGTGTACTCCAACTCGTCACCCACATTTGACTCTGCACACATTCATCATTGAACCTTTATGAAAAATGCTGTCGTTTTGTCATAAAGGTTAAATTTTTTATTAATTTTACAAATGTAAAAACAAATTTAACAGGCCTAATTAAACATTTTTGTGAACAGTTGTTGTGAACAGCTCAAATAATGTAATTTGCGCATGCGCTGTTGTTCGCTCGAATGCAAAAACTGTATGCTTTATTTTTGTTATGAGCCATGCATGTTTATGCTTTTCTTTCTGACAGACAAAACAAAAACAATGAAGTGTTCCCTTTTAGAAAATGAATTACATTCAATTCCATATGTCAATGAAACAATTAACTTAAAATTAGGCTATAATAAAATAACTCAGTCTGTTAATGAAGTTCAAAAGAATTACATCTACTGTAAGATATTATGAATCTGTATCTGGCATCTTGTGAATGTCTCTTTTTAATTATTTATTCATATTTTTGCTTAATCATCTTTGGATTTTCTGTTTTTGATGCCTGTTTTTTTCTGTAATGTTGTTAATATGTTGTCAATATAAAAAAAATATTTAAAAAAATTAAAAGGCTACATAATAAAAAGTTTTTGTCGAGAAACCTAAAAATGTAGGACTAACTGGTTTTAATCAAAAGTCTAAATTGTAATTTTATTTTATCATTATTCATTTTAATATGGCAAAATTGTCTAACTTCGGTTACATGATTAGGATTAATAGAAAAAAAGCACCTGAACAGGCCTCCGAATGCTCTGAAATACTTGATTCTGATTGGTCAATCGTGACATTCAGTGGTCGGATTGATATTTGCTACAATTTTCCGTGTTTCATGGCAACTTTGTATTGACTGCTACAGGACCGCAATACAGGCAAATAAAGAAAGATACACTGTAGCACCTATCACTGCATCCACAAATAATAAAGGTTAATCTTTTAAATGCTAAACAAGTAAGCCTTCAGTAGTATTTATATTTGTAATAATTCATGTTCTTAAGATTACTTGTAAGCCTCTATTCTTTATCTAATATTTACACAATCAAAGCTTGTGAGAACATCACAACAATGTGGCTCAGCAAGAAATGTGAAATGAAGATCTATGCAAAATAAAACCATACTTAAGACTCTTCATCTCTCCAGACTGCAGGCTTTACACGGCGTATGGGACCTCTTGTCGTAATTATTCTTCCTTCCATTCAAACTTGTCCTCCACAAAAAGACAAACACACTCATGCGGCTTGGAAAACTGTCGTTGCACATATTGTAAATTGCATGAAGATGTGGCAACTGGCCTCAGTGTCCAAGAGCCTGTTGGTGCTACATACAATACTGTCCCTCCAGCCTGAATGCAAAGAAAGACAAGCCTTCGGTTAACAGAGAAAGATTCCTTGCACTGGGAAAGGCTTACTGGCACAGCACAAGCACCTTTTATTACCGTCATAATTAATGACCCGCAGTGCCGCAGATCTGAAAAGAAGAATCTTTCCTTTAAGGGAATTAAAAAGAGCAAAATGGCGGCCAAAAAGAGCTCAATTAATAACAAAGTGGGCACAGCTCTGGGACAACACAAACAAGGCAAAACATCAGTCAAACGCACAGACAAGTTGGATAAACAAATGCTTGATTCATTTCTGCAGCCCGATGGGACTACTGATTAAATTAGAAAGCTGGAGAAGCGACAATCAACATGCTGGAGGATAAACAATGCGAGTGTGCTGTAGAGGGGAAAACAAAATGAAACACAGAAACAGTCAGTGACGTTTGACACAGTTCTAGATCCTCAGCTGGGTCAGCACTAAACAGATCACAAAAATGTGTGTGTATATATATATATATATATATATATATATATATATATATAGTCATTTTTTTAAATGAAATAAATCATTTTAAAACAATGTATTTTATATTTTAAAGTTTCTTAATTTGAGTTGTACTAATTTTTCCAATTTAAATCAATCTAAAGAAGTGCAAATAGGTTTTCTGTAAGCGGTAGGTTTAGGGTTAGGGTTGGGTTAAGGGATAGAAAATATCCTTTGGAAAGTATAAAAGTAATGGAAGTCTATGGAAAGTCCCCAAAATTCACAGAAACAAACACTGAAGAACTCATGCTGGGCTGTTCTGAGCCTCTCTTTTATCAAGTTTGCAAAGTCAGTTTTCACATAATATGAAGGTCATGACTGAATCTGCACTGGTCTTGGTAGGACATAATGGCAACAGAACTGTAAATTGTTTTTTGGGGAGGGTTGGTTAAGGTGAGGGAAATTACCATTGAGCACTGGTAACACAGTCAGGGACACTGACGAATAGAATAGATTTTCCATCTCAGTATGTCACATTAGATTTTCGGAGGTGCACGGTGGCAGGTACATGTGATTAGTAACATTTTACCAATGTAATGAACATTTTAGTTCATCCATCTTGCAGCTCAGGAATGCAAAAAGATCCACCTGCCTAATGTGAATGGAGAAGAGAAGAGGAACAATTTTGAGATTTTTTTGAAGGTTCAGTATCAACTTTTGTTGTTCATTGCTTTATGTTAATCATAGTTGTCTTTATTACATCATGCAGTTAAGACTCTCTTTCTTCTTTATATGCATTGACTACTTGACATCAATGGGAGGATTGAAAAACATTTACAAAAATATACAATACACTTCTTTTTTTCCACATGCACATGTTAAAGTAAAAACTAAAATTGAATTTCCACAGGAGTCCATCAAAAACATGGCTCGGCTGAAATTGAAGGTCACAAAGCCCTGTTTTTAATACCTTGTTTCTGATATGCCGCAGCGCTGTGTTCTCCTTTGGTCTCTTTAGCCTTCTGGTTCTTGAGTTGAGGTGGTCAGGGGCTAAGCCTCCAGCGGGAGGACGTCTGCATTCCTCCAGCTCCCAGCAGCCCTGTTCTTCTCTCGCCCTCTTTGTGGCTCACAGTGTGCTGGGGTTAGGAGACTGCCGCCTGAGCTGGCCAGAGCCCAGAGCTGCCGCCTCAAACAACTTCAATGTTAATTTCCCTTTCATCTTGTGTGTGAAATTGCTGCTGGTGTGGAGCTGACCTCCAGCATTATGAGGTCAAGTGTTGAAATCTGATGTGCGCCTCTCAGGCAGACAATGCACAGAGATAGATAGAGGGATGGGAGGGGAGGTAAGGAAGGGAAAAGTCTTTAAGTTCTCTCCTAGCATTGTTAAGGTCTTCTCTAGGCATAAACAAGCCTTCACATGTGTGCTGAGAGGAAGAGAGAGAGCAAATCCACAAGACCCTCCATCATTCCAGCTCGACAACTGCTGCTCTTCTCCTTTTCCAATATACAGAACTGTGTGAGGAGCAAAGCTATCTCGGAAAAGGTCAACAAGGCCATATGTAGTAGGTGAAGTGGTGTTGTAATATATGTTTCAATTTGCTTGAAGCAGAAATACTGTCATACCTTACTGAAGCGCACTCATTTTGTTTTGGGGTGATCACTATATGGCTATTTGCCTTAAGTTATATTTTACATTATAATAAATATACATATAATTTTAATAAATAGGAATATATGTTTAAATATAAATCCCTATATCTCAGAAGCCTATTGTCTATTTATGTTCTATGCATATCCACCTAAAAATATTATTTAAATGTTTCTATGTATAAGCATTTTCATATATAATGTTTAAGAAATATAATATAATATAATATAATATAATATAATATAATATAATATAATATAATCTATCTATCTATCTATCTATCTATCTATCTATCTATCTATCTATCTATCTATCTATCTATCTATCTATCCATTTATCTATCTATCTATATGTGTGTGTGTATACACATACATATCGTTTTTAATAACTATATCATATAATATAATCTCAGAAGCCTATTGTCTATTTATGTCAATGCATATTCACCTACATTATATTGTTAAAATGTTATAGTATGTTAAGCATTTTTATATGTATATATAATGTTTAAGAAATAAACCCAATAATTCTATGTGTTATGATAGAAATAATGTTTCCTGAGCCTGTATTTGAAATATTTGCATATCTAGCACCTGGTCATTGGCATGCATCTCTCCCATCATCCTCAGAGGCTGCGCTCACCTCTGAATTACATGCCTCGTTCTTTTCTACCACCTGCAATTCACCATAACTTTCCAAACGAAATGTACAAGTTAACATCTTTTCTTCTAAAGATATTCCTAATCATAAATAAATGCAATCTCTGGCAAAGAACAGAGTGGAGGGAGAGAGAGAAACATCTGAGCAGATAACCATTCGATATGATTCCCATGATAAGACTCAGTAATTTGGCTTTTAGAGATAACTCCAGGGGCTGTCAGGCTGAACGGCAGCAATTTACTGTTTGTTTTATTTTTCCCCTATCCCTTTTTTACACATTTTTATCTTGCCTGTTGAAGGGCTTTTCATCTTAGATGATTTCCACTCTTTTTTTCTGTGTTTGCCCCAGAAGGTGAGATCAGAAGGAGGCAGACTGGCATGTTTTAAAGCTATGGACAAAATACAAATATTTGAGAATGTATTTCATGGTAATTATGTCAGGTTTCATGGCCTGAGCTGTGCACCGAGGCGCTGCCTGAATGCCTTAATTTGTATAGAAATTGTAATCATTTGTTCATTTCAAGGTGAAAATTGCATTTTTTAATTTAAACTGTATCCTGCGTGATAGGCTATTATCTAGAAAAAATTGTCTTTGTGTATGAGAGTCTATACCCAGGCGTCACGCTTTGTTAAGAGCTGACTGCTTTCAGAAAGAAGGTTTATGTATGTATCTCTCCACAGAATGCAGCAGCGCCTGCTCATTATTTTTTTATTCTGTAGTTTTTCGCCTCCATTTTGGATTATTATATGAATAAGTCCGCAAGCTGACTGTAGATTTCGCAAGCAACCTGTAAACAGGCCCCGCGACTTATCTCTTGGATTTATACCTGCATGTTCACCTTGAAATCCCGCCTTTTTTCCTCAGTGAGGTGAGATGGCACGGAGGACGCGAAAAAATAGACGACGGGCGACATTAAAGAGAGATACGAATGAGACATATCGGTAGGAAAAAAAAATGTTGACTGCACCGAGACTTTTTTTTCAATAGGGTGCATTGATAGCCTTTTAGACTGAGTGGGGTTAAAACGACTCCCAGCTCTCTCACAGCTTAATTTGGCAGTGATGCTGGAGTGTGGAGATTAGAGTCTTGGGGCAAGGAGGGGCACACCGAAGCTTGGTTGAGGGATGCCAGGGTTACTAAGGGGGACTATAATCTTGTATTAGGTGCCTGGAGACAGCAAATGAAAGACTGGGTTTAAAAAGGGAAACTTCGTGTGAATTGCGAGGAGAAATAAAATTGTCTTACCCTATTGACATCTGTACTTAAAAAAAAAAAAATCCATTTTAGATGAGTATAATGCTTCGCTGATGCAGCAGGCTATATGTCGAACAATGGAGTCTGTCAAAGGGATACATTCTTCTCTCTGTAACAATCTTCTGCTAAGCGCTCTACTTACCGATCCGGGTTATTAGGCAATCATGCGATCTGTCGGTGTAAGCTGATTGTAGGAATGTGGAATCCCTTCGGTGAAGATCAGACACCCGGGCTCAGGTACATAATGTATCCTGGAATAATTATGGGATTTAAGGAGATGTTAGGCTTTGTAAGTGCTTTCTTTGTTACGTTTTCGAGAGGTTGACACCGCAGAGTTTCTAAAACATAATAATAACAGTCAAAGGAGGGGACGGGGGTGTCGTGGTGAATTCTTCAGACATGTTTTAATCAGTCTGTACCTCGTGGCATGTTCCTACCTCCAAGTAACAAGGTGTGAGTGACCCAAAATACTTATTATCATTAAAGCACCACGTACCAGACATTCTTTAAATTTCCCCTCACTGCAGAGTCACTTCCTTCATTTGATTGTTGATAGTGGTTATTTATCCATCTATTTATTTAACCTATTTAGTCACCTAGGCTATTTTTTATTCTAATTTTAAATTATATATTTATTAAATTTAGTTATTGGATTTTTCTGTGTTCATAATAATATTTGGAAAATAATGCGGCATGATTGAGGTGTCCTCAATGTACTGTGGTCATAAAATGTAATTTCAAACATGTCCAATGTTACTTGAATTTGTTTACTGTTGAAACAGTTTAGTTTCATTTCATCTTAGCCACAGAAATTGTCTGTGAGGTTAAAAACACTGTTGAGAAACGTGGAATAAGGAGCCATTGAGGCAAACATTAAAAGTAAACCCAGAATCCATAAATGTGTTCATATATTCCGTCTCTCAATGTAAAATTTGGGAGATTTGTTTTTCTTCGAGACCATTATTCAGAGACCATCACTTTTTTTCTTAAAGCATATGGAGCCAAAAGCCATATTTTATATTATAATTATATTGCAATTATATTGCAAATTTTAATTTGTTTAACAAATAATCTAATATAATGTAATGTTATTTATACATTAAGGCCTATTAATAAAAATATAATATTTCATGTATTATTTTTTAATAAAGATAAGCATATTAAATAAATATCATGTATGTATGACAAATTGTTATGCATCAAATACAGATTAGATTATCAGCAAAAATATCAATGTAGTATAGTATAAAATATAGGCCTATAGTCCAAATATAATAAATGTGTCTTCAGTGTTTCATTCTTTCTTTCCGTATCACATACACAAATTTCCTTAAATGTATTTTTCTATAACAATAAATATATCTAAATAATATACAGTATAATAAATTAATACCCCCCAAAAAAATGTTTAGCATCTATGACTGTCAAAGGACAAATAACTGTCATAACCATCCAAGCAGCAAATTTGACTGTTTATGAGATCATCCCAGCAGCTGCTCCCCTGACCGTAATATTGGAAATATCTGAAATGATATTTTATGAAATCACATTGAGGACAGCTGAATCATAAAGAGGATTCGTCAGTGCAAAATCACATTCCAGATAGATTCCCTCACTGCGTGAATGTGTTGAATAAACCCAGATGGTGGCACTAAAACTGGTTTACAATGTAAGTTCCTTTAAAGATCTTAATTAAACACTGAGAGTTAATCCATCATCAGAGAGGTGCTCGTTTTGAGGGGAGGTACAACGAACGCCTGCATCTTGGGCAGTTAATGCCATTACACATTGGCGGGTATTCAGTGCCCAGCCTTCAGTGCCCCCATAAGAAACGCAGTCAATTCCCTCAGGCCCTGCAGCTCTTCTGTGAATGCAGTGCTCTGAGAGTCTCTGTTGTGACGCTGTCTGCAACACTTCACTCTATTCACTTCCAGCGCAACTCAATTAGGAAACTGATATTTTTAGTATCTGAAATCACCACAACTGTCATGATGCTCTCGACTTCAAAGTGGCTATAAAAATACAGCATTGTTAAGATGGGGATTAAATCATGATTCTAGTTGACAGCAACATCAAAGCAATGAAAAGAGTGTACATGTATATGATAAATGCCAATAGATTTTCATGTTTTAAGTATTGCAGAAAATCAGCATTTCAGATTAAAAAGCGCCTCTTAAATTTAGTACTAGATTGTAAAGCAGGCCTACATGATACTTCTTCTGGCCATATATATCATCACTGAGTCAACTATTAAATGCGTAATAAAATGTTTAAATAGAAAACATATTTTAGCATATATGCCCCATGAGCATATATTTGATTGCATGATTCATATAGTGGGTGTTGAGAAAGAAAGAAGCAATCTGTGTTTCTTTGTCCACTTTTTTGAGCTTTAATCCATAACAGATATGCCAGTGCTACAGTAAAGACACCAACAGGCTGAAGGTAGTAAATGCCAATACAAGTTCCCACTACGCTAGTATTTCATACAGCTGAATAAATTATGCCATGAGAATATACACACATGCTGAACGGAAATATATCAAAGAAAATTACATATGCGCAAAAAGTTAAGCAATGAAAGAATAAAGAGCAACTGAGGTTGAAAGGAGATTTGGGAAAGGTGTATCGCCCAGTCGGATAGTGCTTCAAATATCCCAAAGGTAGATTAATGCTTGCAGTAGAAATGAGTGCTACACACTAAAAACATGATTTTTTTTTTCTTCACATTTCTTTTTTGTCTTTTTCATTTACTACAAAATATTGTAAGTGTTAAAATGGAAATGTCCTCGGTCCTAAGTTGGCACATGGTCACGTGTTCATGTTTCAGTTATTTTCCTGAATATATATGGCATTTTAGGGCACACTGGAGCACAGTTTAGTTTCAGTTCATCTTAGCCACAGAAATTGTCTGTGAGGTTAAAAACACCGTTGAGAAACGTGGAATAAGGAGCCATTGAGGCAAACATTAAATGTAAACACAGAATCCATAAATGTGTTCATGTATTGCATCTCTCAATGTAAAATTTGGGAGATTTTTTCTTCTTCAAGACAATTATTCAGAGACCATCACACTTTTTAACTATGTAAATGGAATAAGACTTACAGTAAAAGTCCACTTCTCTCAACAAACTGTGAAAAATCTGATTCCCATTCTACAGTTCATTTTTGATCACAGAGACAAATTAATTTCCTCATGAATAAAAAAGTGCTACCAATTTAGTACATCCTCTTCCAAACGTCTGAAACATAAATTCACAAATCGTCCTTCGGCCATTCAGTGGCTAATATCTGATATCGTAATCTATACTTTCCATGAATAGAAAAGAAGCATATGGGAAAGTATATCAAAAGCCATAGAATGCTAAAATCTGAATTTTCCCAAAAGGGCTCATTATAATGGTAATTATAGTGACCACAGACAAGAATTAGCCGGTGTTCATTGCAAAAAAAAAAAAAAAACACAAAAATGAAACCAATGTCTTTTGGTCATCATATTTCAAACCAGTGTATGATTTTAAGACAAAGTCATCATAAATAACACTGATAACCCTACAACACTTTCCACCCATAGAGAGCAGGTCACAGACTGCTTTTTTGCCCCATATCAAGGCTCCACCAACCCAGATGAAACACATTGACTAGCCCAGGTTTTGTGGAATGGCAGCATCTCTCTGTGTATGTCCATCAGAAATGTAATGTTACAAAGCAAGGCCCTGTGGTTAAAATAGTAACAGGAACTAAACATGAAAAGAATACAAATGAAACATGTAAACAAAGAGTAATTACAATAGTAAATGCAACAGCAATAGGAACAACCACATTTATAATAACAAATATAATTATAATACCATCGTTTTCTATAAACAACATGGTCCGAACAGTTTGGAATGGGCAAACGGCTGCAGCTGTAGCCTATGTGTGCTTCTACTGGATGCCGTCGGGCACGGCTTTAGTGATTTGGGCTCAGACAATTGATGCTCATTTTCCCTCGGCTTCTTTC
Organism: Carassius auratus; assembly: GCF_003368295.1. NCBI lineage: Eukaryota > Metazoa > Chordata > Actinopteri > Cypriniformes > Cyprinidae > Carassius > Carassius auratus. The sequence continues at coordinate 262,326 of NW_020523286.1, read as the reverse complement.
TGAAGCCCTGAAAGGGTCTCTTTGTTGTGAAAGAGAGAAAGGATCGGGATGAGTAAGGAGATGTGGCACAATAGTGTCTGTTTTTATATGGAATGGCTTTTGTATTCACGCTGCTATAGGTAGAAAGTCTAAGACTGCACGTGATTTTTTTATCTTCTTTTGGTCTCGTTCACTCCTAGTCAGATGGACCATGTGTGGATGCTGCAGAAAGAATGATGGGATGCTGGTGAAACAGATGAGGGATGTTCAGTTCGAGATGCATCAATAAGCCTGTCCCGTCTCCACCTGTAGCAGTCCGAGCACAGCCGAGTGCTCGCCGAGCTTCATCCTTCTCTGTGTGGAGAGGCTCACATTCTTAGCCAGGTAATCCACCGCAGCTACACAAAAAGATGAAAAACAATTCATTCATTTCTCAGTGATATGAAAATAATATGCAACAGTGGCAATTTTGCCTGGATCTGTGAAGTTCATGCACTTCATACAGACAGTTACTTGAACACACCAGTTCAACAGTAAATATGTCAGATTTGTTTTCTGATCTCATAAAAAAATTACATTTGTGATAATATAATATATTTTACGACATAATTGGCATATTTTGTATAAAATTATAATATTTTTGTTTTATATATATATATATATATATATACACACACATCAGAAATGCTACAAAGCAAGGCCTTGTGGTTAAAATAGAAACTAAACATGAGCAAAATAAAATGAAACATGTAAACAAAGAGTAATCACAATTGCAAATAAGAACAACCACACTTATAATTATGTACATGTGTTCATACAGCCAATTACTTAAATACACGTATTCTATAATGAACAAGTACATTTTTATTTTTTTTATTTTTTTATTTTTTTGCGGCACTTAAAGGGTTGGTTCTCCCAAAAATTTAAATTACGTCATCAATAATGCACCCTCATGTCGTTCCAAACCCGTGAGACCTTCGTTCATCTTCGGAGCACAGTTTAAGATATTTTAGATTTAGTCCGAGAGCTCTCAGTCCCTCCATTGAAATTGTATGTACGATGCAGCTGACGTATGATGCTGATGACGTGTTTTCTGGTGTGCCCAATAACCGGTAATAACTTCGGTGCTTCATCAAATTCTAACTGACTCTCTGATGTCAGATGGACTACTTTGATGATGTTTTTCTTCCCTTTCTGGACATGGACAGTAGACCGTACACACAGCTTCAATGGAGGAACTGAGAGATCTCGAACTAAATCTAAAATATCTTAAACTGTGTTCTGAAGATGAACGGAGGTCTCACGGGTTTGGAACAACAAAAGGGTGAGTCATTAATGACATAATTTTCATTTTTGGGTGAACTAACCCTTTAAAATAAAAAAAGGTCTTGGTGATATAACAGACTGGTCTCAATCAACTTAGGCAATCTCATTTGTCATTGGTCCGGATAAGCATACTACTTTGGTTTTAGTTTTGGGTTGAGTTTCAGAGCAGACACTTCACATCACTGTGAGCTTTCATAAACATGCCACTGATTCTAGAGTCTCAGAGCACCTGTTCCCCACAGTCTCTCACTCCTGTCATAGCGAGTATTCCTCAGCACATTCCTCATTATGTCTGTCATCCTCTTCTCAAAATTCCACACTTCCCATCAAACAACATTCTATTGTGACACACCAATCTTTTCCATCCATCCATCTTCCTAAAAAAGCCTCCCAAATTGGCATAAACAAGATTTAAATACATAAATGAATACAGGCCTTTTTAAAGTTCTTTTGAACACAATCAGTTGGGGAAGAAAAGTTGAAGCTAAAACTTTTTCAGCTGTACTGAGTAGATTTAGATAATGAGTCCACTCGATTTTCTACGCCTGAGAAAACTGTTACTGTTGATCGAGATATGCATCTGTACGTCTGCGCAAAATACAATAGAGAAAGAGAAGAGAGACGGCAGAAAGAGTGGTGAGATTCCCACCAGATAGGTGTAGCACACAAAACGGTGTGACTAACACAGCACCTGAGGGCAAGGCTCCTATTGGATTGATCTGGAGTCTGGCTTCGCTGGGAGATCTTTATCAGGAGCACGTGTCGACTCTATCCCGCGGGCTGATCCAGGGTCAGAGGGCACCCAGAGTCCCGCTCGCAACCCAGGACCTCAGCATTGATCTGCCTCCCATCTCACACTGTTTCAATTTAAATACATGAGCTTAAGACATTAAGGACATTTGATTGGAGGAAAAAGACAGCGAATTGCGTTTGGGGTTGCAAGGACAAACCAAGGACAGGACAGAAGTGGTGCGGCGCAAAAAAACTGGGGAAGCTCCAATTAACCTCTCTAGCCACAGAAAAGGCCTCCCTCGCTGAGTCCAACTGGAATTGGTTTGCTTATTAAGTTAGCACTGCGCTAGCTCTACCCTTCAGGTAATTATTTGCATAGACGTTTCCCACCCCCATCCTCAAAGCCGAAATGGAAAATATGGAAGTGGAAACAGTCAAGCGGAGGAGGTTAAACCTCCGGGCTTTGCGTTTAGAAACTGACAGGATTGAGTATTCGCTACTTGAGTGTTTCTGGAGTTGGCATTGCGACCACAGCCACTCCTTTTCCGACAAGCGGTAAACACAGTGATCATCTGATCAAAACGTCAACAGTAATGACAAAACGCATCAAGAAGGAGACGTCTACAGTTAATGGATATAAAAAAGGCGAGCATTAGCGCGCTGGCATTAGCTGCTGGCATGTCAAGAGCCTCTGATGTTGTTTGGTCGGAGGCCCTTTGATTACCCCAGTCGAGGAGGTGTTATTTGAACCTCTCCTTCCTTTATTCATCATTAGCTGAAGTGTTGAGGCGGGGCAGAGTGAGGGTGCGTGCGGACGGTGCCAGACATCTGTCAGTGTGACAGTAAGCGCGGCACGTTAGCGTCTGTAAGCAAGAGCAAAAAGGAAGCTGTCAGGGAACGGCGGCACGTACGGTAGCAGCCGCATACCTGTGGGTGGGCTAGCTGTCTGTACAGGAGACACTGGTGCTGACAGCTAGCAGAGAGAGTAATCACAGCTCATTTAACCTCTCTCCCTCAGGAAGCCTTTCTCTCCTGTCAGCACCGTTTACTCCTTAAATCCCGCTCAGACTGAATCTCTGCCTTCCCTAAGAGGAGCAGTGAATCTGCTCTCTGACACTCATGGTCACAGCCAACACACGCAAACACACGCACCTCTACAAAGTGTGCCCTTAAGCTGTCTCCCGAATTTCAATGAAATATTAGACGGGTGATTTCGCACCACGGGGAGTACTTAAAAGAAATAGTTCCCTCAAACGTTAGGATTTGGTACCAAACTCAACTAAAAGAACTACTAAATTGTAAATCAAATAATGAATTGTAAATCATATAATGAATAACTTGGTACTCGTTTCAGTGTGATAGAAAGCAATGCCACAAAAAGTAGATGTTTCTGTGTAATTGTTTGAGAAATTTACTAGCAGTTTCTAAATAAAAACTGAGTCCCACTTTATTTTAACTGGCCTTACACTCTAAAACATAAAGGTGCTTCACGATGCCATAGAAGAACCTTTATTGTCTAAATGGTCCCATAAAGAACCTTTAACATCTGCAGAACCTTTCTGTTTCACAAAAGGTTCTTTCTGCTGAAAGAAGATTCTTCAGATTATAAAATGTTGAGAAAGAGATGGTTCTTTAAAGAACCTTGGCTGAATGCTGCTTTGCGGAACCAAAAAAATATGGGATATAGTGCATTATAGTGCACAAGTTGTATAGAGATCTTCATTACATAGAGAAAAAAAGTGTTCTGGATATTCAACTAAAAATTCATATTTGGCATACCATAGAAGAACGAAAGACACTGTTTATAGAAACAGAGGGATGAAATGGCCATGACCTTTTACATGACCTTTTTAAATGAACTACTTTTATGAAAGTTCTGGTTTCTACAATTAATATAACAGTTGTTAAGGGAATGTCTTGTTTTAGCTATTCTTTTAAACATTTTAAATAATTTTAAGTCGTCTTGAGGTCCCCTTTGAGAAGTTTGCTGCGGTCCCCTGGTATATATGTATATGCAGCTTTAGTCTGATGGGTTTGTCGGAGTTAATGCAACAAAAAAGTAATTAATTTTCACTATAAGTGAAGAGAGTAGACGCACTTACTCTGGCCATACTGACTGTACTGGTAGCCTGCAGTGACGGGGTCCACGCTGTAGCTGGTGGTGCTGTACGTAGGGGGGCAGTAGGATTGGGAGGAGGGTAGGCTGTCAGCGGTCTTGATAGGCTCAGAGCGATGGCTGCAGCTGGCTGAGATGGGGTTGGAGGCCTCCAGGCCACTGTGCAGGGGGGAGATGGAGAAGTCATGCTGGGGCTGAGAGGCCATGGCGCTAGGGTTGCTGAGGATGCTCATCACCTGGTGGATAGAAAGGAGCAAGTGTCAGGATCAGCAAAAAGATATGGAAACCACTTCATCATAGGCAGTAAATCGGTTTCCTGATTCATTTTTGGTCACTGCATGTCACGTAAAATTCAAGGCCTCATCCTTGATAGGGGTTAAACATCTTTACACTGACCTCTTTCCTGCATCCCAAGGGAGCATTTACTAGGCTAAAAACAGTGTGAGGGTAAACAACGGACACAGCGCAGAGCCGGGTGGTAGAGAGGGTGTTCAGAGAGTGCCAGGGTTGTCTGTCCTGAGGCTTTTCTTCATAACAAGCTCCCAGGGAGAATTTAATCTGGAGCCTTCAGCCATCCCAGAGTCTCATCCCTCATGAATGATTAAAATAATAAACACTCATATTAGATGCCCCCAGAGATTGGAAGATTAGACACTCTACAAGGTCTGCCCTTGTTTTGTGTAATACTGTTTATAGCAAATGTAACCGAGTAAACTCTGGAAAATGAATATTAATAGTAATATTTAAATATATATATTACTGGTAAAAAACATTTTTGGAATCATTATGATTTTATTGAAAGAAGTCTCTTAGACTAGGCCTACTTTTTATTTTAATATGTGCTTAAATGTAATGTATTGTCGGAATCCATTCTCTCTGGACTTCAGGGTCTAATTTGCTGATCTGCTGATTTTTTTTTTACTTTGCTGATCAATGTTGAAGACAGATGTACTGCTTAATGATGCACAATAAAATATTCAGTTTACAAATATTACTAAATTTTTATTTCACATTGTATCTAAAGTAAAAATGAAATAAAACCTAATTAAAAATATTCTAATGATTTTTTTCATAGTTTTTTCATAGAAATCTGTACATAAAGCCATCTGTACACAAATTCAAAAGAAAGCAAAAAATAAAAGAATAAAATAAAATATATAATTTACCTATGTATACACATAAATTACACATGTATACACAATAAAAAAACTATTAATAATAACTAAAACATTGTATAAGTGATAGGTTAAAGTCAGAGTCATTCAACGCTGTTTCAAAACCAGTGTGAAACAACCGGATAGAAGGGGTGGAGGCAGAGTAAAAAAAAAAAAGTGTGTGAAAGGAGAAAAAGAGGGTCAGAGACGCTGCATGCAGAGGTTGCTCTGCCTGCCACATGCTCCCCATCCACAGACTGAAACAAAGCATCCTCCTGAACATCAGGTTCACGTTGTGGCTCGCTACGCCCCGCTGCCCTTTGGCCGTCTCAGGACCCAACCTGCTAAACCAATTAGCCCATCATAGAGCTGCTGCGAGCAAAATCAAGCCCACATGCACCACTCAAAACAACATCCATGGGCTATTTGTTGAAGTCTGATACAACCCAGGAGATGACAGAGGACTTCTAAATGATCAGCTGCATGTTGGGAAATAAATCAACTTACTAAAAGGCATCGGCCCACCAGTGTGCATACATTCTCAGACGCATGGCCTAAACAGATAAATGAATTTAGACCAATATCCTCCCGAAGCTTCCAGGAAAATATGCAGCTCCTAAAACATATTAAATACATAAAAGGCCACTTGAAATGGAGCATGCTGGACTTTACGAGTGCGGAAAGTCCCTCTTCTCATGTGATATATGATATAAGCAGACCAGGCAGACTTCCTGTGATGAAGGTGGTGGAGTGAGAGAGGGAAATGTGTTAATTAATGGGGCAGCACACAGTGGGCTGTCACGCCGCTGAGTGCTGGTGTATGACCCTGGACACGGGGCGATGGGTCAGGGGCAAGCCGCCTGCCCGACAGGGACTGAATGGGCAGCTGGAGGGGAGACAGATTTAACAGGCGCTTAATTGAGGTCTGATTATATTCAGCTCTAGCCGTTAAATGAAATGCCCCTCAAAGGACTGTATGCAGCACTATTGTGTTGAATGCATGGCATATTAATATTGGCATGAACTGAAATTCATCTGTTTCCTTTATGCACATTATTGATGAACAATTCACCTGTGCTTACATTTAATTTAAAAAAAAAATGTTTGACCTCAAAAAATGTTTGACTTCATAATTCTGATGATGTATGCAAGACTTCTCCAATCACTTTGTTTGTATAAACTCCGCCCCTTTCTTACAATACACTGCAAGCTCCCATTCAGATTTACCTCCATCTAATCAACAACTGACGGATAGACCAAAGTCACTGCCTTACATTTGGACTTTTTTAAGAATACTTTTTACTCTATAATATATGACACAATACAGAAAAGTTGCTATTTCCATTTAATCGTGACTTTAAATAGCAAAGTATTAAAGATGTTAGACAGCATAAGACAAACACTGCTGTCTGACCGGCACCATGTGCAGCATATATTCACAATACACATTGTTTCAAAGCAGCTGTATTAGCCACAGATGAGTGTATCAAAGTAATGTCCATATGGCAGTAATAAAATAGTTATGGTTAGATAACATTATGTATTCAGTTAAGCTGACAAATCAAATGTATAAGGAAGCAGTGTGATTACAATATAAGGGTAATTTTACCACGTAAGAATATTGTTTGACAATTTTGTATGTTGATCCAAAGTTAGCATCACTTGAAGTCTTTGCAGGATTTGATACATATGCATATTGTTTCAAATTTCATTGTGTTCATCACAACAAAACGCTTTATGTGACATTGGAAGACTTAGCCATATTTACCTTTTTATGCTCGAAAAATTACAAAAACGCCATCAAAGCACCACGGAGGTGCCCATACTGCATAAAGGCAATATATTCCAAGTCTTTTGAAATCATATAGTAGCTTTTACATTGCAAAATGTAATGTCTGAAATTGAATAACAAGAATTTCCTGCAAATCACAATGAAGTCATGAAATTCTGTAATCCTCTGTATTCCCCAAATGCTGACGTTTCACTGTAATATGAGGTAATTTGAGCTAATAGTATAGCTTGAGCCTATGTAAGTTCAGCATCTCCCCAGGAGTGGTGTTTTAATCAGATGAGCGGGGGACGCCGACACAAGGGGTGTCAGCCCAGAATGTGGGCAGAGAGCGCCGGGTGCTTGACACCTCCATTCAGCCCTGCGCTTAAGCAGCCTGTAGCCTGGGTGATGCCATTATTGTGCTGGAAGACAAATTATTCAAATCTTCAAATTTAGCATAACCTCATTGACATCAATTAAAGTGGCAAACGGAGAATATTCCAGCACGGTGAGAGGTAGAGCCTGGCTTTTTATCACGAGAGGCAGCACGTGGTGAGGCTATTGTCAGCTCAATCCTCTCGCCGCACAGCGCACCGCAGAGAGAGGCCTGCCTTAAACCGCAGCGCCCAGCCAGCTGTAATTAGGACATTCAACTTAAAGTGCACATGGAGCCACAACACAAACACAACAAACAGCAGGACGGCCTGTGAACTCTTTACATGGGCTACTGCACTCACAGTGGGACAACCGCAAAACAGAAGGGCTGAAACCATTTTAGAAAGGGCTCACATATCAGCCACAATTTTTGTCATGGGGATTCGCTGTGCTAAAGTTGAATAGTTTTTTGAAGAAAACAGAAGACACTTTTCTTAAGAGACTATAATAGTGGGAATGTTTCAGGATAAATGTAAGTTAAATGATAAGTATAAAAAAAAACACTGTTAGTCAGTTTTTAAATACATGTTTAAAAAAATTGGGGAAAGTAAAATGGGGAAAAAATTAAATTGGAGAAATAAATATTGAATTAAATCATTATCTATAATAAATAAATGATAAATGATTAGCTCAGAAAATAACATTGCCACTAATTATGTAAAGTAAAATAATTATAAGTTAAATGATTAGTATAGAAAATAACACTGTTACTCAGTTTGTACATTAAAAAAATATATATATACATATTATAACAAAATTGGGAAAAATTTAAAACTGGATAAATAAATAAAAAGATGAAATTATGTTCTAGTATAAATATTATCATAACATTGCCAATCAGTTTGTAAAAGAAAATTAATAAATAAAATGGGATAAAATGAAATAAATAAAATAGGGGAAAATAAAAATGGGAAGGGTAATGAAATTTAACAAATTGAAAAAAAATTCGAATAAAATTAAATAGATATAGAATAGACATAGAAAATAGAAAAATAGAATCAAATAAAATCTTAAATTTAACCCATAGATTTTAAGAAACTATCAAAGTACTTTTTCATATTAGTTTCAAAGCATCAGAGTTAAGTAAAATATGGTTTGCAGAAAATGGTTCCTAAATCACTATAATTTTTAGGAATCTCTTAAATTGTGTACATAAACTTTTAATATAAGCCTAAGATTCTGTTAAAGGGCAACATATATAAGCTCTCTTAACCTTGCCTGCAGTTAGAAACCAAGACTACAACCGAGTAGAGTCCACAGCCCAGTCGGATGCAGACTTGTAATCTATTATTTCCTTCCATACTACCATTGCGAAGTAAAAATCAATATTCTTTCCACATGTGTAACCTTTTTGTATCTGATACGGCTGGTGGGAGGAAGCTGGAATATTTGCCAATCAATCTGGCTGACAAAACAACATCCCCGGGCAGTGCGACTCTCCAGGTCCACAAACACCAGAGGACAAATCCAGGGCGACCCACACCAGCACACAGTGCGAACACCCCGGCTGAGACACACTTAACTTTCTTGAGCCCTTTCAAAGTAACTCCCCACCCCCACAGCCCTCACCCCCCACCCCAGCCCAACTATTTCCTCTTTCTCTCTCTCTCTCTCTCTCTCTTTCATTCTGTGAAGCATCCCCCCAGTAGCTAGGCTTTCATTTGTTGTGGGTCTGTGTGAGAGCTGCTAGTGCAGATAATGCCAGGCAGGATCCAGTTTAAAGGACATAGCTGCAGGCGTTTCGCTCCTCTCCCTCTCTCGCTCCTTTTCACTTTCTGTCTCCCAACAGATAGATTACTTTATAAATAATAATAAAAAGTAATTAATTCTCTCAACTTCAGAGCCCTCTAGCCTGCAGCAGTGTAAATGTAAAACTGGAAATTGATACAATGTGCATCCTTTCAGATAAACAAACAGCGCAGTGGCAATAAAAAGGAAAGCTTTTCACACTACCATAATTTCCTTAACTGTCAAATTATATTTTTTGTCTGAGTAAATGTTTGACGTGACTTGGTTCTTTGTTGGATTTTGAACGAGGCTCATGCTTAACTGGAACAAAACTGAAATGCGATGACAGGAAAAAAACGAGAGGCTAATTCAACAAAACTGGAACTAAACACTTACACAGAAGATGGCTTAATAGCACTATTCTTTATTAATAATGTGATGTATCAATAATAATTATATCACGATACAATCTGCTGTCATATGGTGGATGAATATAAATTTAGAGGTTGTTGTATATTGTCAACGCCATGTCCCAGTGGTTACTATAGGCTTTGATACAACTTTGATATCACTCAACAACAACAGTATTAAAATATACATTTTGTTTTTAAACATTAATTACAACTTCAAAAAATAATTTGTAAGATGTACGAGAAAATACTATTTCAGTGTCCTTCAACATTTCAGATTTAATTCAGTGTTACTTGCCAATTCTTTGTAATTATTTGTGAAATTGAATAGCAATTTGTCAGTAACAATAGTTTCAAAGTAAATCCCACTCCATTTTTGTAACAACGGATGACTACAAATATGAATAAATATAATATAATTATATTTATTCATATTAATCAAACAATTAAATAATAAATAATTATAATCAGTCTATACATTTGATTATATAGTTTACTAATATAAAGCATATATAATACATATTACGTTTAAAATATAATAATATAAAAATATGTATTTTTTTTCTTCTATTTTTACAGACCAAGGAAACTGTTTCTTTGTAATTCTTTGTGACTTTTTTAGCAATTTCTCAGCAATTAAAAAATAAATAAATCCCATACCATTTTAGAAAAAATTATTGACTACAAATATTCATAAAAATAAAATATAATATTCATAAAAATAAAAATAATAATCAAACCAATTAGATAATTCATAATTATAATTAGTCTATGCATTTTATTATATATGATACTAATATAATTTATATATATATATATATATATATATATATATATATATATATATATATTACATTAATAAAATTGAATAATATAATATATAAATTCATCAGTTTTTCTTTTTTTACAGACAAAGGAAGCTGTTTTCTCATGCTGCCAAGTTTTGTCAATAGATTATAAGTTTTCTTTAAACCAAAATACACTCTTAAGAACAACCAGCGTTATGCTGTAGGTTTAACTGTTGGTGAATCCCCTGTAGAGAGCTATTATAGCATAAAAAGACACTCAAAAAAGACAGTCCCTGACAATACAGCCCAAAATCTGGCCTGTCCACCTGCTCTGAGAGAGAGAGCGAGAGAGAGAGAGAGAGAGAGAGAGAGAGAGAGAGAGAGAGAGAGCGCGCAGTAGGACAAATGTGGGTGGAGACTCCAGGAGGACAGTCTGTGTCTGTGGGCCAGCTAACTCACAATACACAAAATCTCTCTTTTACACACATCCACACTCAGCTTAATCTGTCCAATACTGGATTTGCTGGTGTGTAAGAGAGCGGCTCTCATTTCGCTGGAATATACACAAGCATGTTGGGAAAATGTCACCTGTGCAGGGAGCTGGAATTACAAGGGTTGATGTCACAAGGCTATCTGCACAGCTAAAGGTTACATGTCCAACCCTCAGCCCTCCAGTCCTAATATCATACTTACAGAGATCAGCTGCAGTAAATGAACTGAGTTAAGGGGGATAGATGCGGTGTGAATACACTACATACATAAAAAAAACAATGCTTCCAAAAAACGATATTGGATTTGGGGATTAGCAAACAGAGCACAATGTTCTCTTGAGTGACATGAGTATAAAAACACTCACCGACTTCAGCATTACATTTCAGGGGCAATATCTGATGCAATGTAGTCGTAATTAAAGAAGCGCTGCCATTCTTTGTCGGAAAGTCGCTTTTCAGAGAGAAGCCGTAATCCTCAAACACCCCAACACCCACAATGCCGGAATCAACTAGCAAACAATGTCAAGAGGCAAGATAGCAAACAGGAAAACACAAAAATGGAAATGTGGACATTTGAGCGTGGTAGTTCTTGAATGCTGTGTTGAGTGATGTAATTCCACACCGATCTGGGCAATACAACCATGACTCATGCTGAGATGTTCATTAGTTCCAAAAAAAGTGTGTCTTTCTGCACCACAAGTGACAACATACAGAATTGCAACAATCATTTAATGTAAATAATTAAAAATAATATACAAAATATACAAAATACAAATAATTATTAATAATAATTAATATAAAATTATAATATTATTTGTTATAATGTATTATTGATAATAAAAACAATTCTTTCAATTTACTCCCTCCCCAAATTCACACTTAAAAAATATATAGAAAAATATATACAATATAAATCACGAATAATAATAACAGCAAAATTATTATTATTATTATTAATAATAATTCTTTCAAGTTACTTACTTCTCAGATTCACACCATTGTACATTATCTTTCAAAAGTTAGAGTAAGAGCTGTAAAAAAAAAATTCAGTAAGATTTTATAAGAAGCCTCTCATCCTCAACAAGACTGATGACAGTAAAATTTTGAATATTATTACATTTTAAAATATACATTTTAATATAACTACAGTCCCCATTGTCACATGATTCCTCAGAAAACATAATAATTTGTTAATTTGCTAATTTTTTCTTTTTTTTTTTTGCTGCTTAATATTTTTATGGAAACCAGGTTACATTTTTTCAGGGTTTCAGGGATTTGATGAATAGAAAGTTCACAAGAACAGTATTTAATTTAAATACTTTTTTTATAATGTAAATAATGTTACACCTTTACTGTAATTTTGATTTAATGTGAAAATTTATTTAAAAAAATATAAAATAAATCTTACTGACCACAAATTTTGCAGTTTGTAGTTCCAGAAATTATTATAAAATTCTCTCCTCACTGATATTCTTCAATATAAAGCCTCAACATAAAAAGTGCAAGGGGCTAATCATGCAATATATATTAATTTCCATATATCATCACCTATTAGCTAGTAGCTACAGTAGAAAAGACATTATGAGTCTATCACGCTAACATTACATGAACACACACTGAAGAATCAGACCATCATGGCATCAGTGCAGTCGCCCCAGACAAAACAAGACCCCCACCCGAGTGACAAAATGGCTATTTTTGAAATAAACACTATTGCATAAAATCAATTAGTGGTTTTGTCACGGCTGGAGGCAGAGGTGGGTAATTAGTAGACCCGTCTGTTTACGGCGAGACCTTCGTGGGATCTTTCTCTCCCCTAGTGGCAGGGAGCAGATGACATAGATGATTTCCTCTCCTGGCTCGATGTCACTGCACTAATTGGCCACAACACATTAATTGAAAGTGAAAAGAAGAGTGGGCCAAAAGCAGAGAGGCTGGGGGTGGGTGCTTGACTGTGAGAGGGGATGGCACAGACTGTCTTATAGAGTGGAAGTGGAGGCTGAGGCGGCTGGGGAGTCTTTAATTGTTTCAAATTAGGCATGTGATTGACATTGACAGAAAGTGGGCATTGACAAGCTGGGCCCAGATGAGAGCGATTAGCGTGCAACCACACAAGCTGTCACTTCTCACAACATGTTATCTGTAGGAAATATTCTGCATATGGCTCTTTTAACCCTGTATAGTAACCCAGGGCTCTGATAATGCATGATGGGATCAATGTGCTGAGTGAAAGAGAAAATCACTTACACCAACAGATGTCAAGACATAAAACAAACATGGAAAAATAAATATTTTGTACAGTTTTAGTACAATTATAATCCCAAAACAAATTGTTATACACAAATTGTTTATCATTTAAAAACAAAAAACTAATATTTTTCTGCATTTCACAATTAATTCAGTGTGATACTTGCCATTTATTTAATAGCATTTGTCAAAGAAATTGTTGATAACTGTGTCTACACCATTTTTTATGTGTACACATCATCTACCTAAATATTTCTAAATCAATTTTACAGGATTGCTACAAATAAGAAAGTACTATTTGCAGACTTTCCTCTGCCAAAGTCTGCAAAATTGCACATATTGTCCACCCAAACAGCACAGAAAATTACTAATAAACTCTGTATATTATATCATGGGGAAGTACAGAGCACATATATAACTAATATTTTAAAATTGCTTAAAACAGTTATTTAACAAAAGCTATTTTAGCAAACAAAATCTATTTATTTGAAATTATTTATAAATTGATATTATTATTATTATTATATTATTGATATTATTTATCAAATATAAAGGTTAATTGTTCACAATAAATATAAAAAAATACAAAACAAGTAGCTTTTTATATTAATATGTGTTTTTTAATCTAGTAAACAAATGGATTGATGGATAGATGGATTTTTTCCAATTTTTTCCCATCTATATTTACATATAAATAAAGCCTTGTCTGCTTTGCTGCCCAGTGTCACTACAGTCTATGACACTTTGTATTTATCTTCAAAAATCGCTTCTTAAAACATTTTTTCTAGAAATATGTTGCATTGCAATCACTGCGAGTCTGCTCTAGTGTAACACAGACAAGGCTTTTCAGTACCACTGGACCCTAAATGTCCTAAAGTGCTACAAGGCCTGGAGTTAACCAAAGGTTAATGCGTCCTATTGAGCTGATATAGGAAAAAGTGTGAGGTGCAATCTGATTATTTTATTCAGTGTTTTGCGGATGTGTGAGATAGATTCAGTCACAAGGAAAAAACATCCCCCTCTGACCTCTCATCCCACCCGCCGGTCTTTTCACGCCTGGCGCTGCCGCCGCCTCCGCTTCTGCCAAATTAAATATCTGCTTTAAATGATTTCACAAGGAGCGGCTCGGGAGCAGCTAACGCCGTCCAAGAATAATGCAAGGTGGAGAGCTGGCGTAGGAGGCGGGAGGAGGGGGTGTTTGTTTGCTAAAAACAGCAGGGAGCAGGCCTAGTGAAGAATGTCAAGTCAAATTGTTCTTGACAGTGTTAATATCTGCACTTCATAGGGATAATTACATGTAAATAAATAGTGAAATAGCTCTCAGCTGGAGTCTGAGAGGAGAGAGCGGGGCAGTTAGTGTCAGCCAGCTGGGGACTGCAGCGCTACGGACGGCGAGAGAGCATGAAGGAAGGGGAGGAGGCGGAGGAAAACCTAGAGATGTTGTAAAACCACATCACAGAAAATGGAAAACTACTGTAGCTTTACATACAAAATCCAAAACAATAAGACAAGCTTACAAAAGTCTGTCATAAACTGTGGAGGGGGCAGGGTGATTGGCATTTGTAGTTTTGCGAGGCTGTAATATTAATCATAACTTCACACCTGTCAGACTGGCATCTGGAACTAACAGGAAGCACGTGCACAAAGACAAACTCCACCCCACCCCAACCCAACCCAACCCAACTCAACTCGTAGTGTTTTCATAAGGTTCATAATTTTTGGAAGTTTTGCTGTTCATACTCAGTGACCCTGTAGACTGACTCACTCACTAGTGTATAGACCTGTTACCACAGCTGAAAAATCAAAACAAATCAAATCAAATAAATATTTACTATGTTTTTACATTTTTAAGAATAAGACAAATGAATAGCATAATTCCTACTATAAATCAGTATAAGCTGTCATTATGGTTACATTTTAAAATATAACATTTACAAATTAAAAATAACATAAAAATAATTTAAAAAATACATATTTACTACTACTAAATATTAAATAATTTTCTGTAAAGTTGCTAATAATAATATAAAATATAAAAAATACTCAATATAAAAAAATCTGACAATAAATATAAAAATAAATTATAAATATAAACAATAAATACAAACAATTATAAGTATATACATTCTAATATACAAATAATATTATCTTACATAATCTTGTAAAAAGTAAATATAAAATGTATATAAACATAAATGTATTATAATAAAATATAAATGTCAATAAATATAAAAATCTATGAGAATAAATAAAAAATCTTTATGAAAATACATATAAAAGTCTCCTAAGACAATAAATTAAAATATATAGATGTAAATAGAATAATATTCAAATAAAATAATAGAAAATAAAAGTCACCCAAATAAGTAAATATTAAATGTAAGAATAAATATGAATGTATTGTTATAATAAAATATAAATGTCAATTAATATAAAAATCTAGCAATAAATAAAAATAAAAATAAATGTTAATAAATAAACAATCTTCAAAAAATGAATTAATAAATTAATATATAAAGACATAAATAAAACTCTACTGGTGAGATATGCAACAATTTTATATTCCCAGTAACTCCTTGTTTAGAAATATGTAACCACTAAGACACAAATATGTCCGTTTAATAAAAAATAAATAAATAAAAACGGAATAATAGACTTCATTAATGCTTTATGAAAATAATAACTGTAAAAATGTATGTTCATATTGTTCAAGCACTTTTTATAGTGCTTTAAATAACTTTTCGAGGACTGCCTTGTTCATGATAAGTAAATAAGATTATAGCTTATGGAATCTATCTTATGGAAACAAATATACAATATGCATGAATACACGCAATCGGGTATTTAGGCTATTGTAAATGCTGAGGTAATATTAATAAGTAATAGTATTTTTCAACCTAACAGTTAATTCTCCTGCAGTTCAGCCACAATGCAGTGAGTGTACTGGTCTCGCTTAAATCCTCGTCTCCTGGGCTGCCTCTGCGAGATAAATGTAAATCACATTCTCTTATATCCCTTATTTATCAGGATGCAACAGCTCGCTTTCACACACAAACACTCTTGAATTTAAATTGTGCTTATTGTCTTCTGCAGCCTTTCATCTATGTAAGAGAATAAGAAGAGCAAAGAGAGTAAGAGAGTGAAACCGATCAGAGATGCTGAGCAGAAAAAGTGCAATGAATAGAGAGGCCCAGTAATGAGAATGTGTGGACTCTACTAGACTACAATATTTCATTTATCGTGTGTGAAAAATAGACAAAACAAAGAAAAGACAGCAAAAATAAGAAATAAAAAAATATGTGTGGCATTCACCCTGATTAAGGTCATTGCTTCTCTCTAAATAATCAGCAGATGTAGTGGAGATCATAATTATGTTCTTAATATCTTTCTGTCTTTCCACACATGCGGTTATATGACAGACACTCTATTTTGAGTCTAGACCCGTTGGAGATGTTGAATGTGAAATTTACATATGTATTTGAGTGACCTGAGAAACCTACTATGTTTCATTAACACACGCACAAGACTTCAATTTCTCTCAGCTTGCGCTAGAGAGGGGGGAAGAGATAGGAAGTGAGAGAGAAACCAAATAAATTCATGCAGAAAACATTCTGCCAGTGGATATGATTTAAATTCCCCTGATTTTCTTGGCAGCTTCTGAGCAGGTCTCATCTTCTTCTTCTTCTTTTTTTTTTAAAGCCTCTTACTTTTTAACTCTTGCCAAATTGAAACAGCATCTGTATTTAAGACGGGTTCTAATTAACAAGTATTTCTCCTCTGCTCTCGGAGCATGGGGGTGATGTAAATATGCATGTATTTAGTCTTTTGATTTGTTGATGGTGACACATGCCAGCTGACACCGTGCCCGGCGAGCAGCTTAATAATCGCACTGGTAATAATAGCAGAGACGGCACATAGATTCTCTCATTGACATTCAGGTGCACAATGTCTCGTCAAAAAGCTGCAAAAAAGAAGTGAACCAAAACTCAATCATCTTCTTTCTCCCTCTCTCTCTCTTTCTCACCCCCTCTCTCTCATATAATATTTTTTTCTTTTTTGGCAACCCCTGTGCAGGCTTCTTAAATATAATTCATCCAGTTTAAAGTGGCTGCTGTGCTAATGGAGGAGAGGAGAGAGGTTGGAGTCCCCCTCCCTTATCTCTAGCAGACAGTTGTCAGGAATCACTGGTGAGGCCTGAGTTGTGCGCGTGGCTCAGGCAGGGAGGCCTGGGGATACGGATCAAAGGGAGAGCTGGTGAGCACTGCTCTGCCTCTGATCCCCCAGTGCTGAAACACAGCCTATTCGCTCTCCCTTCCTAACATCAAATGCTAGCCAAAGTTCCTTCATTCCAAAACACAAATCTTCCAACTGCACACACACACACACAAAATGATACAAAATGATATTTGCCATTTTTCTTTCTCTTCTCTTACAAGTCTGTGGATGCATTTCTTTGAAAGAGTATTGATTGAAATGCTGAAATGCATTATATTAATATACAGCATTGCCAAAATGTTTTTTTTAATATATATATATTTTTTTTTACAATTTATTAAAATGTTGTTAGTGTCTAATACACTGATAAATCACTAAATGGTTTAACTTACTGTAACAGTTTAAGTTCTTTTGAATGAAATTTTGTTGTGAAAAATAATATTGTTATTCAATATAGAAAATGTGGAGAATAAATATAGTAATAAATTATAAATATAAATGAAAATAAGTATTCTAATATATAATATAATTATATAAATCCTGTAAATAATTAATATAAAATGTAAGAATAAAAATGTATTATAAAATAACAATTCAAGAGAATAATTAAAGAATAATTATAAATGAAAATAAACATCTTCTTAAAAGTAAATATAAAATGCAGTAAATATGAATGTATAATATGTGTGTGTGTGTGTGTGTGTGTGTGTGTGTGTGTGTGTGTGTGTGTATACTGGTGTGTTAATAAAAAAAAAATTATAATTACAAAATAATTATAAATTGAAATACATATAAAAGTCTCCTAAGACAATAAATTAAGTATGTGTATACTGTATATAGCCTATATATACAAAATCAATATAAAAGTATCTTAAAAGAGTAAATATATAATGATAGAAATATACATGTATTGTTATAATAAAATATAAAGTAAACAAATGTCTTCTAAAAAAGTAAATATAAAATGCAATAAATATAAATGTATTATTCTAAATTATACGTTAATAAACAAATCTAAGACAATTAAAAAATAATGAATGAAAATAAATACAAAAATATCCTATAATATAAAATAACTATATATATATATATATATATATATATATATATATATATATATATATATATATATATATGAAAAATATATAAATGAGTTATAATTAAATATAAAATGTTTATAAATATAAAAATCTTGTAATTAATAAAATTAAATGACTATAATAACTAGATAGTTTTAATAATTTGTTAATTTTGTTAATATTGCACTCACACACAATAACTACCCGTTACGGCCCAATCAATCTGACACTAATGTTGCAGAGTGAAATTGCAAGTGTAATGCTCATTAATACTGGCGCTGGAAGCTTTACTAGATGACTCGAGTGCCTTGAGGGGTGGCGTTGTTGCTACGGGGCCCGAAACAAAAAGCATGACTGATTATACTGAATGGTTGGTTTTAGTAAAACCTGTTCATTAAAACGGGTGTGTGTTGTTTTCTTCTCCAGTTACAACAACTAACAACAGAAACACTGCACACATCAGACAACCATAGCAGAACGTCTCCCACTCTAAAACCCAATCAGCCACCAGCACAAAGCATCTGTTGGAGGAGGAGGAGTGACTGTGGTAGTAAAGCAGCCTACGGCTTTATTACCGCATTCATTCCTTCTCCACATGTCCGATGTTTGGACTGGTCTCAATGTCCAGCAGTGGATGAAACACAGAAAAGACATGCAGTCAAGGCCTTAGAAATCCGTCCATAGCTCTGATCAGGTCCAAAAGTGGGCTTAATGGAGATTAGGTCTGGCATTGCATAATTTTCATCTGAACTAAGCTGCAGTGCTGTTTAATGTGTTTTCCAGAGGTGCAGTGAGAAGCGCTCTGCCTCTGCTGGCACATGAGAAGACTGAGAGAGGCTTGTGCACCTGTTGGTGTTGTGAATCCAGCAGGGTTGCATTTCATTCTGGCAAGCAGCCATCACAGCACATTTACTGAAACCCACAAGTTTTCTCCACTCGACAGAAGCTGCAAAGTGGTCCATCCACACAATCTGACAAAAGCACAACTGAAAATGAGCCCATCTTTCTCACATTTTCCTAAACTGATAGCAAGCATGCACTAGATTTTCATGTATATCGAAATACAATGAATAATTAAAATTAAAATTAAAATTAAAATTAAAATTAAAATTAAAATTAAAATTAAAATTAAAATTAAAATTAAAATTAAAATTAAATATAATTATATAATTAAATATAGTTCTATATCAGGTGTCTCTGTATAGCAAATTTTCCCATTTACAAACGTAATATATGTAAATATATTACATTTCCATATATGAACATATATTGTCGCATGAAGCAAAATCATATATGAAAAGTATTAGAAATTGGAACAATTTCGTATATTAACATTTAACATATATATCTTCATATATATATTTATAAATTTTTTACATATATAGTTGCTACATAAACAACTACCATATAAAAAGCATCATATATAGATATTATTAACATATGTGCATACAAATTTTAGTACAGTCTTTTTGTTTACAGTGGGTTTTCTTTGTCATTGTCATATATTACATTTCCGTTTGGTTTAGGTCATTTTTCTGTCATTGTGTAACCAGTCAAGTTACAATAAATATTGGCAATATGCATGAGCTTGACCAGCAAATATTTCCAAATATCAGAGCTCAAAAGGTATTAAATAACAGGGATAAACTAGTGCCATAAACGATTGATGCATGGTGGAAAAACAAAAATGTTGTTTTACTTCTTTTTAAGTTCACTATCCACTGTTGAGAAACAGTCAAACTTCAGAAGTCAGGATACTAAATATAAAAGAAATCAGAAGGAAATAAATGGAAAAATAAATAAGCAGAATGACTTTGAAACTGTCAGTTAGATGTGCCACAAAGCAGCAGTAAAAATTCAGTGTCAAAGAAGGGTTTGTCTAGACAAATGAGAGAAGGCCATTTCACTACTATGACAACAACTTTAGGCTATAAAGCTTATAAAATGGTTGATAAGATTTCACAAGCAAATAAACCAAACAAAAAGCTCTCTGTGCAATCCCACAGTGCTCTACTATTTAGGAAAAACTGCACCCTCTGTATAACACAAATTGCACCACTTGCATGCACTTACTTATTTGCACTGATTTGCATGAACTGTCTTCACTGAAGACAAAATTAACGTGTTGAAATAAAATACTAGAGGGAGAATTATCATTTAAAGACAGACAATAGATTATACAAATGATGGAGAAAATTGTGATGTACAAAAACAAGCTTGTAAGGACTGCCATGTGGACTCCTTGTAGCTGAGAAGAATGGGAGGGTCTTTGCCTTGTGGGGCACTGGCGGTCCTTTCATGGACATTGAGGCACAGTGTGATGCTGGGGTTGAACTATGATACTCCTGTCAAAGAGAACATTAATTTTTCCTACAATAATGGCCTGATGGAATAGCCACATGTGACATGTGGAGATGGGCGAGAGGGGCTGGACAGAGGTGGGGAGGTTAGGGGGCTGAGGAGGGGTCGGATGGAGGGTGAACCATCTTCATTTTAGTGAGAGATTCTAACAAAACCCATGGGGGAAAACTATCCTCTTTTATCCTCTTTCAATTTATAGAAAATTCACTGAAGAAGCAGTACACCATAATTTGATTCATATTAATTTTAATTAACACGTAGCCCTGTCTTAAAATTAAGGCTTTTTATATTTTGCCTGCTATGTGAGTGCCTGGACGTGGATTATTTTTGTTTCTTGCAATGGGATCCACTTTTTGTTTTTAATAGGAATTTTTGTTGACATGCTGCATCTATAAAAATTGCTGCTTTTATAAAATAAAATAAAATAAAATAATAGACAGCTGTTATTTGCTCTATTTCTGGCTGTAAACACTCCTCCCAAAAATTGCATAAAAATGTTGGAATCATGTTCAGTTATTTATGCAGGTTTGCAGCGAAAGCATTAGTACTTAAAGCCCCTCCACTACGATTAACAATCAAACACGCTGAGAAACGCTTATGTTATCCCTCAACTCTGCAGTACAAGAGAAAATCTCTTTTTTGTCATCAAATCCCTAATTCTTTCCTCTCTTTTGAAAAAAAAAAAAATTGTAATACCAGTTTCCAATCTGCTTTGAGAAATGTTTGGGGGGTGGGGGGGGGTGGCCATAAAACGTGTGAACAAGGGGGTAATTGTGGACAAATGCAGTATTGAATTTCATTTTCAACTCCTTACACACCATTTCAATCTTATTTTCTGCCTGTTAGTCAGATCTTCTTGGCTATAGTGGGCAGAACTGCCCACTAATGGTGAATAATTGCTTGTAATACACTCTTTACCAATGAAGTGCATCAATAGCAGCCATTTTCCTTCTATTTAGCTTTTAGGAATCAACCCTGAGCAATGAGTCCTATATTTGTTACTGTCCATTATTCAAGAATGCTACATAACGTCTTTAACAAGAATCTTTGCTTAGAAACACAAGGACAAACACCTACAAAAGCCTTAATGGCATTCCATTTTACAATTTCCTCTATTATAAGGACTCAAAGACAATACTTTTTTTGCTCTGTTTAGTTAATTAAAACACCCTGTCTTATTTAAATGTCTGTTAATGCTTGAAAATGACTTTGTTAGACAATTAAACATACAGATCCATTAGTTTAGTGAGATTACGCAGAGCTGGCAGCTCTATGACTGCATATGGGATTTTTTCTCTTTAGGGTATCCTGTATTGTCTCAAAACTAATTTTCTTAGAATCAAACAATTCAATCTTTCTATTAATTAGGAGAGTGAGTAAAACAAATGAATATTAATTAGAAAACATTATCTTATAAACACTTCACGAGCACAAGGGGGGTATCATCCACTAGAAGATGATTTCTCCAAAACATGTCTGCTCAGTACACATGAGACGCATCTAATCACCAAACGTACAAGGCAGCACACAAAGAATATGCAGTTTTATCTTCAGAGAGGTCTCATAATTCCACTTGAAAGACTCCTTGACATGTGGCTATAGAGAAGAGTATTTAAACACTGTGGCCAGTGACCCTTACTGACCTGTGGAGATAGTCCATTGCTCACAGGATTCATGTGATTACTGCTCGCTGATTGGCTCATGAAGGTGTCGGTGTAGCTGGAGAAGCTGTGGCGGTTGGACGAGAGGCCGTAGGCGGAGCTGCTGTCGCTCGAGAGCCCGCCCTGATGCATGGTGGAGGGGGGCAACGGCTGGGGACGATGCACCGTGCCACTGCCGTCTGGGATAAACAGCACGTTTATTTACATCAGAGAATTATTCAGGAACACATCATGGGAACCTTTGTTTTATTGCCATGTATTGCCATTATTGCCATTGCCATGTATTGCCGTTCAGTGAGTTTGCATAATGAGTATTAAATAAATATAAAAAAGGTTCAAGTTCTTCACAAAAACATGGGTTTGTTTACCTTGTGCTAATGTTGTTGAAGGATAGGTGGACTCAGGAAGCTGGTATGTTGGTAAAGTGGGCATGCCTGTGGGTGGAAACCCTCCAGGTAACAGGTGGTTAAATGCCGCCAGTTGATTGGCTCCAGCTTGTTTACGCCATCTTGCTCGACGATTGCTGAACCAAACCTAAAAATAAAAATAAAAACAAATGAACTGAAATTCTGGTCAATACCATTAAACTGATTATTAATTTAATGTCTAGTAAGTGATGAAAAATGGTTGATGTATTTGTATTTTTATATTCATCTAACAAATGTTTTTTTAACCTGTTGCATTGACAGTGCATGCTCCATTACGCTAATGCCTGTGTGTATAATTATGCCGTTTTTCTAGAACTTATTGTAGTGAGATTTTACATTTTCACAATTCTTGTCTACTGCAGCTATGTAGTATAGATGTATGTACATGCAAACTTTTTTAATTGTACTTTCCTTAGGATGCCATTGTACAACTGGCAAACAGGACTACAGATGAAAATTAGCCATTGGCTAACTCTGGCATATTAGAGGTGAAAGAAAGAAAGAAAGAAAGAAAGAAAGAAAGAAAGAAATGCCTCTGCCACATTAAGACACGTTTTCAAAGTTTCATTCTAATGTGACTCATTGAAAGGGAGCACGGCCAGTAACCTGCACCTCTCTGGGGCCGAGGCGCTGCCCCTGTGTATGCAAAAGAGTGAATGACATTGATCTATGCCTCAGAGGGGCCATTCTTCAGACTTTAATGCACTGGCAGTGCAGTTAATCTACTGTTGTTTTTCAAATGGTCCCCACCATTGTGAGTGGAAGTGAAAGAGGGGGACAATGGCCCTTCAATGAATCAGACCACAAAGAGAGGGCGTCCCTTTTTAAACAGCTCCTCAAGAATGACGCTTTCAGCCTGGGCATTGATCAAGGGGCTGGCATAGACATACTGTATGAGTACACACTCTTTCTCTGCCTCTCGCTTTTATCCTCCCAGGCTCCCCTTCAATCTTTGTACACATAGTGACAAAGCAAGATAAAACGTCTGATCATTTTTAATAAAATCTAAAATTCAAATGACCCAATGAGAGCAGTCTACAGCAAGATATTTTCAATAAATGCAATTTTTTTCTGAAAAATATGTGGCCTTTATGGTAATTGGAAGAATGAAATGAAATGAAGTAGTTTTATTATTATTAATAATGTATTATCATAAAAAAATCCCACCCGTAGGGCAAAAGCAACAATTATGGCATTCCTAGAACAAATTCCTGTTACATTCCCATATCCAAACAAAAACTAGGAAACACCTGTACTACTCTGGAAACACCTATAAGACCTATATAATTACTCTTTTAAACACACCGGGGGACTAATTACACACGGTTAGCAACTACTTAAAAAAAGCACATTCCCAACACCCATCCTTAACACATAACCCTAGGTTACTTTTTTAAACGTCAAGAACTAAACTTTCTTTTGTCAGTGTTAATTAATAAATCATGCCAGTAAAAATCTGTTTCATTCAAATAAAAGTTAGCAGTACTCAACCATCCCCCATTAGCTGTCCCACACTGCTCTTTCAACAAATGCCGTGCATCAACGACCTTTCCCATAAAACCACTAGTCCCGCTGACATGAGTCCCATTACTTTACATGTCTTAGTTTAGGATGGTTTCTGGTATTAACGAGAAGTGGAGAGTAGCACAAGGCATTAGGAGCTGCGTATCTCAGTGTTAGAGGCTAGAGTGCCTGCCACCCCACGCTCAATGGATCTCCTAAGAGGCTTGCTGCGAGCTGGGGCTTCTGAATGCACCATTCTGGAACCCGATGGCAAAGGCACCTTGAGCAGGGATTTTCTCTCTGCTGTTCCCTCTAATTCCCCACTCTTCTCATTTCCTTGCTCAAGCTGAGACACAAAGCACACTGCCCAACTGAGAAGGCCGACTCATTTTGTATTTTTGAAAGAGTTCAAATAATTTCCTTAAAAGTGAACAGAGTCGCTTGGCAAAACATTTAAAAGAGGAGATTTGGTGGAGTGTGGCTGAAGGAGCTGTTGCTTGATTGCATTTGGTTTGGAGGGAATGGAATGGAAAAATTCAATTCAATATTCTCTCAATCTCCAAGCGGACAGGGGGAGCGGGAGAGACAAAAGGAAGGGAGGTAAATGGAAGACAAATCTGATTGTGGACTGTGTCATGATTTCACATTCCACTTTCAGCCAGCATCTCGCGCTCTCGTCCAATATCAATCATCCGGGCCATCCTATCAGTTCCTCTCACTTTCTTTTTCGCCGTCTTTCTTGGACGTCGATGGCTATATGTCTTCCTAGGATTACAGTTGGCCATGTGCAGGGTGGTTGGTGAGCAGACACGAAGACGAGGCGTAAAACCTGGATGACGTGATTGAATTTCACAGCAAAAAAGAACATAACAGTAGCTGAGAGGCGTAAAAAAGGCAGACGTCTCAGTGGCTCCATACAGGGGTTGTGGGAATCTGGATGGGCAGCAGGACAGGATGGGTTATGATGGAGGGTCGAAGCTGGTCGGACTGGGCCTTGAGGTAAACAGTGTGGCGATACCCTCTAAAATGAGGCATCTCTCCAGCAGAAGAGAGAGTTGAAAAACTCATTTGAAGTTGTAAAGCACTGTTAAGTCCATGCATATCCTCTTTCTAGTTTTTATAAAAATCATTATACATAAACATCAATATATGCATATAAGCACACATATAATAGTTTTCACATATTTATTTGATCTGTTCATTGAAATCCTGCGTTTTTATGTGAGCCAGCAGCATAAGTACAGAATTATTGGCTCCAGATTTTGCAAGGATCAATCACAACTCATGTGATATGACTCCACATCAGGGGGCTGACATTTGTGCCCTGGAAGTCTTGTTTCCAGATTGGATCAAAGGGTGCCAGAATAGAGAGGGGAAGTGGACACATCTTCAAACCTGCTTGTACGTAACATGTGGTAGGACTAAGTCTCCTCAGTCTATGCCTAACAGGTTTAAACTACAATTCAAAAGCTTGGGGTCAGTAAGATTTTTATTTTTCATTTATTTTTTTAAAGAATTGTCGTTTACACTTTCCTTAAAGCCTTTATGTATAATGCATTATAAAGGTTTATTAAAGGTTGTGATGCATTATGATTATTCATAATGTGCATTGTAATACATTATAGCTTGTCAGAAATAATTCTAATAATAAAATTTTAAATGCATTGCATAATAATTAATTGATAAGTGTTTTGACATATTACCTGTTGTTACTATTATTCATGAGATTCTACGATACATTATAAGGTGCATTACAAAGCCTATTTAATGCATTAAAACTTCTTTTATAATGCATTATACATAAAGGCTTTAAGTGTTATCGAAATTACTTTTACTCAGCAAGGATGCATTCAACTAATTAAGGTTAATGTTGCAAAAGATTTATAAATATATGCTGTTCTTTTAAACCTTTCTATTGATTAAAAACGATCAGTTCCCACTATTGAGCAGGACAGCTGTTTTCAACACTGATAATAATACGATGTTTCTTGAGCAGAAAATCAGCATGTTAGATGACTGGATTCATGAATTTTTATATGTATTTTTGATTTAAAAAAAAAAAACATTTTAAATCTTATCAGCCCTAAAGTTTTTAAAGGTAGTGTATGTCAAAATTAGGTCATAGTATTTAGTTTAATGCATTATTCATAATATAATCTAAAAGATACAGGCAGTTTTCATTGTGATTATGTAGTGTGTCTAGGTTCCCCCTCCATCTGTTTATCTTCATCATATTTCAGAGTGGTCACACCACAACCTCAAACCTGATCCATGAACACATTACAAAGATTTCTTGTCTAACAGAGTTTGAAGTGACATAACTGTCACTGCCTATGAAATTTCCTGCAAATCTCCATTAATTAATTTAGTTTTTCCCTCTGGCTTTACAAAGTGCAATGAACCAGACAGACAGGCAGCAGTGCTGTAAGACCTGGAAGCACTTAGTCAGATATGGATCACTTCCTCTGATTTGTCATAAGGAGCAGTAAAACAGCAGAAGCATGAGTAAAGTGTCTGTGGTTAAGAATAACCACAGTGACAGACTGATGACACCTAATAGAAAAGCACCAAACACATAAATTAAAGCCTTTGACATCCTCACTGATCCATGCCTGACTTCCTCTGTTTGGCAGTAGGAACGCTCCCTCCCTCTCTCCCAGCTTCTCTCTCTCTCAGACATCTGGATACTGTGTCAATGCAGCTGCACACAAGTGGGTTGACACTGAGGCTGCGGGGTCTGCCAAAAGCCAAAAGGGTCAGACACCTTCCCCTCCACAAAAGCAATGATCCCAGAGCCCTGGCATCTCCATGTGAGCTATCTCGAGCCAGAGATCCTCACACAATCTGCTTGGCCTCTCAAGAACCAACTGCTGGGCCGTGACAGGGTTGAGAAAACAAAGCATGAGCTGTTGGGCCAAGATACTGAGGATGTGGTGGTTTCATATGATCTTTGAATGATCTTGGACTTTCCATCCAACATGGCGCCAAATTTTTGACAGCAAAAGAACATTTGAAGTTATATTCATGATTGAATCATCAGTTTTTTAAATCTAATTCAGCTCTGACATATGCAGGTCAGAAGTGATGTAATGTTTATGCACTTGTCTAATTAGCATCAGTCACCATAAATGCACAAAAGGGCCAAATGTCCCATGGGGCTCCTTTCACTGACATGGCAGAAAAAAATCTGCAGGATCTCTGACACTGCCAGCAAGAGATCTTCTCTTTGCTAAAAAGCCTGCCACAAGGCCACAATGGGTCAACTTTTTCCAAAATGGAGTCATTTTCATTTTGTCTGGGCACAAACATTTGACTGATTTACATTTCTGCATTTAGCAGACGCTTTTATCCAAAGCAATTTGTCAAAGAGCCAACAATATTTGTAATAACAAATACATTCTGATTTGAAACAAAAGTCATGAATGCTGCTAAGCAAAAAAGATGCTAAATGAAGTGTCTTCCACTTTATTAAGTGCTCAAATCACAGAAAGAGTAAGACATTTGGCAAGTCAAAAGGTGGTGAAGTCAATTTTGCCAACTAAAAAGTGGCTGAGAGGAGAAAGAAAGAGACAGCTGCATTTCAATTATGCAGTGATGTCATTCACTCAGCTTGGGACATACAGAGTTTACTTATTAAAACAAATAATCTTTTATTACAAAATCGAATAACCAAGACAGATTGACTTAACATGGTATTTCACTACACATTACTGCATTAAGGTAACATCCAGATCATTAGCATATGAAGACCACAAGCCCATACCATTTTAGAGGTGAAGCAGGCAGCGGGGCCTCGGTGAGCGGTCATATTTTTTACAAGCTCTTGATTGATTAATGTAACTGGTGGAGAGGGGTTCCCAAGAGAGAGTGTGGGATGTTCTCTGATATGCAGCAAATTTTACAAGAAGCAGTGGTGGGCTTGAAAGTGGTGGGAAGAAAAGATCCCAGCCAAAAGCTGAAGTGAGAAATCCATCAGGAATGCACTCTTGTTCTTTTTATCCCCCTCCCTTTGCTCCCAACAGCTGCTGCCATAACTCTACTGTATTTTCCCGCCTCTCATTGTTTCAACTATCCACATGGTTGACAAGCTGTCAGGACCAGCGGTGGGCGGAGCCAAAGTCCTGTGAATGCTCTGCAACATTTACATGCACTTTTAAAGTTCAAATGTAGTCAAGACTAAAACAAGCAATTCATCATGTAAATGCAATGGTCCAAATGAAATCATACCAAGGTGGTTTCTGCAACTACAAGTCTCAGTGTTGTGTGAATGCTGCAAAAGTCATAAGTGACACAAAGGTTTTTAAACGTTCAAATATTCAGTTATGCGCTGAATCACGTATGTCTTGACAGAGAAGAATGTAATTCGATTATGAGTCGCTCGATTATAACATACAACATTATTTTCTGTAATTTCTCTAAAAGATGACGTTGACATTTTGATGAAGTAAATGAAGCATGCATGGATAAATCATTCACAATATAAGATCGCATTAACACGCATTTAGTAAATCGATAGGGCTAGCTTGCATTTCAAGCCAACTTTGACAGAAGTAGTGCCATGTTAGCCACCTGATCGTGTTTCTCCGATACGGTGACAGGAAGAGGCCTGCTGTGTTTTTCTAGCGCTTTCTTTGAGACGAGCAGTTGCATTGTTACACGCGTCATCAATCAGAGGAGCTCAGTCCAGAAGATCTAGTGACACTTTAGAGCTCTATAGACCTCGAAGCACATAGCTGAACTCTTACTGAGCTCTTTTTGTGCCATCTACATCTCCAACTGAGAGCATCAGTTTTACGGGTACCATCCTTTCATAAGTAAACTTTGTAGATGAGCACAATTAAAAGGATAGTTCACCCCAAAAAATGAAAGTTCTGTCATCATTTACTCACCCTCATGTCAGTGCAAACCTGTATGACTTACTTTCTTCAAAAGAAGATACTTAAAAACTGCTTAAGTATTTGGCAGTGCCATACCTGTACTCTGGCCTCGGTGAGCTTGGTTCTCTGGGCTAGTTCCTCTCTGGTGTAGATGTCTGGGTAGTGTGTCCTTTCAAAGGCCTTCTCCAGCTCTTCCAGCTGCTCGGCTGTGAAGGTGGTCCGGCTGCGCCTCTGCTTCCTCTTCAAGGGCAGGTCCGGTTCAGACTCTACGTCCGAGCCGTCATCCATTCGACCTGTCATAGAGGAAAGATAACGAAAGAGCTGAGTGTGTTGTGCGTGGCATTAAAAAAGTCATGCACTTACCAGAAAGCTCTCTGTTCACGAATGCTGTCAACATACTGATATGATGTGTGTAAGTGAATGTGGACCCGAAACATGGATGGATTGCAGCACGGTGAAACGGATTCATGTGGCTTTCAAGCGAAAATTATTTCAATGGATAGCTATTTATATAAGCGAAGCTCTTGTAAATACAATCCCACATCAGTGCGAATCCGAGCTCGCCCCGAGGCCATAGAGGGGATAGTGGGGGGGGAGTTAATCTCCGCAGACCACCTTAGCGATCCTCGTATCGGTGCTAAAATGAAACAAAACTGGCACTTTGCAAATAACTCAAGTTTATTTCATTAAATGCCATTTGCGATCTTGCCGTCTTCAAAATAAGAGCGGTGGATTATCTGTCAAATGCAGCCATGTCAACTACAGTATTTCTGTTTGGTGGTTAGCTGAAGAAAAGATGAGAAACAATGATCCCAAATCTGATCTGATGCAAACCAGAGGTGTGTGGGTGGCAATTCAAGCCGAGTAGCTTAGTGATGAAACGAAAATGACACATTAGCTTATCCGTGCTGTGCGGAACAGTGACCTTTATACAGGTGTGTATGCATGATGCTGATAACATTGCAAATAATTGTAGCAAGAATTCATATTAATGAGAGTAAGTATGAAACATTGACAAGTATGCTGGCAAAAAAAAAAAAAAAAAAAAAAAACTCTTCTAACAATAGAGATTCAAAAAGATCTACCTATGTCCCATTCTTTAGTCACATTTCCATATATGACAGGGAAGATCTTACAGCCCATTTTTATCATTTCATTTGAGTTGATTCTTTATTTATTTCCAGTTTGGCTGGCACTGGGCTGATCCTTGAAAATCCCTTCAGCAGCATTGGGGGCCTAGCTCTGCAGACACTGGCCTTAATCCAGGCCATGACTTCCCGCTAAATTGAAGCAATTCTACATTAGTGATGGCTGAACCCTGGCTTCTTATTGGCTAATGCTGGTGTGGGCTTCCAAGACTAGCCCCTCTGAATAGGGCTGATTATAGAGGAGCCGAGTCGGTTGCACTTTGCCTTTCTAATATCTGAAGGGTGGGTAAAAAAATGTTTTTGTCACCATCTTCATTTAAAAGATCCTGATATTGGATAAAATGTCAAGATCTTTTATTTACTCTGTACTTGTAAAATAAAGATTCTTTATTGGTATTGATGGTTTCATTAATGACCTTTAAAATCCATAGAACACTTCCATTGCACAAAAGAGGGAAATGGATCTTTAGATTCAAATTCTTTTAACTAAGAAAAAATAGTTAAAGGCTGTTTATGGAATGTATCCTTCGAGGAACCCAAAATGATTGTTCTATGGCATTGCCCCCCACCCGTGGCATTGAACTGAAACAGGAAATCTGTATAAATGTCCAGCCCTATGTACATATAATTTAACAGTGAGCTTTCAAATACACATTCTACACCCTAAGCATCCGCTGTTTCCTAGTAAAGTACAGTGAGAACTGGTTTTTCAGGCCAGGTGAAACACAAGATGAATTTGAGAGGTAATTCAATGACATTCAATCTTGTCAACAACGGCAGATCTGTTAAATCCCATTCCACACCATAGGGGACAGCAATGAGGCGAGTTTGAGAAACAGAAATGCTTATACAAACTCTTAACATTTGGGTTTTTTCCCCAAGTTCCCAAGTCAAATTATTTTATTTGTTGGAAGGTTCTAGATTTTAAAAATGTAAAATGTGAAAATGTCATATTTTTATACCTGACATTGGTTTGCCCACAACAACAAAAGCTGACCAAGAGCAACACCACAGTAGAGAATGAATATGTTTGCACCTCTCTATTTGATTGTTGGACGGTTGGTTAGAACATCCCAAATATAGCCTCCAAACAAAAGCACAACAATGAAAGAGCCATCAAAGTGGCTTCGACTCCAGGCCAGCTCTGTCTTTTAATTAAACAAGGAATTATGGGATTAAAGGGAGGTTCTCATTACAGGCCACTTGAAGAGTCCTCTGGTAGATGTCTTTTTGTCTCCTAGAGCTCACACTCAGGAATTCTCGACGGATTACATATGGCCGTAGGACATGAGGCCGCATTAATTAAATCAATTCCTTTGCCTTTTCTTTTAAGATTCATTTTGCCAACACTCTCCCCTCATCCCAACATTCTGCAAAAATCATTCTGAAGTGTACATATATATTGGAACTCATGTTCTTTAAATCCCTTTGTTGGTTTTGGAGAGATTGTGACAAAGTGATTTGCTTTTGACTTGCCATGACGACCACTTGAGGCCAGTGCAGTGATCTATACTGATCATTTCTGTGAAAAGTGGCCACCACTTTTATTAAAGACACAACATGAAATATATTTGTTCTTCCCTACATGCAGCTAGACACTGAAGGGATTGTTCACCCAAATTTGAAAGTGCATTCATCATTTATTCACCCTAATGCCATTTCAAACCTGTAAAGCACAAAAGAATACATAAAGTATCTATATACAAGCCTTGGTGACATTAAGACACTTTTTTCAAAAACATAAAAAAATATTACTGCCCCAAACTTCTGAACAGCCGCAATCCTGCCACAGTTATCAAAAAATATTTGTTTTAAAACAAGAGATCCCCACATTTTTACCTTCAGACAGATGAATGAAAATCAGGGGGACAAATCTAAGAAACACAATTTGAGAAGCTACAAGCTTGATGCAGTTGCGCCTGCATGACTGATGAGTATTCTGCCACATCCCATTCTGCCCTCGTCACAACAATTACGATGTCATTTAGCTGCCATAACAGACAACCCACAAGCTGCTCCTCAGCCAGCCCTGCAGAGACAGATAAAACCTGAATAAGTTTGACAGCACTCTCCTGCTAAAGGTCAGCATCTCTCCCTCTCCTACTCGCAGTATAATGAGGACAGGATTATGGAAATGAAACAGACGCTGATGCAGATATGTGTCTAAACCTGGACCTCATCTTTGTCTCTGCGAGATCCCACGATTGACATGCTGGGTCCCATCACACGAATGCAACCATGGCAAGTACCCAGATCTGACGAATGTGCTGCGGCATAAATATAACAGAGTTTGACACATTTTGTCTGAGATGGCCTGGAGCAGACAGCAGCGAGAGCTTTTGAATAAAGGTAAATAGAGCAAAACTCGGTTTTAAAAATAAAAAGTGCTGTTCGCCAAACCACTAATCGGAAAAGAACAGGAACATTCCAATTACAACAAGACGACCTTCTTAAATCCATTGAAAAGTGAAAGGGACTGATAAAATGTTTTTATCTTAAATGTGAGCTCAATTAAAAAATTCCCTGTGAATTTTATTCCTTTATCCATGTAATCCTCCAGGGTTTGCAGTATTGTTCAATTTGTTTCAATGTGTCTCAATCAAAAGGATGCAATAAAAAAAAAACATGATTTTTGAACCAAACAAGTTAATCTGACAGCGAATGAGTGATGTTTTCCTTTCAAACAAACTCTGACAAGCACTGCGTCCCCAAATCCTATTATTTTCGGAACTCAAAATTGTCTCTTTGAATCTCATCAGTTATTAAGAGTGAATGTGCCCCATGGGATGAACCTGATTTGTAGCACTTACACATCAAAGACAGTTAATCAGGAAAGAAATGGCCTAATATATCTCGAATATGCATTTGATTGAAAGCCCTTTGGTGAAATTGAACCAAAAGAGTTGCTGTAACACATTCAGACTGATTCACATAGATCTGCTTCATGCAGCCAACCTGTCTGAGCTTTTTGTTGACAGCTGGGCATAAAACTCTCCGAGAGCATTTACTCATCGGACAGTGATTAACCGCTGTGGGTGAGGAGCGACTGAGGCCAAAGAGGAGTCATGACCACCCAACATAAGCCTTTAGACCACTTCCATCACCGATGAGCCTGTGAGCAGATGGGATATTCATCATCACGGCCACATTCAGACCGCTTTCTCTTCTGTGTTGTCTTTTTATTTTCATTCCCTCGTTCTCGCTCTCTCTCCCCTAACCTTTCCTGCCACAGTCTCTGTGTAAAGAGCGAAAGGGCCTGGGGTAAAGTGCTCGTCCACAGCTGCACATTCCACTAAGCTTAGCATGGTAGCAAACATTTAAACATTTGTCTTCATCAGAGTTGGCTCTCAAAACAACATTATACTCAGGTTGGGTCTGGTTTTCAATGTGGCACACAACTGGCCTCCTTGTTTCTGACATATGCACATCTGTGAGGATCCAGATTGATAATAACAGTATAGGTACAGCAGTGTCTGTCCCATTAAAAAAAAAAATTACTAGTTTAGACCCACATTCAAACTGTCAATTAATGAACTGTCATTTAAACATATCCACACTCTGTCCATATGTATAAAATACTAGCTATTTAGATAATTGTAGTCCATTATTTTACACATTCATTTGCACTTGATTCCTAACTATTTTTGTGTTTGAGTTGCAATGATATGAAAACTATAATTTTGCTTGTTTGCCAATGCTAAACTCACCTCCCCAATGCAAGGTGGTTCTGGGTGTTACCATCAGTGATGAACTGAAAATTTGACAACTGTGAATATTCAGCCAAAAAAAGGATGAGCCAAAATTGATGGTAGAATATCCAGACATCAGGGGGTATCAGCAATGCCATAGAAGAACCATTTTGGTTCCCTAAAGTCATTGATGAGTTAAAAAAAAAGAAAAAAAAAAACTTTTATTTGTAGTGTGACCTTTCAGAAATCTAAAGAACCAGTTTTCACTATAAGGAACCTTTTGGAATGTTTCATGGATGTTAATGGTTCTTAAAGTATAGGACTGGATTAATTTATCACTTTTAAATATGGCATACTGAACACCACAAGGAGTACAATTACCCAAATTTAAATAAGGGAACTTAATTTCCTAGTTTGATTGTCAAGTCAAGTCTCCATAATATTGTGGGCCTTACAGTAGATGACTCTTTCAATGTCAGTCAGATTGCTTTGACGGACTTATCATCCAAAAATCGTAAATATGATTTTTAAATCTCTCTTCAAAAAGGAACACCATTTTAGGAATAATTTATGTGTGTAGGATTGTATGGGAAAGTTGCGCTAATGTTTAATATCTATGGTTAGGGATTTTTACAAGCCATGCATTCCATAGCGTTTACTGTCTAACATTACTTTGCATCAATACACATTACACAATACAATACCAACACACACAAAAAAGTTTAGACTTGCTTTCTGCTCCATGTTCATTAATTTCTTTCCGTGGGATAAAAGAACACCATTGAAGAAGGGGAAAGGAGGGAAAGCGCTGTAATTTTGGCTCCCACAACAAACAATTAGCCCTCCTTTCTTTTTGTAGCATTCAAAAACATTTCAGAGAAAGAGATTGAAGATGTGAAGGAGAGGTGATGGGTGATGCTCTTGTATAGGTCTTGTCATCTGCATGAAGGCTAAGAGGGCTTTTTGTCTGCCGTGCCTGTGTGAGAGTGTGCTCACCTTAAACAACAGAGAGACTCGAGGGCCTCCGTGGCCTTTCAGGCCCAATAGAAGACGCACCTTAGGGGGCCATTTAAGCTTGAAAAGAGGCCTGACAACCCTGTGCAGCTCTGTGGGGCATCAATAAATGCTGACATATTGACTCTCTGTGCCCAAGCGCCACTGGAAAATTCTGCCTGAATATGAATCCATTTAATGGCAGGGAAAAGGGGGCGGCAGTGCAGAGAGACAGCGAGAGGGAAACTCTAAGGATGGCTTGTGTCTCTTGGGTTTCAAATGCTCTGGAATGTGGTGACTGAGAAAGAGTTCTGACAACAAAACTATAACTATTGACAGATAGGCTAAAGAATAGAGAAGAGAGAAGTGGTTAGGATAATAAGACCTACTTTAAGAAATCATGTTTTGCTGAAGTTATCAGATCCGCACAGAACATGAATGTGAAGATCACATCTGTTCTGCTGTATTAGCTGAACTTCACTGCAGTGCTATTTAAGAACGACTTCGAAACGGTTCTTAAAATATCTTTAGGCAATTAGGGAGGAAATTCTTTAAAGATATGTGCAACGCAGTCGATTTGTTGGGAAGTGCTGACTTAACTTGGTTAGTGGAAGAAGGAGAGAGGTGTTTCCGTTTACTTCCTGCCTCATTCTTATTTTTAAATTCGAGTTTTCATTTCCTGGGATTGAGATCTCGCTAATTGAGGTCAAAAGCAATCAGCACCATGGAAGTTAATCAAATATCTAAAAGGTGCGAAAGATGGCAAAATCAGCCATTTAAACTAGCATGCCCATAGCTTATTAAACTATAATGTGTGTGAGGGAAAAAAGACAGGCGCATAATTCATCCTTCAACACATTTAAGTCTGTATGAAAGATTTTACCTGCCCCACACAATATACATTATAAGCAGAAAATTTATTTAATTTACTCGTTCTCATCCCTTTCTCATCCTCATGTTGTTTCCAACTGATAAATAACATTTAACAAATAATAACAGAGAAAGGGCAAGTAACACACTGAATTAGACATTTTAAAAAAAACAAAATCTAAAAATAATTTATTGTGTATGACTTTTTTCTGTGGTATACAAAAGAAGATATTTTTTCCAAGTCAGTGGGGTACAATATCATTTTTGGTCCATTTTATTTAAACGTATAAGTAAAAACAGCTTAAACGTTCTTTCATATATCTTCATTTGTGTTGCACAGGGAAAAACATACAGGTTTAAAAAGATACATTTTCAAGTGAAATATAATTTTAAATGCTCCATATGAGAGACATTACAAGCATCTCTGACACAAAATGCCACTGGTAACATCACTTGTCTGCTCATTGTGTCAAAGGGAGAAACATTGGCCTCAGATAAAAGTTTTCTTGCATTACTGCAATAAAGTAAATTCGCAGAAAACTTTACGCTTCTCTGTGTGAGGCCTTCCCTGTAAATACTGAGGGTAAAACTGCAGCTGAACTTAATTCCATCCTCACAAAGATGTTTGTGTTATCATGGCTTTATGTCTTAGCAAACTACCATTTATTAAATGCAAAGCCTTTATCCGCTTTTCCCACAGCGGTGGCGTGTGTCTCTTCTCAAGATAAAACAGTTGCGTAAACAACAAAAAATGCTGAATGTCAATTTTACTACTGACTTAGCTTATGGGAAATAAATCTTAATATATCAATGTGAGCTTTAAGTGGACAGCCTAGGGCTTAAATACAAATGCCAAAAGTGAAAATAAATAATAATAAAAAAAGGCATAATCTTATTCCCAAAAGAAAAGCAGATCAATAATCAGAGATTAAGAAAAAGTGTAGTATATACAGTAGTGCTTCTTAAAGAAGAGTTAAGCTTTTCTTTGAGCGCTCTGTCAAAACGCAGACCCTATAACTTAAATGAGGTGCCCTGATATCTTTATGTGCCAATGTGGTAAACACAATTTAATGGAGGCAGTAATAACTCAACGTTGCAGAACAGTTGTTTTTAAATGGCAAATCTCATATCAACAGATGCAAAATACTGAGCAGCGCTTGCTTTTGTATACTGCAGGGTGAGAGAGAAAAAAAGGCAATGTGGAAAGAGTAGCCTGAAGAGAAACTGACAATGGCTGCATAAATAAGCCCATTAGTTAAAAATGTACGACAAGTGCCCTGTTTGAAGCCTGCGTGGGGAGAGGAGAGCGGGATAGACTCCCTCACAGCTGCCTGGCCCCTCTGCAGCTCTCACACTGCCCCGCACATTCAACATTTAAGTTGGTGGAAAAAATCTGAGCAAATTTCTGATTTGCAACACTCTAGGAACATGTTTATTGTCTTTGTGCAAGTGCAAAACACACACATAAATAAAGCTAATGAAGAATCTCGGGGTGAGGCTGCTAAAGAGCATAAAATGGGAAATTTTATGGCCATAAGTAGCGTGGGCTGATGGTGATTTTTAAGCCATTGGACCATGTTGTTCGGCACTAATCATAGGACTGATGCGGCACAATTTCCCTCCTCACTTAATTACTGTTACCGATTATTGGGCCATGCTTCTTTAGTCATCAAAACTGGACAGAATTTTAAGGGTATTTTTATGACTGCAGCATATTACGGAAACGCCACCTGTTATTCCTAATCATGGTCTTTATATAGTGAAAATCTATCTTCCACCATGAGAAATTGAGGGTTAAAAACCTTTTATGCTACTGTGCTGACTTTTAATCTTGTGTCAAACATCCAGTGAACAATCAAGCTCAAGTGACTAAATTATTGCTCAACGATCAAATCAACAATCTCATATTTTCATAGTACATTACATTTTCACAATAAAGGTCATTTCATCCCAGAGAGATTCATTAGCGGATATTACACTAATGTAAACAAAGTTCTGCGGTGAAGGCATAAATCAATTTTCACTATCAATTCAATTACATCTTATTCATTAAATACAACCTGCACAAAACACTAAATCAGCCACAGCTTATCATAAGTGTCACTTGTTAAAATCACTGCAGTAATGATGAAACCATGAAAATCACTTGTTTGTACACGTACTCAGTTTCTGAAAGACTTGTTTTTGGAGCTGGCAATGTGAAAGCCATTCAGGAACAAGTAAATTTTCAGCCAAAAATAAATTGCTTTTATTCATGTCTAAACAGAGTCAACATTGTGGACCAGAGGAGAGTGCAATTATGCTTCTCATGCCAGAAAGACAGCAGTGCATGCTTCTTCAACTTTCACTAGCCTCTTTATGGGTCCTCAGTAAATAACTCATTATGGACTTGAATACATAACATGATATGATGATTGTTTAAAGAGACAAGTAAAAAGGCTGCTTAAAAATGACACAGAGAAGAAAAGCAGATGTTGCAAATGAATTTAGTAGACAAATGTAAATAAATTAAAAAGTTTAATTTTAATTTTTTTTGTCTCATCAATTAGCATTTGAAAATTAAGCCATAAAATGTAGTTTATTTCATAGTTTAATTAATTTAGTCAGTTTAGTTCATTTTTTCCTATTTATTTTTGCAGTATTTAACCAGATATGACATTAAAAGTTACAAAATTAAACACACTGCCTGTCATACATTTTGAAAACTTTAAACCTTTACATGGTAGCCCTTGTAAAAGCTGCATTAAGACAAAATTCAAACCCTACAAACAGCCAATTTCAAGTCATTCACTTGGAAAATGCTCTGTTTAAAACGTCAAAAGGAGGGTGATTCTTTTCTCTTGCTCTTAGATTACCATATTTCTCTGGGGCTTGTGACACCTGCAGCCCACTGAGGGCGTGCAGAACATAGGACTTTACTTCAAACAGCCCAAAGGCTGTGGGTTTGGGTATTGACTGGGATTGAGCTTGTCCCAGCTTGGACCCTCCTACCGCAGATGTACATTAATGCAGGAAAAATACAAATCCGGGCAGCAAAAAGAAAGGCAGTTCCTTTTAACATGCTGTTGTCTAGCTTGATCGTGTCAGTTTGAGGGAGCCCATTCAAAGGTATTCATGCATCTGCCTTTGGGGAACAATGGCAGCTAGTTTATAAACTGTCTCTTTTGGCTGCATAAAGGCTTTAGACGCCATTGTTTTGCTCCTCTTAATAAACTTTTGGAGAAGTTCATCAACTTGCCTGAATAGCCAACACAGAGAGGCCAGAGACACAAAATAACAGACGGTTGGCTTTCCCCTTTTCTTTCTCCCTTTTGAAGTGACTATCTCTAAATCAGGAAAGAGGGCTGTCAGACACCAGAATAATTTTTGCTCAAACAAAAACCGCAAACGGCCGAAGGAACAAAAGTTAATTCACAGAAGAATGGAGGACTTGACTCTTTAAATGAATCTGATAAAGGTGCACTTTGAAACATAGTCTTAACTCTTCAACAACACATGGTAGGATTTGTTCCTACAATAATTAATGAGCTAAATGATAATTAATGGCCTCCATTATGCAAATCTTGAGGGGATTTTAGTCAGAGCAGCTTAGATTCAAGTAGGCTATTTTATTTCAAACTTTTAAGTCAACTAAAAACAAATAGCCTACTACATGGTGTAAATTAACAGACTTCCGGCCTGAAAAATATTCCACTGAAAGAGACATAAACATGCTTTTAAATTGTATTTATGCAACATAAATAAATGAAAGAAGATAAGTTACAATTTAAAACAAATAAACACAAATTGTGGCCATATAGGCTATTCCGACATCCACTTTCAAGAGCTCATTCCATTAATTTAGTCTACTCAGTGACCCTACAATGATAGCATTTATTTAGCATATTTGTACACCGACACCTGCAGTGAATAAACACTGCCTGAGCAAATTTCCATTTGCACAGACACTTATGTGGACCAAGACGTTTGAACATTTTCGCTCAAAACGTTATAAGATCTACCGGCAAAAGGTTACTTTTCCTTTGGTCTGTTTATGAGTGCCCTGAACCACGTTTGGCACTCCTGCTTTGTGGAAGGATTCCCTTTTGTTAGTTGATCAGTCTCCCATTGGGTCTCCAGACAGGATTCTTGGCATTTGTCGGCAGAAATGAAAGCAGGATTAAGGACTGGCTACTGAACACTCCATGGTAAAGGAGTGGGCAGCAATTCCCCAGATTCAACCCCCCTCCTCCACTTTGGTAACTCCTCTTTTCGTATATTTGTATTCCCTAAGAGGCCATTAAAGCAAGTTTGAAAGCGATACGAACAATAAGATCAAAATCAACAAGTCGAGTCCTATGTTAAACGTTTGCCAGTCTTTGCTTGTTTCTTTAATTTGAACACCGGGGCAATTAAAGCATGCTATATAAATTGCCATTTTGCCATTAATTCCGTGTGCTTTATTCCGTAGTCCTGTAGTAGTATGTATTCTGTGGTATGAAAAATGTTTCTTTAGTCGCTGGGAAGTAAAAGAAAAAAAAATAGTCATTCTATTTTTATTCTATACATTATTGATATTATTTTATATATATAGCCTATTATTGCTATAAAGCATTGGCTATTATGCCGGATAGCTACAAGTTTCTAAAGAAATTAGAAAATGGTTCGCAACTAAAACGTTTTGCCGATTTCTAACTTTAAAGGGAATTTTTAGCGCTTTGTTGGTCCACTGGACGAAACATCCACTTCTTTATATAAGGTCACCAAGAGTTTCGTGCATGCTCTTCCAATTATACAGGGCAACGTACAGCACTTAAGCGATGGTGAGTCCAGGGCATCAAAAACACTTTTGTGACATTACATAGGAAGCCCGGAGGCCAATACTTTTATTGGTGTCAGCAGGAGTTTTCCCTAGTCGTTTGTTCGTTTTGTTCTTCTGGTCCAACAGGATGCCCCCCACTCCACTGCACAGTGCAAATCTCGCTGAATGACATTGATTTTTGACCAACTAATTGTTTACATCCCGTATGTTTAATGTACGTGTTGTCAGGACTTAACTGAAAACTTGGTTTCATTTTATTTCTGGCGACAAATAAGGTGAGTAAGAAAGTGGATATGAGCTTCATTTTAATGCGAAGAAAAAACATCCACGTCTTCTGCAGTGGACGTGTGAATTTCGGCAAATTAAATGGAAGATTGTCCCTTTAACAAAAAAAAAAAAAAAAACGCAGATATCCAAAAGCCATTCGCATAATATGTTCTAGTAATATGTGCACTGAGATAGTCCTTGTCCCACATGGCAAGAAATAGTTTAATTAATAGACAGGCCGTCTTGAAAGCAGCACTGGCAGCCTGTAATATGATGAACTTCCATTGTCGTGGTGTCACCACAAATGTTTCCGATAAGAAAAAGCACCCAATGTTCAAAGACTATAAGCCTCTCAATTTCATCCAGACGCCTCTACTTTTCTGCACCTATTTTCTATTTCTTTTTTCTTCCTCTCTCCCTTAAACATCTGAAACACACAAAATCCTCATTGCATCTAGAATCCGCCCCAGGTTAACAGGTCAGCAAAGCTGTTGAAAATAATTGCATATTAATATTCTGTTCAAAGGGGCTTACGTAATCTTTCTACATTTTAAAAATGATTAACGTCAAATTTTATTCCTACAGACTGACTCTGATGACACGCTATATTTAGATACATTTAGTCGAACATTTACGGCTAATTTTTGTTGTAGGCGATAAAATATTATATAGCCTAATATTATATATATATATATATATATATATATATATATATATATATATATATATATATATATATATATATACACATACAACGATATATAAAATCATTATGTCAAAACTACCCCATAACGAATTCAAAGAGAGCAGTGTAAGAATTTGTAAAAGAAAAGCTGTCAAAATATGTAAGGAAAAACAGAAGGGCACTATTTCGACGTTTTCCGACATTCTATTCATTCCACGAATAAGGGACCTGGATTTGGCGCAGGCCTACTTTTTTATGAGCTTCGTCCTGGGTGAACGTTTGGAAAATAATTTCCTCAGCAAAGTGCAGGACTGAAGTTAACCAGCATGTAATTCAGTTACACTGCAAATGTTTTACAAAGCAACGCCGTTGATATTAAACAGGCGCTCTGGTGTCATGATCTCTGGATTAGCATATTTCACAGCATAGTCTCATCATTAGACGATGACCTAGCAAACAGATCGGTTATACAAACGCCAGACTTGTTCTGTTAATTTGCACCATTGTCACTGTCCATCATTACTGCCTAACAACAGTTTTATTATGCGCATTCTAATTCCAGCCAGCACTACGACTAATAACAGCCGGGAACTTTACACAGAGCAGTGCCCACGTTACAACATATTTTTAATTAATAGTATATACAGTGAAAAGAACAATGAATAATCAATCTCCATATTTGCACATAAACTACAGTTAAACGTATATGAATGAGTAGGCTTATTCTGTGAATATTGATTTATTTAGCTAATTAATGATGATGATGATGATGATGATGATGATAATAATAATAATAATAACATTTTACAAAAACGCTCCATCTCCCAAAATCCCAATAAAATGTGTTGGGTAGCAGTGTGGGGAAAGGGGAGGTTAATCCGAGTTTAACACACTGATGCAGAGCGCAGGACCGCGGCTGTGATGATTGTGTTATCTCTTCCCAACATTTGGGTCTCCCTCAATTTCAGCCCAGCCAAATAGCTGCGAGAAAGTGCAGATGGAGTGACTCTCGATGCCTGAGGAAAAATATTAATAGCTAAATAACTTCCCCATACTTTCACTAAATCTCTCTCTTTTTCTCTCTCTCTCTCCATTCCAGATGGATTTGTTTGAAGTGGTCCCCCGACTCATCCTATGGTCTCTTTTCTTCAAACGAGGCTTATTTCAAAGTCTCAAATATACAGTATAACTTTCGTTTCTCTACAAATATCTGGGAACTAGCCGTGTGCAAACACTTTTCATTCTCTCGATGTAATTGGCCTTTTGCCGCATTCTTAAAAGAACGCTCTGCCAAATGCACATATAGGAAAATTATATTTCACTTTATTCGATTTCTGAGTTTCCTCAGTCATTTTTATAACTCTTGTTTAAATGTGTTCGATTTCTCCAACCAAACAATTTATTTTCAGCGTGTTCACTGAACGAGTTCATTGCGTAGTGCCACCCCAAAACTGCTCAATTTTTCCACAATTGGCGTGCTTGGGGTCTCATTCTTTTGCCATGTGTTTGTGCGTCAAATCAACAAAAATAGACCAAAATACAATAAAACAATATTATCAAATAAATATACGAACAAGTGTGAGAAAAATGTCAAATCTCATGGAGTTGTGCCGAAGGCTAGCCAGAGAGGGTCGTTTAAAGATGAAAGCGAAGAGAAAGAAAAGGCTCAATTTAATCTGCTTTAAAACCTTTCAAAATAACGTTGTGCTTGGAACTCGGCGACTGAGAGCTGATTGGGGATAAATAAGTTTCTTACCATGCCTCTGAGCTATTACACCCATCTCCAACACAGCCGCTTGTTCAAAAGACACGTTTTCATTACGAACTCTAATAAGTCTTAACATTATTAAATGCCAGTTGGATGATCAAGTGAAACAAGCCCCGAGAAAAATCTTTTTAAGTCTGGAAAAATATTGCATTTTAGCCCCATCTCGTTTGCATGAAATCTTAAAGCTAAAATGTGAAAAGACATTTCACAAGATGTAAGACAAATGTGGAGTGAATTTGGAGATGTAAATAAACAATACTGATATTTACACAAATTATTCATAAATCCTAGCAGATATGCATGAACTCATCGGATGGAAATATTCATATTCTTAATGCACAGCGTTTAGGGCAATGGCAGAATTTTTTTAATCACGGATTGCCAATTTGTGTATCCGTAATCTAATAGCAGTACTGGCCTGTGAATCTGTGCACAGAGGTTGTAGGGTTTTGAATTTCGCGCGCGCGCAAGCACAAACAAACACAAACGTGTTCTAAAACACATATTTTAAATCAGTCGTGCACAGAGTTAAAAGCCGCTTTAAATAATGCAGAAAGGTATGCATAATCGGCATCCTTTTTATTAACACAGAAAAGCATTTACAATATTTCAAAACTGAACAAAATCAATGTGCTGTTTCACTTATTATTATATAAATAATACAAAATAAATGAAACGACGAATTTCGTAAAAATAAAGTTGAAATTACATACGTGTAAAAGACGAACAGGGTACCTCCTATATCTAAACCACCTCTCTAAACGTCAGCTAAGAAACACAATAGTGATTCCAAAAAGAGCAGTGGGCATTTCCAAACAAGAATAAAACATTTTGCACCCTCCAAATCTCATTCTATTCCAACAGACGATTCCATAATATTACAAAACTATCTACCAGCAGGGTGTATTGAATAATTCATCTCTTTATAGTTCCCCTCTTGGCCTTTTGTTAAAAGTTTTTCCCCCTTTACGGATTTTTGAATGTGAAAGGAAGGGTTCATTCCTTCTTTCGAAGCCTTGCTTTAAGGCTTTGCTTTGTAGCATAGATTCCTCGCTCCAAAAGAGCTTCAGTGAAGCAGAGATCTTTGGACTGAAGTTCATCTTCAAGTGTGAAAAAAAAAACACTGTCACACAACCGACGAATTTTTTTTTTTTTTTTTTTTTGTAGTGTTAGGCTACTTCAAAAAGTGTCTTTTGCTTAGTTAAATATTTTTTTCTCCAAATATATTAACATATTCT
Source organism: Carassius auratus (assembly GCF_003368295.1). NCBI lineage: Eukaryota > Metazoa > Chordata > Actinopteri > Cypriniformes > Cyprinidae > Carassius > Carassius auratus. The sequence continues at coordinate 217,566 of NW_020523286.1, read as the reverse complement.
GGGCACGACTTATTACATTTAGCTAATATAGACAATTGCATTATTTATATAAAATGATTTTTTTTTTTAAATGAAACAACCTAAAATTATTTATATTATTACAACGTTGTTACTTGTTAACGGTTGCCAGATGGAAAGGTCTGTTAACGTGTGAATAAGCGTGCCGAATTATCGCGAGAACCAGCGGGCAATGTTGAACTTATGGACTGTAATTGATATTGATTGCCACATCGGTCATCTGTCAGTTACCGTTTTCAAGGGACCGTTTACTCAGCGTCAAATGAGTCTGTTGTACAAATAGATCAAGGCCTAAATACCATCCGTCAGAGCCAGTATAAATACACTAAATCAAATGATTAAAAGACAGAAATCGCATGGACGTCGAGCACCGACACACAAAGCATTAACGTGCAGAGAACACCCCCAATAAACTCAAGCGCAAAGTTGATTTCTACAAGAAGTCGCCTGTTTTTCTGCATAAGATTAAAAGAAAATTAAAATGAATTACCTTTGTCTCCAAGTATGCCGTCAATGCTGTGCTTAGTTTTTTTCTCCCCGCTGTCATCCTTTTTGTCACAGTCGTCCTCATCGTCTTTTTTGCCAAATCGCGCACGAAGAACCCGACTGATAGAACTTACTGATGGTATAATAAATAAATAAATAAAAGGAGACAGTGAACAAAATAAATATATTTGAGTTATAATAATAATAATAATAATAATAATAATAATAGTTTAATAATAATAAAGTATGTTAAATAAATTATATCCGTAATTTATAATTAATAGGCCTACATCCTAGTTATTATAAAATAACAGTAGTAATTATAAACTCATCAATACAAAATTATTGTGATAAAAAAATTATTGAAATTACTAGATAGGTGATGTGGACATGATAAAAAAGGGGGCTGCTTACCAGACGAGGCCTCACCTGAGGGAACTGTACTTCTGTCACACACACCGTCCTTCAGCAGTTTATCCCGAATCTCCCAGCTGAACATGCCGGGATTATCGCGCTTGTATTCTTCGATTCGTTTTTCCACGTCAGGTGTTGCCACCTGCTTTTGTGTTTGATTGAAAAGGCGAGACAATGTGAAGAGAAAGAAAAAAATAATAGAAAGTATGGGTGACAAGAAAAAAGACAGGAGAACAAATTTTAGTACAAGTTGTAGCGTGTTCCCTTTTCCTTTAGTTAGCTTTGCAAAATAAAAATAATAGATTCAAAAACCCATCATGCATCATGATAACTACAGAAATGAAAATAATAACAATGGGCTATACTTACTCTGGGTTTACTTCCTCCTATTGCTCCAGGACGGATCGAGCCAGTTTCTTGATACCGGCAGAGGATTTTGGACACACAACCGTGGGAAACGCGAAGTTGTCGGGAGATCACGCAGGGACGGATGCCGTGGTGAGCCATTTCAACTATTTTGTGGCGGATATGATTTGGCAAAGGCCTGCCATTGATGAAAACTCCGCCAAGCTGATTGACTCGACCTTGACCCAGAGGAGTTGAAACTGCAGTGAAGAAAGGGGGATCAAATCTAACTTTGGCTTGCATTCACTCAAAATTCAGACTTCCAGTTTACCCAATTTAATAGCCGAGGCTACATATTTTTTCCCCTTAAATAGGATTTCAAAGCAATAACGATAATAATTTATCTTTGACTATATGAATACCAAAAAACAAAGACCTCAGAGGTACTTTGAAATATAGAGCCACACTTTTTAGTTTAACCAGTCTAACTGTTACAAAATACAGTGATAAATAATTGTATTTATTGTTCTAAATGTAAAAAAAAAAGATGTTTTAATTTTTATTTGAATCTGGCAAATTGTTCATCATTTAGCCTACTGGTGTCTTGAGATGCGCTAAGAATTGTGTTTCCTGTCAATTAATGAAAGAAAATTTAGCAGACAATTATGCTTAAAATGATTTAACAGATCTTTCACATCTCTTGAGTGGTTCTCTCGGCCTGGATACGTTATGCTTCATTATTTGTATTTTTCTGCACTCGGTGTTGTTCAAATATTTTTCTTTAGTGTATTTTGGATTAACTTGCGACACTTTATCAGTTCAACAAACCTTACAATTACGGACAGGCTTTGGAATTATACATTTTATTTTAACCACTACAATAATAACAAAATAGCCCTGGAAAAGTTATTATTATTATTATTATTATTATTATTATTATTATTATTATTATTATTATTATTATTATTATTATGGTGCATATATGCACATGCGTCCTGTTCATCAAAATGCGATATATATATATATATATATATATATATATATATATATATATATATATATATATATTATAAAACTCGCCAATCGGACATTTGCCACAGCATATTCAGTCGAGAACTTAATGTACTCACAAGTGTAATATAGGCTACAGTTCAAACTCTTTAAAAACCTTTTAGGCTATATGAGATCTGTAGGCCTGGTATTATTTACAACAATAAATTACAGCAAAACAAAGTACACGAGCATCTGTCCAACCAACCTTCCAAGGGGAATCCGGTGCGGGGATAGTTCTGTCCTGGAGCCGGTCGCATCATCCTCGGTACTGTTCCCGGTAAAGATGACATTCTACTTTTAATAAAGGACGAGGCACAGTAAGGCTGATGTTTAAACTGCGAGAGCAAGTCCAGACTTGTTGATGAATGTTTTCTTAATGACTAAAATTCTAAAGTCCTCTTTTCAAAAAAGGGAAAATAATAAAAAAAAGTTATCCAGCCACACTATCGCGGGGATGTGACACCTCCAAAAAAATCAAACAGAGATAAACAGTGTTTTGTGCGGAGGGGGTCATGAGCAAAATAACTACCGCAAGAACAAGAAGCCGCGCGCGCCAGGGAGGGGGTACTCCAAACGCTCTCGAGTGAACAACGGTTACTTAATTCTTTGCAGTGTTTTCTTAAAAGGTCTGATAGTTTTGGATGACAAAGTCTGCTTAGGGGTTGGGAGTTGCTGAAGTGGATAACTTTAGCGCGCGGTGTAGGAGGGGTGTCGCGCGCGCCGATAGGCTCTTGCAGTCTTCTTTTATTCATGTGGGCATGAAGGGGAACAAGCAAGTTTTTTTTCGACCAATCACAAAAAGCAGAGGGTAAGACAAACACGCACGCACACGCGGAGTGCCTAGCTGTTCATTCACTTCATCAGATTGCCTTTGAGCAGAAAACAATGAAAACACTCGATCAATCGACTGCCATTTATTAACAATGCCTAAAAGTCATAAGCTAATAAAACATCAATTGTTGATATAAAATAATAACTATATATTATATAATTATAAAAATAATTTTGGTTTGTTTGTTTGTTTGTTTGTTTGTTTGTTTGTTTCTCATATAAAATTACCTATAGATAAGTGCATTATGTTCATTAATGTACTCTCAAATATTGCTAAAGCCTACTTGGCCTATATTGTACAGCCAAAACTGTGTAACTAAAATATGTTTTCCATTGTATGAACGAAAACACAAGCTTGGTTTACCCATTCCGTCAGTTAAAACAAATATTATGCCAATTAATTTGTTCTGTAATACCATAACAAACACCTTTTAATCTACGTACAGATAAACTAATAATGTTCCCTGTAGGACTTTTTCAACTTCAATAATGTGTTTTTTAGTCGGTTTAATAGTTTCAATTCAACATAACTCTTAAACATCTCTCCACAACAACCAAACAAAAGCAAATAAAAATATAAAATAAAAACTCATTACAGTCAAAAAAAAAAAAACATTAAGTTGAACATACCAGCACCAAACGAAAAGGCATAAGTGTCTTCTAAAAACCATTAACAAAATATCGATTTGCAAAAAAGTGGGGAAAACTATATTCAAATAATTAAGAGCCTCATAAATGATTTAATAACCAACAAATGGCCAGTCTTCATTTTTAAAATGTGAGGCTGATGAATACCAAATACATCTAACAATAATAATTGATAGACAATGTTAGTTATTGTGTTTAATATAATTACCATTCAAAAAGCAATACACGTTTCATAACATTTATACTTTAGGTTATTTATAACTCTCTAAATATGATGTTATATTTGAAAGATATTCAAGTGTCACCTGAAATAGTTCTAACGTTCTTGCATCAGATAATGATTCATTATAACACGTTCATCCATATGAACACACACTGACTAACATATACGTGTCAGGATGAATCTCATTAAATTATAACTTGTACATGATTAAGCACTTCCAGACCTACGATTAGGATTGTGGAAAGGGATGCATCAAACACTGGAATTCAACTTTAAGAACAGACAGGCGCTAAGTGACTTGAAAGCTGCGCTTTGTTGTTAACAATGGCATCGTTAATTTGTGTGCAAACTGTGCATTGCTTGTTAATATACTTCCACATGACTAAGCATGTCAGATCCCAAGGGACCGGTAGCTTGAATGTCTTTGAGGTCAGTGCAGGCGTCGGTGTACACTTGTTGGTACGATTTGTTTGGTCAAAGACTTCAACAAATATGTATATAAAGACGTATAGAAATTAGATGAAGCTAATGTAAATTCTAGTTCTTTAATTGTGCTCAAGCTTTAAAAAATATATCCTCTATTTTTTAAATGTATAGCTACTTTCGCAACCCAATGTTCTGGCAGATAATCGTTACTTTTGAAAATGTGTTTAATGAGTCCATTCACATTCATATTGCACATGCAATTTAAAAATATATATATTTTGTTCCGCAAGTAATCAGTTTAGTAAATTAAGTATGCTGCATGAAAGCAATACAAGTTTTTTTTTTCAGTTAGCCTATTATAAAACAAACATACACACACAGACACACACATACATCTCTGAAACTTTCAGAAAACTAAATGTTTCCTGAATACCCTTCTTTGACTTCTTTCTCTACAATAATACAAAGAAATCCACACGGCCTGTATGTAAATATATGTTGATGCACGTGTGCTCACCGTTGGTCTAATGTGAAAACCTTGCTGCATAAAGGTCTTCTTCATTTACGAATGACAAATGATAGGACTTGCCACTAGATGGCGATAAAGAACCAAACATGCAATTCTTCAGAATTCAGTTTTTGATGCAGGATTTTTATAATGTCCATAATACACAGTCAAGCAAAAAGCGTTGGCTTTTTACACATACACTGCCTGAGATTGCATGACTGAATATTGTTCTGCAATCATAGTTAACTATTAATTATATAGTAAAGGCTTTTAGAAATAGACACACAATCACCAACAACATTCACACACACACACACACACACACACACACACACACACACACATATATATATATATATATATATATATATATATATATATATATATATATAAATCACAGGTGTTGTAGCCCATTGCTGTCCTGTGGACACTAAAAAGAAGAGTAAGAGAAGTGAAAGCGTGGAGCTGTGTATCTGAAGCATGAATGCAAGAGAAGGAGAGTAAGCAAAGAGAGCGAGGCAGAGGGAAAGAGAGCAGGTGCACCACATCACACAAAGCCCAGCAGACTAAGGTTGAGTTCCATATGACACTTTTAGCATTGGGGCAGAATAACACTCCAGCTGGAAACGTTTAAGGGAGTTAAATCACTGGTTTGGTAATGACATTTTGTCCCCATACATCACTGAAAGCAAGGAAAGGAATGTCTGTGATAGTCCTGTCTTTCTCACAAGCATTCCTACCCACTTCAACAGTGCAGTAGCTTAGTTAAATTTAAGTGACGATTGTCTGAGATACAAAATAACTAGCAAAACAGGTGAGGTCTATTTTCTAACCTTTAATGGTATTAACTAATTTAAATAATAATTAAGTAAAACAAATATATATCTTTTTTTTACTTATTATGTAATACTATTCAATGTTTTTGTTGTTATTTTGATCTTTTTAATGAAAGAAACAAGAAAACCAGTATCACGGTTAAAAAAAAAATCAGCATAATAGAATGATTTCTGAAGGATCATGTGACCCTGAAGACTGAAGTAATGATGCTGAAAATTCAGCTTTGCATTAAATTAATAAATCACATTTTAAAATATATTCAAATAGAAAACATTTAAAGTTATTTAAAATTGTAAAAAGATTTTGCTATATGATTTTTTTTTATGTATTTTTGACCAAATAAATGAAACCTTGGTGAGCATATGAGAGTTTCCTTTCAGAGCCATCTTACAGATCTCTAAACCTTTGAATGGTAGTTAAGTCAAAACCTATTTCAGGCAAAAACACAAGAAAATAAAAGGCTTTGAAATAAACATAGGAGCAATATTCTGTCGCTATAGCAAATGGTTAATAAATAACTGTTGAACTGAGGTATCACTGAAGTAGAAGGAGCTGACAAAGTGACTCTGGTGTCCAAACACAAAAATAAACAATGAAGAATTGCAACTATTTTTGAACTATCATGCATTTAATTCAATAAAATATGAATTTAACATGTAAATGTTGCACTCTTTATTTAATGCAGCGGTGTTATTCCCTTGCAGTTAGAGTTGAAAACTCTCATCTCACAATAAAATAGTGGAATTTAAAGTTTGGTCCAACAACAGATATATTATTCTCTCTCCTCCCATCTTTTATTCAGACATAAAATGCACCATGAAGGCTCTCAGGATTCCTCCATATGCCAAGCATGTGATCTCGTTCAGGAGCACCAAACCACTGCACTATGAGCTCTTGTGTCTCATCCTCTCACACGATACCTCCCTTCTGATCAACTCTTTCATGTGCTGGTGAGTGCTGGGAAAGATGATGGGGGACATGAGTGAGCGTCAAAAGGTCGTGACCAGGAAGGTCATGGGGTGCTGCATGGGGTGTTTCTTTCTCTCTTAAACCTGAATACACTGAGACTATTAACTACTTACTACATACAAACGGGTCATGGGCAGGTATTTCTACTGATCATGGATTGATCTTAGATGAACAAACTAAGAAATGAGAATCAGAAATAAGTAATATGGGGGCATTTGACATATTTTGGATGAACTCTCGATTCTACAGGGCATATCATGTATATGATATGTCATCAAGTATATAATTATGACAAGTAACAGACTAGTTATTTGGGTCAAGGACAAATCTGATTGGCCATGAATGGGGAAAAAATGTAAACAATGCACTGTTATGGCCAATACCATAACTTAATCTTAAAAAAAAAAAAAAAAAAACTGTATGTGTCCTAAACTCCAACACGTTCTCACTCCAAACTGGTTATATATTGACACTTGGTCTGGACCCTTTGGTGTCATTTTTGATTTGCTGGGTCCTCCGTTGCTTTAAATAAGAAACCCTTGGCAACAATATAGAAACATATGATTTTGTGTTTGGGATTCATTAATTTTTGTTTTGATACCATTTTCTAGAAAGGTTTTAAAATGTTATGTGGTCTAAACCATCAGTTAAAAGCATAACATTTTCCCGACAACTTTAATATATGTTATAGTGTACAGATCTTACAGATCTTTTTTGTTTGTTTGTTTGTTTGTTTGTTTCAGGTGAAAAGGCTCTTTGCAAATATAAATATTTCATAAACATCATCACAGTTTTGGGTCATGCTGCATGAGATTTTACCACCTGAACTAGTTTTAATCAAAAAGGTTAAATTATCTGGTATGTTCGGAGACTTCTTTCAGAAATTAAATTCATGCTCATTAAAGATAAGGTATCCAGTTTCATCGTAAGAGAGTAATTTTGAATAAATTAACAGGTAGGAAAAACAAGCATCCCATGATTGACCCAAATCAGCTCAATGAAAAATGTTATGATACAGTATCATCTCCTGTGTTTAGTGGTGTGATGAGGCTAATGTAGGGCTGAACGGAGTTTACCTCCTCTAACAAGACATGTCTCAAGGTTTATCAGCATGTGATAGACTTGCTGTTTTTTGCCATAATCGGTTTGTCTGGACCTTCCCAGAAAATGTCAGAGAAGAAAGAAGTCTGTTTCATGTAGATGAAAGTAACATCCCCGATTTTACATGCTGCCCCAATTGGTTTCACTAAATCAATCTAAAGACTGGTGCATGAAGAGAATCATTTGATGCCCCTTGTGGCTCTCCTTTACTGTGACATTTGCCCCTTGCGTGTGTACTTGCTCATTTAAAAAAAAAAAAGGCTCATGAAGAGAAATAAATAAGTGCATAAAAAGATGCATGATATTCTAGGGTCCCAGTTTTATCAAATGACTCATCAGTTCCTGTTAGTAACTCCTGCAAGACATATGCGACCTCAGCTTTACCACAAGTTCCTTTCTTAAACGCCAAGACTGCGACCTTGATGTCTAATGTTTAATCTATTTATTTCACCTGAAGTAGGTTTTATTTTCATTTTTATGATTAGTGTGTAGAGCTCAGAGTACACTCTAAAGCCAGATAAAATTATGGCAGTAAAGACAAAATATAAAAAGTGATTTTTAAACTATACCAATATTTCTAGAAAGCCTAAACATTGATTTAATCCCCATTTCTATCCTAATTCGTCGGGGCGAGTTGGCATGCATTAAACAAGGCATCAACAATGAATCAAATCAAATTACTCTGCAAAATTTGACTCAATTTGTTGTCATTCACTGTCCAGTGGCGTGGAGGTTACAGCAAAACACTGAAACGCAAATGTTAGTTCAAATGATAATCAAATTGAAGAAGGCATTTTCCCCAAATGGTATATACTATTTATATACAAATATCTCAAACTATTATTTATTTATATTTATTTGACCATTTTGAATAACTTTTCAAAATGATTTTGAGATATCGAACAAGATTTTTAAATAAACAGATACATGTTTTACAATCTTGGCTAACCTTAAAAGTTCATTTTGAGAAGACTGTAAAATAAATATAATGATGTTTTCGACCAAGATGTTTTGTCTCCTAAATACAGGCAAGACTGTTAATGGAATAAATTATATTTTGTCTATTCTTAAAAAAAAATAATAATAATAATTTAGAAATTTGACTTTGTATTTATCATATGGACCAGGATGTGGTCTGAAAAATAAAATCCATTTTTACTTTTTAAACATATCACGTTTTGTCACATCATGAAGGCAGAAATCACCAGATGCAATGTGAATACAGCAATCAGACAGGATCATGTTTTAAAACGTACTTTTGCAAACAGCCAACTAAACACACAGTCTTGTGTTTGCGAAGGCGTTATAAACATAGCTAATTTAGTACGGTGGTGTATTTTTTTGCACTTCTGAGAGTGTTATCAGGTCATCCCAGCATCTCTAAGTTGTTTTTTCATAGATGATTATGACTGGAACAGACAGCTTTGGAATCCAGAAGAGCATGAGACCTTCATGCGGGGCTGAGCCACCTCCGGGATCAATGTCTGCATTTTGTTGATCAAGAACTGCAGATCCACCATGCAAGATGCATTTTGTTTGCTAAATAATTATCTGAAGTCTCTATTCATTTGCAGATTTTTCACACACAAACAGAATGCATGATAATGACGTTGTATGGTTGAATAACATCTTCAGTCTTTATTTGGCACAATAGGTGATTAACAGAGTGAGATGGCTTCTGGTGCTTCTCTATTTAATGCATTGACTTTGCTCTTTCTGAATGTTTCAATGTCAGTTTCCCACTTAATAGAGTGCTATGTAGAAATATTTTGGTAGCACTTGAGTTTGGGGACAAATTCTTACTATTAACTAGTTGCTTATTAGCATTAACATAATATTTGGCTGTTTAATGTTAATGGCATATGAATGGCTTATTCTGCATGACCATATTTTAGATCCATTAATCCTTTCTGGTACTTAAAATTGAAGTAAATGTTGTAATAAATACTTAGTTATTAGTGCAAATTTTATAGGGTTAATATTTTAGAGGGTTAAAAAGGTTAAACGGAATGATGCACCAACGATTAAATAAATATTGTCCACATTTTTGCCATGTTAATGTAGCTTTAATATATTACTCATTTTAAAATGTATACTAAACCTTAAAGTTGTATGTGCCTAGCCATCCTCTTATCATTCTAGCCCGAGAAATGTCTGTCCCTAAAACTGAAGTCAGTGGTAACCAAAATATCATCTTTTGTGTTCCACAGAGGTTACGGTTGAGTAATGATGAAAGAATTGTCATCTTTGTGTGAACTAACTCTTTAATTCTAAACAGAGTTCGTATTTATCTTGGAGTTTGCATGGTGACATTGCTATAATTCAGTTAAACTGAAACTGATTTAACAAAGGGTAATAACTCTCAGAGTGGGCTTTAACAACATCACTTTGACCAGTTAGAAATCATCTAAAATCAACTTTTTTTCTAAACTAAATTTCACACAGAAATTGCTAGTAAATTTCACAAATAATTAGCAATCAGCAAGCAACATCTTTCCAGTGATAGTGATACAGAAATGAAGATTACTTAAGCTTCTAAGCTTCTAATTTCAGTTGTCAAACATTTTATTTTCCAGCAGATTTTATCATTTGTTACAGACAAATACAGGTTGAAAAAATGCTCTTCTTGGGGGGGGGGGGGGGGATATTTGATAAGTTAAATAAAGCAATAAAACATCACCAAATAATAATAATAAAAAGCAAAATGTTAACTGGAATATAATAATTTTAAAACATGCTTTGTGCAAAGTTTAACTTTATTTATTAATTCTTACTCTTTTCCATGCATTAATTTTAACTTTCTACACTACAGCATGAGAACTTAAAATGGAAAAAAAGGTTTTACCGCCATCTATTGGATGAAGGAACAATCTAATATGCACAGTGGCCTTGACGTGCGTTTCAGTCAAGCTTTAAAGCCAATCATAGTACATAATCTGCACTCTTAAGAGTTTTAAATTATATATTTTTATTTAGTGATTCTGGCCATTCTGTTGTCCTTTTTTTTATTAGATCTCACTGCAGCTTTCGACACTATAGATCATGAGGTTTTAATTTCAAGCCTTGAGAATGTGGTAGGCATCCATCGTACTGCTCTAAACTGGTTTAGATTATTTTGTCAAATAGAAGTTTTTCTGTTAACCTAGGCCAGACATTTTCTTCATCTGCTCCATTGACCTGTGGAGTTCCACAGGGATCTGTACTTGCTCCAATGTTATTTGCCCTATATATACTACCATTAGGGTCTATCTTTCGCAAGTATGGGATTTCCTTTCATTTCTTTGCAGATGACAGACTAATTTATCTGCCTGTGAAGAAAAAAATACTGACACAATGCTGAATTCCTCTTAGAGTCTTCTTATTGGAGGTTAAAGTCTAGTTATCAAATAACTTTTTTTAACTTCAATTAAATCAAAGCAGAACTTGTGTGGTTTGGAGGACATGCTATGAGTGATCGCTCTAGTTTAGGAGAGTTGTCCTCCTACTGTAAACCAGTGGTTAGAGATCTTGGGGTAATGTTGGATACCTCCTTAAAGTTCAATAAACAGATAAACTCTGTGGTGAAATCTGCCTTTTTTTTTTCATTTAAGCCTTCTGGCTAAGTTGAAACCATTTGTATCTTGTAAAGATCTGGATATGTTGATCCATGCTTTTGTGTTCTCAAGACTCGTACTGTAACTCACTCTAGTCTCCCAAACATCTTTGAGTCGGCTGCAAGAAGTACAAAATGCTGCAGCCAGACTTTTATCTGGGACCCGTAAATTTGATCACATCTCTCCCATTTTGGCCTCTTTGGGTTGGTTAACCATTCAAGCCAGAGTTGATTTTAAACTTTTAATTTTTGCTTATAAGAGCCTAAATGGATTAGATCCGTCTATCTGAGCTCCTTCAGGTCTATGAGCCCCTTAAGTCTTTAAAGTCTGCGGACAAAGGGGGTCTGCTTGTTCCGAGGATGAAATTAAAGAGAAGGGGTGAAAGGGCCTTTGCTGTAGCTCCCCCTAAGTTATGGAACAACCTACTACTTCATATCAGATCTGCTCCTACATTAGGCCTTTTTAAAAGTCATTTAAAAATGCACTTCCTCTCTATAGCCTTTGCAAGTGAAGGGTTGAGTTTTTTTTTTATTTTTTATTATGTGATCCTTCCCTTACTAAAATGTTTTATTTATGTCTGTATAGCCATTTGGTGCAACTTGTTGTTTGAATAGTGCTTTAGAAATAAATGAAATGAACTTTTATCTGTAGAAATGGCAAGTTACTGACGTGGCGATTAATTATCATTCCTGAATAATTACATATAATTATGGCTTTAGTAATAATTAAATACATATTATAAAAAATACGTATTAACCTCAACTACATGAATATATTTAGTGAATGTACAAAGTGAGCATGCAACAGAATAAAAAAAAACATAATGAGGAGAAGAAGCTCATAATTCCTCATCCTCATTCTCTTTTTTCATGTTGCAGAGAGAGCAAGATCAAATATTGAAATATTCACTCAAATATATCTTAGGGTAGTTTTTTTTTTTTTTTTTTTTTTTTAAGTCACTTTCTGTATCACACATCAAAAACCTGGCTGGCGAAATGTATGCGTGTATAAATAAACAAAATGTAACGTGAGAAAGTACCAAATTCTTGTTTAGCCACAAAAAAGAAAAAAGAAAAGTACAAACATAAATTACAAACTTTAAAACAGAAAACAACTTGCCCCAACCTGGAAATTATCCTTTATTGTATTGTTTGTACAGCAAGTAAAATATGATGAACTACTAATCACTAAATAAATAAATATATTCTACATTTCCTACAACTACATGAATCATACTGTGTAGGTCTAAGACCACTGCTTGAGAAGAAACACATCTGTGCACGTGACCTTTCCCGTGTGACAACTAGCCCCGGTGGGGGTACCTTATGTGTCTGTCTCTGGTGTACATTCAGTGTGATGTTTTCCAAAAGCACTGCAAGTAGATCGTAGAATTATCTAATGTTCCTCTAAAGCAGCATAATATAAACACTATAATATAAAATACTACTACTTTATACTTAATATTAAATGCATACAATACATGAGAATTAAAATTAACAACACAAGGATAATTAACATAATAAATAAGTAACAGACCACTAATTTGTGTTAGTGCAAAATAAATAAATAAATTGTGACACGGGTCATGGTAGTAATTAAGATACAAATGTTTTGTCACAGGACAGAAGGACGTAGGAAACCAGATTTATCTTCACATATCATGTTAGAACAAGAGATGGCGCTACTCGACTATTAAAAAATAAACTCCCAGAATTCAAACCGCTTTATTGCCAATTATAAGCTGTAGATGGCGCAACGTGCTTTAAAATGGTATAACATTTGAGTTGTCATGGTCAGAAATTTTTGTTAACTTAAACGAAGACTATTAAAGCTAATCAACAGCAAAATGCTTGTACATAAAGACTTTGTACTTCCTTTGCGGTCATAGTCAGTTACTTTAAGGGAAAGAAGACTTAGTTTGGAGTCCACAAAAGAAAGCATAGACGCCAGCGGTGACTCACTGAGGCCAGCTTACTGCAGAAATATTCCACTTTCCTGTAACTTTACGCGCTTTGATGTCGTCGTATTTTAAAGGATGTGACTCAGGCTTTAGTTTCAAAAGCTTAAAAGTCTTCTCACTATCACAGCTTTGATTAAACAACACAGAGATAAAGACACAGCATTCACAATAAAGCCTCATCATCACCTCATACTCATTAACCAGACTTGACTTGAACAGACTGGCTTGAACAAAAAAAAAAGGTGAATCATCAACTGATCGTATAGAGAGAGAGAGAGATAGTGTTGTGTGTCCTTTGATAGCATATGACAAGGCTTGCCATGAAGAGTTTATTTAAAACCCCAGGATATAATAAATTCAACACACTGCAATTAAAACAATTCAAGAAATCGTTGTATAAATAAGTTACTTTATTTAAATAGTCTGGTGTGGAAAAACTAAACCAAATACTGTACATTTTAGAAGTGCATGTTTCCTCAGCAGATGAAACAAAGTCAGTTAACATTAGCCTTCACACAGAAAATATCCAAGTCATTTTGTTGGATGGACAAAACAAGTAGTTACTGGTCTGATAATGTCAGGATTATAAAAAGACTAGGCTTTAACTTCATGATAAACGGTAAAATAAAATAAAAATAGCCATTTACACCAAGTGTCCTGCAGTTGGACACCAAACAGCAAGGCAGTGGCATTTCTGCCCTTGTAACAGACGTGACCAAAGAAGAAGAATAAAAAAAAAACAATAAAAAACAAATGAATTCATTTTCACTTAGCAAAATGCAACTATAAGTGACATTCTTTAAAAATCAAATGATTAATCTATTTGTCACATCTGAATGGCCAAAAAAAAAAAAAATTCTTAAATAGCAAAATGCATTCTTCACATGAAAGGTAGAATACTAACCCCTGTGCCCAGACCTTTCCATTTATGCCACTACATTAGTACTGGGTCTTTTTGGTCATCACGCTTTTCACAGGTGTAAATCACATGGCATAGTCCTCGACCAATAAAAGCAGCTCTTAATTATCTGTAATTCAGGTGAGTACTATTACTAATACTAGTCTTGTCATTTTTCAACAATATATGAATTCATACTGTTGGTGTATAATGTCTTAATTGGAAATAAACATGCACATTTACCATTCCATGTTACAGAGAGGAAAAAAATAAAAATAAGACCAGCTTATACTCTGGTAACACAGTGTTAACGGTGTAACAGTTAATCCTATTCCTTCATTAGAGGATCCTGCACACTCTTATTTAACAATACAGCAAGGAAACAGTACAACAAGGAACATGGACCTCAATAAATAGGGTGGCATGATTCGAGGGAAGCAACCCAATTGTAATTTAAAATGCATTTAAAAAAGCTCCAGGTTTGCTGTGCTAATCAATATGACTATAATAATAACAACACAAGCAAAACAAGAAATATTGCTATTGTAATAGCTCACTGTAAAGTATAATGTATTCATTACTAATAGTCTTTTTTTACAGAACAACTTTAAAATTAAAATACTAACATTTATGGCTTAATTTAATGTCTTAATTTCTTCTTTTCAACTGTTAAACCAGCTACCCTAGATTTTGTTTTAGCAGAAAACCACAGGGAGACTGTAAAACCCCAACTTCGGTTTCATTTTGATTAATCGTGCATCTGTTCCAACAAAGGACACTTTCAGAGCTGTTCTGTAGTTTCCAGCAGTGGTAAACCAATTCTTTTTGTTTTTCTTTGTGTGTAGTCCAAATACATACTTATCCAAAACTTAAACAGACCATTAATTCGTAACACTGAAGAATCAGTTCAGTCAAACAACATATCAGTTTATGTCCAGCCTTTCTTATTTCCATTTTAAACAAGCAAACAACCAACCACTCAGTCACTAATAATCACTAGGAGTCCGATTCTTTGAAAAACCTCTCAAACTTGTCCAAGTACCCGGGTCGATGAGGGAGGAGGAAGTAATGGGTACTGCTGACTTTCTTCCCATCTTCCATGATGGGCAGAATACAGGGGCTCCGGGGATCTGGCAAGCCCTCACAGCTCTGCTTGTGTTGAGCCTTACTGACGTACTCCGGATAGGGAGCAAAGCTCTGAGTAGGAGGCATTACCCCATTGACATAAATCGGGAGACTTTTTGGACTAATGGCACGTGGTATGACCTGAGAAATGGGCTCCCTTGGTGGCACTTCAGGAGGTTTGTCTGCATCAAAGTCACTTGTTGATGGCCGCCTGCTGTCTGTGCTTTCACTGAAGCGAGGACGGATTGGGACACGAGGCGGGACTTCGGGTTTCTCCTGCGGGTGGCTGTGAGGCGAACGGTGAAGGCCGTTCGGTCTGAAGTTGGTGGCTTTATAGGATCCGGCAGGGCCAGAATTGGAGCGATGCAGCCGGCGCTGGGGTCTGTCTTGGTTCGCTGTAACCGTGTGCTCCCATTGAGGTCCTGCATGATACGCAAAGTTTATCTGACCTTTCCCCCGAAAACTGCGCCTCCCTGGCAAGCCGTACTGGAAGGACGGGGTTTTAGGCACCAGACATTGGCTCTCAGATGTGCTGGAGAAAAACTCCACCTCATCATCTTCTGCTTCATCAGAAGACAGGTCGCCTATGTCCGGTAGGGGTGGGAGGGGTTTAGTTGTTCTCCTGGGCGAACAAGGCGGTATGTGTTCGTAAACAGACAGTTTCTGTAAGGAAGGAACCACCTGGTCTCCTGCAGGTGGGTGGCACTGAGAGGAAAACAGCAGCTGTGTAGAATTTGGGGTCTTGGGAGTTAGACATGGAGAATAGGAGCCAGACATCTTTCCTGGAAAAAAAAAGAAAAGATTTAGCACAAACCCTTGAAAACGGCAGCTCATTTAAGGTATTTTTTCCAATGACTCCATCTCTTAAAATGGTGTCAGCCTCAACACAGAGTTTATCAAGGGATTCACTTATCAGCAGAGCAAATGACAATTGTACACTTCCTATAACCTTCTGCGCTTCCTGAGAAACATCCG
Source organism: Carassius auratus (assembly GCF_003368295.1). Classification (NCBI taxonomy): domain Eukaryota; kingdom Metazoa; phylum Chordata; class Actinopteri; order Cypriniformes; family Cyprinidae; genus Carassius; species Carassius auratus. The sequence goes on along the minus strand of NW_020523286.1, from coordinate 201,156 downwards.
CAGCAGGCTGCGAGAACAGAGGGTGACTAGATTGTGATATAGTTGATAAAATTCAATATCAAGCGCTCACTTACTTTCAAAGCCCACGTTTGCAGAGTTTTGCTGATACATTCTCAAGCTGTGGTCCATGGACTCCGAACCAAATCCAAAAAACAGCCTACAACAGACAAAAAAAAAAAAAAGGAAGGTGTCAATTCTGGTGACTGGAGAAGTAGATCTCGCAATATTCAACACAGCCAGTTGAGCTGAGGACCGCAGCTCACACTCACTTATCCATGGTGTGGTGGTCATTGTGTTGATCCCAGCATGGTTGGGCTGAGGCCATAATGTAAAAGAGAGTGGAGGCTAGATCAGGCCCGTGGGGGTCTCCACCTTCCTTGAACCTGCAGAACTCATAATCCAGCCATGGGTAACCAAATCAGGCCTTCTATGCTCCACCTTTCCAACAGCAATGGGAAAAACTGTATGAAGAAAGAAAAAGTTGTTTTAATATACAGTAGTTGATAAGAGAAATTTTTATTGTCAATTTTTTTTTTGGAAAAATGGTAGCGGAGTTTGATAAGAGTAAGATATAAGGAACCTTGCACTAAATTGATCAAAAGTGATAGTATCAACATGTATGATGCTACAAAAGATTTCAATTTCAAATAAATAAACATATGTTTGCTCTGCTTGAGCTTGAATGCTTCTGTTCTTTATATTTTTGTTTACACACGTTTTCAACCAAATAAAACCTTGAGATATAACTTAACTTTGTTGTAGAACATTGTTGTGCATAATGTACATAAATCATGACAAAAACTTGATTATTAAAAACATCTTTCTCATTAAACCTAATTTAAATGAGTATTCTAATGTTCATTTCTTTATGAGCCCATAAATTGGAATACAATATTTTTGAAAAATGCACATCCCTAAAAAAAATATTAAAGCATGAAATAAATAAATAAAAATTCCACACTGATATTAAAAAACAAAAACAAAAAAAATAGTGTTTTTTGAGCACCAAATCAAAGAATGATTTCTGAAGGATCATGTGAGACTTAAGACTAGAGTAATGGCTGCTGAAAATTCAGCTTTAGCATTAAATTAATATATTAACATAGCAAATGGGTTTTCATAATACTATTTTATAAAGCAATGAACGCCCTAATTAAAATTAAATTACCTATTTAAAAAGCACAAAAACATTACGCTACAATGTTCTTTGAAGAAATGGGTTGTCTTGCAAAAGACACACGTGACTTCAGATTATTTTTTTAATGCAGTTTTTCTATTGTTATACATGGGCAGGCAGATATAACAAACAGCTCAGCTATGAAGCTGCGGTGATGCAACATCAGTTCTTTAAGACATTACACCAAAACACAATAAAGCATCTGTACTAGAAAACAAAACCATTCAGTGAGAAATGTGCTGGAATGCCTGGGTGCAAGTCAGAATGTAATCAATGAAATACCCATGCAGGCTCCATTATGCAACTCATCACATGCTCGGCCTCTGCTTTGCCTCAGTCAAAACCGTGAAAGGCAGAAACTAACAATCGACAATTCTCCCAGTAAAGACCTCCATGCAGATGCGATGCTAAAGCATAAATGGTTCTTTGTGTGTTTGCGTTGGGAAGAGTGCCTGTGCATTTTCAACATCAGTCAGCTCTTATCCGTGAGGTTAAAGCCTTTCCATAAAGGCATGAAAGAGGTGTGAGGACGTCACCAGCGGGGGCCTGGGACAGCAGCCAAAGAGGACATACTGATCCACTACTCAGAGGAACAACATCTACTATGATATAAAGCATCCACTACACAACCTAACACCACATAACAACACAAAATTAAGCTTTCAATTTTCAACACAGAACAGGAAATAAATGCACTTTTTACAGTAGTTTCTGTTTTTAATCTGGCCCAAACAAAGTGTGGTTAAAATAAATAAATTAAAAAATAATAATAATAATAATATTATATATATATATATATATATATATATATATATATATATATATATATATATATATATATACATACATACATACATACACACACACACACACAAGCATATGAAACCTTGCAAGCAATGTGGAACTAGAAATTTAGATATTGTCATAGCATACAAACATTCATAATTTGTTGTATGTCTAATCACAGTCCATAAAAGTCTACCAAGTATCAGAAAAAAAGACCAGTGTTATCTTGTGTGTGTGTGTGTTAACATTCTGTTAAATTGGATATTAGCCTAGATCAGATTATATCCCTGATATCATATTATTCAGATAGGAAAATATTTGATTGCAGTGCATTCATATTGTACTGCATTATATTATATCATATTATACATTTTACAAGAAAGTTAGCTTTTATTTGTTTTTCAATATGGCTGTTTATTAATATTTTAAGAAGTATTTATCTTGGCTGAAAAAAAAAGTAAATTATAAAGATCTATAAGTACTATATGCTGGTGTATGTCTCTAAACTTTTTCACTCAGTAATTTTTATACTTCACTGTACCTCATCTTAATTCTTCCTCCTAATGATATAATTACATAATAATATATGCAATAATATCAACGCCCATTAGACACTCCCACTTAACTAAAGATATTTCAATCCCCTCTAAAACAATAGGCCTAAGTGACAGACTGTAAACAAGAAAGATCAACACCTAAACAAAACAGAAACATACAGTGGATACTTTGATTAGATGTATAGCTAGTAATTAATGTTGGTATGCAATGATAATTGATACTTTTATCTGTGCATTGCTGGCGGGGTTCAAATGCGAGTAAATAAAGAAATAGGTAACAGAAAAGCAGAATCAACTGGAGGCACGAGGCTGTTCAGGCGCGCTCGCGATGAACCAATAACAGAGGACGTGCACGAGTTCATTGAGCTGTGGTCAATGATAAACTAGGTTACTACAACACAGGACAGATCGTACTCAACTGGTTGCAGTCTTGTAAACAGTTCCCTAGAGTGACGTAGGGCAGCTTGTAAAATGCGAAATTGCAGTGGAAATAATAAAGATCATTCTGATATGTGGACAGGTTTTCTACATCTATTTCAACACACACCCACTGACAAACCCTTTCTGACTCAGGTGCGACTCATCTCGTACTATATCCCAGTCCAAAGAACAGTCATAATCGGAGTTGCACATAAACTGAATTGCACTGAACATTTTGACATATTCATCTGTATGATGAATCTAAAAACATACGCAACTTTAAAATATTTAAAGCTAACGTTACTTACAGGATAAATGTTTCGCAGGGTTATGTTTATAGGTGCTCTCTTATATCCAGTTCAGTTTAGACGAGTGCTGTCAGTAATCCCGGAGTATCTTCAAAAAACTTACACAACAATAAATTAAACAAAACGCACGTGTAATAATATATTCTACTGCTCTACTTGGCGCTTTCATCGCGGAAAGCAGCGAGCTATAAACTATTTATAAGGACTGTTACGTCAGACGTAGGCGGAGCCCACTGTCTTAAAGGCGCCGTTTTGTGCGACCTTATATGGCTTGTGACAAACAGCACGTTTTGAGTTCACGCGTATTTAGATATTTGACGTAAAACGCAGCAAGTTTCCCTGTATTGGGAAAATTATATAAAATTAAAATTTCAAATTCAAATAGGTATAAAGCCATGAGAACTTGAGATAAGCTAGCAATAAAGTAACATTCTTATTATGTTGCATGTTTTGGAGGCTCAAATCCAGTGTTGCCATGCCCATTTATTATAATCCACTTTGGGATTATTTTTTTTTAGAAAGCACCGGCTCCCTATTAAAATGTGTATACATTTTAAAACAATGCTTATTACATATATAGCCCTGAAGGCTTTAGTTCCTCAGTTCTTGAGCAAGGTCTTTTAGTCCTTTGTGTCACTGCGATCTCAAAACCATGGCCATTTGATAATACCTAGAATATTAAAATCGACTGAGGGTGGTAGATTATTTTCCTATATAGTGCCCAAACTCTGGAACAGGACTTGCTGGCGTTGTTCGGGAGGCAGACAAACTCTGTCAGTTTAAATTTAGATTAAAGACGCATCTCTGTGACCTGGCTTACAGAAATGACAAAATGTAACACATTATCACAGTTCTGTAATTAAAATCTGCTAATTAATTCTGCATTAATTAGGTCAACTAGAACCAGGAACACTTCCCATATCACTCGATGTACTTATACAAAGAATGGCATCTGCGCAAACATTAGACTGTTTCATTCTTATTCCGATGTCACTGTAGCCACTCAGACCCAGTATCCAGATCAGATGGTCACTACAGGCATCCAGATCCAGTGTGTACTTAGTCCAGATGGTGGATCAGCACCTAGAGACGAACCCGGCAGCCCCGAATGTCAGAAGAGACCACAGAAACTAGATGACCCCCAGAGACATCCCCTGTGAAGACCTCGTTGGCCATCAGCACATATTCTCTGCAAAGACTACGAGAGCCAGACAAGATCTTTGCACAGTACTGTCTTGTGTTGCAGCCTGGAATTAAACCACCCCTATATTGTTTCATCTGTCCAGAGGAGAACTGTCCCTGACTGAGCCTAGTTTCTCCCAATGTTTTTTCTCCATTCAGTCACCAATGGAGTTTGGGTTCCTTGCCACTGTCACCTTTGACTCGCTTGGGGACACTTAATTTTTGGCAATATTGTCACAGACACTATTGGAAGGTAACTGAACAGAGCTGGATGTTGACATTACTAAATCAAGGATAAACTGACTTGAACTAAAAAATGGACTGTTTACTGTTGTCCTCTTTTTAGAGCTTTTTAAGAATTTTGTTTGCATTACTGACATTTTGCATTTACTTGCATTTTAACTGTTTTGACACCATCTGTATTATGTAAAGCACTATATAAAGGTGACGACTTATTTCATAAAGCCCAAATATGGCCAGTAAGGCTGCCTTTTTTGTAAACATTTTGTTACAGAAAGATGCAGTTTATCGAATTAATCAGAACAATTATATTAAGAAATATATAAAATATAATAAGTATATGCAAAAACTGAAATCACATTTTGTAAGGCAAGTTGCTTATTGTGTGATTTTTCTGTCAGACCAAATATTTGTTTTCTAGAAAGATCTGGCAACACAGCTCAGATCCAGATTGCTGTTTCTTTAAATGTTCCACATACACAGGCTGCATTCAGGAGGTACATGTGGGCATGTCTAGCTGTCATAGCATGTGGGCGTAGAAAGTGGGGGTGTAAGGGTGGAACTTTCTGTGGAGGCTGATCGTTTCCGCTGGGTCTTTCTCCCATATAGAGATGTGTGGTCTTGAATCACTGTTCTAGAACGCAAACAACTCTGAGGCTGTTACAGACAAGGATTTTACTAACGTGTAATGAATCACGTCCACTCCGGTCACAGAAGACGGCTTCACGTAATCCATTAATAAGACAGAATCAAACCTTCAGACTCAGACACACATTTCATGCTCTCTTAAGAGAGTGAATAAATCACTCTGACAAATCACATATGGGAAACAGAGTCACAATCAAATACAGCACGCTAACTTAACAGATGAATGTTTGAACTATAAATCATTGTGGAAAAACACTCTGCTCAACAGCATGCTGATGTGCAGTTTGTGTCCCTGAAGCCTGTGATGATTGTTGAGAGAGGCTGGAAGCCACAGGGGGACTGAACTCCAAAGGAGAGGGTCAATTCATTTCCTGTCCCTGGTCCCACACAGCTGCTGATGCCATGCAACCATCAATTCTCATGCCATGCATGTGAACAACGTCCTTAGATAACTATATCAAAGTTGACCCACAATACCTCAGGGTCATTTCAGAGTTTACAGATAATCTTTGTTATATGAAATTAATTCTAACACTGCACAGTGAATCATATGCAAAATGATGACATTGTTCATCCCTGCCTTTTTGTGGCAGGAACTAGTTTATAAATGTAAAAATAGTAGGGAAGGTCACAAAAACTTCAAGAAATCTTGTCTACTAAAAAAAAAATTTTTTTTGTCATTTGAATGTGTCATTGTATGTTTCTTTTTCTATTTTAATTCTGTTTTCTATTATTCAGATCCTGCTTAACTTAACATAATCTATAAAATGACACACAATCTCTGCAACACCTTAATTAACAGGAAATGATTGTGGTTTTATTGATCAGGAAGGAATTAACTAAAAATATCTTGCCAAAATCAGTGATAAGTATAAATGACACGTGGTCTTGAAAATATATAACCAAAAGCCTTTGTTGTAACCTATGTCATTGTAGTTCTATTGTAGTATTTATTTATATATATATATATATATATATATATATATATATATATTCTTGCCAAGGAAACATTTCTAATTTCTTTTTAAGTTTAGGTTTTTATTTTAGTCCATCTGAAATATTTATTTTATTTCATTTCAGTTACAGAAAACAATTGTAACAGTGTTAATTAGCAATAATAGCACTGATTATAATGTATTTGGAGTCACAAAATATAATTGTGAGCAGTATCCAACATTGTAACCTTGAGATTTAACCAACATCCTGTGAAAGCCATGAGCAATAGGCACCCCGTGGGCCTTAACAACCCCAAAACCATTCTTGAGAAATAGATTTTCTGGAATATTGGGCCTTCCTGGGAATGAGCTGTGGGTGTTTGGTGAACATGAAGTGCTCTCAGGTAGGCGAACAAAGTGAAGAGCAATTTCTGAAAACCACAAATGATTTCTACAGGAACTGTCTATCTGAATGCTATCTCCTGATGCAAATTCATCCAAACGCCAAATGTACCTATCTAACTGCTATTTTAGCCATGCTTATCTGATGCACAGCACATGCATTTGGCGTACATGGAGGAATTGCATGCCATAAACTGTAAGGCAAATGTTTTACAAGGATGACTGCTCTCAGTGCATGTTTTGTCAATTCACAGAGACCTTCCCTTGACATGCATCTTTTCACTCTCTGTTCTGGATGTTCCGCCCGAGTTCTCCACAATATGAATGATGGCAGGCTGAGAATCCTTTGCAAGTTCACTAGAGAGCAATAGGGAAGTAACAAGCAGGTGACTGATAGTATTTCCTCTGTCCTGATTACGTGCTCCAGAGATACTCTTTATCTCTAGAGGCAACTGAAGAAAACAGCTGAATGGAAATGACATTATAGCATGGGAGGAGACCTCTGCTTGAAAACATCCACATACTAAATCGATAAAAATCTGATATTATAAAAAAATAAAGTTCTTATCTGCATCCTAAACACTTTGATCTCATCTCTGGATATGAGATGTGCAAAATCTATTTTTGTTTATTGTCGTTTCTGTTCATGTTTTACTTGTTGATAGCAGAAGGTAGTCTGTCAAACACTGTAACCATTACTTTTACCACGTGACTGAGTTAGTTTATAGGTGGAGGAACCTGACAGGGCGGTTGAGTAGCTTTCTCTGTTGTTGTTTTAATGGGTCATGGTGGCTCAGATCACCCACTGCATTTTTTCTTATGAGTAAGTCTCTTTGTAAGCAAGCGCTGCAGTGAGCTTCACTCGGTAGGCGGGGTCCCCTGTCACTCCATAGCACCACTGTACTGCTGCATCTCACACAATCTAAACAATCTATAGAAAGAGATAAAATCACTGAGAGATTCAAGAATTACTGGTAGATAGACTTACATCAGAATATGTTACATTTGTTTAATGCATGAACTAATATGTTGTTATATACATAATCAGATGTTCTGCAAGATTTTTATTTATCCAGAGAAATTAGTATTTATTCAGCAAGAACCGAATAAATTCATCAAAGTGACAGCAAATAAATGCAAAAACTGTCAAAATGTCAAATACTGACACGGAACTGAAGAAAGTGTTGAATAAAGTTGTTGTTTTTCTTAGTGCACAAAAAGTATTCTCGTAGCGTCATAAAATTATGGTTAAACCACCGATGTCACATGGACTATTTTAAGGATGTCCTTACTACATTTCTGAGCCTTGAATGTTTCAGTCGTGTTGCTGACAGAAAGCTCTCAGATTTCATCAAAAATATCTTAATTTGTTCTCCGAGGATGAACGAAGGTCCGACTGGTTTGAAACGACAAAAGGGTGAGTAATGACAAAATTATCATTTTTGGGTCAACTATCCCTTTAACCAGGATCAACGAAAGGGTATCAGAAAGAATATGTTGTAAGAAAGTGTTACTCATTGTTATTTCACGCATGATGAAAACATGTCGTAAGACAAATTATACCAAAGTTGGAAATGTGAATAGTCCCAAAGGTTGATTTAGAAATATTTGCATTTCATCATGTTCTGTGTATAGAACAAAGGTTGCAGTGATGCGTCAGGCTGCCATATATGCATACCACTCAAAACTCCAGCAACACACATGAAAAAGGCCTGTTAACGTATAAAAACATATTGCTAGGCTTTTAATATTTAATAGATAAGTAGTATAAATCCGTACAGGAGTTTCTTCAATAAATCAGCAGGTTTACTGGAAGCGAGGATTAATTTCCTCCGTCTCTGAGTCACTTTAATGTGACCTTGAGTGGCGAGAGCAGCTGCATGACAGTAAGTGCGGCACTATCAATCATGACAAGCGGGACCAAAGAGCAAACGGAAGTATAGATGTGTATTTTTATACCAAAGCAGCTGCTCGTACAAAAAAGTGCTGTATTATACAGATAACAAAAACACGGGGCAAAATGCTTATCTGTCCCCCTTTTCATTCAAGTACTTCAGCTTACAAAATCACAACGGCCACTCTCAAGAGGAGTCTGGGACAAACACACACACAAACACTGAGCTCCAGTCACACAAAAACAAGGGCATCCATTCTCAAGTCACGCACACTTTCCCAGGATGCTAAGGGAACTCAGACAAAGGGAGTCTTTTAATTGAATAAGTGTGCTAGGAAGTAGCAAATGATTTGAGGACAAAAAACAAATGATTTCATGGTAACAGAAACTATGAAAGGCCATTTAAGCTGGATCGTAGAAAAGAAATAGGTAATCACTGCTGTTTGCCTGGGATACGGCAATAGAAGGACGGGTCACTCAATTACCCATGGTTCCAGGCAACAGAAAGGGCATGAGGTTTGTTCACCCAGAGGGGTGGCTTCCGCAGAGCATTGTGAAGAAAAGACCAGCACATTAATCTCCTTCAAAAGTGCCTTTTTTTCTTCTTTAGGCTCAGAGATGAATACAAAAGAGGTTGATATAGAGGAATAAGAAGAGAGAACAAACTTCCATGGATCATTTTAAGGAATGAGGGATGTGTTTTGACTGCTAAAAAGCACTAACTTTATAGTTAAAGCAGTATCCTTATTCATAAAACAACATCTGAAATCAATTTTGTGCTTTTAAGCACATTTACATTAGTATCAAGGCATCACCAGATCAACTCTACATTGAAAAAAATAGCAAATAAATATCATAACTAAAATAAATAGAATAAAATAAAATAAAATGAAACAAAATAAAACAAAATATATACAACTTAAAAACCCCACATAATATGCACATAAATTGTACCATTACATAAATTAAAAAAAAAATTAAACAAAATAAAATACAGCATTTATATATATATATATATATATATATATATATATATATATATATATATATATATATATATATATATATATATATATATATATATATATAAACATAAATTCTATACCATTAAATTAAAAATGAAATCAAATAAAACATTAAAATGACATGATCCTGGTGAAATTGCATTGTAACCCACATAACCAGTGTGGAATAACAATTAAGCTCTAAATCTACAACAAGACTGATAGAGCGATGGAATTTCTGTAAAACAATCATTCTTTTTTTGTTTTGTTCACCAAAGTAGCATATTTACATGATTTCTAAAGGATCATGGGACACAGAAGACTGCAGTATTGGCAAAAAATTTTATCTATCATTGAAAAAAAAATAATAATAATAATATATATTTATTTAAATATATTGAATTAGAAAATATATATTTAGACTGGCTTGAGAAAGCTAACCTACTGATCTGCTACTTAAACTAATTATTATTAATTTATTTATTCTTAGACCAAAATTTCTGAGTGCAACCCCTAGAGCTTCTAATGTTAGTTTAAATTATAATAAAATTTCACAATATTATTTTATTTTTATTTTTATCAATTAAATACAACCCTGGAAGCAAATGGACATTAAAAATCATGCTGACCATACTGTTTTGCTTATGTCTGAAAACCAGAAGAGATAAAAAAGTGAGAGCAAGTCATTTGTGGAAAGGAGTATCCGGTTGTAAATACAGAAGCGGTCTGTCTATTCAGACCTACAGATTTCCTCTGAGGTCCCAGCCATGAACTTGTTTTGGAATCCAGGAGTCTGCTGCTTCCTCCACGTTTTTCAGCCAGCACTCACTTCACAAGCTACATCCTGTGACTCACCATATCAGAGTCATGTTGAGCAGTTACAGTTCCTGGCCCAGCTTTTTCCTGATTCCATCAGCGTGACCTACATTCATCAAAAGAATAGAATCTGAACATCACTCACAGTCTTTCAGGATGCCACTCAAAGATTTAGACCATGGGTCGTTTTTGAAGTTCACTTTTTCCTTGGCATTCCTCTGACTTACTGTTCATCAAACCATAACCTTTATAACTCCCACTCAGCAAGTTTTCAGAAAACACACACTGCTTCCCCCAACTGACCACAAAGGAAAACAATACTTCTGGATGGATAGTTTGCAGTTTCAGCTTCCTTTGTGAGAGAAAACATGATAAGAACCATTTCATCCCAAGAGTGGGTTATTCAACAGTTTAAGTTTAAAAACAGGATTTCTCAACCAAGTGCAGTTTTGAATGACTTTTTCACCAGATACAAACCCCAGTGACCCTTGCTGGGTATGAATATCTGTGAACCAGACTGGAGATTTTATCGCCATACAAATTACAGTTAGGAAACATTCATAGGTGTACAACTTTTAAAAGTCGTGCAACTCGGTACGTCCTAATGACATCACTAAACCTAGATAACTAAGCATATCACACAGCCCTTTAAGAATGTAATTGTGCTTCCAAAGAATAAAAGCCTGCCTTTTTCTGAGTCAACAGCTGTATATTATGAGTCACTAGATTCTCAAGCTGAGCTCATAATGATGATGCATGCTGGTTTCAAGTGGAAATCATTTGCTCTTAGCTTTGGCCTGGCTGATCAGATTTCATAGCAAAAAGAACATATTCTGTTGGCTACTGCTCACACCAATAATCGGATCCATCTGGCAATGCTCATGTTAGAGGTGGGAGCCAGCTGTCATCCGATTCATTACACAACCAGTGAGTTCAGTGTTCACCCTCCCTCACAGTCATAACGAAACTATGCTTGTTTAAAAGTGGCCAGTGTGCAGAGTGACGCAATGTGGTATATCCTGTATTTTAGACATTGTGGCAAGAAGATAGCATTTCTTTGACATTCTGTGAGTCATTTTGGGCAGAGGTATCAAAATGCAGTTAGGTTTATCCCCTGGCTCTCTATATGAGAAAACAAAATAATGACTTCAACAGAGGGCCTTAACCACAAAGCTTAAGAAAGAGATATAATCACATTTCATGAGCTCTACCATTTGGACTTTCTGTGACTAATTTCTGTGCAATTCATTTAATTGAAATCGACTTTTTAAGAATGGTTTTACATACACTACCACGTCAAAATGTGAGTCTGTAAGATTATGCTCATCAAGGCTGCATATATTTATTCACAAATACAGTCATTTAAATCATCTTAAAATACTATAAAAAGTTTATATATATATATATATATATATATATATATATATATATATATATATATATATATATATATATATATATATATATATCTGAACACCACATCTAAAACTTTGCTTTACAAAATCCTATATAAATATAAATATAAATATATATATATTTATATATATATAGGATTTTGTAAAGCAAAGTTTTAGATGTGGTGTTCAAAAAGATATTCTTAGAGTGTGTTTTTTTGTTTTTTTAAGCCACCATGAGTGTCAAATACAATGATCTTGTAATCTGTTTAAGTAACCTGCCCACAACCAAGATAACCCACCCACAAAGTCATCAAACTAACAAGGTTTGGACAGACTGCAAGGTTATGACACACTACAGCTCACTGTGACACGCCACCTCTCCTCAGTTTGAAACACCATTTACATTCAGTGACTAATGTAAAAATTACTATTTGTTATATAACTATAGATCCTTTTATTAGCACACCATTAGAGTTTGTCTCCACACACACACCATCATTTTAAATAGCTAGAGATCTAGAGTATAATGTATAGAGGTAAAAATAAATAAATATATATATATATTTTGTCCTAAAAAAAAACATAGGCTTCTGAGCATATGCAGACAATCTACTTAAAGGAATAGTTCACCCATTCACCGCATTTTAACTTAAACCATTGCTTCTGTTGCTAAAAAAATATTGTTTTCTCTGGTGAAAAAATAATCTCATCTGAATCAGGAGGGATGAACAACTCTAAAACAGTGAAAACAGTCCACAACAGTCTTAAACATGTCAGCAGATTATGAAGTGATAGAACAGCAGTGGAGTGGAGTTTATGGACTAGCATTTTGGCCAGAAGTGACATTTAAAAGTTACAACAATTTCATTATTATTATTTTTTTTTTACAAACATGCAGCTCTTCGAGTCACCGGATATTAACTGGTCAGATGGAGTCGTGTGAATTACTTGTGGATTATTGTGATGTTTTTATCAGCCGTTTGGACTCTCATTCGGACGGCACCCATTCACTGCAGAGGATACCTCAAGTAATGCAATGTTAATTGCCATTGATTCAGTAAAATGCATAATTTCTTCTCAAAGTCTGGATGGCTGCTAAAATAAATAAATACAATATTACTAAACCTAAACAAAAGACCCATAATATGATGATGATTTTTATTGAGATAATTAATAATTCCACAAAATTCATTTTATTACATGGGTACATATATTTAAGTTAAACACAAGAAATGTAATTTATCTGAATAAAACAAAAGATGATTTATTTATTTACTTTCTTTGTCATTCCAGCATCTAGGGCTACATTCATGGTGAGAGTCAGTTAATCCATACACAAATCAATTTTTATTATTCATCTGTGGAACACTTTGACCTAATATCCTTTGTAGGACAGTTCCCCCTTGTGAGAAAATGAGCAAATAGATGTTAAACCCCTTTACAGTCATCAAAGAGCTGAAATCTTTGAAATCTTATGTTTTGCGTAAACATATTTCCTCTGTAAAAATTCCAAATTCCATGTTCATTACCTGCAACAAATAATATATACACATATATATATAATTTTTTTTTACTTTGTTGACAAACATAAAGGGAACATCATTACTGATTATCTGAGAGGCAAGTATACAGAAGATTCAATACTACATATTTTTAAGTATTTTATGCTCACAAAGAATGCATTTATTTGATGATAAATATTGTAAAATATCATGACCTTTTAAAACAGCTCTTTTTCTACTTGAATATATTGTAAAATGTGTTTTATTCCTATGGTGTCAAAGCTGAATTTCCAGTCTTCAGTGTCACATGATCCTTCAGAAATCATTCTAATATGCTGATTTGATGCTCAAGAAAACAAAGTCAAAACACTTATTATCAATGTTGAAAACATTTTATTTGAAATAGAAATCTTTAATCATATAAAAGTCTTTATCTCGGCTGAATAAAAGTATTTTTTTTCTTTTATATATATATATATATATATATATATATATATATATATAATATATATATATATATATATATATATATATATATATTATATTATCTGCATCTTGCTGACCCCAAACTTGTGAACTGTAGTGTACATGAATATTTTACTCTTTTAACTTGATCCAAATAGATTTTCTTTGAAGAGTTTGCATAATCCCCCTCTACAGGACAGTCTAAACAGCGATCTGCAGCATTTGCTGGCTAGGAAGATTGTGAAATATTTTTTTTTAATGATGTCACAAAAGCATTTTTCATTTACAAAAGCAAACAAAAAAACAATAATATTAATACCAACCATATTCTCTTTTGTGAAGTGCTTTGAACTTTGATACACCTGCAAAATAAAATGTTCACCTAAAAATATTATTCAGCTTTAAGATCTTCCTTAAAACTTTATGAATATAGATACATTTTCAAAAAAAGGGGAAAAAAAGTAAAAAATAAAAATAAAAAAACAGAAAAATAAAGCTTTCTGCCTTGTTTCTACAGTTCCTCTGACAAAGGAGTGAGTAAAGTGCTAGAACCCCACCCATTAGAGAAGCCACAGCAAACTCATTAAACACATCCTACTGGTTCCAGATGTTGAATGTGGATGACATCGCCAATCACTCCACTGTCAATCAACAGAATTGTTGAAAACAAATGTGTATGTTCTTTTCTGCTTGAGACTTGGAAAGTTGTTTATTAAGACTCTACAATCTCTGTGCAGTCCTCATCTGTAACCTTTTGTGCCCCTAAAATGTTTAGATTTTAATTTAAAAATTAAAAATGTGCTCATGATAGAATAGGAGCCTATAAATCATGCATGCACGAACTGCATTTTAAAGCACTTTTGAATCATTTAATAGAGCCCAACAAAAAGCATCATGTCATGAAGCCTTATGGCAAACACTTACAGTCATTGGTTTTTCCAGCAGTACATGGTAGTCTTTCTTAGCTAAAGCCACAGCAAGGGTCCTGAAGAACAATAAAACGGTTGGACACTGAACCCATTAAAAGCAGACAACTTAAAGTGCAAGTATGCCATTCATTAACCAGTAAAAAATAGCTAAGCACACAATGCTGATCAACAGAACTCTATCATGTGAACACTGACCAAACGTACATGGAAACCACATACCTTAGGAAGACGATCAGGAGTGCAGATCAATACAGCATCAGCAAATTTCTCTATCTGCTACGCGATGCCAATCTACGTAAAAAATTAATAAAATATAAAACTGTTACAATAATCTTACTGTAACAAAAAGATTGACATAATGTACCACTGAAAGCGTTTTTATTAGGTACTTTGTGACGTGCCTGAAAATCCATTCGATCAAAATCCCTAGGGTCAGCAATTCCCTATTCATGTGGTGGTGAAACAGCAGAACTGCTGACTGTTGAAGTGATATTAAAACAGTAGTCATACCTCCATGTGGTCAGGAAAAATCACAGCATTGTAAGAATAGTTTTCTCCTCTGTTACAAGCTCCAACCACGATAACATCCACAGGTGATGACATTATAGCAGATCCCTGCTGATTTAAAAACACAACTTCAATCAAAAATACAACAATTTAAGTTTCCTTCTTCCTACAACCAAATTATCAATAAATACTAGATATACATTTGAGCTACTGTATATCTTACATACAACATATTACCATGCAAAACAGACTGGAGATCTGTAAGGTTAACACCACAGGATAATAAAGATAATAAAGGTCAATAAAGGTCATACTGCTTCCAGAATGGATTAAATCAATGAGCCATTTATAAGCATGACATTGATGATAAACCAAATCTTTGCAGTGTCAAACAATATACTGTTCATCTAAAGACATTAAAGTGAACTTTCTTTTGTTAACAGGTCAAACAGGTGTAATTTTATATGAAAAAAGAAATGAGGGTGCCTTATAACGAAATCCAAGTGCGTTTTAAATACACAATAACAAATCGGAGTTCTTGATCCTGGAAACGGTTAGGATACTATAAGTGCTTGATTACGTGTATAAATCTGTTTTTATACAGTCTATGCTATAAATACAAACTTCACTCGCGAGTAGACAACACAAATGAAAAACAGACATAAACCGCAGCACTCGGCTCATTCATAGACTGTATAAAAACATTCGCGGTGTATAAGTGACTTCCTTGTTTACGTTTGTGCGATGACGTCCAAATGACGCAAGAGCAAGTCTAGAAATGAACGTACCATCATTTCTTGATGTCACGTCGGTCCAAAAATGTTTGAACATCCTGGACTAAAATTGCAAAGAAACAACATAAAGGCACTATCATAAACAAACCACACGACTCGCGCGAGTCTTTGCAGCCAAACGAGAGCATGGTGTTGGATTATTAGAATCAGGAAATCAATGAAATCTGAATGTTTGGTGTTGGATTATAAGGATCAGGAAATCACTGAAATCTGGGTGTTTATGAGACGTACAATCCAATTAATTAATAAACAATGTATTTGAGGAGGATAATTTCAATGATATTTTCAGTGAATTGTATTATTATTGTTATTACCTCTGTTTGCACTGATTCTGTCGATATCTGTCTATTTGCTTCTTCCCCCCCTCGATCTATATTTATCAAGAAACTCAAATCTGACATCAAAACCTAACAGTATGGCAGTTCTCCCTCTTGTGGACTCGAGTTATTAATACAACTTCAAGAATTTAATCTGTATGATGTATAATTATTATTTATTTAATTAACACACACTCAAAAGGTGCAAAAATGTTACAAAAAGGGCATGCTTATTTTTTACACCCTGTCATACATTGGATTTTTTTTTCTTTTTGTGTCCAGCTCTCAACTTTTCACAACTCAGCCAAAAGTGTCACCTTTGCAGCCGCATCATAAAGCTAGCTGACAACAAGGTGATGGAGGGCTCATCGTTCTAGAAAATGTACAGAGAGGTGACAGACTGTTGTGGTGTGGATTCTTTTCTGAGAAGCACAAGAAAGAAAGTGACAGTTACTTAACTTGAGTAGTCTTTATCTTTGAGGACTGAGAGAAGTCTTATGAACATCCTAACAAAAACAAGACTGAAGCTTTTCAGCAGCCCATCAGTCTACTGAACATTAATATGAAATATCATCAAATTCAGCTGTGCTACCACAGGAATACATTTAAAAATATATATAAATATTTAATAAAATTTTACTATATTTCTTTCTTTCTTCTTTTTTTTTTTTTACTGTATTTTTGATCTAATAAAAGCTGCATTAGTGAGACTTCTTTCAAAAACCTAAAAGATTACTTACCCCAAACCTTTGCACAGTCGTGTACAGTATATTATGTGCACTTTACGTCACTATGCTTGCATTGCACACTTTTTTAAATGTATCTAGTTTTATTATCTGTCTATGGGAGCAGTGTTTGCCATGATCATGGGTTAAATGTCTTGCAAAGTTGTTTCTGGACATAATTTTGTTTCCATAAACACAACAAAGACTTTGACTATAATGAGTTTTAAACACTTTCAACTTCTTTCATGTATTATATTATGGAACATTCTTATAATTAATAACTATACTACAATCTTTACAGGATGATATAATTTATGACAACAACTTCATAAGTTGTTAATTAGCATAAATGCATCTACATTCAAAGAGAAACATTTCACAAGAGCAAAAATATCTAAACATACACTATCATTCAAAATTTCATTTTTCATGTTTTTAAAATAAGTTTCTTATGCTCCAAATACAAATATGAAAAAATAATAATAAAGTAAAACAGTAATATTATACATTTTCTATTTTGATTTATTTTAAAATGTAATTTGTTCTTGGGGCGGCAATAACTCTAGTCTCATAACTCCAGTCTTAAGTATCACATGACCATTCAGAAATCATTATAATATGGTCTTGGTGCTAAAGAAAAATGACGCATTAATTGACAACATTGATAAAACAAAACAAAAGAACCTTACTGACCCCGTTTGAACAGTGTTGTACATGTCACACATGACTAAGTCAAATGTTAAATTTGACAAAATGTATAGATAACAAAACAAAAAAGTTATCAAAAATTACTATTACAGAAAGATCTATTGTAAGAAGCTTGTGCAACACAATAACTTACAGAAATATTTGTGTTTTGCCTGATTAACCATAAATAAATATAAATAAGACATGAACCATATAATCTTATGTATGTTTCATCTCTAGTGTACAATACATGGACCAGAGACTTCTCGTTTTAGTCTAGCCCTCAGTCTGCGCAGTTCTACATGGCCACTGTCCACTTTAAGCCCAGTCTCTATCAGAAGCCAAGCTTTGTCCAGTTTCTGTTGCCCATAGTTCTGCAGGGCAAAGCGCAGAAACATTTCGGCAAGGCGTTGTGTTCCCGGACCAGCCTCCACACACAGCAGAGCCTGTTCCTCGTGTAGCTCCAGGGCTTGAGAAAAGTCCTGTAACCCAGACTCTTCATGGGAACACAACAACAAACTACGGCCTCTGCGGCAATGGTCCTCTGCCCAAACCCTTTGCTCCTCTCTGCCATCTGCACTGTGGCCCTGGATGACCTTGTTCAGATCAGACACCGCCCTCTCGTGCAGCCCCAGGTGGGCCAGACAGGCTGCACGCTGCCTGAGGTACTGAAGCTTCATCTCATTGACCGCTCGCACCGCAAGTGTAAGGAGGGCTAAAGCCTGCTCCCACTGACCACTTTCAGAAATACTGCTGGCCTGCTGAGAAGCCGCCTGGAAGCACAAATTTGCTTTATTAACCACAGAAGAGTTGAGTAACACGGAAAAGTCAATACAAAAGAAAATAAAAGCAGATCAGCAATTGTTCTAGGGCTCTGAATGGATAAAAACTTAACAAATCAATCACATCGACCATTGTCTCATAATCATGAATAAATGTACACATATGAATCCCTACATTAATATAGAATCAAAAAAGAAAGTACCTGTGCCAGGCGTTTTCGTTGAGCCGGCTGCAGAAGAGTGATTAGAAAGTCTAGAGTCGCTGGTTCTTTCTCAGACACCACACTCAGATAGTTGGCTGCCACTTTGTAGTTCTGCTGCCAGGCCTTCACAACACCCCACCTGGCCTTAGCTGCGGCATCTCGAGGCTCTTGACCAAACACCTGTTTCAAGTGTGCACCTGCAGCACTCACCTCCCCTTCATAAACATAAATGTAATGTTTTACATAGCCACGGCCCACATACTTGACTCCTACATGCTTTATACTGTTCCCCACCTTTGGCAAGTAGTGTATCTATGTACAGGAGGTGCCACCTAGGTTCCCTGCAGTCAGTGTTCATTAGCGCTCCACCAATCAAAAAGGCCTCTCGAAGGAGCTCCTCGCGGCAGGGTACAGGGTTGACCAACAGAGTCTCTGACAGGCTGCTGCGACAGTGCTGACCCAACCATTCACTGATGAGTTTTCGTGCTTTGTCTTTAAGAGACAGCATGCTCTGAGTGACCTCCTCAGCTCCACACTGAAGGGCAACCAGTATGTCCAGTGTGCATTCCTGATGAATTATTGATATTATAGTGTCAGTTTACAAGCATACGGGAAAACAGTACTAGTCTGTAGTGTCTGTTATATTTAAGGAAAAACTAATGGAAATGTGTATGAAGAGGTCAACACTAAACTGAGACTTTTAAATGCTGTAAAAGTTTGTTTATTGTCATTTCATGTTATCTATGCATTAACCTTATTGTCATGTGAACACCATCTTCAAAAACATGTTTTGATAAAATGAGGTGGCTCCCATAGGTGGAGGTCTTTGTTTTTGCTACCACACCTTCTGCTGGTTCAGCATAAGATAAGTGAATCCTCTTCCACACAAAGCCTGCACATGGTCTGGGTGCTTTTTAAGGATTGCAGTGAAGTCAAAGATTGCTGTCTTCCATTGGCCCAGCAGAGCATAACATCTTGCTCTCTCCAGCAGGGAATCTATTGCTCCACCACCTAAAGAATAATCAGTTAACTTGTTAGGAAATATAAAACAGCAGTGTTCTGAATTACCTACTTCTCTTTCTAGAATAATTCATATATAAGTTATATGAAATACGAAAATCAAGATCAATGACAGAAGCAAGTATCTGAAATTTGCAGAACTGAAAAAGGAAACTACTGTATTTTTCCATCTAAACTGTGTTTATTAAAATTAATGGTGTTATTTCCTGTTAGCATTTATACTATTCCCTATGAAAATCATAAATATTTTGTAATGTAAATATATATATATATTTATATATATTACTGTACTGTATGTGTCTGAAAACAACACACTCTCATTACCTGAAGCCATAATGGCAATGGACAAATAGGCCACAGCTTCCCTTATCGCACTTTCTGCTTGTTGGCCACACAGTATACGCTTGGAAGCAGTGTGACAGTGTTTTTCAAGAAGGTCTCGGTCTTGTAAAGATGTTACAGATAAAAGGGGCCGCAGACAGCTAGTTTCTCCTGAATTAATCAGCTTCTTCAGTAGCTATAAGACAACAGAGGGATTACTTACTGTGAAGACGAAAATGAATATAGGCTATTTTATCATAGATGCCTTTGTTAATGCGACTTAACTAAGGTGAACTGTGAGAGAAATATAAGCTAGAACCTGATAGGCATCATAGAGGAAGCCTCGATGCAGCTGCAGTATTGCAAGGCGTGCGAGAATCGGTGGCCGTGGGGCTGTGTGCTCAATGTTCAGAAGAAGACGATAAGCCTCCTCAACACGACCCAACTGGTACAGAGCATCTGCTGTGAGAATCTGGGGTCCATCGGCACCGGGTTGTAACTCCATTAGGAGAAGAGCGAGAGCATGCACACCAACAGCAGACCTGAAGGAAGCACAGGAGACTGAATAAGTGCCATCTGGTCCTACTCATGTAGGACTAAAGTTCTGGAGAGTTCAGCTACATCCTTAATTAAACGCACCTGAACTAGCTAATTAATAGAAGTCAGCTGGCTGAGAAGGTCCAACCCAAATGTTGAATGTAACAATTTTTACCATCTGTTTATATTAGATTTTATCCAGCTGGTAATTTTTATGCATTCATTACCCAAAAAGTTACAGATGTATAAGGTATTAATAATATATTGATATCTATTTATATTTAAATATTTTTTAACTTTTCATGGTTCAGACCTTTTTATTTTCTCTAATAAAGTTTAGCACTATTTTGGAGTTTTGTGTTTGCTATCCATTTTATAAACCTGAGGTGAGGTAGATTAATCAGTGATCGGCCAGTAAAATCCAAGTTATTGTTATCAGTAAAATCCACCATCAGTCAACCTCTTTTAAATAAGGTCTGTAGAATCTTTACACTTCTAGTCAGGTAGGTTAAAGCTGATCTGTGCAGGAAGGTGGCCCTCTAGGAGCAGGATTGGACACCTCTGAATAAGACTAGGAATGAACCAATAATAAAGTTATGCCTGTTACTAATAGGCCGATTACCATGTCATTACTGATAACTGAAAAAAATACCAATTCTATACTTTTTTGTCTAACAGAATCAAAATCAGTGATTTGAAATGTAACAAAGTGAATTTAGGCATGACAGCATTTCAATTTAGTCATTTTCTTCATTTTTTATATTTTTTATATTACACTGTTAAAACCAAGTTTTTCACAGGACACAGAAGAAACATTCCATGAATAGTTCTTTAAATAATTATTATGAAGAACTTGTGTGAAGAACATTTTAATCATTTGATGAACCTTTTGCTACTATAATGAACCTATTGTGCAATTAAAGTTTTCTATGGACGTTAAAAGTCCATCATGGAACCATCAATGTCAAAAAATGTTATAACCGTTATATTTAAGAGTATAATCCATGATTGTACCGATATACTGTGCATCCCTAAATAAGACACAAAAGACAAAATAAAAGCTACAGCACAACAAATAAGTGTCATTCCAAATGAAAAAATGCAAATGTACCTCTGTTTGTTTTGGGTGTGCCCCTCCTCGTGCTCTTTTTGAGCTCTAGGATTTGTCTCAGCTCTTTGCTCTTCGGTCCCCTCAAGGATGACTCTTCCCTGTTCCACCAACACGGTGCACAGCAACCCACGGTAATTCCAAGGCACCAGGCACCTAACAGTTACAGAAGCATCCTGCAGCTGTAATTGGCTTGCTGTAATGTAATCTAGAGCAGTAAGGTAGTGTGAGCCAGCCATCATACGCAGGATACCCCTACCACAGAGTGCACGGACACAGCTGGGTGGGTGAGGAGTACTATGCTCAATCACCGCTTGGAAATCCTCCAGAGCGCCTTTATGGTCTTCAGTGAAAAGTCGGGAATACCCTCGGAGCACTTGCACAGTGTTCTGGTAGCTCTGCTGGGCTGGAGCTGCAGCGGTGAGCTGGCTACTTATGGAAAGGGCTTCTCGATGTTCTCCACGCAGGAGGAGGCAGTCTGCCAGACGCACACGCAGTTCCCTGCCTCCTCCATCCGACTCCAGGTGGCATAGAGCTCGCAGTTGAGTGATAACGGGATCCAACAACTCCACTCCTTTCGAAGACCTAAGGTCAGGCCTCATTAGAACGGCCTCTCTGAACTCTGAGACGCCCTTCTCGGCCTGTTGACGGAGCTGGATGCGAACAGCCAACCCTTCGCCACTGTCCGAAAAAACACTCTGGAATTGCTGTCTTGCTGTGGCTGGATGAAGTGCAAAGCCATCACCTAGATCTCTGCAGACTTCTCTTGCTCGTCCGCCTGCGGAAAAATGAGCAGCTGCTCTGCCAACGAGTAAACAAGCTCTTTTCTCTGGCGCCATTGCATGTTCAGTCTGTGATTCACCTAGTTTAAGAGCCAGTGACAAAGCTTCTGCACTTTCTGTGAACTTTCCGGAGGAAAACAAGACTGCTGCTTGAAGCTCTCTTACTTGGATGTCATCTGGTGAAATGGCAAGTAAAAACTCAACAGCTTTAGGAGAATCAGTGTCTTCACCTGCTTGTGTTGGACTCAATGGTTTTTCCATCTGCCCCTTAGTATGGAGAATGGGATATCTTGGAGACATTTGCTGGTAAAAGGCTTTAATTAATAGCTTCACATACTGATGTTGCCTTTCTTTAACTAGTCTAATAGTTTCTGATTTATTTCCATGAAAGGCCTGCAGATAAAGCTGAGGAACTTTAGGATTTTGTGTGTCAGAGAGCAAGCAGGCCAGAGCTCTAGTTAGCTCCAGAATTAACCGTGTGCGACCCTCAGGTTTAGGCATTTGTTTTCCCTCTAGAAGAGCAGAACACCGTGCAAAGATCTCTTTTGAAGCATGACCTGTACCCTGCAGGACAGACTCCAATTTATAAAGAGAAGCAGATACGTTATTGGGGCATAATGTAGACAGAAATACAGCAACAAGGCCTTTACTCAGGCCCTCAATAGAACTGTGTGAAACGCCATCAAGCCAGGCCTCCAGCGTTGAGATTACCTCCTTTAAATGACCTGCGTTAAGGCCACGCATATGTCCTACAGTGGAACCGGCATTATTTCCAAAAGCATGTGTGTACAGAGCTGCAGCTCTACAAGCATCCCCAGAGAGCAATATTTTGTCGCCCTCTCTGCACAGTTCAGCTGCTCCTTTATGTATGCCATTCATCTCCCTTCTGTGTAATGCTATTTAGGTTTGGATTGCATTTCCTTCACAAGGGTCCTCAGCAACCTTTAAAAGAATTGGAAACCACATCATTATAAAAAAAACAATCTTTCTCTTGCTCTTAATAACATGCAATGACTGTTAAATGTGGATTGCTCAAATAAATGACACTATGTAGCAAGCTGTTTAAACATTTCTTCCTTTAAACTAACTAGTATCTTTTTTTAAAAGATACTAGTTTATTTTCAAAGAGTGATTCATTTATTGTTCAACTTTACCAGTAACTATTCATTAGTCACTATAGGACTTACAAGAATAATGCAAAGTAGGGTCCCTATTAGTCAGTCTATTTATACTAGTAACTACTCATTTCCAAGTAGCTATTACAGTATAAAAAAAATTTAATCGTTTTTTTTTTTTTAGATTAGCTTATTCTGATTTATATAGTTTTGTGTATTATTGTGCATTGTTTTCTTTTCATTTATTGTTTATGTATTTTATTATTTGTAAGGTATCCTTTAAAATCTTGAAAGGGGCCTATAGATAAAAATAATGATTAGCTATTTATTAATTATTATTACTTAGATCATAGTCATTTTTTTATTAATATTAGGAGTATCTGTTACATTAGTCACATTTCTTAACTTCCTTTGTGTATAATCTTATGGTGGAACAAAATTGTTACAAATTACCTATCAATGTTTGGACAGTAACTAATAGCAAATTAATAGGTAGGCTACTAGTATTGGAATTAAGTAGTATTCAATCTAATGAACAATTACTTAAAAAAATTCAAATTAAAAAAGATACTAGTAAGTGTTGGGTTATTTTTAAGAAACTAAATACAAGCACTAGTTTAAAAAGTAGTCCGCTCCAAACAATTTATTGCAGAACATGTCCTGCAGACACCAATTTAAAACAGATTACAATTTTAATATATAATGTATATGATACAACACAGAGTACGACGTTTTATCATCCAATAATACATGAGATCGTTCACACCTCTTAATGATGGTTTACTCACCTGTGTCTATAAGTTTGAGAGTGCAGTGCAGTCCACACACTTTCGCTCGACTTCTGTATTAAAAAAGTTAAACATTGTGTTCTGAGGTGTATCGTCGCATATTAAATACTATTTAGATGAACCACAGATGAATGTTTCTACACTTTACTCAAAAAACAGCTGTCAAATGATGTGGCTGTCTGGTTAAAGAAAGCTTAGTCCCTAAAAAGAAGCTCCTGCCGAAACTCAATATGCCGACCCCATGAGTGAAAGACGATAGGAAGACGAAACATGAAAGAAAACACTATAACATCGAGAAAAGGCACCACTTAAGGCGTCAAGGATATCATATTAGGAACAACGACGAATGTATAGGTCTGGCCAAATGTCTGCTTGTTCTCTCGTAAAATTCTAATAATTATCTGTCTAAGCTACACAGCGCGTCGTTCTTGGCACAAAACTCGTCCAAAAGAAAAAATGTAATAAAGTCGCCATGGTCTTTATTCCGTCACCTGTTGAGGGACTTTGTGCTAAATCTAAATCTAAATTCCAAAAACTTTGGCTCTAGGCAAACATTCGCTTCACGCAGCATGTGTTCACTAGTTGCTATGGAAACGACAAACTCACCTAACAATGTTGTGTTCTAAGAACATTTTCCAAACGTTACACGTTATATTATAATTATATTATATAAATTTGCTTTTATTCGTGTTGTTTTCTGAAAGTGTCTCTCTAAGTGAGCCATAAGTATTTTTAAATAAATTTAAAGAGGACTGGACAAAAATACAGTCAAGCAATAATAACAGCACGTCAAATATAGTCTAACATAAAACTAGTTTAAGCTTAAATGTATTTGAGCAGATATCGCTTTATTAGTTTCCCTGTTTGAATTGGGTATTTCTAGACTGGAAGATTTAAACTATTAAAATTAGCAAAGATATTTGGGGGTGGGAGTTTGTATGTTTCTTCGAACTGACAACATGCAGCCTAGTAGTAATAGGTTATGGTTATATACATGCCAGGAAAAACGAAATAAAAAAAGTGAAACTGCTTTTGATCTTCACTGTGGTATAAGCAGAAGTCAGAGGAACTTGGGGGAACCAGATGAAAGGGGAATTTCCTTCTGCATAGTTCAAAGGCTACAGCAAATGTTTGCTGACACTAACTAAACTGAATGTCAGAACTTTTCTGTGTGCACAGAAAGGACACTTTTTCTGTCACACTTTCCATTTTATAACTACATGGTACTGTCAAGATCTAAGCCATATTCCACACATGAACAGTGTTTTTATTTAGAAAAGTAACAAATGTATAGTGGTGTGACAAAGTGAGTATGAACCAATACTTCACACTTGTACAATATGACTGAGAACTTATAATACTGAAGTAAGCAGCTAGGTTTATCCTGAAAACCACTACACTCTTAAAAATAAAGGTGCTTAAAAGGTTCTTCAGAGCAATGTCATA
Organism: Carassius auratus; assembly: GCF_003368295.1. Taxonomy (NCBI): domain Eukaryota; kingdom Metazoa; phylum Chordata; class Actinopteri; order Cypriniformes; family Cyprinidae; genus Carassius; species Carassius auratus. Next base: position 175,362 of record NW_020523286.1, on the reverse strand, counting down.
GAAGAAAAATTTTTGGTTCCACAAAGAAACATTCAGTCAAAGGATCTTTAAAGAACCATTTTAACTGTTCTACGGCAAAGTAAAGCACCTTTATTGTTGGTAGCTAAAATCTGAATTTTGTCAAATATTTTTTAAATATTCACATTTGTACAAGTATAGTGACGAGGTTAATTCATATAACCAACAAGAATTGTAATAAGTTATTACAAAGCACCTATGATATGCATAATAATCTGCATTACTTTTACATTATGCTTAAATAAAAAAATTCACAAAGAATATATTTAACCATGACTGAGGGTTTCCTGTTTAGAAAACAGAGCATCTTCTGTTCAGGGTTCCTTGGAAATGATTGTGAAATTCAACTGCAGCTCACATGCATGAGGAGATGGAGTGAAGATGAGTCAGTCTGTTTTACATGCTTGCTTGTAATTGTTCTAGCTTTTCTTGCAGTTCCTGGGCACAGCCTGACAGGTTCATGTAGTGTAATGTTGAGTAGATATTTTCCATCTTCGCTCCACTGCTCTGGCTCCACAGACGCAGCATATGATACTGCTTTTCTAGATAGGATGGGCCTGCCTCCAGTTCGATCCGTTCCATCTGATCATCTGACACAGAAAGCAGTCGCAAAAATTCCTTCCAGCGCGTCACAGGAATCGCTCTTATGACAGTGTAGAGCACTGGTGCTGGCCAGGACTCTTTCTGCAACACCTGCATCACTGGGGGAAAGCAGATGTGGCCTTTAGATACAAAGGTTGAGAAAGCCCAAGCTCTCACATAGAGTAGCCCTATCAGTGGCAGATGATTGTAAGTTATATCACAAAAGAACCATTATGCAGAACCAAATACTTCATTACGATGTACACATCAATCAGTCTAGCAAAAGAACCATTATGCAGAACCAAATAGTTCATTACGATGTACACATCAATCAGTCTAGCAACAAGATGAGCACTGCAACAACATTATGGTAATATACTGAATTCCTCTTGAGGTCACTGTCACTAGGATACATTCTACAAAAGTACGTAAAATAGGGTTTAATGTATGTTTAATATGAAGGAATTTTCCATATTGACTTTTCGCAGGTGTTTTCCCCGTGTTTGGACTTTTGCATTACAGTGTTGTGTTTAGGGGTTCAGGGAAATCATGACAACTAAAACAAAAATTCCTCCTTTCTCTTCATTCTCATTTACTCTGAAAATTATCTACTTCGTTTAATCAGCACATTTGAACGCCCTTTTAACATAAAGCTGTGAGGCTCTTACCACACCAAGGAAGCAACTAAAGGCGTGTGAGTTATTAGAAGTTACTATCTGATTAAACAGTTCTCAGAAGTTCTTCGAATTTTTGATGTAAGACTGAAGGCTAGCTGATCAGAATCAGTTTCTTGTACGCCTACGTGATTTGCAAAAGGGTAAAACCAGATAATAAAACTTGAAATATTTAGAAAAGCAATTGCAACATTTGAGCAGTTCTAAAACAGAGAATAAACATACACTTTATTAAGTTTTGCAATGTTTTAAAGGGGTCATGAAATATATTATTTAAATTTTATGATGTTTCCTGAGATCATAATTTAGGTAATTTGAGGTCATGTTCCACCCTGGATTTAGCTCCCTGATTTGAGCGCTCCATGGGAAGAGCAGTGTCTGCTGTGAGACTTCAATATAAATGCCCACTGCTATGATTGACTAACATCTTTGCATCAAATGAGCATGCAAACTCTCGAAAACTTTTACTGCAATCGTACTATAACAGCCGCCAAGATCAACTAATCCTGAAAAGTCTTGATTAAAGCATTTTATTTAGAACTACTCTGGTTGCAGAACTGCACTGTAGCTGAAAAAAGTTATTTCTACTGTCTCACAATGATCTCCTGCAATCTCACCAATACTACCATCATAACTTACACAGTGAAAACACAATGTAGATAAGAGACTCGTTGAGCAGTGTAAATTTTGTCATTGATTGTAATGGAAGTTTTGGTGAAAATGCAGAAATCACTGATAGATTCATGCTGATCTTGACTGCTCCAGTCCCAATTTACATACTACCATATCTGCCCTAAATAGTACTCAGGGGTTGCATTCAAAACCACAAAATTTCTTACTATATATTAAACACGTAAAAGAGTTTTATCCAGATTATCCAGATGACCTACTACTTCTGCAGTGATTCTGAAGTGTGCACATCTTGGACGCTTTGCTTTCACAAGAGGCCACAGGAGAGAATTTATGAATGACAGGGATGCGATGCAACTGATGCTGATAGATCATGTGACAATGACAACACAATGAATGCAGTATGTCCAAATTACATTCATACCATAAAAATGTATTCTTTTTGCCGGGCACAAAGTAATTACTTATTTAAAAAAGTGCCTACTCAAGATATTATGCAATTTAAGATGCAGCCCAGATCTATGCATACTGCATATAAACCATTGCACATTGGAGGCAGATTCGATTAGAACTGAATGCCTCTTCATTCAATATGCTTGCAAATGAAATGATATGTGGAGGATGTTAGCTGTGATAAGATGATTTACAGGGTTGCTTAAACGATGGTAGAACGCACGTAACTAAGCTACAGAGCGGCCCATTAAAGATGCAACTGCGACAAAGTAGTATGTCCCAAAGCTTGCTCTTCTGCTACACACACAAAAATATGTACTTTTTCATCACAAAAAGAGTGCATACTTTTAGGGCATAGCAATAAATTGGGACACAAAAATGTACAACATAACATATGATGACGACGCATGTTAAGGTATGCATTGAGGGGAATTGTGAGGTCACAATTCTCCCAATGGCAATTTAAAAAATATATATATTTTAAAAAAGAGAGTTAGTTTTTAAACTTGCAGTGTGTTTTTATTGTAATCTCTTATGAATGTGAATATCAAGAACATTTTGATACTCATTCCATGACCCCTAATGTTGTATATAATTACATTTTGGGTTTCCGTTTGCTATCAGGGGGGCCATGATGCTCTGTAAATCTCCACTCAAGACGCTGTGTGGATAGCTGGTCACTGGTAAAGTTTTAATTGTGGCTCCATTTCTTTCCTTTAAAGACAAACATATGCTTATCAAGGTGATGCTCATCACTTAAAATGAAAAAAAAAACATGTTAAAAATAAAATCCTTTCCACCTTATGTAATTGCACACACAGTACTGAAACATGTTAGATTACAAACCATTGCTGTGGGAATGCAGATAACATCATTAGGTTGATCTGCTGAAACAAAGACAAAATTCACTTCTCTTGAATATTGCAACATGCAGGGTTCCTAAATCAATGTGCATTTCCTATTTTAAGAAAGCACAGAATTAATAGAAACAAAACAATGTTCAGCTGCTCTACTTTGTAACAGTGCAAGGCAAGTACTAAATTAAGTACATGTGGGTGTATATGAACCTGGTTCCATCTGAATGTCTGGATGTTTGCAAACATTCCAGATCTTGACTCGACAGCAAAGCCATCTCCGACTGCAGAGCCAGATGAGAAGGAGAAAGAGTAGACCACCCAATAAGGTCACAATGACCAGTAACACCGGCATCAGCAGGTGAGGTGAATCTAAGAAAAGGACAATATATCACACAAAATGTAAACTCTGTATTTCTTACTTGAAAGGTCTGCTTATGTAACTTTTTCTAATTATGCATGTTAGGATGTTGTAATACCTTGTGGTTCATCTGTGGTAGGTGAACAGAAAGATTTACAGGCTTCATTCTTACACTTATACCTGCAACAAATTACATTAAGCAATAAAGCATTTGTACTTAACTTGTGCTTTGACCCAAGACACTTTCATGACAAACATATGCAAAACATAACTATAAAATAAATGTATTTACCATAAAAATATTTTCCATAATCACAAGTTTTAAAACAAAGACTTTCATCATATTTTTGGTGCTGGAAACTGAAATAGTGTTTTGTTGCTAATTAGGCTGCACAATTAATTGAATTTCTAATCACAATTACAATTATAGATGCCACAATTGCATAATCATTTAATTAATGCAATTAATAGTTCAAAGTCCACTTATGTTATTCTAAGTGCTTAAGATGTTTTTTTTTCTTTCTAAATGCTATCTTAAGGGTTTTTCACATTATTTTAATTGTAGATTTAGTATAACATAATTTTTTATTTTCATATTTTTATTTATTTTTTTTATTTAAAGAAGAAACCGATCTGATGTATACCTGACATTTGAGGCTTAATACTATAGCAAAGCACTAAAAGTTTTTTTAGTTAGATCGTTTTCAGCTCCTACGGCATGCAGTTGCATCAAACCATGGTATAAACATCGTTCAGTGTAAATTGTGATAATAGTAATTCATAATCGCAATTACAATTTCAAGGGAATAATTGACAATTATGATTTTTTTCATAATCATGCAGCCCTAATAACATTACAACAAATGCAGGAAATTCTGATGCAGATGCTAAACCTTATACACAGGAAAACCACAACACATTAACCTACATGCTAAAGACTTGGATAAACAAAAAAAAATCCTCATTCTCCACAAATAGAGTAATCTACCAAAAATCCATGAAGATTCAGAAGATGTGCAGAAAATGTGAATATTAGACCCCATACTTAACACAGCTTTGGCATTGTCCACTTTCCAGAAAAGATCCATGCCCACACACTGCTGCTGTGGTTTTAACAGGTTCTGTTTTGGTTTGAATGGTTTCTTGTTTACAGTTCTTTTTACAGTTCGAACCTGAGTGACACATAAAAGGAAAAACATACTATTCAGTTACGGTTTCTAGCCCCAAGGTATTCCGAATATTTCATTTTGAGCTTTTTGTAGAATACTGTAGAAAGCATCACCTTGGTTCTTTGGCCATAAATTAACTTCCTTTAATGGTACTTACATTCTTTGCAGTTTTGGCATCTGTAACAGGGATTACAGTGATCATTACTCTTGTAAAACCCAGGTTTACAATCGCAGACTCTGTTCTGTGTTGGTGTACAGTTGGCCTTCTCAACTTCATGAGCTGTAAAACAAGGAGTCTTGTTTTTAGACAAAAAGTCCACCTTGCTACAGTTATATAAATGTCAAGTGCCTACATTTCACAAGCATTAATTGATTAATAGTGTACTCTGATATTTTACTTACCACTGATATCACATAATGTACATCTCAAACAAAATAACCGATTATTAGGTAGGTCCATATAAAAACCGCTCACACACTTCTTACAGCCCTGATCTGATTTGTGATATCCTGCAGGAAATGTAAAAATAATGAGATAAAACAATAGTTTTTTTGGTTCATTTTTTTTTAGCAAATATATTCCACAAAGGTCCATCTTCTATGGGTGTTTTTCACTGTGGTTTTTCTATTATTTTTATTTTAGTTAGTGGGAGGCATGTCTGTTTACCTTCTGAACAACGTCCATCTTTCATGGGTGGAATTGTAGATTGGCATTGGCATTGGGAGGCTATAAATAGTACAAATACCTGAAATAAAGACAATTAACTGCAATCAAATTAATGTCATTGTCTTCTGAACATAAGAAATACCATCATATTTAAAGGGATCATATGATGCGATTTCCATTTCTCCTTTCTCTTTGGAGTGTTAAAAGCTCTTGGTTCATAAAGAAGATCTGAAAAGGTCTTTTAAGGTTTCACCAGGTAACGGCTGTACACAAAGCAGCTCCGCTCAAAAAAACTGCTTTATCAGACATTACATGCAAGATTAAATTAAAATGACATCCATTTTTCTGAAGACAGTCCGTTTACTTAAGAAATACAGTGATATAAAATCACCCATACTCACTATATAAACACTGTAGTCTCATAATTGAAGTATAAATTCTGCAGATTACATCATTGTCCAGTATTTTACAGTCAGCAAGTTATTATAAAAACGTTTTTATAATTGTAACATATATATTTACATACACAATTATACAGGTGCATGTGTAATAACTTGGGAAAACTTAAGGTTACGGCAGCACTTTTTCTTCATTGTCTTGTCTGAAGCACTCAACCATGCATATCATTTTTTATGGCCAAACATACACACTACACACTGATTAAAATTAAATAAGTGGAAAAGAATAATATAACCCCTTTAACTACTTAAAGATAAACAAACAAACACAAAATTCTGGAAAGCTGTTATTAATCAGGAGCTTTCCAATGTTTTAATGGCAAAGACCCCCAAATCATGTTCCCTTATAAATGTTAAAGACTTTGTGAGAAATATTTTAAGTGTGATAGTATACAGAAAAGACAATGCTATTGTTTCTGTTTCTAGACGGGCAATTGTTGACATACGCTAAAAGTACAGAGCTCTCAAAATAATGTTGATAGCAAAGCGCAGATCATTTGAAGAATTGGATGAGAAATATTATAAAATTATATATAAAAAGTTTATACTGACTTGCTTTAATATTTTAGCAAATCTGAGAACCGTTTGAGACAGTTTTGAGATGAACTGTGATTAATGTCAACTCTGTAAGAATAAAGTCATATTCTTTAGTTTTTACTCATTGTCTCTGCTCATATCTACAGAACGCTTTGAGGTCCGTTTGAAACATTTTTTGCAGCACAATCTTAGGAAAGCTCTTGATATAAACACTTGCTCAAGATGGATTATATTTCTAAAAATGAATCTATTTAGATATTACTACCATAATGAAATAAGGTATCCCACTTAAACTTACATATCTGAAAAATAGTTATCCAATATTTTATCCAAAATATTCTGCCAATAAACATAAAATGTAATATATATATAAATACAGGAGTCTGTTACACTGAAGTACAGTCAATGCAAGTTCGGTAACACTTTAGAATAGGTAACACCTATTAGTTGCTTATTAACATGCATATTACTAGAATATTAGCCATGTATTAGTGCTAATTAAGAACATATTAATGTCTTGTTCTACTTGACCTTATTCTACATCCCTAATCTTCCCCAATACCTAAACCTAACAACTACCTTACTAACTATTACTAAGCAGCAAATTAAGAATTTATTGAGAGAAATGTCGTAGTTAATAGTTAACAAGTGTTACCTATTCTAAAGTGTTACCGCAAGTTCTTATCACATTTAATTCTTAAAGTGTATAGACATATTCTGTTAAAAATTTATATATATATATATTGGCCAAATATCACAAGGTATATAGCCGATAACAATTACACGTGTTAATTACAAGTGTTACTATTGTCGTTGAGGTTAGCCAAATGTGTCACAAAAATATTTGCCAAATTCAGATGTTATTGATACAGGATGGTGGTTACTGAAAAGGTATTTCTCAACAATCTATAATCAGAAATTGAAAAATTTGCCTATATATATATATATATATATATATATATATATATATACACACACACACACACACACACACACACAGTTGAAAATGAGGGATTTCCAATGTTGTAATGAGGTACAGACATTTACAATAAGGAAAGATAGCAATTATAGCACAATCTGTCAAAGGAAAGGCAACAACAACGCAAGTAAAAAATAAACACTTACCAAATCCAAACACAGTGTTGACACAGTCATGATGAGATGTTGTTCAGTTTTAGCTCAAGAGTCATGAATGACTAGCAATAGTATGATTTAAATTCATAGACCGACAAATCGATGAAAATATGAAATACTCCAACTCTGCTTCATGTCAGCATTTGTGGCATCCACCTTCTGCCTCACTCTGGCAGATCTGTTTAGACAGGAAGGTGAGTAACCAACCTAGAAAGCTTTAAAGTACAAGATGTGAGAAACTGTAGCTGAGAAACAGGAAAGCACGTCAGACTAATATCCTCTGCATACAGCTGGATATCAGATCATTTACAAGTTCTTCCATTTGGTTCACTTCTGCTTACATGAATTCTTTCACTTCTTCACCAACCTATACTGTAACTAACATTCCTGACGGTCTGGAAAAAGAAAGACAACAAACAAATGTGCTAAGTCTGAGTGCCGCGGGAACCCTGCCCAGCCAATCAGATTCGAGAACTGAAACTAACTGTTATAAACTGTGTAAATGCTTTTATTCAGGTTTAAATAGGATTTAACACCACTAAATCAACATAAATAGATAAGCTCACATGAGTTTTAATCAATTAAACTAGATCTATAACTAGATCTTTAAGATAATTTCAGCAAGCTAGCACTTTTTAGAGAGATAAAGGGACTCCACTATGAACTTTGAAGTTTCTGAATCACCTCTGTGGCTTCGAACCTGTGATGTGCAGATTACTAGTCTAGCACTGAACTACCACGAACACACCAAACCTGTAGGCCTGACTTGATGTCAGTGATGAGTTCATTTGAGTCTGTCTGCTTGTAGGTCTTGTAAAACCATACAACTTTTCTAAGCTTTAAAGCACCTTACACAAACAAACATCAAAAGTTTTTCTCATCAGACTTCGCTTTTTTTAGTTTGTGGACTGTATATTTGTTTAAATGGTAATTTGACCTTTATAACAATAGCATTTATTACACATTTGATTGTTGTGCTGTGCACTCTAGTGAATCTGTTAATGTGGAAATCGCGAAACTGTTATTATTTAGTGGTGATTAAATTACCATTTTATTTAAATGTACTAGAACAAGCACTGGGTGCATCAAACTTCATATATTTATATGTTACTACATAAAATTTGTCCATGGGAAAGCCTCAATTATGTGTTATCTCAAATGTCTCTCTTAATGGAACTGTAAATAATGCAAATATGGTTACTATATTAAAGTCTAAGGTAAAAAATAAATAAATAAATAAAGGAGACAGAGATGCCAGACAGACCAATTACTTAAGCCTAAAGGAACTGATCCCGTGTCTGTGTGAGACTAAAAGCCTCAAATGTACCAGCTAAAATGAGAGGTTTTGGTGTAAAGCACCCAGAAGTGAACACGCAGGCTGACCCGGAAGCTGTGCTGTCTGGAGGCGCATAGAGAACATCCAGCCTCTTCTCTGCTTTATTAAAGCCTTTTTTGCGAGGAAAAAACACTCTGACATCGAAATAAAAGGTTTGTGCGCTCATGGCGGTTTTTTTCCTTTTTCCCACACTGCGCTATCGTGCACATTACTGCATTGCGTGACACATAACTGTTCGTCGGGCGCGACTGATCGACCACAGGTTGCACAAAGCGAAATATAACATTAAAAATGGCAATATTTGAATGCATTGTGCATGCATGTACTAATGGTTTCTACGTGTATTCGCTATAACGCTGTTATAAAGCGGTCCGGGCAGGCATATATTGTAAAATTATACAGCCGTTTGCAGCGTTTCGCCAATTGTAAGACTTTTTTGCACGGCATGATTGTCGGAAGTGTCAGGGTTTTTTTTTTCAAGGGGGGCCGGGCAATTCAAAGGTGCTATTCTTCATAAACAAACACACACACACAACCACAAACATCTAGTCGCTCGATCGGTTTTTCCATTTAAAAAAAGGAGTGTGATTTTTTGGGCTCTGCAGAATATGGCGTCTTAATGAAAATATAACAGACTGCCATTTTTGTTATTTTCTTTTGTCTGAAATGTTTTTGGCGAAACTGCAGGAATGAATAGACGGCTTAGAGTGATCAGTAGAGATGAGAGATAACAGTGTTGTGTATGGGGAAGACTTGAGTCACATGGCAAATATAACAAGTCCTGACACTTCGCATAATTTGTAACAAATAAACAATCAAATCAAACACCTAGTAATAATTAAGGTCGGAAATTGGGCTCTATATATATATATATATATATATATATATATATATATATATATATATATATATATATAATTTGATTTTATAGCAAATGTTTTATTTCATTTTATAGATAACTGGTTCAATTGAGAATTTATTTAAATTTAAGTTCATGTGAACTAGTATTGGCCCTTAAGAAAGAAAAAATTTCATTTCTAGTTGGTTTTAGAGTAGTAACAATTCAATAAATAATGATGGTAGAAAACATTTGCAGCTTAGTAAATCCAAAAAATGTAATTTATGTCCTAATTTACTCACCCTCATGCTGTTCATGCCAAACTCATATGACATATTTTCTCCTGTGGACCACAAATAGCCTGAGTTACCTTTCTTTACATATAAAAACGAAATGAAGGATGAAGGAATTGGAATGGCATGGTGATGACAACATCATCATTTTTATTTTGGGGGAACTAAAGGAAATAATTATGAAATGTCAGTTAAAATGACTCATCTATTGTGAGAACAACTGAAACAAGCACTGATGGTCGTCTGGCATATTCCTCTATTACAGTTTCAATAAATTATTATAGACATGTGATTGAAAATGAAAAGAAACTAGAGACTGGTGGTTTTAGGTCTTAATATTATAGATACTACATTACATGGTCTGACTTATGTAAATTTTATAAGTAAGAAATTGACTACTTTCATGATAGGAAACAGTCTGGCTCATGAACACAAGAACATAAGATTTAGGTGGGAAATATGTTTCTAACTAAATCCTTTTAGGCTTGTGTGTGCTTTAATCTTCTACAGATTTGACCTTGTTTTGATCTGTTTTATTAGAAAGATGGCAGAGCCTCGATTCAATAATCCATATTTCTGGCCACCACCTCCCTCTATGCCTGGTCAAGTGAGTATTGTGCTTTATGAAATGTTGCCTGACATGCACTAGCATTCTTCTGTATATTTGAAATAGTTAATTTGACACATGAATATTTATCTAATCATTATTTTTGACTGTTTCAATTTAATTAATCAAAAACTAAACAAATGCCATAGTGTTTATTAATTCATGACAACTCACTGTAGAAGAGTCTTTTGTACGTACTGTACCACTGATTACAAAGCGAAACTTTGTGGCATTTAATGATTGTTTGGAGGTAAGATAGTAACAGAATGTGCATGGTTGCTCAATTCTGTACATGCCAATGTGGTTTGACAGAGTGAGCATCAAAACCTTGATACGAGTCTCCCCCCGTCCTCCCCCCAGACTTTCCCCTTTTCTTTTTGCTCTGTTTTGGTTTTGTGTCTCACGTCACATGGTGTACATGCCCCCATTCTAAACCTAACCAATGACTTTTACAGCTGGATAATCTGGTTCTTATCGACAAGATCAAAGAGCAACTGATGGCAGAAAAAATTAGACCTCCGCATTTGCCGCCCACCACTGTTCCCTCTCAGCAGACTCTGCTGGTGGCCTCTTCACCTTCAGAAGGTGGGCAACATGTGATGTCTATCCCCAAGCTACAGCAGGTGCCGGGTCTTCAGGCCCACAACTCCTCTCAGCCCGACATCGCCCTGCACGCCCGCCCAGCATCCAGCACCATTGCAGGTACAAGGTTCACATGTAATGCTTCACCATTATGCACTGTACATCATAGTATTACATGTATTCATGTATTATGTGGGTCAACAATGGCTTTGTTTACATGCAACCAAATAATCGATTTGTAATCGTATTGAAGGCTCAATCGGACTGAAAAGCCTTCATGTAAACACTTTAATCGATCCGATTGAGCTCGATTGGAATTGAATATCAATCAGATTGAAGGGGGTGGTTTATTCCTTTTCTAATACGATTGAGTGTGCATGTAAACACTCGCATTGAACTCTGAAACAACTGCGCATGTGCAATGATGCAGAAATAGCAAAATGATGTGCAGAATGAGCGGTTCTTCCTTTTGAATAACGTGTTGTATAAATGCATGTCCTGTCATTAGAAAACTCTCCTTTCACTCGGCAACTGTGAAGTGGGGCAGAACAACCTCCCACCGGTCCTCGTTTTGGATTCTCGTCCACAGGCAACCCGTTTTGGGCATGAGGAGGGGCATTTTTACCGTGTGATAAATATGAGCAGCGTGGCACACCGATTTAGATTTATTGATCCATAAATGGAACTGAATGTAGGAGAGTGGTTATTAAAATGAACGCCTTTCAGAAAGGCATGGAGGAGCAAGGATGTACAGTATGTGGAAAGTAATGTGTTTTTGAACCTTAAACTGCGTAACCACATTGCATTACCCCAAATACACAAAATAATGTTCTTCTTAGCAATGCCATATGACCCCTTTATCTTTTCCCAACCATATGAAAGGGAAATAATAATAATAATAATAATTTCTTACAAATTGGTACATATATTTTATATATATAGCATAATACATGCTTGCTTTTATTTTTACATGATTTCAGAGCTGAATATAGATGACAAGTCTACAGTGAAGGCAAAGGGGTTATGGGAAGATTGGCACATGCGACAAGCATTGGACCAAGCCTCTAGAGTCAACCATCGCTCAGGTGGATGAGACATGCATGTATAAGCAAGAGATATTACATTCCCACGTGCCATAGACAAGTTGTAAATAGACATTTTTTGATTTTTTAACAGCAGGTCTGACGCTGTCATCCCGCACAGAAAGCCACAACACCTCTGAGGCTATAACTCCCACAACCCCGACATCTAGCAGCCAGAACCGCTTGGGCGGCGCACCTTCCTTAAACACCATTTCCGGCCTGGCCAGCGGTCCTGGCATGGACCATGTGAAAAGTGGAGGTCTGGTGGGGATGCTGGGACCACAGCCCAAAGCTCCCCGGGGCCGCAAGAAGATTAAAGCTGAGAACAACACTGGCCCATTGTTGGTGATGCCCTATCCGCTTCTGGCCTCAGGCCCTGACCAGGCAGTTACCATCGCCAAAGAGGGAAAAACATACAGGTTTAACACTTTTAGTAATGATACAATGACCTGTATTACATCTTGTAGTACTCTACACAGAGTTTAATTTCAGTAACCAATGATTCCAGTTTTGTGTTTTATTCAGGTGTAAAGTGTGTCCCCTTACTTTCTTAAACAAGTCAGAGATGCAGATTCATTCCAAGTCCCACACAGAGGTCAAACCCCACAAGTGTCCTCACTGTTCGAAGTCATTCGCCAACGCCTCATACCTAGCACAGCACTTACGTATTCACTTAGGCATTAAACCCTACCACTGCTCCTATTGTGAGAACTCCTTCCGCCAACTATCACATCTCCAGCAGCACACCAGGTCAGCAGAACTCACAGCGAAGCCTTTACAACTAAACAGCCACTTTAGAGTTCTATAGGGTGTTAATATATCTGCATTTGTTTTTAAGGATTCATACTGGTGACAGACCATATAAATGTGCCCAACCAGGATGTGAAAAGGCATTCACACAACTCTCGAACTTACAGGTGATGACAACATAAAGATAACAAAGGCAAAAATAAAATTACGTATTCAAATGTACAAATTAAATATACACATATATTCTCATTTTTAAAGTATTTAAAACTCTCTTTATAATTGTTTTAAAATTCTATAACTTTGTTATATAATTGTCTTATAATTGTGATAAATATATGACAGTTTTAAAATGTAAAAATGTCTGGGGGTCAGGTTTTTGTTGTCAACAATCAACAGAAATGATTACTTCAGCAAGGAAGTATTAATGTAATTAAAAGTGACAGTAAATACTAATATATAATTTTTTTTTTTCAAAGAATCCTGGAATAAAATTTATGATTTTTCACAAAAATATAAAAAAAAAATGCAACATTAACAATAATAAGAAATAATTTTTTAAGCACCAAATCAGCATATTAAAATGATTTCTGAAGATCACGTGACACTGAAGACTGGAGTAATGTCTGAATAAATTTAGCTTTGCCATCAAATTAAGTTATTTTGTAATGATTTTTCACAGTATTACTGTTTCACTGCACTCAAATAAATACAGCATCAGTGAGCATAAAATAAAAAAAATTATATATATATATATATATATATATATATATATATATATATATTTCTGACCACCAACTTTTTTAAACAGTAATGTGTTATTTAACATGTATGTGTACAGTATTTTATATTGCATGACACTTGAGTCTCAAGAGGTGTTAAAGTTTGTTCCTCATTTCTTTTCCTGTTCAGTCTCACCAGAGACAACATAACAAAGACAAGCCATACAAGTGTCCGAACTGCTACCGTGCATACACAAACTCGGCCTCCTTACAGATCCATCTCTCCGCACATGCCATTAAGAACGCTAAATCGTACTGTTGCAGCATGTGTGGGCGCGCATACACCTCAGTGAGTATCAGTCCAGCTCAACCTATGGGAAATTATGGGCCCCTCCTTTTGTCATATTATAACACCATTTCTTTCTTCTTTTTCAGGAGACCTACCTTATGAAGCACATGTCCAAACACACCGTGGTGGAGCATCTGGTCAGCCACCATTCCCCACAGAGAACAGAATCTCCCAACATCCCCATACGCATTTCACTTATTTGAGCTTCCTCCTCCATGCTATTCTATTTATTACAAGGTATTTTGTTCACTGCAATAGTCTTCCATTAAAGGGGTCCCATTATGCTATTTTACAAAGTCTTGATTTTGTTTTGGGGTGTACAAGAACAGGTTCTCGTACTAGGTTTAAAAAAAATAAAAAAAACATTATTTTTCACATTTACTGTACATTATAATAACACCTCTCTCCCAGTATGAACAGCTTGAATAGTTCCTGTATCAAATGAAGGCCCACCTTCTGAAATAGGAAATGTGTTGTGATTGGTTAGCTGGGCTAGTGTGTGTTGTGATTGACAGCACTCAGCGCCAGATCTGGAAATGTTATGCACCTTACCATAGCCACCAGCGATCTTCAGTGTAAATATTGCGTCAAAATCAAATTTAAACCCAGATGATTGTAACCACTCTACGTTCGTCTGCCTTGGGAAAGCTAGCTTGTCTCTGACATCGTGATATAACACTCGTTGCCTTCTATAGTGCAGCTCAACCAAGTCTCGTCAAGGGCTGCACAATTAAGCAAATATCTAATCGCGATTATAATTATGGAAGCCACAATTACGTGATCGTTCAAAGCGGCAATTAATCGTTCAAAGTCCACTTATGTTATTCTGCGTGCTTAAGATGCATTTTTTTCTTTACAAATTATCTTAAGGGTTTTTCACATTATTTAAATTATAGTTTTAGTATAACAATGTAATACAATTCATATTTTTACTTTTTAATAATTTAAAGAAGAAACGAATCCGATGTATAGGTGACATTTAAGGCTTAATACTATTGAAAAGCACTAAAATAAAAATTCAGTTAGAGCCGATTTTTTTTATATATAAAAATACAGCATGCAGTTGCATCAAACCATGGTATGAACATCATTCAGTGTAATTTGTCATAATCATAATTAATAATCGACTATTATGATTTTTATCATAATCGTGCAGCCCTACTCTCATCCCATTCGTCGGTATATGAGAAATCACAAATCCCGGAAAATATGCGTTGTAGTCCAAACGAGTCATTCCTTGGCGTTTTTGAAAAGTGATTTCTGTTTAATAAAATATCTTCTTTTGAAATGTACTTTGAGCGTTGTAACTTTGCAGATCTTGTTTATCCTCAAGCAGAAACATTACAGACTAACTAAAGTTGAAAAAGTGAAAAAGCATAATAGGACCCCTTTAAAAAAAAAAAAAAAAAAAAAAAAAGGGACATGCTAAGTGTTGAGACCTCGGAGTCTGATATTGTCTTTGCCCCTTTAGCTCTTAGTGAAATTAAGCCTTACAGGCCACAGACATTGGTTACATTCAACTCCAGACACCAGTCTAAAGGATTTTAATTGATTATTCCAAAAACACAAGAGTGTCACAGTTGTGATCATTTTAACATTTTGTTTCAAAGGTGTGTAAGGGAGACTTCCAAAGATACTCTTTAAGCACTTTTCAGCCTTGTGGTTTTGGCTCAAAGTCGAATGAATCTTTTCAAAATGGGAGCAACTTCTCGCTTTGGGCAGCTATGAGAGTTTAAACTTCGTTATAACAGGATGTTGTGTTTTATTTTACTGTGGATATGACACTTCTTTCACTTTAAGCTTCTATTACTCTTTTAGGTCATGGTGAGAAATGGAAAGGTTACGTTTTGAGTTCTGTATGCCTTGACACAGTTGCGGTTAAGTCAGTTTTGTGGATTTTATAAGAGCGCTCATTGGCTCTTATATATCTTGTATTTTGCTCTGAAAGGTGAAGGAATTACAAGAAATCACCCACTAACAAAAAAAGAGTCTCAAAAAGGACACTCTCTAAAATAGTTACTTGCATCGTAGATGTTAAACTTGTTTCAGTTTTTGTGTGCAATTACCCTTGCAATCATAGTATTTTAAGGAAAAAGTGTCCTTTGTCTTTTTTTTATTTTTATAAATGGCATAATTGCATGATGACAGTGTCCATTAAATGGATGTTTGTCATGATGTTACAGAAGAAGTCTCACACAGGTTCAGTGTTGTTAACTGAATCACACATTTAGGGTGTAATGTGACCTCTGAACTCTGTTAAGTGTTAATGCCCTCTATTCTTCCCAACATAATCAATGCAAAAGCACCTTTAGACATTAAGTTACCACGATGGAAATTGTTAGTTTTTTTTGTAATTATATAATGTTTTTGATTATGATGCAATCTATAAGCAGTGGCCTATTTTGAAATGTTTTTATTTGTCAAATTAGAATCTTGTATACCAAAATATCAGTAATCATGTTTTATGAAAACCAAGTGAAAAATGCTCATTTTGAATGTAGTTTTGTTCATTTCCACTGGTGCTTTTCTATTACGTTTGTCCAAAATTTATAATTCTGTAAATCTGGTATGTTTAACAGTTTTTTTTTTTTTTTTAATACAGTATATATATATATATGTATTTGCTCTGACAGCAAACCAGCATACAAGCTGATAAAACATTTTTAACAGTAGTTGGCAGCAGTATAAAATGTTCTTACTGAGTTAAAGCACATGTGGTCTATTGAATCGTTCTAGCCAACAGGCCACAACATTGCAGCTCTACAACATACATTTATTTTTGTGGTCATTTATACCAGTCATTTGTTAAGCTTATTTCTTTATTTTATTTTTATTTTATTCATATTTAGGAAACTTTTTTTTTCGTCTATATGTTTGCAAAGGACCAAGCTTTTGCTCCCAAATTTCCCCAGAATATATATAATTGTAATTATATATACAGTTTAGGTGATTTGTTATGCAGTAATGGTTTACTGGTTCAAAACTGAATTTCACAAAATTCAGATCACAGCAATTTGATGAGGATCTACTTCTCGGTGCTTTCTACAAAACCTCAGCTCATTGCCGGGAATAGATTGTTACATTACAGTATAATCTTGGCTTGTTCATTCCTCAAATCCACTTTAAATCAGTAAGATGTGTACATTTACTATAAAATATATAGTGTATTCATCATTAATAGTGCTAATTGCAAGGTTTAGATATTTTGTTCATTTTTGTATCTGTTTAGTACATTTCAACTTATTGATATTTGTTTTTCTGTAAGTACTGATCATTGTTTTTATAGGTATCCTTGTCATTTTTATGTGTATGCCTTAATTTTATCATCACTGAAAGACTGTTTTCTTTCTCTTTCTCCCTTCATGTCAGTGTTATCAGTATTTGGTTTTCTTAAGCCTTTTTTCTGCATGGAACACTCGTTATTAATTAACTGTTAACATGTATTACGTAAGACATTGCTATGTATGTTTTGAAATAATTCACGTTTTCCTTCATCTTGCATTGTGGTTCCATATAATGATTTTGGTTAATATGCACAGACCAGACTGATAGGTGAATTAAGAAAATCTCAAATGTCAAGAACACTTTGTATTTCTATCTTGTTTACTAAATTCAGACTGTTATACCTGAGCCTTTTTTTATTTTTTTAAAGATGCATTGAAGTTAATGGCGATACAATTCTGCCAAGTTACTTTCAAAATTGGCAGATTAATTTCCCAGGAAGTTGAATCTTAAATCATTTTGTTTTTAGATCTAAGACCTTACTTTGATGGGAATCTTTGTGTTAACTGCTTTTTAATTTCAACATTTACTAAACCATTATTAAAATCAAAAGCTGTATCTGATCATACAAATCAGATTGACCTGAGCTAACGTTAACTAACAATAAACAGTTGTATTTTTATTAGCTAACAATAACAGATTAATACACACTGACACAAATGCAGTGCCCTTTATTAATGTTAAAGTTTGCTAAGGGAAGTTTATTGAAAAGTGTTACCCAAAATCGATTTAGCATTTTATTTATTGAAAAAATGTATAATTCTAGCTCAGATTGACTGAAGCAATCAAACAGTCATCATAAAAATAAGTTTATTAAGAAAATACATGCTTTGTGTACACTGATGTCTTTCGCAGTTTAAATGACATGAGCCTTATGTTAATATTTTGTGAATGATGCATCCTAATATCGTATAGCAGCAGGACACAATGTAAAATGCACTCATAATGTACAGGCACAACTACAGGATCTTGATCCTTTTGCCACAGTTCAAAACAGAGGCTGCTCACTGCAGAGCAAATGGGCGGAGCTTCAGATCCAGCTCTCTTGAAACAGTAGGCGGAGCATGAGGAGCTGATGTCATTCAGCTCTGCACTTGGTTTAAAGTGATACAACTATTCTCCTCTAACAGATGACTTTGCTCCCAAATCACAGGTCATTCAGTCTCTGAGGACTATGTACAAAACACAAAGGGAGTGCAAAATATTATACAAATCTATAAAACTCCCATGTCACCCCATTCCATAAGTAAACAACAATACCACAAGGCTGATAATGCTACCAAGTCTGTTTTCTTGTCAGTAGCCAAATCTTTTTCTTTTTTTTTTTCAGTGGAACTTGAAACCAGCAGACCAACATTTTCCATGATAAATTATTAAACACAACGCATTGCTCACATTAGTCCTTAAAGCATATACTAAGGTCTTAATAAATATTTTGACATTTCATCCTTATGGTTTCTGCCCTCTCAATGGAAAAAAAATATATAGTGTAGGTGTGAAATACAGTCACTAAATAATCTCTAGAAATAACTCTGAGCAACGACACAGATTATGATCAACTTTCCAACGAAAATATGATATACAGCAAGCTTTTATAGCATTTGTCTTTACAGTAATCTGTGTCATACAAATGTACACTACTATTCAAAAGGTTGGTGAGATACGTTTAATAATTCTTTAATGTGTCCTATAGCGTTGAGCGATATGCTTCATAGTTATATCGTCCTATTGTCAGTTTATGAGATTGTAAATACACAATATCATCATGCTAATTTATTAAATTTTTTAATTACTTAGTTTCATATCCGGAGAGTGAACAAACTCCTAAAAGACAAAAAAAACAAACAAAAAAAAAAACGGTTCCCACTCTTTTTAGGTGATCAATTTCCAACACTGCAGTAAGGCCGGTATTGTTAATTTTTTTTTTTTTTTTCCAGTGTTGACGTTATAAGCTACTAATAACGTTTACATTTTCCAGGATCAAAAAACCTCATCACCGACTCCTGTTATGATCAGTGAAGCCGTCTATGCTGTATGATGAATAAATCTCTCATACTTAAATCGCATGTACATCTATTATGATGAGCGAATATTAGTGAGTGAGCAGAATTCAGTCAACACACGCTCATGCTCACTCAGCAACAAAACTCAGGTGTTTCAGCGATGACTAATCTGAATGCCTCTGATTGGACATTGCATTCATACAATCAACAGAATCGTGATTAGTTATAACGTGCAATACTGTAAAAATGCTAAAAAATGCACACACACAAAAAAAACCCCGGATCATATATAACAGAACAAATATGTACTAATATTAATTAGATAATAATTATAATCATCTTTATATTGTAAAAGGCATCAGCCACAGGCGATATCTTTGACTATCGTCGATGCACGATACTATCGTCTATCGGCATAACCTTAGCCTTATAAAGACCAATTTACACTGCACCTAGACGCAGACTAATGCATAAAGCACAGTACATCATCTCTCAGATGTTCTTTTGATCAATTTAATGTTTCCTTGTTAAATAAAAGTATTAATTTCTTTAAAAACAACTTACTAACCCCAAATCTTTGAACAGTAGTGTAAATGCTTTAATCTACAAAGAGTGTAGTAATCTGAGCTCCATGTAATATTTAACCAGGTTTTTTCCACCCTAAATCAGCACAGAAAATGAGAAAAGGTTTACTGATACATGCAAGAGTTCTGACATGTACATTTACAGTACACCAAATCTCACGAAAACCTACAAACACTTGATTTCAAATACCGTTTCTCGAAAGGCAATAGTGCATTTCAGTTGTAAACACCTGCAGATTGTACCATCTGAACATCAAATTAATAGTGCTTTAAGTGCTTCTCCACCACAGTCGTACCATTACGGTGTAAATGTATAAAAATCCATATGGCATCTTATAGATGTGACAAGGCTACTGAGCATAGCATCCAATGAAGTGTAATGTTTTTGAATGATATAAAAGTTCAGGTCTTCTAGACTGACCAGCCACAAAGGCAATGCAATTCAACCCAGGTGATATGAGCCCGGGCAAAAACCCAGCTCTTCACATTCGCTTTAAAATCAATTAAAGTGTAAAGAAATGAACTGAAGACCAAACATGATAGACTGTCACAGTGCCAATTTGTCTGCATTTAACCCATTAACAGTTCACTTATTTTTAAGCCTTGACTGATCCAGTGACTTTTCGGATTGGCAAACCTTGTAATGGCATTTCACAGTCATCCCAACTCGCTCAGGCCTCATCGCTGGTGGCACTGAGACTCTCTTCCTGCTCTAACCTGCTGTTAGGAGCCACAGGTGAGGTCACGTTCAGGTAGCCTATCTCAGTGGACTGTGAAACGGGCACAGACGAGGAGATCTCCAGGCTCTTCACTCCAGACTCACCCACTTTGACTTTGCGAATGGCATCCAAAATTCCCCATGAGTCACTGAGCCCAGGCTGGGGACTACAGCAAGATGCAATGTTAGATGTCACTATTTGTTTACAGAGACTGAAAAATGAATGTACTGCAGTCTCATCAGAAAAACAAATCCAAAATGGCAGACGAGTAGTAAAATAGAGTAAAACTGTAATAATTCTGTTTAAGTATTAAAATGACCATTTTCTTTTTTAATATATATTTTATATCCAGTATATAGTCCTGCAATTGCAGCAGCCATTACTTTAGTCTTCAGTGTCACATGATTCTTCAGAAATCATTCTAATATATTAATTTCTTCCTTTTATTATCAGTGTCAAAAAGAGTTGTGCTGTTTAAAATATTTTTGTGGAAAATGTGACATTTTCAAGGATCTTTGATGAATAGATGTTTTAAAAAGCATGTTTGAAATGGAAAACCTTTGTAACAATATCAAATTAAAGTAAATATATTTACTGTCACTGTCACTTTAATGCATCCATGCTGAATAAAAGAATTCATTTAAAAAAAGTTGTTGAAAGACCCCAAACTTTGCATAGAGAATACTTAAGTAATGTAATAGTGTAATTGCTATGCATTATATAACCCCACATTTTTGTGTATTATCTATTTTTGATTGGATTAGATTTTGGAATATAAATATTGAATAAGTTAAGAGGCAGAAAAAAATATATTAATAAAATAATTTTATATTAAAATATTTCTGAATTATACCTTGGAGTTGATGTCCGCAGCTGGCTATCGGGATGAGCTCCAGAAGGAAACATTTTCTTGACCTCCTATAACAGAAACACTCACAAAACTGTGGCATCGGTACAATCCAAATAATTTAAAATGTTTATTGAAATACTAATAAAAACAAATAACTGCTAAATAAACATACCTCAACAGTACACAGCGACTGAAGGTTTCTCAGTGCGCGATCTAAAATTCCTATCTGATTGGCCAGTGTTAGAGTTTTTTCTTGCAACTGTTTATTCTCCATCTCCAGGAATTTAACTCTGAGAGTGTACAGGACGAAGAGACATTTAGCATGTTTCTGTGCTTTCCGGATAGTTGCAGAAGAGGACATAAGATCTTTACCTCTGCTGGATAGTAGTGGCAGTTCTCAGTCCGTTATTTCCCATCTCCTCAGCTTCACTTATTCGCTGGAGAAGTTCTCGTCTCTCCAGGAGGAGCTGGTCGTTTTCTTCTGTCACAGTCCTAATCCAGTCCTTCTCCTGCTCATAGTGTAAAACACTCAAGATGAAGTGCAAGTTACTCATGTAGTGTTAAAGGTCAGGTATGAAAAGACTCACTTTCTCTGAAAGACTTGAAGCAAGAGCCAGATCGTTCTCTAGCTGCTGGATCCTGTGCTCATGTTGGGTGACTGTCTTCATGAAGATCTGTTTAGCTCTGCGCAACTTGGTTTTGTGCTGAGACTGTTTCTCGTTGTATCTTCTGCAGAACATGAGTTTCACCATTTCAAATGAACACACTGCATTTAACATCTGTACTTTAAGTCTATGTGTAGTAAGAGTGAAGGTTGGAATACACTACAAAACGTTTAAAATCTCAACAGATTTTAAATCACTAGGGGCCAGATTTACTAACAGCATGCGCCAGCCAGCGCAAACCGTCTTTTGGCTTAAGTAAATCCGGCCCTAGGTGTCATACACTATAATGTCCACCCATTGAAGAATGATACCGGATGTTAGTGTCAAGCTGCTGAACAACCAGTTTCAGTTCCTCCTGCAGTCTCTCAGACTCATGCTGGGAAGACAGCAGCTGTTCTTCCAGCCTGTGGCAGCTCCTCTGACTGCTCCTCTGCTGCAGGACACATTGGTAGTTCATGGTCAGGAGCTCCACTGACAGACACATCATTTCAGCAGAATTCAGATTCAGTTTCACCCCACAAACCTCTTCTCTAGCAGAGTTAAGTTCACTCTCCAGCACCTGCAGCCGCGTCTCTAGCTCTTGTGTGCGATGAGACAACTCTGAGTTGTTGCGTGTCAGAGTCGCCTCCTTCACCCGCAATGAGCGCATCTGCTGCTGGAGTTTCTCATCTTTCTGCTCAAGTAATTTCCTGTCACAGAAAGTCATCTTAAAATCCACTAAAAGTACATTGGCTTCTGACTCATGTAAATTTTGTTTGTTGTTTCTACGATGAAAAATATTTGTTGACAACCTTTTTGGTAACACTTGTAGGGGTGTAGGGGCCAATTCTCACTATTAACTAGTTGCTTCAATTCTCACTATTGGCTTCGTATTAGTACTTCTAAAGCACATATTCTGCATTACCATATTCTACATCTCTAATCCACCCAACACCTAAACTAAACAACTACCTTACTAACTGTTAATAAACAGCAAATTAGGAGTTTATTGAGGCAAAAGTCATAGTTAATTTTTTGATAAAAGCAAGAATTGGACTTTAAAATAACGTGTGACCACTTTTTACCATGATTAAGATAAGATGAGACAAAGACAAGGCAACACTGGCAATTAAACTATAACTACATCAACATGTAGCAATATATTTCACAAAAAAAGACAAAACTAAATTGTAGTAAAAAAAAAAAAAAAAACTTTATATCCAAAATCTCTGTATTTCATTTACTGTTTTAGTGAAACTTTTGACTTTTACCAGTTTTGATCATTTAGAGAGCGTTCATTTATATAACAATTTAACAAAACTTTAAACTAAATGAGGTCAAATTACCTGAAATAAAACTGATGATATATTTCTAATAATACAACAATTACGTTTTGTGTGTATTAGTCTAACCACTATGCAGTATGACTATAATATGATAATTTTTTCTTTGACTAAAATGCCTAGACTTTTTCCAGACTCAACTACAACCTAACTTAATATGATTACAAAAAAGAACATCTGACACAAGACATTTAAAACACCTGTCCAAATGAACAGTACTTGTGACGCAGTGAGCTGTCTGACCTCTGTAGTTGCTCCTCTTGCAGTAGGGCTCGGAGGGCAGACAGGTTATCAGACATGTCTCTGGTGTCTCTCTCCAGTTTGCTGGTCTCCCCCGCTCGGGCCTCCTCCAGACGCAGCTGGTGCAGCGTGTTCTTCAGTTGCTGCTGCAGTTCTACAACCTGGAAAGATGTTCAATTAACAACTTCTTCATAACTGCTATACTACTGAAGATTTTCAATCTGCTTTAATCACACACCTTCTTGTCAGCAGCGATCACACGCGCTCTCTCTGAATTGAGCTCCTCCATCAAGCTGCTGCTAGTCTGCCGGTTCTGAGTGCTTCTGGCCACCTCCAGCTCCAGATCCCGGACCCTCTGCTGGAGTCTCTCCAGCTCTGCCACATGTCCTGCTGCGCTCCCCTCCAGCTGGGCTACTTTGGCCTGGGCCTGCTTCAGCTCTGCACACAGCTATCAGGAGCAGAAACATACGATTTCTGAGCATTAAATTGTTCATGCATCTTAAGTGTAACTTTAGTGTCCAAATACTTTATGGCACCTGGCATAATTTCATTGCATGTTTTTTTTTACCTTGATCTTCTCCTGTTCTAGCAGTACATTGTGTCTCTTAAGGTCTAGATTTTTCTCTCTCTCGTAGCGTAGCTCTCGCTCTGCAGAAGTGAAAAGATGCTGGGTTCTCTGCAGGTCCTGTCTCAGCTGTTTGTTCTCGTCTCCCTTCTGTTGTAGGAGTGAGTCTTGAGCCTGTGGACAACCACATTATGGTCACGTTAAGCCTGGCATTAAAAAACCAATAGTGCTATAATTAAGTTATGCAGGTTCTAAGAATGTTTTGTTCTTGAATAAAAGTAAAAATGAATGTGAATGTTTGTGTGGGTGTATGAGTGACTGGAGAGCAGGACTGACCTTAGCCCGGGCCTGAGCTTCACTGATCTGGGCCTGCAGGGCCAGCTGGTGTTGACCGGCCAGCTGTCTCTCTTCCTCCAGGGTGGAGTGAAGCTTACTCATCTCTGACTTCACACAGGCCAGCTAGAGGAGCAGCACATAACGCCAAACAGTTCACATATGATTCTGGGTGATACTACCGTTTAAAAGTCAATTCAATTCTTTTTACACTGGTGAAAAATTAATGAAAAGTGAAATTTGTTACTGTGTTCTTACAGCTATTATTTTGTAATAAATGTAAACATACCTCAACAAAACTAATTTGATTAGATTTATACTTAAGCTAAATAAATAAAACAAATAATTGTAAATGTAAAAACAGGAATATAAATCTCTTTAATAGGGTACTATTATTTATTCAAGCTGAAAAAAAAAATGTAAACGTTAAGTTGGTACATGAAATAACAATGGACAAAAAAAACATTTAAAATTAAATAATGAAAAATAATAATAATAATAATATAATTTTAGAACATGTATTAGATAAAAATGATCACCAGCCTAGTTCATACAAACCCCCTAAAAATCCACAGGGCCAATCGTTCATTGTTGAAGAAACACCTTACCTGACAATGCCCATCATCCTCCACAGTAGGCTTGTGGTTGGTCGTGTGCACCTGTGATGCTCTGGGCATCTGCTCTCTAGCATACTGGAGCTGCTGTTTGACATGCAGGAGCTCCAGACCGAGTCTCTCCCTCTCACCCTCAGTCTGAAGCCTCTCGTGGGCTTTCTCGCTGAGCTCCTTCTGTAGCTGCATCACATGCCTGCGTTTCTCCATCAGCTCATCTCTAACACAGAGCCATAAAACATCTTACAACATGATTTCTACAGAGATCTGGAGCTTTTAGTGAAGATGGGATGATGTCAGCTATATTGGACAAGAGAGAATGCTATACAGGGACGAAAAAGGAGAAAAATAGTGATGTATCTGTACCTTATAGTGTTGTGCTCCTTCTCCAGTCGAGTCAATTCTGTTCTCAGCTTGTCCACCATAGAGTTAAGCTCTGCCACCTGTCCCCTGCTGTCTCTCAGGTCCTCTTCGGCCCGGCTGTTCTCTGTCTGAAGGGTCAGGTTGTCCTGGAGTCGTGTCTGAGCACGCTCCAGCTGGGCCACCTGCAGAGCACAAACACAGCCTCAGTGAGTATTTAAAAGCTATGGGATGATATCCGAGCATTCCAACAACAAATGGAATGCATTCTTTGCAATATAACCCTATCATTCAGTGACCTTCGTTTTCATTACCTTTTCCTCCAAAATTCCCTTTTCTCCTTTAATCTGTGTGAGGTTCTTGTTTAGTGTCTTTCCTTGTCGACATTCCACCTCTAGTCTGTGGACCTCCACACGTAATTTCTTAAGCTCCTCATGGTCTCTTTGCATGACCTGTCCACAAGATCACCACGTGGCATTTATGGTTCCAGATCACTTTATTATAACTCTTCAGAACAAATGTTCTGTATAGTGCTATATGAATAATGAACCTCTTTCCGGGACTTTAAACGGTGTATTTTACGATGAGTCATGTGTGGCAATGACATTACCTCTTTTTCCGTTTTGAGAGCAGCCTTGGCTACAGACAGATCCACCTCCAGCTGTTTCCTCCAACCTTTTTCTTCAGCAAGGCGTCCCTCGAGGAACTGAAGTCTTTCTTGAATGCTCTCGCTTAGCTTTAGATTAAAAGATAACGAAAATATCATTTATCCTACTCTACCACACAATTAGAGGGACTTTTTCGATGCGTCTTGACCTTTACCTCAGAGTCAGTCCCACGAACCTGATCTTCTTCTTTCTTCTCGAGTTTCTTACTATTTCTCTTACTTAGTTCTTCCTCGATACTTTTAATCTAGAACCAAAATCAGTCAGTCTCCACATTCAGGTGTTTACTTATCAAATTGAGCCCAATGCGGATTAATAAAAAAACGCACCTTTCTCTGTAACCCCTCTATCTCACACTCATGTCGCTCCCGTTCCTCTTTGGCTGCATTCTGCGCCTCCCCCAGCAGCGCCTCCAGCTCCTCATTCCTCTCCACCAGCTCCTCATGCTCACGCTGCTGCTTCTGCAACCTCCTCTCCAGCTCTCGCAGACGGCTGTCCTTATCTTCAGACTCTCTCCGACACCTGCCATCATAAAACTGCCATATCAGCATCTTTAAAGAGTGGAAGCAATGACATGTAGAACTTGAGTACCTCTAATAGAAGGCAAAGCTTCACCTTTTGTGAAGTATCTCATCCTCTACATCCAGAGATGGATCAAGATTGACATGATTACCTACACCCTGACAAAAAAAGCATTCGTAAGGCTCTCAGTCTCAAACTATTCAAATATTAAATTACCTGTGTCATGTCATACATGCAAACTAGTGCTTTTAAGAGAAGACTGTAATAGTATGAATATCTACCTGTGCAGAGTGTGTTTTATTGTGTTCTAAAGTTACACTGATCCCTTGATCCAAGTTCAGCTTCGATTGTTCAACCTGTGGCAACCCAACCCAACATGGCAAATTATATCTGTTCTGTGTTTGCAATTAAGTCTACATAGAAATAAGAGTAACTTACATGTAGTGCCACTAAAATGAACATTTCTTGCCTGTTTAAGAAGAGTCCTTCTCTCTGTGTCCAGGGAACGAACTCTATCCCTCAGCACAAGAATCTCACTATCAAGTCTTTCATTGCGTTCCTTGGCCTTCTGTAGCTCCACCATATCTGTCAAACATTGGGATTACAACCAGTTCACATCATTTGAAACGTTTTTTATGGTTTGTTCTCTCTTTATGTACAGCACTGTCATTTTTTTTGTCATAAACTGGGAGCAAATATTTTAAAGTGACTTTTAAAGTGACATCTTGCTGCAGTATAAGACACACCACACTGTTTAAGCTTGTCCACTTCCTGTTTCAACTGCTCCACTTCCTCCCCAGTTTTCTGCAGGTCAGGTACTGAAATGAAAATGTTGTTTTGAGTTTACAAGGCAAAACAGCAAACAAAATTCTAGTACTATATTTTTTAATCTTCTAAAGTTGACCTGAGTGAACGATAACTATAAAGATAACTATAAAAATAACGATATTAGCGTCCACACCAGAGAACCATATTGTATGTTTATTCTAAGCACACGCTGATAGAAATGAGTTCTCTTTTATTGAGCAAGGAAACATTACAATGAGCAAAAGTGAGAGTAAAGATGTGTGTAATGTTACAAAATATTTCCATCTCAAATAAATGCTTCTGAACTTTCTATTCATCAAAGAAACCTGACATTTAAAAGATGTAGTTTCCACAAAAGCACTTCCTTCATCATTGATAATAATAAGAGGGGTTTTTGAGCACCAAATAAGCATATTAAAATGATTTCTGATGGATAATGTGACAATTTTACTGGCACAGCGTCACTAACAATTAGTGATTTACTTACCACACAAGTTTTGGACCTTACGAGCGAGATCTAGTTCATCCGTCAGGTGGCGAATCTCTTTATGTGCCATAGCAAGACGACTCGATGCCTCTTCCAGATCCCTCTCCAGCCTCTGGCGCTCTGTGCGTTCTCTATTGAGCTCTTCACTGTGGCCCTACAGGGGACAGAGCTTTCAGTGAGACATAAACCTGGTTTCACTAGCTGGACGAGCAATGAGGATGTCAGCATCCATGAGCTTTAACATGCATACGCCACAGAACACAGGTGAAGCTGAATGTGGAACATGTTCCAGTGTGAACAGAGTTTAATATGCACCTGCTCCCTCATAACCATCAGAAACAACTGTATCAAGTGGACAAGCAGCCTCTGGTTAGTAACCACCCTGAATGAAAAGGGCCCATAGTGCTGTTAGGGTCCAGAGTGAAAATAAGAGGAGTTAATGTGATCATGCTAAGCTCAGCATGTGAGAAGATATTGTTATTCTCTGCTTTGTGTTCAACCAAGGCATGCATTATTACATGAGGTGAACATGGAGCTTCCCTAATCTGCTTAAGTGGATCATCCTGTCTAGGACAATATGGAAGGTTCCACCTCTCTCAATTTACATTTCTGTCATGCCTTTTTTATGATATGTATGGAAACCTACAGGAAGGTTCTGTGCTCTTAGTGTAGCCTTGCGTACACCAAAGAACTTCCTCCAAGGACTTTGAACGGTTGATTCCTGTCCATTTAAGGGAGGAACAAAGAATCAGGAGAAATGATGGTGAAGAACACATCAAGAGATGGAGAATGAAACACTTGAATACAGATAAATGGGATATGATTCCAACACGCTGCTTTTGAAGTTGCTTCCTGCTCAAGTGACACTGAGGTCTTCTCACCTTCTTCATGTTTTCCTTTTGCTGTCTG
Source organism: Carassius auratus (assembly GCF_003368295.1). Taxonomy (NCBI): domain Eukaryota; kingdom Metazoa; phylum Chordata; class Actinopteri; order Cypriniformes; family Cyprinidae; genus Carassius; species Carassius auratus. Next base: position 146,345 of record NW_020523286.1, on the reverse strand, counting down.
AGTTCATCATCCAATGTGTGACGCATATGATCCAGCTCTTCCTTATTTCCATAAGAGAGGAGATATTAAAATGACCACAAAACTAATGAGCCATTACTATTAAGAGAAGACTCCACATTTTAACACATATGTTTCTAATGTAATATTATTATTTATTTTTTTTGCATTTGCCATTTCATTCAAGTTTTACACATTTTATAAGTATGCTGGTGTTGCTATATGCACATTTGGTTGATTTCACAGCTAGCATTTTTTGTATCCTAAATAAAATGTAGATATTATAACGGTCTACCTGTTGACCTACACTTTTATGAAAACTGATATAAAGTTGTATTTCTCATAGTACCTGCAGATGCACCTCTCTGAGGTTGCCAGTGAGGGTCTGGGTGTCCAGTTTTCTTTCCGCGGCCTCCAGTCTCTCCAGCAGAGTGACTCTCTCCACCAGCAGATAGGCCACCTGCTCACTGGCACTGCTCTGACTGATCTCTGCCAGACCCTCCTGCTCCAGCATCTCCACCACCTCCTTACACTGGGAGTCTGACACATGCAATCATGACTAAAGACCACTTACTGGACTTTGACATTGGACATTGTGCAGAATGCTAGGGCTATGCTCTCAACGGAATACTAGTGTACTACATATTGCATACAGTACTGTATGCACTATATACCAAAACTATTTTTTATCAACTCAGAAATTAAATTGTATTTTTATTTTTATCTAATTCTAAGTAAATAATAATAATAATAATAATAATAAAAAATGCAATTACATTTAGAAAAAAGATAATTGGAAAAAATTTGAAAATGAGAAATACTGCTAATAACTGGAATAAATTAAGTTTAAAGGCCTGTTCAAACCAAAGCTGATGACTATCACAAAAACAAGAAAGTGCATACCATAACTATAATGATACTGAGACAAAGGAACATTTTTTTTTCAGCTGATGAATGACAAATAAATTCAGAGCTTAGGCATTTAAAGCAACTGCAGTGTGTAAAATAATCAGAACATTAATGTCTGTTGGTGTATTCACATATATGTTGTAGTTATTGTTATAGTTATTTTATAGTTATTGTTTTTGGTGTGACCAGGCCATGTTGAAGATGAAGTACTAAAAAAACTAAAACTAAAATAAAAATCTATTTAAAAAGATACATATACATATACAAATAAAAGCAAATTCTAAATTGTAATAACTTAATATATAAACAAGATAAATACTGACAACATTATGTAGATAATATTAAAATAATACTTGTAAAAACATTGTAATACTTGGATGTCAGATCGAATGAGAGAAGAAAATTGTGGCTGATATTACTTCCAGGTCCAGCCAAGCACATTGCATTATGGGATACAGTATTCTACACATCACGCTCTATAATATACTGTACATTTGACGAATGTAGTAGCTGATCTGAGTTTTCTGCATACAGAGCATTTACATACTGTGTACACTGCAGAATACTGTCTGCATGCTTATATTTAGTACACAAATAGTATGAGCAACATGCAACCAAACTACTCACTGACCAAACTTAGACCACAGTCTATTTTATTTATGTTAAAACTAACACGAGGTCAAACTCACCCTGCTGGTGTTTCATTAGAGCGAGCTCAGCACGGAGCTGTTCGCTCTCACGTTCGTACTCCGCTGTAAGAGATTCCCGCTCCTCCAACATGTTTCGAATATGCTCCACGTAATTTTTCACCTTGAAAAAAACCCATCAAACCACCACACAGCACAGAAAAAGCATTAGCTACAGAAGCGGTGTGTTTTAGTCAGGAAACAGCGTGGTCATGTTACAGTGCTGATGAGGGAGACCATCATTAGCTATTCTTTAGGGTGGGAGGACGCCTGGCCTGCCATCTGCCGGCTCACCTCTCTCATCTCGCTGGCCTGCTGTGTGCGTAAAGTCTGCAGGTCTTCAGTGGCCGCGGTCAGGCTGCCCTCGCTGCGCTGGAGCAAACGCCACAGGTGCAGCTCACGCTCCTCTGCTGGAGCCTCAGGGGACACACCGTCCCTCTGCAAGCGGAGGGTGAGCTCGTCCAGCTCCTTCTCCTTAGAAGGAAACAAAACAATGATGAGGCCTGGGTTACCCGACACCATCTTCAACACTCTGTCACCCTGTCTACAGCGCATCTAATTGCTCAGTGTTAAGTACGTCTCAAAAGGTGCCTTATATCTCACTATACTGTCTCATTAAGAAGTATTTCTTAAAAGGGGGGTCGGGATCCACTGGGAGGCCTTTAAACTTCTAAAGGTGCTGCAAAATGTTTTAGAATGACAATTAATTCCATTTGAATTAAAATGTGTATTTTGCATGTAGATCAGTGGTTCTTGACAGATGCAAACATCAGCGAGCTTCCAAGGAGGCCTCAAGATGCTTAAGATAATTTAAAATAGTAATAATAAGCTAAAAAAAAAGATAAATCAAGATGAAAACTGACATTGTTTTTATAATTTCTATTATTTTCCTCAATAACTATAATTCTTCTTAAGAACCAGGATTCTTAATAAATGCAGATTTATGAGGGAATTTTAAATGCGAGATTTCTAGACTAGGAAAAGATTTGAAAATGATTAAAATCATAAAGTCATGGACATTTTTTGAATGAATATCTATTTTTAGAAATAAGGGCTAAATATTTTTAGTATCGTGCTGAGAAATGGCCGTTTGGAAATAAAATGTAAAAACCTTATTTCATACACACTAGAAAAATATAAATTATAGAAAAATAATTTTTTTTTTAATATCATTTGAATATAGCTCTTATTTTGACAGTGTAATTAAAAAACAAGCAGCTTATTACATTGCTATTACAGCAGAAGTGCCAGAAATATCTTCGACTACATGGGTGGCCATAGAATATTGTCCTTGACACATGGGGGCCTTGGACTCAAATAGGTTGACACTTTCTGTAATATAATTTAAACAAAGATACAAGAAGACCGTGGGGTTACCAAAGATTGAGAATTACTGTCATAAGGTTATTTCATTAGATGTATTCATAAAGTACATATTATTACACCTGTTGAAATGAAAAACAAACGACCCCGTGTAGTTAACTACAAAATCTATTCGCTTTTTCTTTCAAAAAAACTACCAATACAGGCATATTGCATGATCTTCATTAACTTTCATTTCATACGGATGTCATATTTATAAATATAAAAATGACGACAGCATACCTCTCTTTTTTCCATGGCCGAGTATAGCTCCACTGGAGTCCGTGCATCACATGCAAATTAGCCAAGCGTTTTTATGCGAACAAAGTTTAGATTGTGGTTTCCAGCATTTGCCTCCGCTCACGTCAGTCTCTGGACTATTCATCACTTTACTGTACAAAAGAAAAGCAATAAACATAACTCTGCATGAAGTCTGCATGCATTTTAGTTGCACACAAGCAACAACCTTCAAATACTAACAACACTGCAACTAACAAAACAAAGACTAACGTTACACGTGATATTCTGCATAATCCAAAAATCCATTATCATCCGTTATGAAATGTTTCTCTTAACGTTACATTTTAATAATGTATCTGCAGTCACGGGTGTATTTGACAATAATGGTGTTGCTTAGGCCTCAACAGGCTTTTTTACTGCAATATAAAAAGTTTCCTAACCCTAGCACAGTCCAGTCCGCTAACTTTGGCTAGCGGGCTAACGTTAGTTCGCAGGTATTATGCACGAGCTTCTTTTCATATCCTCCAGACGCCTGTTAAAAATAAAACAAATTACGTTTGTCGTTATCCTTCAAAATCGACTTGAAACAGTTAATGATGTCTGTCTGTTTACAAATATTGATGCAACAGTAGAGTTTAGTATCTCCTGAGGCCTACCAAGTGTTTTGTTGCAGCTGATCGCAGTAGCGTGTACCGAGCGCCTAGGCAACGGGTTAAACCATTACGAACAAACAGGGAGAGGAGGGTCAAACCATCAAGAACAAACAGGGAGAGAAGGGTCAAACCATTACGACCAAACAGAGAGAGAAGGGTCAAACCATTACGAGCAAACAGGGAGAGAAGGGTCAAACCATCAAGAACAAACAGGGAGGGAAGGTTCAAACCATTACGAACAAACGGAGAGAAAGGTCAAACCATTACGAACAAACAGGGAGAGAAGAATACGCTGAGAAGTTAATGTGAGAAGTTGAGGTTTCACGTAAGGCCAGCAGATGGCGGTATTTGCTCTATAAATCAATAAGCAACCGAAAAATAAAGTGTAGAGACAGTACTGAATGACTTAACTGTTCGTTTAATATTGTAAATCATCTATCTATCTATCTATCTATCTATCTATCTATCTATCTATCTATCTATCTATCTATCTATCTATCTATCTATCTATCTATCTATCTATCTATCTATCTATCTATCTATCTATCTTTCTATCTATCTATCTTTCTATCTATCTATCAGGTCTGCAATAACCTTTATTTATTTAATGCAGTATCAGGGTGAATTAAAATAAGTGAACTGGAGTCACATATATAAAATATAAATTTATTAAAGTAAATTAATAGTGGGTGGCATGCTTTCAATCATTCCCTCTATGTCTAAACTAAAACCATTTTTATACATTTATACACTGGGTGAATGTTAAATCTAACACTCGATCAAACAGGTTTAGTGGAGGAATTGAGCATTCATTTATGGCACAGAATTTTGCATGTCATTCTATAAAAGATAACAGATAAAAGATTCTATAACATGTGTAAAGCCAGACATAATGTACAGAAAAGACAAAGATTTTATATCATCCACCAGCTGCATGAATTTCCATGTTTAGTTCATCCCTGTTTTTCCACTCTTAATTAAAATTACATTAAAATTACAAAGTACAGATTTTGATTTGAGAATAAGAAAATGCTGAAAAAAATAAAACATTTCAGTGCAAACAAGTCATTACATATCTAGATGTTTTTTTATATACAACAGGCATGTTTTTCTAAAAGAATGTGGTTTCCTGAGTGAATAAAACACCTCATTACCTCATAAAAATACCTCATTATCATGGATTTACAATGAAACTTAATCATGTAAATTGACCAGTATTTTTCAAGCTCATTCACTTTCTCCCAACATCACAATGCAACATTTTTTCAGTGGTATCTGAAATTTGCCAGATAATTACAGAAGTCTCTCACAACAGCACGCTCTCTGCCCTCATTTCCTGGTGATATTGCAGCTTTTGCGCTCATAGAAGAGAACATATGCCTGATTGGACTGAAGCTTGTCCTCTGTTATTTCACCAACACTGTAAAAGAAACATAGCATACATTTTTTTCACATTTTCTATTACTATAAAAATATTCTAACATCGTCAAACAAACAAAAATAATTTATCTATATTATCTTTAATAGGAGCAAATTACTATTCTTGTATATTGTGAGAAAACTGGCCCTTTAATACCATTATTTTATATTGAAAACAGGTCTGCACCTACCATGAGTCATTATAGTAGCACCAGCCCTCCTCCTCTCGACAAGCAGCCGTGTAGTGACCCATATTTACTGTGCCTGAATGATTGCACACTGCATAAAGATCATACAGCACTGGACCTGAAAGCGAACATTCGGTAATATTTCAGTTTATAACAAGACCCAAAATTTATGATGTGCATTATACTTATTCAGATATTAAGATCTCACCACAGTCAACAGGTCCAAATGGCCCTAAATCCAGCCCATTCAGAGGGAAAGACACGGGCACTGTGCTCTTTGAGATTGAGTACCTTGACATGGCGAATCGATTTAAGTCTGAGATGGGAAGTTAAGTCAATGCACCTTTTGTAAAGCATGTACTTGGTCACAAGACCTTACACTTACTGCTCCACACCACAGAAAAGGATACGTATTACGAGGATTCTAGGGAACCTTTGGATGGACAGTCTCTTTGTGCTCTCAGTGCGACGGTTACACCGCTCACACATCTAAGAAACATACACATCCATGGGTATCAGTAGAAACTCCCATTTTAAATGCAAGCAAAAACTGGCCATGCTTTTCACTCACTGGGGAGTTTTCTTGATCAAGTTTTTCCTCTTGTGAAAAGAGGTCTAGACACTCTCTCAGTGTGACGGTGCGTCCATAATCACTCTTCTGCAATACACACAAATAAAGATGATGACACATCATCTGCACAATCCCAGAAAAGATGAGGACAGGGCCTGGGGAGTGTTACCTTTGGGATGGGGAGTGACAGGTCACAAAACACGTCAAAGGTGTTGGAGTAATGAGAGCAGACTGAACAGTGCAAAGAACTGCGCAGCTGACCGGAGAACAAATCTGTGACAGAGGGGGAAAAACCTTTGAGCACCAGGATTTAAAATGGACAGAAGTTAAAAAGAAATGTAAAAAAGAAGAGGAAGAAAAAAAGTATTTTTTATCGTATTTACTAAATAGACTTGAATAATAAAGATATACATTATTATGATGATTGCAAGTTTATATTTAAATTAACGGTACTTTAACTTATTTTACTTTGGTATTTTACCGTTTTTAATCATTAATACACATACTCACATATAAAATACAAATAAAAAAATCTATAAAATCCACAAATGTTTTAAAAATTTAATGGTCAAACGGTTCTGCATACAAAAAAATACAAAAAATAGCACAAGCATAAGCATGAATAAGGTGTTATGCAAACAAACCAGTTGTGTCATGAAACTCTAGATTCCACAAACTGATACGTCTTTTACATGCAATCTAGAATTCCTATAATATACTACATGACAAGAGCTGATTGGTCGCTGATGATTCTGCAGCCAATAAGACTGTTTGCTCAACATTTAAATAGTCTGATTCAGAGTTTACTGTAAGCTGGTCCTGTAGTGCATTCCACCTCCCCCAGCTCCACATGTCTAGATCTGCTACGGGATTTACACTGAACAAAATTATAAATGCAACATTTTTTTTTTGCCCCAATTTTTCATGAGCTGAACTCAAACATCTAAGACTTTTTCCAGTACACAACATTTCTCTCAAATACTGCTCACAAATCTGTCTAAATCTGTGTTAGTGAGCACTTATACAAGGCAACTCTAAAATGTGCAGTTTTATCACAACACAATGCCACAGAAATCGCAGGTTTTGTAGCAGCTTATGAAAAATGGGGGAAAAAATAAGTTTTGCGTTTATAATTTTGTTCAGTGTATATACCCATGCAAAATTATTGATTACATTTATTGGTATAACGGATTATTATCACATCATTATTTTAACATCGCTACTGCTTACCAACAATTTTACTGTCATCCCTGTCAAGATGCTTTTGCCACATTGCAAAGGCCTCCTCTGAAATCCTGCAGGAGACAATGAGTGATTCAAAGCCTCTTAATGACTCCAGATACTGTAAGTTTGCTCTTTTCAAGATCTGTCTCTTTGTGGAGTACCTGAATCTTGTGTATGTTGGTTCCTTAATTTCCATAACTGGAGGACGTTTGGATGGACGACGGTTAATTTCTGTATGAAGCCTGTCCAGGAGGAACCGCAAAAACTCTTGAGCATCCTCCTGACTGTGTGAGTGAGAAATTAAATGGATAGATTATTTGTCTGCCAAATATTATTTGCATAAAAACTGAGAAGGATATCTCTAAACACCTGTACCCTAGCACATATTTTAAATATTGTGTTAATCAGAGAAATCTGGATAGATATCGGTAATAATTTGTATTGAACCTACCAATAGCCACTGAAGTAAGGCACTGAATCTTTAAAGACGTGATAAAACTTCCCAGGATTCACTGTGGTTTCCCCACCATCACATTCCCACAAGCCAGCCAAAACTTTAGTGAATTCTACAATAAAGTCATCAACAAATATATTTAAAAACGTAGATTAGAAAAGGAATGTATAACCATGCACCCCCAAACCACTCAGATTTTGATTTACTGTACCACGTCACCCCTTATTAAATAACAGCCGAAGTGTGCTTACCATTCATAAGCACAGGTTCCTGGTTGGAGTGTTTGTCCTGAAGGTAAGTTCTCATCAGACAGTAGTCCCGAAGACTACGAGTGTGAGAGAGACACTGCACGATCGCATTGAGGAAACACTACAAACAAAAGAGAGCATCTGAGATTTTTTTCTTGCAAACATAAGCATTAAAACCTGTCTTTGAATTAGAACGTACAGTATTTCCAACGTTACGTAGTCCAACTTGTCCATTTCCCAGTTGCAGCTCTTTCTATATGAAGAAAAATGACAGCAAATGACTGTCAGTGTGACTTCCTCAATTACATCACAAGCGGCAACAGGTTTGCCATTAACTGTCCCCCCTGCAGTGACTGAGTGTACATTTATAGGTCTATGATCCAATTATCACAGAGGGAAGACACTATCATAGATGACACTGAGGTTAAGTCCAGATATACAGTCTTGTTCAAAATAATAGCAGTACAATGTGACTAACCAGAATAATCAAGGTTTTTCGTATATTTTTTTATTGCTACGTGGCAAACAAGTTACCAGTAGGTTCAGTAGATTCTCAGAAAACAAATGAGACCCAGCATTCATGATATGCACGCTCTTAAGGCTGTGCAATTGGGCAATTAGTTGAATTAGTTGAAAGGGGTGTGTTCAAAAAAATAGCAGTGTGGCATTCAATCACTGAGGTCATCAATTTTGTGAAGAAACAGGTGTGAATCAGGTGGCCCCTATTTAAGGATGAAGCCAACACTTGTTGAACATGCATTTGAAAGCTGAGGAAAATGGGTCGTTCAAGACATTGTTCAGAAGAACAGCGTACTTTGATTAAAAAGTTGATTAGAGAGGGGAAAACCTATAAAGAGGTGCAAAAAATGATAGGCTGTTCAGCTAAAATGATCTCCAATGCCTTAAAATGGAGACCAAAACCAGAGAGACGTGGAAGAAAACGGAAGACAACCATCAAAATGGATAGAAGAATAACCAGAATGGCAAAGGCTCAGCCAATGATCACCTCCAGGATGATCAAAGACAGTCTGGAGTTACCTGTAAGTACTGTGACAGTTAGAAGACGTCTGTGTGAAGCTAATCTATTTTCAAGAATCCCCCGCAAAGTCCCTCTGTTAAAAAAAAGGCATGTGCAGAAGAGGTTACAATTTGCCAAAGAACACATCAACTGGCCTAAAGAGAAATGGAGGAACATTTTGTGGACTGATGAGAGTAAAATTGTTCTTTTTGGGTCCAAGGGCCACAGGCAGTTTGTGAGACGACCCCCAAACTCTGAATTCAAGCCACAGTACACAGTGAAGACAGTGAAGCATGGAGGTGCAAGCATCATGATATGGGCATGTTTCTCCTACTATGGTGTTGGGCCTATTTATCGCATACCAGGGATCATGGATCAGTTTGTATATGCTAAAATACTTGAAGAGGTCATGTTGCCCTATGCTGAAGAGGACATGCCCTTGAAATGGTTGTTTCAACAAGACAATGACCCAAAACACACTAGTAAACGAATGAATTGTGGAATGTTGTTAAAGAATCATGGAGTGGAATAACAGCTGAGAGGTGCCACAAGTTGGTTGACTCCATGCCACACAGATGTCAAGCAGTTTTAAAAAACTGTGGTCATACAACTAAATATTAGTTTAGTGATTCACAGGATTGCTCAATCCCAGAAAAAAAAATGTTTGTACAAAATAGTTTTGAGTTTGTACAGTCAAAGGTAGACACTGCTATTTTTTTGAACACACCCCTTTCAACTAATTGCCCAATTGCACAGCCTTAAGAGCGTGCATATCATGAATGCTGGGTCTTGTTTGTTTTCTGACAATCTACTGAACCTACTGGTAACTTGTTTGCCACGTAGCAATAAAAAATATACTAAAAACCTTGATTATTCTGGTTAGTCACATTGTACTGCTATTATTTTGAACAAGACTGTATACTTAACTCGAGGTGAGCACCTACAAGTGCCAAAACACATGTATTATGCTTTTTTTAATAGTAATTTTTAATATGGTTTGCAGTTAAGCTTAGCCTGTTGTTTAAAGCAAATAAGAGTTAACAGAAGGGGCAGATATATAATATATACAATGTGTCAAACACACTAATATGGCAGGTTTCAGACAGAATGTGTCAATGGCATAACACTGCTTCACCTCGTTGTCTGTCACCAGCAGGAGTCCCATGATGGATGTGTATAGTACAGACTGTGAAATGTCCACGTTTTCTGGCTGAAGGCCATTTTGAGTGACTAAGTTTCGGCACAGGGCCTGACACGAGTTGTCCATTGCAGTGGATTCAGCTCTTGGCATTATCACGTCTGCAGCCCTGCCAGTGATCCTGTGAATGAAATCATGAATAATGAAAAGTTCTTTGCATATCTTATTCATTAAGCAAACTATATGGATAGTTCTATTGCTAAAAACTTTAGTTTGTGATTAAGTCATGCACTGTAGCATGAATATTTATTATGGTCACAATCTTTCACAGTATGTCATCTGTAAACTTGAAAAAAGTCAATTCAATTAATCAAAGACCATGCAGGCTGCTACATTATCTGTTTTAATTGATTTTGACCGACTATTTCCCATGCAAAGTGAATAAAGAGAGAAGTGATAATTCACTTGGCCATAGAAGTTAGTTTAAAAACATTAAAATTGCAGCGAGATAGAGAGAGAGAGAGAGAGAGAGAGCAAGCATTGGTTAATTATAAAAGAAAAACAGCAAAACAAAAAAAAGGTATATTAAAGTTTTTTTTAAAAGGTAGCCTATATTTTCAATAATATTGCATTAATTACATAACATGATCGCATAAACATTTGTTTACTCACCCTTCAAAACACAGTATCTGCTCCACTTATTTTCCGACTGATGGTCAATGAGAGTCAGTCATTCTATCCAAACATCAATCTCAAATTGAATGTGTATAAGCGTTACTGTGCTCTCGTTACACCTGCTGTTCACCTGTCTGTCCTGTCGCTGTGTTTCTGAACAAGCTTTAATCATGGCTAATCTTTCCTCTCTCTCTTTAGGACCTTCTATAATTAGCCATGTCTTCGCCTTTGCTTAAGAACAGCTTTGACACTGAGGAGACATTGTCTGCATGCTACACTATAGTACACAGTCACTATAGTAAACTACAACTGCAGAACGTTATCAATAAATACTGAATGTCTGCTAGTATCTATCGCAGTGTATGTTATAAATGTTAATGGAGAGAAATAGTCTTAACTATGTTTTAGTAGGCGAAAATGGGGTTAGTTAGTTGTCACACTAGGAAGTTGTGGAAGTCAAAATTGCTGTATTTTATTTTGAGTAAAACGTTGTGTGTGTTTTCTCTAGCAGTGGTTTTGCAGGCTTGTGTATCCATAAAATATACTTTCGCTTCTTAATTCAGTCCAATATTGTATTTTTGTTGATCATATTTTCTTGCAAAGAAAACAAAGGGTTCATATGATAATTGGCAGACAACATGACTGAGAAATAGTATAAATAAAAACGTGTAAAAAGTGAAAACTAGCATTAATCTAATACCGTATTTTCCGGTCTATAAGTTGCACTTTTTTTCAAAGTTTGGCTGGTCCTGCGACTTATAATCAGGTGCGACTTATTTATCAAAATTAATTTGATATGAACCGAGAGAAATGAACCAAAAGAAAACATAACCGTCTCCAGCCACGAGAGGGCGCTCTATGCTGCTCAGTGCTCCTGTAGTCTACACTGAAGACATAGAGCGCCCTCTAACAGCTGTAGACGGTAATGTTTTCTCTTGGTTCTTGGTTCTAAATAAATGCGACTTATAGTCAAGTGTGACTTATATGTTTTTTTCCTCGTCATGACATATTTTTGGACTGATGCGACTTATACTTAGGTGCGACTTATAGTCCGAAAAATACGTTAAATGAAATTAATGTTAGTAATACTGCTGCTTTGAGAATTAAAATAAAAATGAAAGTAATCAAGTCCTCTTTTATGGAAGTTGTCAGTTTATTGAAGACAAAACGGTAACTTATGGCACTGAAATGATAATGGGAGCGAATACCTTTTGGCATAGAAGTGGCACAGAATTTCTATAAAGCAACTGTATATAGTTGCATGTATTTTTGCGACTTTGGGGTCCCCTATAGATAAATGAGTCTTAATAACAGTGGATTGCTGTACACGTGCATTTATTGCTGCAGTAAAGCAATCTGCCTTTTTAGCCAAAATTTCATACCCACCCTCCAAACTTACACACTTCTACAACAGAGATATGAGGTGAGTGTTGGAAAGAAGCCGTTCGCCTTATTATTCACCGTACCATCAGAATTAATTTTGAATCAGACATTTCAAGGTAAAACATAAATACAGTAAATACAGAGAAAATAAGCATTTTGGCTATATTCAGGTTATATCAGTGAAAGACTTGCAGAACTGTTAGCTCTGATGCTACCAAAATTCAATGCCTAAAATCCTGGACTCATCTAAGATCTTACCGTTCAGATTGCACAAATGTTGTTGTTTATAAACTATATGAAACAGAAATGGGGCACAATTTAAAGGAATGAGGAACCGAGAGATAGTTCTCATGGCCCATAGCCATATGTCATTTAAACATATTCAAGAAACATCACACAGTATTCTCAATGTAAAAAATAGAAACAGGTTAAGCAAGAAGCATAAATCTAATATGAAATATTCTCCTTATGAGACATCTGACACCAACAAAAACATCCACGTGAAGAATACAAATATAGCTACATGACGTTATTTTCACAGTTTCTTGACAGGGTGCAAGACAGCAACTGTGTGTTGTCCTGAGAAAGTCGGCTGTCTCGCTCACAATAACAGTGAAACTCTGTGTCTGTGAATGAACCATTGAACTGGAAAGCACCGGTGGCCCTGGTCTATGTGTCTGGCATCTCCACATCAGAGTTAAGGTTGAGTTCAGCAATGTTGTTAGTGAGTGCAGGCTCAGGGCTTAAACGCTCGAAGGGTTTGCAGTGACTGCTTTGAGCCTGTCTGTCCCGTGACTGGACCATTGCTTGGCGCAGACATGAAATCCATTGCTGCTTATTGAAGGAGTCATTAGCCTGCAGGCTGTGGGATTGAGGCTTGGAGCGCCCCGTGGCACTCACACGAAAACAGTTCTTCACTGCAAGGGAATTAGGAATAAAATGTAGAATTAGAATGAAGTGAAAGCAATTAAAACACAATTTTCGAACGAGTCATTATCTGGCTCGGCTCGGTGTTCATCTCTCTCTTCACAGCAGATCAGTCAGTGTAGGGGAGAGCAGGGGCGAAAGTACCATTTTTCAGAAAAACTTAATTTTAAAAGATAATGTTGTATACAGAGATATATTTCTGCTGTGGCCAGTTACTCAGAAGTGTGGTCTAACAATACCAGGTGGTATTTTGTAGAAATGTAGAAAGACCTCAGTATAATTTCACTTTGAACATAAGTAGGCGCCTGAATGGTTTAGCACCTCAGTATTTGAATGAGCTCCTTTTACATTATACTCCTCTACGTCCGCTACGTTCTCAAAACTCAGGCAATTTGATAATACCTAGAATATCAAAATCAACTGCGGGCGGGAGATCCTTTTCCTATTTGGTGCCTAAACTCTGGAATAACCTACCTAACATTGTTCGGGAGGCAGACACACTCTTGCAGTTTAAATCTAGATTAAAGACCCATCTCTTTAACCTGGCATACACATAACATACTAATATGCTTTTAATATCCAAATCCGTTAAAGGATTTTTAGGCTGCATTAATTAGGTAAACCGGAACCGGAAACACTTCACATAACACCGTACTTTCTACATCATTAGAAGAATGGCATCTACGCTAATATTTGTCTGTTTCTCTCTTGTTCCGAGGTCACCGTGGCCACGAGATCCAGTCTGTGTCCAGATCAGAGGGTCACTGCAGTCACCCAGATCCAGTACGTATCCAGACCAGATGGTGGATCAGCACCTAGAAAGGACCTCTACTGCCCTGAAAGACAGCGGAGACCAGGACAACTAGAGCCCCAGATACAGATCCCCTGTAAAGACCTTGTCTCAGAGGAGCAGCAGGACAAGACCACAGGAAACAGATGATTCTTCTGCACAATCTGACTTTGCTGCAGCCTGGAATTGAACTACTGGTTTTCGTCTGGTCAGAGGAGAACTGACCCCCCAACTGAGCCTGGTTTCTCCCAAGGTTTTTTTTCTCCATTCTGTCACCGATGGAGTTTCGGTTCCTTGCCGCTGTCGCCTCTGGCTTGCTTAGTTGGGGTCACTTCATCTACAGCGATATCATTGACTTGATTGCAAATAAAAACAGACACTATTTCAACTGAACAGAGATGACATAACTGAATTCAATGATGAACTGCCTTTAACTATCATTTTGCATTATTGAGACACTGTTTTCCAAATTAATGTTGTTCAGTGCTTTGACGCAATGTATTTTGTTTAAAGCACTATATAAATAAAGGTGATTGATTGATTGATAAGTAGAACATTGTTACTTTCGACCCCTAAATATAAATGTGACGTAGCAGCTGCCCAGAGAGAGATGTTCCTCTATGTCCAGAAACACCCTCTCAAAAACATCTGGATAAAACCAGACCTCTGTTTGTCTTTCTGACCCTCACCAAGACATATTCTTTTGGTATAATATGACATTAACATTTGTAAGAAATGATGCAAGACACAGAAATTCACAATATAGCTTACACTGGAACAAAATAAATACTTTTTGTGACTGTCGCGGGACAAAAGTAACAACTGTTACTTTCGTCCCGACAGGAATTCCTGACATTTAAACTCGATTTAATTTTATATAAAAATAAAACTGAAAATGCAAACTTTAGGATGTGTTAAAGCACTAAATAACCTGTAGATTGATCATTACTTTGACACATGAAATAAGAAAAACAACACGACTAATAAAAAAAATTACCGCTTCAACAATTTACTTTTTGTACTCTAAAACAGTTTTACGGTCCTAACTTCGGGAAACGATGAGGAAATCACATGATATTTCTCAGCTCCGTCAAGGATTGCATGCTGAATATACCGTCATAGCTGGGAATGCAAATGCAGAAAGAGGCTCGGAGAAAATCGCTTTGTTACTTCCGTCCCGTGTTACTTTCGCCCCGGTTCTCCCCTATTGTTTGAGTAAATGCATTAGTCCGGGATATTGGTTTGTTTTAACTCAGAGGGAGTGTCAGCCACATTAAAAAAGTTAACAGCTTAAGTCATTTGTGGATTAATGCGTATTAGAGACGCGAACCGTTTAAAACGATTCAGTTCGATTTGGTGAACTGGTTCAAAAAGATCCGAATCCAATGATTCGTTCACGAACCAGATATTACAAACTGCTTTGTTTTGAACTCTCTCTCACAACAGACATGGAAGAGAAGACAATGCTGAATAAAGTCGTAGTTTTTGCTAGTTCTGGACCAAAATATATTTTCGATGCTTCAAAAAATTCTAACGGACCCTCTGATGTCACATGGACTACTTTGATGATGTTTTTCTTACCTTTCTGGACATTGATTCAATGGAGGGACTGAGAGCACTCGGACTAAATCTAAAATATCTTAAACTGTGTTCCTAAGATGAATGGAGGTCTCACTGGTTTGGAACGACATTAGGCTTATTAGGAGTTATTAATAACATAATTTGGATTTTTGGGTGAACTATCCCTTTAAAAGCATATAGAATTACAAAACAATTAAACATTTAAGCCTCTAATGCATGCATTATAAAAGCAATAGTAAAAAAAATGTACCTATTTATATTATTATTTTAATTTTTATTTTAATTATTTTAACATTTTAAATATTGAATCATTTGGAAATTAATATTGAAAATTTGAATAATTTATGTTGCTTGTGAAAAGAATTTAACAACACTTTTGTCAAACTAAATTGGTATGACTGTAACTGTTTTAAAATAATGTTTACTCACTAGTAAATTTAAATAATATTTTTTACTGCAAGAAAAAATTGATTTATTCAAATTCATATCTCTTCCATTTTAATCATTTAATTGCCATCCTTTACATGAGATGCATGCAAAAAGCATTTTAAGCAATTTAATACAACTAAATTTAAAACTAAATAAATTTTTACATTGTGTTCTATTATTTTAAAACATATATTTAAATACCAGATATATGTAAATATTGAATATCATATAATAATACAAAAATATAACATATCATTCAAAAAATAAATTAAACACTTTGCTGCTGTTAAATAAATAATTTATTTATTCTATTTTAATGGTAATCATTTTTTTTGCAACACTGTATGCGTCATATGCTTTCAAATGAAATCAAATAAATAAATAAATGATTATAAGTGTAAGATGCAATGCTGCTACCTTTGTCATTGCCCGTAAAAGCCCCACGAAAGGATCCAGAGCTGCTTGGCTCTCCATCAGGCAGGTCCTCCAGGTGGAGGTGAGCAGCTGGGAGGGGCTGACGATACACCTGGAACTGGACTGGTCCTTCCCTATCCTGGGCCATCGGTCGGGTCAAAACCAATACCAGCTCAAAGAGGAACACATGCAGCTTCTAGAGAGGAAAAATGAGAAGGAAAACATTTGTGTGGATTGTTTTTAATTTAAACACTGGAAAGATCTGCTATACATTTGTTGAATAGATAAAATATCTATTGAAATTAGTTACCTGTCCTTTAGTACTCTTCAGTTCACCATGGCAGTATAGAAAACGAGATCCCTGGATTTCTGAAACCCTCTGGCTATCTTCTGAGTAGCACAGCCCCCGTCTGTAAAACTGACACTCAGCCTCTCCAGTTTTAAGATTGACTTCTGTTATGATCCTTTGGATTAGTTCCATCTGAGATCAGAAATAAAAGGATATACTAGCTGCAGTGTTACAACATCAGGTGGAAGGCAGTGTTGCCAAGTCAGCGGAAAATGGGCTACTTTAACACTCATTCTGCAGGATGTTTTTCATGTCCATGGGATAAAGCAATCCCAATATTTAGACTCTGGAATGCGACTTTTATCAGGTGGACGCCACCGAAAAATGTTTTTTACCATCCAGAATACGATTTTTTTTTTTTTTTACCGGTGGGCTAGTTTTAAGTAGCAATTGGGCAGGTTTTACTGTCAAAATCTGGCAACCCTGGTGAAGGGGTCTTAAAAAGTGAATCCCTGAATCACTCAACTATTTGTTTATAGGCAACAATAAAGTTAGCTGCATTGCATCTAAACATCATTCATTTGGCTTTGTGTGATCAATTTTATCAATCACTCAAGCATTTTGTTCAAAACGTTAATTGAATGCCAAATGATGCACTATACACTTATACTCAATCTACTTGTACACCATGTGCTCAACCATGCAGGGTTATATAAGGTTATTCTGTCATTAAGCCCCCCCCCCCCCCCTTCGTAAAGTAATTAAAGTTGCGACAGTTGAATGCATGAAGTGTCCAACATTCCACACTATTTAAGTGCATCATTTGGGTACTTGGGATGTACCTAATGATTAATTCAGGAAGAAGTAACTTGGATTCATATCCAGTGTTAGTATGCTATATGTGAAAGCATCTAAACTCACCGCCTGTGGCAGCACTTCCTCATCTGGATGATCAGGCGGAGTGCTCTTCTGAATCTCCTTTAACAGCAGAGGATATTTCACCAGCCTGCTGCGAGGCAAGTCTAAAAAGTTCCACAGGTCTAACTTTCTGCTGAAGGATGACTCCTGGCACAGCCGCAGGAAATGCTCGACCCGTCTGTCCTGCTTCTTTTGATCGAGCAGAGCTTTTGCCCCAACCTGGTTACAGCAGTATGTGATATATGCCTCCAGACATGGAAACTATGAAAAGACAGCAAAGAGCTTATAACCCATTCAAATATTTTCTTGACGTTCGTTGGTGAAATTTATAAGAACACTTCACTTTTTAAAAAAATAGGCTAATTTAAAAAAAATAGGCCAACTACCCTAGAGTTAAACAGTTGGGTTTTACTATTTTTCGAAACCATTCAGCTGATCTCCGGGTCTGGCGGGTACACTTTTAGTTTAGCTTAGCATAGATCATTGAATCTGATTAGACCGTTAGCATCTCACTCAAAATTTGACCAAAGAGTTTCAATATTTTTCCTATGTAAAACTTGACTTTTCTGTAGTTACATCATGTGCTAAGACTGACAGAAAATGAAAAGTTGTGATTTTCTAGGACGATTTTCTGATGCAGTGTAATATTTCACTGCACCTGCTGCACTCATGGTACAGCAACAAAGATTATTACGCTGGAATGAGAGTATAGTTCCTAACCATTTCGTCCTAGAAAATTCATTTTCCGTCAGTCTTAGTACACGTAAAACTTAGTACAAGTTTTAAATAGGAAAAATACTGAAACTCTTTGGTCATTTTTGAGCGAGATGCTAATGGTCTAATCAGATTCAATGATCTATGCTAAGCTAAGCTAAAAGTGCTACCGCCAGACCCGGAGATCGGCTGAATGGATTTGAAAACTGTAAAACTCAACTGTTTAACTCTAGGGGAGTTGGAAAATGAGTGTTCCTTTAAAGGCCCGTTCACACCAACAACAATATCTTATTTATTTACTACTATAAATAAAACTTCAGTTACATATGTATAACATTCTGTATGTCGTAAACAACAGAAAGTCTGAATTCTGACTTTTTTTTCCAGTTTATTTGGACAATTCTGAGTTTCTCTCTCAAAATTTGGACATTTCTCTTAGAATTCTGAGTTAATTTCTTGCAATTCTCTGCTTTTTATTGCTCCCTAGAATTGTGAGAAACAGTCGAAAGTTGAGGCTCCAATAGCCTCATGGTTAGCGTGAAGGGTCGACAAATATGATAACTGTGCTCTGTGCAAATCAAGTTTGAATCCCATCTCTAGGTCCTTCGGCTATCCCGCTCCCCTCTCTTCCCCCCATTGCTTTTCTGTCTGCTCTCTACTGTCCTGTCCATTAAAGGCATAAAAGCCCAAAAATAGAACTTTAAAAAAAGAATTTTGAGGAACAAAGTATACATTGTGATACATAATTTCACAATTGTGAGGTAAAATGTCACAATCACCTTGTTTATTATTATTTTATTTTTTTATTTGTGGTGGAAATAGGCTTCCATACTCTTCCCCTTTTCTCACAGAATTTGAACGACAATTGAAACTTCACAGTTTTGTTTATCATCCTTGATGTGGATGGGCCTTTAGAGTTGCATTGATAATAGCAATGTTTTAAGAAAAATGGACTACAACAATGTGTTGTTATCATCTTTACACGTTGGTAGGCTGTCAAACATTAGACTGACCCAGTCCATCATGGTCGGGCCGACCTCTTGCACAGTCTTCTCTGCTCCACGAAGACCTTCAAGACGAGCTAAAAGATCTAAATGCACAGGTCAACAATTGTGAATACACAATTATGTCTCAAAGAAACAACTAAAATGAGTGCACTTTGTACGTTTACCTTCATGAAGGGGTATTAAAGAGTCAAGGGTTCCAAATATCTGTCCCAGCTCACTTTCTGTCATGATGTCTAATTTCAGCATTGGTTCATAATACACCTGTCAGGAGAGCTCAAATGAAATTCACTCCATAAAGACAGTAGAAACAAACCTGCTGAATTCTGCACAAACCTTTTTCACTAGACTTAGATCCTCGATGAGCTGTTTCTCACCCTGGGTTAACTCATAGATTACCTGCAGGCGAAGATAATAAAGCGATAAATAATGCATAAATGAAGGGTAAAAACTGCACAAGGTAGAGCCAACCTCATGAGGCCTTACATAAGCAGAAGATACCACAAATTCACACACTTTAATAACTGCGCTACTGTCACAAGCTACCAGTCAGTTTGGCAGTGTGTGGTAGAGCCTTTCAGAGGAAATTCTGACACTGAAATAGAGAACATGGCTTTGTATACCAGCTCACTTCCTGTTTCACAACTAAGGCCACTGAAAGCTCTTTAAAAAGGTATTAAGGTACACGAGCCAAAACTACCAGTGTGATACTTTAAACTGTATCTTATTAACCAAGAACTGAATTACATCATGAAAAATATCAACTTTAAATAGTACGCAGCATGTCTCTGTGTTGTGGCGTTAACTCAAGCAGCTTTTCACACCTCTTGTCTCTTGATCTCTTTGGTACTGAGCTCGTGGCTCAGACTGTCAACTGTATCACTCCACAGCTGACTGTTCCGACGGCGTGGAAATGAAGAGGCCTTCTGACGCGTTCTTATTGGCATTGGGGGCAACGGCCGGGCCTCTGTCCGGAAACTGATAGACCGCTGAGGACAATAAACAAACATTCATTAATATGGATATATGTATACATATTTAAGATGGATGCGAAAAGTTGAGTGCATGAAGAGGTTTATTGTACCTGTATGGACTGGCCCAAGCGTTTCAGCGCTGGGGTTTTCACAGGTGCTATAATCCCAGTGACTGAAGCACTTTTATCTACTGGTTTGACTCTTTTGTTACATGGACCCTAATGAGAAGCCAACAGCAGAGAATAAGGGTGATGGTTAAAATATCTAGCATGCAACACCAAGGCATTCACTGAAACTGAGAAAGTTAACTGAAATGGCGCATGGTTCAGTAATGAAATTTGAGCTTTATCAGATCGGATCATGATGTTTTGACAACTGTAAAGGTTTATGGACCGTTACTGCACAGGAGCAGAAATGTACTAGAACAAGGATGCATATTAATTTCTGTACCTCAGAATCTTGTATGTGGTCACTGATGGGAAAGTCATCGTCTTCCTGAAAGAGACGTGTAGCGTAGCACAGATGTCAGCACAAGCATATAACCACATGCAGATGAAAGCAACAAACCTATTCGCTCTGTTTGAGTTTATTCCACCAAATATCACTAAATACATCAGTAACAGAATAATAACACAGAACACAAATACTTCCACTCACAAATAAGTGTGTGTTTTTTCAGCTACAGCCACGGTTATGTTATAATGAATTTGGAAGCATTTTCCACAGCATTCATAATTTTATTTTTTTACTCAGTTTAACCCTTACCACAGACCAAGAGTTCATTACTAAAATACGTAATAAAAAAGCAGTCGTAAAATGTATTTAAAAATCTATAAATAAATAAAAAAAATCATACATTTCTAAGTTATTTTCTATGAAAATCTCACAAGTTATGATGTCATTTCCAAAGTAACTTTTTTTCTTATTTATTTAAAGAAGTTTGATCAACTTTTCTAATTTGTTAATGCCTTTTATTAATTTTGTTGCATCAATTCTAATCAAGCCGCAATTATGAAAAGTATTCAAAATGTATGGATGGCAATGTATTAAGGGTACATTCAATTCTAACTGTAAACATAGCCTTAGCAAAACTAGGCCATTTTCACAACGTCATTTCCACCACAGAATCTGAATTTTAGAAAACATATGGTTCTGGTCCTAGATTCGAATTGGTTTTTACAGTATTGGAGCAGTGTTGTATTTCTAGCCTGTATTAATGGTTTACACCTGTTCATTATTTCAGGCGTTTTATTCTTAGTGAGTGTGTTTCTTTTCTAAAAGTCCACTGGTGCCAGTATATGAAGAAACAGCAACAGCAGCAAGTGAGACTGAACCGCTATCATCCGTTGCATCTTATATCATAGATAACAACTTACACAGTCCTCCAAGATTCGGGCTGAATGCTCAGCATCACTACTTGGGTCTTGTTTTCTTTTCTTCTGCTCAGAAACCAACAGATAACACATTGGTGTTCCTCAAAGGAGCAAGACCTACAGTTTAAGGTCTGTCCATCAAAATATGCACAGGATCTACGACCAAAACGAAACTTACCCCTGTTATATCTGAAAGGTTGGCGCATGTGAGGAGCCTTTCTCTAGATACAGGAGACCTGAATGCGAATCAAATAAAGTGGAAATAGGTCACTGATCTTAGGTGTATGATTTAAATGAGTATCTGTTAGTTCATTAGTGAACAGCTATTAGATTTATTGAGTTTATAGGCCACTACAGCTGATCAGAATGACAGCTAAACACCAAAATGTCTAAGTTTGAGCAACTTGTTAATTGGTGAAAAAGTCATACCAGGAAGGTGATGTATCAACCTCCGTCTCTTCAAGTTCCATCTTTCCCTCTCTCATAGCATCTCCAAAAGTGTTTATGAAAAGAAACAGCAGTAACTATAAGAAGATTACATTACAAAAATCAGACCATAAATCTTAGAAGCACCTGGACCCACTTTTTAAAGAAAAGACCAAAAAGATAATGTGCACTCTCTCCCAGCCCTCCCCTCTTCCTCTTACACTTGCATGTCTGAAACCACATCCTGTGTCAGAAAAAAAAAACTTGTACTTCCTGTTGTCAAGCAGAATGAAGACAAACCAACCTCTCTTAACATCTTCACAGATCTTTGAGTCTCTGTGTAATTACAACAGCCACATATAACTGAAGAGGACGGAGTTAAGCAAATCTTCTGACCCACTTCTGAAAATAATACAGTGGAGTCTACTGCTCGGTTGATTAGGTCTCGACTGGCTCAGTATGACAGAAATTAGGCTCGCCTTGAAGCATGTCAGGAAGAAAAATAAAAAGCTATGGCCTAAAATAAAAATAAGTATATTTTTTTCTCCATCAAATGTCTGGGAAATGAGGTGCATAACCTTGAGGAGGTTGAATACTCTAGGGGTTCCATTACTATGCATTTACAAGTTTTGATAAGTTTAAGACATCTAAATAACGTAAATGTAGCCTAAAAACAGCAGTCATCATTTTGGGACCAATGATAGTTTGTTAAAGAAAAATATTTTTTTTTCTGATAGTAACAGGGTTTAATGGTTGAGATTGGCAATGCAGTCAGCAAAGTGGATAAAACTCTGGATATTTACTGTATATAAAATGCTACTTCAGATGCTAGGTCAGTCAAAGCCAAACCCCTTAACTGTCACTCACGTTTTTGAAGATAGACTTGAATGTGCATGATACAAACTTAATTTTTATAATTCATGACTGAAAATATTTTGTAACATGATATTGATGTACCATTTACATGGTAATGCAATGTCTGATTTTAAAATGGATTTTAAAGGATGAACTTTGAGATTTTATGTTTTCAAGTGATATATAATTTCTAATGATTTCTAAAATGTGATAGAGAAAATGGCAACGAAGAAGTCTTTTTTAAAACAAAGGTCAAAGCTCCTGTTATAATGTAGATTTTAGAGGGTGCACTCTTGTCATAAATTAATCCATTACTTTTCCTACATAATTTGTAACAAAAAAAATTGGTAAAATATATATTTGGGAGTCTTAGACCTTTCCAACGATATATAGTTTTTTCAAGATTAGATTTGATTTGATTGTAATATAGTGAAGTAAACGTAGGCATCCCGTATTCAGGACGGGGTGACAGTTAAGGGGTTAAAAATGGTTAGGTTTAAAATTGTACCCATGCTTGAAAAGTGACTTAACCACATGAAGTGCACCCACATGCACTTGAAAGAGGATAACCTGCAGAATGATTCTGTAATGTGAAAGCAAACTTGTAAAATTAATACAGCACCACAAACAGTTCCAAACGTGTAGCACATAGTGCCAGCATCACACTTCCAGCTTTGCAGCAGGGATAAATTCAATAGAAAAGGGGGGGCAAAGTAAAATTGAGACAAAAATACAATTGGACAATGTGCTATACTTAGAAGGCCAGTAGGAGTTGGATCATTTAATTTACAGTAAAACTGTGACTCAGATCACTGTGTAACAGCCAAGCTGTAGTGAATTTAAATCAAAAAGGTTAATGTTAAGAAGTGGCCCATTTAAAGTGGAGTGACTCTCAGCACAGCGCATAAACGCAAATTTCTCCTCAAACCTCTATTATCTAGATTCAAAGCCTTGATCCAAAAAAACATTTGACCTAGACTACTCATTTCTACTATTATTGACAAAATATTTAAGATTATAACGTTTATATCCACTAACACCTAATATATTTAAATTGAGACCTTTCTTTCTATAAACAATGAAACACTCAAAGTTGAAAGTGTACGGTGCATCTTACCCACTGAAATATTCCTGACAGGCAGTCTGATTAATTGCAGATTCTTTTATTAACTTTATAGATACATTTTAAAAACAACCGTAGCAAAGAAAAGACAATAAAGCAAGAAAATGTTTTCAACTTTATTCACTAACACACTAAGTGCTCCCATTACAGAGTAAAATCACTTTTTTTTTACTGTAATGTTTTTTTTTGTTTTGTTTTTGGAGTTTAAAGTAGAAAGAATACAGAATTTATGTTCTACAAGGTGTACACCAGAAAAAAATAAAAAATAAAAATGGGGGAGAAAAAAAAGGTTATGTGCAAGTTCCTGAACCCAACCCATGAAGAAGCCAGAGAGGCAAAGGGATGTTCCCACCGGGCCTACGGGAGAGCAGGAGTTCAGTAAGTGGACCAACTCGCTCCGAGACCTTGGCCAAAAAGAGCGCTTTAAGTTACATTTTAAGGTGACATCAAGCCAAGGCAGTGAATTGAAATGATTAAGCGAACATAACCGATTTTTCTCTTTTGTACTCCATTTTTTGGCATCAGTCAATATTTTACTTCAGAATACAAAGCAGTATGGTGCTGCCCACAAAAGTAACATGAGGACAGGAACGGAGACCGGTGTGAAGATGATGTAGAGGGAGGGAGTGACGAGTGGTGTACAGATAAATTCATACACTGAAGCTGTGCGTTACAACAACCAGGTCAAACAAGCTACAGCCAAAGAATCACATGCTCCCCATAATCCTAAACATTACCAGCCTGATTGATACATACCCTAGAGAGCTCGACCAATAGTGAAAGAGTGCTGTTTGAGAGATAATACTTTTAGGATTCAGTTATTGATTAAAATAAAAAAAATGGACTGTTTCTCTTTGGGCTTTCCAAACGTACTGATACTCCCCCATCCCCAGTGGGCCGCCCTCTCCCGCCTCTGACCAGTCCCCTTCCCTACCCCAATAACCCTCTCAGCGGATGGTGTATCTGACATAGGGGACCTCTACATCCTCTTCTGTCTCATCGTTGCAGCAGAGCTCAAAAACTAGTGCTTTAACATGCTTCCCCAGTTTCTTCTTGGAAACCTTTGTCACGATCTCAGTCATCCTATGAAAATAGAGAGAGAAACTTAATTTTCTTCAATCTCATATGCCTCACTGCCACCTGTATGCTTAGAATTGAGTAAATCTTTGAAGATAGGAAAACCAACTCACGGTAGGTCCAGTCGTTCTTTAAGCTTGGCGGCAGGCATGAAGAAAGAGTAGAGCATGGAAACTCCCTGAGAGAGCATGGTGATCTCCAGTTTGTGTTCATTCTGAGGGAGCAACAGAGCGTCAACCATTAGCGCGCAAGGTCTAAGATCGAAAAGACATACATTTGTTTGTTTCTACAAGGGATGGACACAAATAGGGCATATTAAAAAAAAAGCTAATAATATTACTTCCCCATTACATTGAATATTAGTATTTATTTTAGTCAATTCATAAAATTAAATGGGGAAGGAAATGCATTAAATAGTCATGTTAAAAAGTTAGAAAACCCTACTGAATTCCATGCTTTTTCCAAAATCATAAAAAATAATAAAAAAACATTTTGTTAATGGTATGGTTCACTTGGAACCAAACCGAGGTGGTACTGAAAAAAGTACTGGGTACTGTAGTTTAAACAGTGGAAAACTCCCCAAAAGTGAATCGCACCAAACTATACCGTGCAATGGAAAAGCGCCATAAGGGTGTCCTAACTTTTCCATTTTGGTTTTATTTTCGTTAAATAAACAATTACACAAATAAATAATGCAATGTGTCATATGTAGTTCATCAGAAGTTTCAAATTTTAAGACCTGCCAAGCCATTAAGATTTATTACAAATGTGTCAAATTGTCTAATGAAATTAATTCTACACATTTAACAATTAAATGGTTTAGAATATAAACCAAATAAAATATAAGACAAACATTCCTTTTATTTATTTCAAGTGCTGTAAAACAGACCTTTTACATTGTATAAATTAAAACATGGGTTAATAAACATCTTGATAGAATGATATTTATCAATACATTATATAATTATATTATGATGACTTCTTAGAACTAAAAATAGTCTTTAAAGAGATTTAACAAAGATTTTTATATCTTTGCCCTCTTTGGCCTAAATATTTGCCACTCTTTTTTTTTGTTACCTTGAAATTCTTAGTCTTTATAATAGGGAAATTAGTTAAGCTGTAATGCTCAGACAACTTCGTAAAAATAGTAAAAGCAACATGACAAAGAATTGTGATAAAATCGTGAATCATGTTTTTTCTAAAAAACATTGTGATATTATATTTTTTTCCCATATCGCCCACCCATACATGAGAGGGTCTTGTTTTTGTGACATCACAAAGACAGGCATCTGAGATCGGCTCGATTTAAGAAAGGGGTAAAGATTTAAGAAGATTAAATAAAATAAAACAATACTGGCTAGATTTTTAATCATTATAGGGTGGTTCTGCACACACACTGCCAGCACACATTTCAGTAAAAAACAACTTGTAAAAGTGCATGTAGCATCATATGTGCAACCAAACCAATCAGAATGTTACTAAGGCCCAATCCCAATTCTATTTTATACCCCTTCCCCCTTGTCCCTTGAAACAGAGTGTCAAGTGGTAGGGGATAAAACACAGACGAGAATACATGTTTTTGCAAACATTTGAGTAACATGAGCGTTAATATGAACTCACAATTGAATGTAACAAATCAAATGATTACTTTTCATTAAAATCTTTATGCCAAAAAAGCTTACATTTATGTGTCTTTGTTCGCTGTAGCAGCCATGTTGCCGTGAGAATTCATACCCCTTCGTTGGAAGTGTGGTCCTGAAAAATCTTTGTTTGAAGGGCTATCTGGCCCTTGCCCTTACCCCTTCCCCTCCAACCAAAAGAGCACAGAGACACCCCTACCCCTTCACGTGAACGTGCGAAATGGATCGAGCAATTTATCTGCCGAGTACTAAAATAATTTTCAAAGTCTACCACTAGTTTCTTCAAATTCATCAACAATGAGCATCAAGTATTACCTTGAAATAGTCCAAGAACTGTCGAAGTGTCATTTCTTCACCACTGGACTGAATGCCCTTCACCTCAAAGCGGTCCCAAAGCGTCCAATCAATCTCATAGTACTGCGGAAGAAAGCAAGTGTTAAAAGAGCTCATTCATATTCAAAAGGACACCAGCTCTGCTGCTGTAATGGACAATGCTGTTGGTTACCTTGTGCTTGGGAGCAGCTATGGGCTCAGAGAAGCCAAAGAAAGGCAGAGCAAGGTTCATGAAGCCATTCTTGTAGGACTCAACCTTCTTGTGGCCCTGAATGATCTTCAGCAGCTCCAGACACACCAGACCCACCACGGCAGCTGTCGTTGTGGCGATTGCTGGAATGATTTTTCCAGCAATGAGTTTGCTCTGAAAGATGAAAAAGAAAGGTGAGGACACGCGAAGGGTGGGATTTGACTGCGAGAGGGTTAAGAAACCATTACACTGGGCCTCTCACCTTGTGTCTATCTGCAGGAGGAATGTCATAATTCTCTGCTCTTAGATTAGAAGCTGCTACAATGAAGTCCATATGAAAGTTTGTGTCATCGTCCTGAAGAAGGGAATATAATTAGCATTTTAACTGAAGTTCAAGGGCTCTAAATTCAGGAAATTGAGGTCAAGTTATAAGGGGTACCTTTTCAAACTCAATGGGACAGAGCTTGAATTGAGAAGACGCTTCTGGAGAAGGCAACAGTGTCTTCAGTTCTTCAAGCCTAGAGTCGTCTGAAAACAGACCAATAGTAAAATGAGCAATCAAGTTTTCTTTGTTCTGGCTTCACTGGAACAAAAAAGATGAGTTCAGCAACTCTTCGTCTCCTCTTACCGATTGATGCACTGGCACTCTGCAGCTCCTGATCAGACACGTGGATCTTGACTCCTGATTTGGGTATGAACTCAGGCACTTTAATATCCTGCAGCAGCTTAGTCAGAGCAGAACGTTCAGTGGAGCCCGGCAGGCCATATGACTGGGCAAGCAAATTAGCTGCTGCCATAATGTAGTCCATGTGAAGATCCTACCAACCATAATATCAAGATCAATCATTTTTTTATGACATGAAATTTCAAATCAAGACTTGTCTTTTCACAGTGAATACTCACGTTGTTAGTGCTGAATTCTAATGGATGGGGACATCTTTTTGGACCTGACCAGAATGGCGCTCCAGAACTTGTAAGCTAGACAGAAAGAGCAGGAAGACATTAAACTAAATGTTCAATACGGTTGGCATTAAATGGAAATTCACACTATTTTCTAAATACATTTTATTGATTTTTATGCATCAAAAAGTAATTGTATTTATAAACAGCAATTTTAATGTATTTTTATAAATTAAGCCTCTGGTGCTCCTAACATGGCAGTCAAAAATAACCATTTTTTTTCCAGTTGTGAATGTACAAGATTTTACTTTAACAATGTTTTTTTTTTAATATATATATTTTGTATTTTTAGGGGATTTTATTGCAGTAAATTATTTTTTACCTAATAGTTATAACCCATTACCTGCTAACCATTTTTTGAGCATAGACCTGAAAATAAAATTTTAGCACAGACTTATGTTTGGTCTCTTTTTAAAAGACAACACCTGGCAGATTATAGATTTTATATGAAATCCATATTTTCCAAAACATGTTTTACTCCAAAACAACAAAATAGTAGCCATAAATCTAAGTTGTGTTCCAAACTTAAGGTTGATATTTCATAATATAAACATAAAAATTATATATTTCAAAAAAGACCGTGTTCAGGCACAGTACCAACTGTTATCACTAGATTAGAAATTATTTTCCCATTAGTTCTCAAAGCGGTCATTTTTGACAGTGAGGAATATAAGTGTGACTATTTTCACAACCATTCAACCTTTTCAAATCCTTTCCATGATTTCCTGTTCACAAAGCAAGTGGCAAAAACGCAAGTTGATAAAGCAAGTTTTGTACAATTTCGATAAAGTAAAAACTTTTAAAAACGTTAAATTCAAATTTCAGTTAAAAAAAATGACTAAATGGCATTAGTGGCTTACTATTTCCGGTTAGATATGAAAAAGGTGTCATGTGATTGACCCTTTATGGTTAATTTTATGTAAACACCATCCAATGATAGCTGATCAAATGAGAACAGAAAGGCCTCACCTGGTCTGGAGGGAAATTGTGCAGTAGCTGACGGATGTTGTTGTTATATTGACACTGAAAGTGGTTGCGGGCCCAGGCTACACAGTCATCCCAGCTGCGTGGGTAATCTGTCACCAGGCTCTTGTATACTGCCTCCACCACCTCCAACGGCTGCGCTCCAGGGAGCTTCAGTGTGCGCTCCATAAACTTCGGGTCTCTGGGGAGGAATGAAAACATTACATTTTAAACCGGCTGACAGCACCATGCGTGGAAAATGTACAGGTTGTTTAGGTTGACCAGAACTTACGTCAGATACTGCATGGCGTTTTCAACAGGCTGTTTGAAAAGACCCTCAAACTCATCACGAGCCCACTAAGAAAGCAGGTGGGTAAACAGTCAGTTTAGGTCAATCAAGGTATGCAAGGCTTAAGACACCAGAAATTCACCACAAAGAAAGTTTGACAAGTTACCTGAAGGGTGTGCTCGATTGCATTAGGGAAGTTTTTGAGCGTGCAGATAGGAATGGACTTCTCTGGAGGATCCTGGCTGGAGCTGTACGACTCTGTGAGGAAGGGAATGACCACCTGCACGTTCCCTTTGGTGCCGAGAGTACCAGACTCCAGCAATGGCTTACGGTAGTACACACACCTCCGGTCCATATACATACCTGGAAAAGCAAAGCATGAAGAGTTGATTTCTCCAAATAGTTTTTTGATTGTTACATTTTGAAGTGACCTATATGACCAGCCACTTTGCTTTCTAAAACTTTTACTTACGGGCATCTACATTGTCAAGAGCATTTGCCACTCCATCAAGGCTTTCAAAGAAGTCATCATCATAGACCTTCTCAGTCTCAGGCCCTACACGGTTCTGATGACCCGTGATGCGGACTGATGGGTTCATCAGCTTCACAGCAGCAGCAGCGGTCTCGCTCTTCATCTTCTGCTCAGAGGAACAACAAACTCATCAGCAACCAATCGAGAAAGACATCAAATTCCTTCCTTCTCTAGTCTGTGTCAGTCAATCTTACCGTAACGTCCCAAGGCCTAAAGAGGAACTGTCGATTGAGATTGGATTTCTCTATAGTGTCCATGTCAGTAACTATGACCTCTCCTTCACCGCTGGCCAAGCCCATCATAGCAAAGTTCTTCAGCAGCTCACAACCAATAGCTCCAGCACCAACCTGAACACAGGAAACAAGTCACTAAAATCAACACTCAAGACTAAATCAGTGTTACTTTAGTACACTTTATTAATTATTATAGGTTTCAGAATTTTAAATTAGCTTTATTTTAGTAGATTTAATACATTTGTCATTATTAGTTTATAAATAGCTTAATTTTATTCAGTTAGTAATTTTAGTACTTCAACTTACACTAATTGCAGTCAGTCAGAAAGGCAACATCTCATTTTCATTAACATTTCTCATCCAATATTAAGATTTTACTTCAGTTAAAAAGGTCTTTTATAGCTTTATTTTTCAATAACCCTGGACTAAAGGCGAAACAAACTTGGTTAGAACAGTTAATACTTGCAGCATAAATATGATTCAAAGAAGCTTTATTTGATTGGCTCATTAAAACTTCAAGGGAAAACGCAAGCAGTGTGCAACTGCATAATTGGCATGGCGAAATCAACTCCCATTTTGATAAATGGCCAGTTTCAGCTCCTCACCAGAAAATATCGCTGTTTGGCTAACAGCTCCTGCAGCTTGGACCCAAAAACAGCAATCTGGCCATCATAGCGGCAGTTCCTCTACAGAAAACGGATGAATACATTATTCTTTGCAATCAACCAAAACTCTTTTGGGTGAGATGCATGTAGCTCCACTAGCATCAAACAAATACTGAAACGCATAAATAGACAATGGTGCAAGAAGCACTCACAGGTGCACACTCTTCCTCTGTCAGAACAGCATCTTCAGCCTCAGGTAAGCACTCCACAGCATCAAAATACAGCCACTGCATGATGGGCATAAACTTCCCTGTGCAAGCCTGAAAAAGAAGAAAGAAGCAATATATAACAGACCATGACAGAGGAGCCTAATGCAACACGTCACTCATAAATCTCATTGATTTCAAACTCAAAGGAAATGATGGAAGGCCATATTACTTTTAGAACCTCCTGGGCAGCAAGCCCTCCAATAAAGGCATTGATGGGTGCCAGGTCTCCAGCAGCCATGCAGGACAGTTTTTTGATGATTGCCTGGTCCAGCTGCTCTTGCTTGGCAGATCCTGTCTGCGCAGCATTCGCCTCTTCAGCCAGAGCCACAAGCTCATCCGCATCAGACTGCAGCAGTACGGAGAGAGAAAGAAATACTTGCTGAGTCACTGAGACTGATGTCCACAGCTCAGCATTCATATACCATTAAATAGAACACCGTGTAATGGATGAGGCATTACATTTCTTGGCCAGAATAAGCTTGGAAGTGGATTGGACCTCATGCACAAATCTAACAACTAGCAAAAGTGTTCACCTGATTCCAGGGCTTCGGCAGACGACTGTGCTTTTTCTCAAATGCATGCAGCGCCTGAAAGCCTATGTGCAGCTGGCCTGGACGATCAAATTTGGCAAAATCAGTCAGCAGGAACTCTGGTTCGGCCATGGAAGAGGACAGGGATTTCTGATCGAAGACAGAAGTGTGCATATGTAATCCACTTTTTCACTTTACAAGAGTAATATAATGTTAGCCTCAGCATGGGCGTCAACTTACAAAGGCAACTTTCTTGGGCATCTTGACTTGTGTGACAATACCACCTCTCACATAGTCCGAGAATGAGCTGGTGTCACAGATGCTGAAGGTGTAAGGACCTGATGGGAGAGGACATCACAGTCACAAAACAGCCTACAGACTAACCTTCAAATGGTGTACAGTTATCAGGAAAAACCTTCTTAAACGGTAACAAGTTCAGCGCTTTGGCCTCTGAGACCAGGAACTCATTTCAGGGATCCTACACATTTTCCATTTCTGGAAAACTCCTGGAATTCTGAAATGTAATTATATTTACTTGCTTATTGGAGTCAAAAAGCTTGAGAATCACTAATCTAGCATGTTTTTATTCTGAAGGACCCTGGGCTAACAACAGACTAAAAGCTGGGTGGTTGCTGGGTCTGTTTAACTTAGAAAACCTATGATAACTCACCCAGTGTCTTGATCTCTATTGGTTCACAGCCATTGAGCTCGGTCATGCCCTGCACTTCTGTGAAAGTGACAAAATCTCCGCTCTCAAATCCATGCCGTGCTTCATCCAGACATGTTACCACACCAGCACTGTCCTTTAAACACACACAACACAAACGGAGCAAAATGTTTAGACAGCCAGTGTAACAATGTGACACTTCTTTCATTCTGACTACCGTAAACAAGGTTTAAATGGTACCATCAAACAGTATAATTTGGTTTTATTGGTTTAAAAGTTTTTACCTTTGTGATCATTGAGATCATGGCGCTCAGCGGCTGCTCTCCATTGGTGTCAAACACCGTCATTTCCTCCCCAAAATCACAGAATAATTGCCTATTGAGAAACAGAAATTACATGAGAATAATAACACCAGAAAAAAATTATTACTCAACATTAACTAAGAAAAGTATTCTACCCAAACAGCCCACGCGTGTCTGCCACGATCAACTTAATGCCGTTACTATGGCAGAAGTCACCGAGGCGTATCTGCTCATCGAGGCTGGAGTTGGTGAGCACAACAACCTGGTCAAACACACAAACACCTGTTAGCGGAGTATTTTAAATGCATTAACCTTGAACTAATGCAAAGTTCTGTATGTATGTGGGAATTTAGTCCATGTGTTTTGAGCTTATGGATGTAGTCCAGAGGAGCCATAAAGCTAGTACCTGAAACTTGGTCAGGAATTCGTTGTTGAGGGCGCCAGTGTAGGAGGTTACAGGCACATAGCTGTTGAGTTCGGCCAGTCGAGTCTGACTGACCTCTGCACGGTTCTTCCCAAGATCCTCCTCACGCAGGTAAAACTAAGACAAGAAACACTATTATTTATTATTACTACAACTAGTACTTTTAACAAAACATTTCTTTTTTTTTTGTCCACTGAATGTTGTTATATGTCTTCATTTGTTAATGTACACAAGTTTTTGAAAGAAGTGTCCTATGATCACCAAATCTGCATTTATTTAATAAAAATAGTATTATTGTGAAATATTACTACAACTTCAATTTCACCATTTTAAAACAATTTAAAAAGACATTTATTCCAAAGCTTGAATTTCTGCATTACGTTAGTTTTCAGTGTCACATGATCCTTCAGAAATCATTAAAAAATGCAACATTCATCATGTCGTAAACATCTGTACGGTTTAATATTTTTGTGGGAACCATGAAACACTTTTCTCTGGATTCTTGGATTAATAGAAAGTTGAAAAAAAAAAACTGCATTTATTTTAAATGATGAAGCCTGCTGCGACTCCATTTTCTTTACACCTAGCTGGCCGTTTTCTTTCTTATATAATGTCTTTATACAGATATATCAGAGGCCTTTTAATACTTTATTCGCAGAGTTAAATGTTACAAATCACAAAAATATCTTATCTAAGTTTTGTGGTGTTTTTTTTCTAGTATTAATCTTTTCTTTGGTACGTGTTGTGTCCGGAACTCTCCATGTGGATCAGTTGTGCTCCAAAAACTTGAGTAGTTCTGTTCCTCAGGGGGAAAAACTATTTATATTCTGGTTTTCTCCAGTCACCTAAATGCGTGGGAAGTTTTTATCATAACCTGCTCAGATACTATGGAATTTGCTCATATGTTTTGGACTATGTACAAGCTATGACGCGCAAATGTGCCACTAGACAGCGGGGTTTGCTTGCGCATTCACGAAAGACTCATGGGCTCTTGCTTATTGTACTGCTGCGGTTAACAGAGAATACAGCTGGACTCTGGAGTTGAGCCTCATTTGGGGATGACCCCCGCAGTGTCTCATGATGAGGTGAGGGCCTGGGGATTTCCTGTGGATATTAATGCTCCAATGCACGATATTTCTACACTGTTTGGTGGAGATTTTACAAGATCTACCACGGCTCCAGCGACTACACTCAACATCTTCACATGTCATAATCCTGTGGTAAGAAAGCAGACTGTATATAGAATGTTTCAGACAGTAAATCACCTGTAGGTTTTGTGGGACCCCAATGTGAAACGGAGAGGACTTATTGGTGGACATTTGAATATTAGGAGGATTGTCTCAAAGAACAAACACTTGTCTCATTTACTATCCAATTCAAATTTGGACTTCCTTTGCATATCTAAAACTTGGTTGCAAGAGTTATCCAACAAGTGATTTTATGATGCCTGGATAATGTTTTAGACATGATAGATCCTCAGGAAGGTGAGGGGGAGTGTTAATATATGTGAGAAATGGTTTTAAGTGTGAACATCTT
Source organism: Carassius auratus (assembly GCF_003368295.1). Classification (NCBI taxonomy): domain Eukaryota; kingdom Metazoa; phylum Chordata; class Actinopteri; order Cypriniformes; family Cyprinidae; genus Carassius; species Carassius auratus. The sequence continues at coordinate 111,813 of NW_020523286.1, read as the reverse complement.
TTGTTTAACTCCGTTAACAACTTTGAGTTCGTAGGGCTAAAAATAATTATGTCTCCTCAAAAATCCTTGTGTGTTTATAGACCCCTCAGTAAATTTTATATTTTATAAACAATTTACAGACATTAGGGACGCAATCAAAGAAATAATTATTATGGGTGATTTTAACTTGAACTGGGAGGACAAACTAAAGAGAAAAAAACCTGAAAACTATTGCAGATAAATCTCTTTTAAATCAGGTAATCAAAGGACCCACAAGAACTGCTAAATCATCTTAGACACATATTCACAAACAGACCTGAAAGGAGTTAGAATTTGATCACTGTGGAATCTGATAACAATTTAACATTAGTTGCTCATAAACTGACCAAAAACAGGATGTAGAGTATGGTTGTAACACTTATCAATAGTACTAATTCTGTAAGTGTTAAATTCACTATAAAAGTTCAGAAAAAAAAAAAAACCCAAGCATAAAAATAATCTAACTTGGTTTAACGAGAACTTAAGCTCATAGAGAACAGGGACTCTGCATTAAGGATAGCTATTGAGCCAGGAAGGGATATCGACAGGCTTTGTTATAAAAGACAGTGGAACAAAGTTATTTGAGAACCGAGAGCAGCTAAATCAAGTTATCTTCACCAAATGAACGAGGCAAAAGGAAACCGTAAATTGATTTGGAAAAATGTCAATAGCCTTTTACAGGAGATAAATTATCCATGAGTTCAAGGAAATTTTATTCTAGATTACTCCGTCGCATTGCAAAAAGGGAAAGAAATATTTTATCGTCTGATGTTGACAGCCATGGTTTTAACCTAGCCATGACTAATATTACACAGGTTAACAAAGTTATCAGCTTATTAAGACATACTAAATGTAGGGATGTCCATCAATTTGACACTAAATTTCTCAAAACTCAAAGATAGTGTAGCTCCTGTTATTTCAAATTTAATTAATTTATCATTTGAATACAGTGTTTTTCATATTGCATGGCTGCAAGCCATTGTTTCTCCTGTTTTTTAATTTGGGGATCATTTCAATGTTAGCAACTACAAAACTATCAGCATATTGCCAGCAGTCTCAAAGTTTGCAGAAAAGGGAGTTCTTGAACAACTGACATCTTAACTTAATACAGCTAAGCTCGGTTCACACTGTATGCAATCTGGTTTCAGAGTAAATCCTTCTACTTAAACGGCTACTTTACATTTAACAGACACACAATCTAGGCTTGATAAAAGGTGGAACAGTTGATGCTATATTTTTATATTTGCGTAAAGCCTTCTACACTTAATCAAAAAGTACTTTCTAAATTAAAATTTTCATCTTGGGTTTAAGCATGGATTTTCTCATTTATCAAATAGACAATGTGCAAAAATCAAAGGGGTTCATTCCAATAACAAACTGTACAACAGATGTACCCCAAGGATCGATATTAGGCCCTTTATTATTTAGTTTGCACATTAATGATCTCCCAGAGCAGTGTGAAGGGATATAAGTGCAAATATATGTTGACGATACTGTTATTTTTTACACATGCAAGAACACCAGAGTTAGCAGCTGAAAAGGTAAAAGTGGCTATGGGAAGTATTACACAGTGGTTAGAGCAATCGTGTCTCAGCTTGAACACTGGTAAAATAAAAAGGGATGTTTTTTTTTTTCTCTAAAACAAATGTGTGTCCATCCGATATTTGTATAAATGGTGAAAAGAGAGAAATTGTTACTGAGTTTAATTATGTAGGTTTAACACTGGATCCAAATCTTAATTTTAAAAAACATGAAAAGAAAATGGTGAGGACTATAAACTATAATTTGATAAATTTTAGACAAATTAGACAATGTCTACCCACTGATGTAGCTAAAACTTATGCACGCTACAATCTTTTGTAATCTGTCATACTGTCTGACATGTTGGGGGTCAAGCAGAAAAAACTTATTAAATCTCTATGAAGATGGGTATATAAGCTTGCTATATATATATATATATATATATATATATATATATATATAGAGTTTATGGAGATAAGAAATACAAAAACTGCCCTAGAACAGCTATCAGCATGGACCATAGGCATCAATCATGTTATTACTAGGGATGTGCAACAGTGATCGAGTACTCAACTGCGACAGCGATGATCGATCACGTAAACGATGATCGAAATTATTATTATTATTTTTTTGATTGGTTATGGCAGCACGTTGGCCGGCGCCCTGATCTCTGATTGGTTAGCTTCCCACTTGATGCCTCAAAAGACGTAAGAAGACATAATCATGGCCTCAAAGTCACGTAGTGATGGCTGGCTTCCCTTTGAGGCCACCCTGAAAAATATTTTGGTTTGCAGTAAAAGTAATTTAAAAAAAAAAAAAGGGTCGGTAGGTCGGTCTATATATATTTTTTCAAGTTTCAATGTAAAAAAAAAAAAAAAAAAAAAGTACAATTTTGTGATGGTGATGACGTCGGTATGAATTTAAACAAATTAGAATATCGTGACATCACTGACTGGGTCTTCTACCCGTGCCTTCAGGTGCATCACTGCAAACCTCATTTTGATGCAGGCTATATAGACCACAAACAAATTTAAATCTTTGTCAAAAACATGTTTATATTGCATGAATTTCAGGTGAGAAAAAAATGAGGTACTGTTTTACTTGCATCCACCGCTACGTATCAATGCAACCTAAAAATGAGAGAACGTTTACTTTGCTTTCTTGGGTTGTCACTTTTGTGAAAAAAAATCCTGTTTTATTTGAGTGACGAATTTTCCTTGAATCGATTTTAAAATCGATTTTGCATGTCTAAAGTGTTATACGGCAAATAACACCAAATATAGGTAAATCCACGGACAACAGGCAGGAGGAATGTAAAGATTCAATATATTGGTAAAGACCAATATTTCTGATGATTTATTTGCGTGAAGTTATGTGCGCAATGACAAACAGGAGTGCAACATTTTTTCGAAAAACAATAAGCAGAGTGGACAGCCATAATGCAAAACATATACTGCAAGGCTTCAACATGACTGTTTACGATAAAATTTCACACAGTACTGTCTCATCTGTCACCTCGTGTACGCACCGTCCGAGGTATTTCAGTGGCGCAAGAGATGTGATGACGATGTATGTGCCATTGCATTATAAGGTTATTAGAGCCCGACCGATATGGATTTTTGGGGGCCGATGCCGATGCCGATATTAACTCGAAAAGAGCCGATTTATAAGCCGATATTTTGATTTTGAAAATAAACTGGATATTAGACCCATTTCCTATATACTGCACTTACACAACATTCAATAGCAAAATATCTGCCTGTTCTATGTATGTGGGCTGTATAAACCATTTTCCAGAAGAGATTATGTAAAAAAAAAAGCCTTAGATTATAGTCTCAATGACTAAACAATTGCACATCAAAAGTATATATTTTTTAATGGTCAAAAAAACACTTTTACTTTCTTCCAGTTGAAGCTGGTTTTAACAGTCTGTGTGTGTTCTGTAAATAAATTATAATACTAAAGTTAAAGTATTTGCAGAAGTAGTCCCACACTTTGCTGCTACAGCATTCACCTTTTTCAGGTATCTGTAGGCCAGAAAGAGACAGAGAAAGAATAAGCATGTGTATTAATAATATCACCATGTATCATTACTCGTGTCATCATTAGAATTAGAATTATAATAAACAGGGATCTCCTACATAGGCAAAAATGAGAAATATATATTTTTTTTATTTGTCAACCAATAGGTATTACATATTACCTACTTCTATTTAACAATATTACAACATTTTCCTGTTATGTCTTTAAAGCTGCTTTGAAACAATCTGTAAAAAATAAAAATAAATAAAAAAAAGCGCTTGTTCAGCTCACATTTATTTACATGTCCCCTCTGGTTAATCATTTCTGACCCACCTACTCGAAGTTGAATGGTTAACGTTAGTGTCATGAACACACCGCTGTCAATTTTGAGAAGAACCACCTTCAATCAAGTTAATAGCAAGCATTTAAGGGGCCTGCTAAAAAGGAAGCTATATTAGCGTTAGAATAACATAAGGCTGTAAATATCGAATATTTTAGTAATCGGGTCTATGATAGGCTTTTGTACATTCTGCTGAACAACAGCCTTTAACTGGACTTTTATTTTGACGGGTTGGCGTACATTTACAGTTCTGTGTATGTGATGTGGCGCTGTTTTTACTTAAATCAAACGGTCAAATGCTCATGAAGTGACTGTCAGAGCAGTTCTGGAGATGTTGTTCATGTGTTCACGTCAGACATGGGGACTTGTGACTTGGTGACTTGGACTCGAGTCGACTCGAGTCGCTATTTTTAGGACTTGAGACTTGACTCGGACTTGGAAGTTAAAGACTCGGGACTTGACTTGACTTGAGACACGATGACTTGAATGACTTGAGTGTTAATCACATCATGTTTTCAGTTTGAATATAAAATATATAAATTATTTTTTTAAATAAAGTTGATTACTCAGCTGGAGCGCAGGCTGAGAATAGCGTCGTGACTGGATCAGGACACTATCATCAGTCATGCCCTCTCTAGCTTACACACACCACGCCCACTTAAATCAGATATCACATCACATCAACATGTCAGCCTGAGAGGTACCGAGGGTCCTCGCCTTTGTCTTCAATAGTTCGCGACTAAAAACGCGTGGAAAACGCTAGTCGCGCCGCTTTCTCCTTCTTTCCAAAGCGCTCGGACAGAAATGCTCATGGGGCGTCTGTCGTTGCTAAGCATCCATGACACGCTCTCTCTCAGTGAAGACGCGGAAATTTCAGCAAAGTATAAATGGATTTGCAGCACTAAAAATCGCTCGCAGTAGCTCTGCTACTAAATTCGTTTCAAAATGGCAATCCATATACAGCTATGAACAGCTGTTCCTTCATTTTAGCTGAGCTTTCAACGTTGATAACTTGATACGGGAAAGGATGAAGCTGATTGGTTAGTTATTGTCACATGACCTGCGGTGCGCTTGCGGCATTCTGAAAAGTTTAGATGTTTTTAACTCGATGCGGTGCGACGCGCGCGCGTTGCTTCCATTATGAGCGCGCATACAGCGCGCCTACATTGGAAATAACGAACTTGCAAAAGACGTGATGTGAACGGCCCCGAATATTTTGTTACCTTGTCTTTCTCATAGAGCAAAACAATTAATCAGAAAAACTAATGTAGCTGCCGCGATTACCCAATCATGAGAAGTGTACAGTACACAGTACAGTACAGAAAATAAATATGACGTATTTTAAGTTGTTTCATACTTTTTTGTTATGTACAGTACAGACCAAAAGTTTGGACACACCTTCTCATTCAAAGAGTTTTCTTTATTTTCATGAATATGAAAATTGTAGAGTCACACTGAAGGCATCAAGGGCTATTTGACCAAGAAGGAGAGTGATGGGGTGCTGCGCCAGATGACCTGGCCTCCACAGTCACCGGACCTGAACCCAGGCGAGATGGTTTAGGAGTGAGCTGGACCGCAGACAGAAGGCAAAAGGGCCAACAAGTGCTAAGCATCTCTCGGGGAACTCCTTCAAGACTGTTGGAAGACCATTTCAGGTGACTACCTCTTGAAGCTCATCAAGAGAATGCCGAGTGTGTGCAAAGCAGTAATCAAAGCAAAAAGTGGCTACTTTGAAGAACCAAGAATATTACATATTTTTGGTTGTTTCACACTTTTTTGTTATGTATATAATTCCATATATAATTCCACATGTGTTAATTCATAGTTTTGATGCCTTCAGTGTGAATCTACAATTTTCATATTAATGAAAATAAGAAAACTCTTTGAATGAGAAGGTGTGTCCAAACTTTTGGTCTGTACTGTACATAACAAAAAAGTATGAAACAATTGAAAATACGTCATATTTATATTCTATACTCTGAGAGAGAGAGGGTGTGTGTGTGTGTGTGAGAGAGAGAGAGGAGAAATGTAACAGTTTAATGTTGTATGTAAACTGTGTTTGAGAGAGAGAGAGAGAGAGAGAGAGAGAGAGAGGTGTTCAGAGAGGAGTCTGTTGGATGTTTAGCTGTTATTTGTTTTATGGACTCAATGATGAAAATGTAAAACATTTCAAACACTGTTGGCAGAAGTGAAAAATAAATAATTTTAGGAAGTTACAATTTTGTTTGATTCCATGATGTATTTTACTGAACATGAGTATTTACAATGCAAATCCAAATTATTTTAATTTACTGACAGTTACTTATATCTTGTCTTTTAACTTTATTAAGATCAGATTCTGCAGGTAAAATAACAATATTAAGGTGACTTGACTTGGACTTGACTTGACATAGCTTGTGACTTGACTTGACTTGACTTGCCCAAGAAAAAAATACTTGGGACTTACTTGAGACTTGAAGGATAAGACTTGAGACTTACTTGAGACTTGCACATGTGTGACTTGGTCCCATCTCTGGTTCACGTGATTATTTAGTGAGACAGCGGACGCTGAATTCACCGCGAGCTTAATGCGCGCTTACGTGTGTTTAATGAATGAAGAGGCGCTTCTGCGCCATTCATTAACAGAGACGCGCAGAACATGCAGGATTCATATTTAAAAAGACTATTCCGGCTTAATACTTACAGATATTCGTCCATATCGTGATTTGATGTAAGTGCAATGACCTATTTTTAATGAATTCATTCAATAACATAACAGCTGTTGTTTTTTCGAGGCACGCTGTACATAACTTCTAGTCATTGCCCCCCTGCCACAGTTACCCGGTCATTATGTGGGAAACACTGCAGATATATTTAGAATAAGTTAAACGATAACGTTATAGTTTGACATCTTATTAACGTTCGCACTCTTCCACTGATAAACATGGTATTAGCTTCGTGGCTAATCTAATATAGCAATGCATTAGTGGCTGTAAGTGATGTTACAGAATATTTATAAGTGATAATGATAGGACCGTTAGCTAGAACTACCACATCATTGTATATACAGTGTATGAACTAAATCATTTCACATGAAGAACGACAGACTCACCGTCAAAACAGAAAAAAAATCTCCGTGGCTGGCTTGGCTTATCGCTTTCTTCGCTAGTGAATTTCTGGCGCTGTTGTCAACTCTGGAGCTGCAGAGCTCCCTCTGGTGGGTAAACTATGCAACACTCATAACATGAGTAAAGCATGAGACTCCGTTTCTCATGTTCCATCGGCCATTATAAACGCCGATGCCGATTTAAATGCAATAAGCTCATATCGGCCGATAATATCGGCCGGCCGATATATCGGTCGGGCTCTAAAGGTTATGGTATCATATCCAGTTGAAGCTACTTAAAAAAAAAAAGAACATCAATGTGGAGAAGATCTTGTTTATATCAAAACTGAAACCAAGCCGTTCACACAGAACGCATATTTCGCACATTTTCTAGAGGGTCACCGTTATCAATGTATTTAATTTAATTTTCTACAAATATTTTGAGACTTTATGTTGGGTTTTTGTTCCCCATCCCACTGCATCTCATGTTTTTCAATGAAAAAATGTATTCTGTGTGACTGGTTTTCCGCCCTTTTTATTTATTTAAAAATGCATGCATACATGATGCTGTTTTTAAAGTTCTTTAAGCAACTTAATAATAATTGGTTCAAAAACATTATTTTAAATATTATGTTTTTTTCACAGTCATGTATTCTAATGCTTTGAATAAACATGCAGTAATATTTTGCTCGATGCGCTCTTGAGCCTCAGAAGAGAATCAAAAAGCTTTTCATTAAAACAAGCTGTTTTAATGAATTTTTTTAGATGTATTATGGTGCCCGAACCCGTATGACTTTGAACAGTGACCGCAAACATTTAGTTTATTGCAGCCGCTGCCATCATTACCAAGAGTGAACCGTCTCTGACAGGACTCTGACAGAGAATGAGAGACGAAGCGAACGCACAGGCCACAGTGTGACATCCGTGTAAACACAGATGACGTCAAGGGTTTTTTTTAAATTAAAGAAGATAGCCTTCATTTGTATGTAGGCCAAGGCAATTTATATATTTACAATACTTGAATATAATTAATAGTATTTTATTGCGTTTGTATTAGTTGTTTGAAGAGTAAAAAAAAAAATTGGTCTGTCTTAACGCAAATTTACAATCGGCAAGTCGGTTGGACTAAAAGCAAAAAAAAAAAAAAAAAAAAAAAATTGTGCTAAATTGACGGGGTCGGTCGGGTTACGGCAAACAAGAATATTTGTAAGGATGGCCTGAGAAGAACGATGAAAATACAGTTCAGGGTAAGCTGTGCAGCGCCAAGCTTTCACACAAATCTACAACAAATACAATGCGCTATCATCTAAAATTTGTACATAAAATATCTGGCGATAACAGAGCGGCAACTCGGACGAGCATTTTAATCACTTGCCGTAAGACCTAAATGCAACGCAGGCAGAACCGAGAAGACGACAAAGCTATTCGCTGAAATGGTGGTGAAAGATTTGCTGCCCATTAGTTTCAGGGACGGAGAAGGTTTACTTGTCCAGTGGTACCTGGCTGTTCCTGCAACATCTGTTCCAGCGGAGCAAATTTATTCCACTAAATGTGAACAGGCTGCGCACTTGGCTCTCATCGGAGCACGTAGACCGACTTATCTTTTTGAATAGACATTATAATGTTTCACCAGTCGTGGTAAATATAATATCCATTTTTTAAATATTATTATTATTTCAGTTTTGAGCTTTAGCCATAGTTAAACTATCTAGGCTATTTGGCCTCTGTTTTATACCTTATAATAGTTGTTTGGTTAAACTTGGTAAACTTTTTTCTTATCTTTTAAAAACTACGTTTCACCGCTGGATCAAAATATGTTGCTAAAGTTATACTGGAAGACTATGTTTTGTAAAAAAAAAAAATGCCGTTGAATAAAGTAGCAAAAAAAGAAAAAGTATCTTCGTGTGTTCATTTTTAAATCACAGACAAATAATGAAATGGTCTTTATAAATGGTAAATGGACTGCATTTATATAGCGCTTTCAACAGACCACATGGCCATCCAAAGCGCTTTACAATTTGCCTCACATTCACCCATTCACACACACATTCACACACCGACGGCGGTGTCTGCCATAAAAGGCGCCATCCAGCTCGTCGGGAGCAGCTGGGGTTAGGTGTCTTGCTCAAGGACACCTCGACACTTGGTCAGGTGGAGCCGGGGATCGAACCACCAACCTTCCGGTTTGTAGACAGCCTACATGAACCACTGAGCCACTGCCGCCCAAAATAAAATAAAAATGCACTGGATATAGGCTATTTGTAGCCTAATTACATTAAACATTCGTAGAGATGACGAAAATCAAAATTATTTGTTTGTCATAGTTTTTATCTTAAATATATTTTAAATCTCATTCAATTATTTAGCAATAATCAGTGATTTCCATGCTGTTAAATAATATTTAAATATTTTGGTTGATCAGAAAGTGCAAATTGAATACAAAATATTAAATATTAAAATACATTAAAAAATAACGATAGTGACACTAATGTGAAGTAATTGTACTTTCGTGTTTGTAAAGCACAATCCGATCGAGTTACACTTTCGGTCAAGTTCACATCTGCATCTGCGAATTTTTTTCAGATAAAAGTTGCAAGAGCTAGTCTACATCTGATTAATTAACATGAACAATTATGCTGAAATCGCTGCCTATCAGTGATTCGTTTCATGCTCATATAAGCAATGCCCGATAATGATATTGCTCTTAAATGTTTTATTTTTCTATTATTATTGGTATTTTATTACTGATGTTATAATAATGCAGCCAAGCTTTTTTTTTCGTCATATCTGTGGGCATAATTAAATTCATATGGCTTCGAAAAACGCGCAGGTTTATGGAAAATAAAACTTTACTTATAAATAAAACTTAATTACAACTATTACACTTAATAACATAGATGAAAATATAGCACAAATCTGCCATACATTTATAATGAGAACTTTATAGGAATCTATAGTAAAATCTGTCCTTGCCCATCTTTCAGCGCGCTGTCATTAAAACGCATCAGAGGGAGCTCGCGCTCGCTCTCTTTCTCTGTCTAACGCATAACTTAGCATCCTATTGTGCAGATTAAAGTTTTAATGTTACGTCTGTATTTCAGTTATCTGATTTATCATAGGATGTGTCATAGAATTAGCTTCCGTTTATTGGTATAGGCTACTCTTCACCTCAGGCAGATATTTCTTGCTCCTTTATTAATAACATTGCTTGATCATAATCATAATCATAATCTAACCTGTCCTAATCATGTGTTCATGTTTTCATAGATTTTCATGTCAGATTTTATTTTATTTTTTTTTCATTTTCATAATCTTCAGATTTTTTCATTATATACATTATGACCATGCCCCGCCCCCCGCATAAGCCCCACCCCCGATTAATCGTTTTTTAAACCTATCAATGATCGAAATGAGATATTTCCCAAAATGCCCATCCCTAGTTATTACTGCAGATTGCATATCCAGTCCATGGTCAGCCTAACCCCTCTGCTCGGATCACAGGTGGATTTCCCTCACTACATGAGTGAGAGAGTGCTGCCGGCATGTGCAGTTTTATGTGAACACAACTGGATGCTTTCCCTCTCTCTCAGATATTGTAAGTGCGCGTTATGCAGTGGGCACTGACTGGCAAAAACATAAATCTGCACCTATGGCATGGACGACGAAACCCCGTCAGAGCCATAATGCAGCACAGAAGTGTTGCCGCATGTCTACATTTGAAATAACAAACCTGAGCACACAAAAGAGGCAATGTTACAGCTACTTTTTCCCTGCATGTCATGTGTACGGGGCTCGGTTTTTATGATGAGATGAGTGTAAGTTTCAAGTCCAAGAATAAAAGGATTAATTTACTTAGCTTTTAAAACTAACTTTTGTGTTGTTTTCTAACAGTTTGGAGTTCAATAAAGACAGAAAACTTGCCCTCAACCTTTTCACAGGCATTTAGTTTTCACAGTTAGACAGGTATCATGATGTATCATCATAGAACTGTTCAGCAATATATTGATTATGGAATAATCACTGTATCATGATATTATTGTTATCATAAGCCATGTATTGTGACTCATATCATATCGTGAGATAACCCTGTGATTCCCACCCTCTGTATTTGTTGTCTTTTTTTTTGTTTACCTATGATTACCAGCCAAGAGACCGCAGATGAAAACTAGCCATTAGCTAAATTCAGTACAAAGCAAGAAATGGAATCATTTGTTAAATTTGTGCATGGTCCCTTTTATGTAAATGTAAATAAAATAGACATCTTTTGCAACATTCCTTTTACTTTATCTTACTGAACCCAAACAGGTCTTACTGCACCCAAATAGGACAGTAATGTAATTAACCTCTTGTTTGATTCACCAAATGTGGATTTTGACTATTCTATTGTTTATGCTATTTTACGGTACCTTTAAATTGCACAAGATTAGCAGCAATTGCTATGTTTTGCATCCACACACACTTATGGTTATGACTCATGGCCAACCACTGACCTGTGAAGAAAGGTCCTTCCACTCAGCAACGCCCTGGTCATGCAGGGTAACACTCTTGACTCCACCCAGAATGACATTCTTGGCTATCTCTACACCCAAACCTCGCAGCCCTGAGATCAGAACACTGGAGCTCTGCATGCGCTTCATAGCCTCATGGCCCAGTACGTACCTGAGAGACACATACTAAATTTAACAACTACTCGTGTGACCTCTTATTTGCTCATTAAGAACATTCTAAGGATACATCAAACTGAAATGAAGGCCAAACTCACAGCTGTCTGGAGTACAAGCCCTCATCGATCTCAGCATCATTTCCATTCTTAGCCATGCCCTGCAGAGACCAAAACCACAGTTAACAGACTATAAATAGACGAGCATAACTTATGAAACTGGCTGCCTTTCAACAACCAGGCACAGTAAAGAATGAAGATTATATTCACAAAATATGCAAATACACATACTAGATCAGATTATCTAGATGTTCCCATTATATGCAAACAAGCTAGTTATGAAAAGCTTGACTTGAACCTACGTTAGCTGGTGTGTGAGACAGTTCGGTTCTGACAGAGTTAGAGGAGGAGCAGTGGGATCCCGTCTTCGTCTCTGATCCTGACACGCGACGCTTCTTGGACAGCGGCGAGCTGGACATCTAGAAGAGATGAAAGAAAACTCAACCTCAGTATTTTTCAGATATTATATATAATATTATGGGTTTGGAGCGCATAAAGATTGATGCACAAACAATGCAGATCATGTAAAATCTACAGAGAAAATAAAAAACATCATCTTACAGGTCACTTCGTTTTGGTGGAATGAGTTTCCCAAATGAAACAAACCAATTATCATCTTAGTGCATTTTCATGCTATTTGCTCTTGGACTTGGCAAAAGCTCATGTGTTATTTCCACAGACAAATAGAAAGCAGTGGTGCAAATGAACAATAATAGCAACATCCAGATGGTTTGAATACATTATTTAATGTGCAAGCACCTAGCCAAAAATAGCTCTACTAATTGCATGTTTTAAAATCTTGATATAAAGCCAACATGGAACAAAAGAGCACAAGGTGTTTTTTATAGATTTCATCTTTGTAAACCAACATGTAATGTCCATTCAGAAGAATGTTGAAATATGGCCTTATATCCATAAATGGTTATTTCAGCACTGGACAGTTCCTTTAAGAGTAAAAACTAAATAAAATCGATCATACCAGCAATGCAGCCAATTGAGCACCGTTCTAAAGGGCACAAAGAAATATATTCTATAAAAGCAAGGCTAGTTATTATAAGACTACTCATATTTAGCAAATAATTTCATTTAAATTAGATTTTACTAAGAAAAAAATCAAATGAACGGGAGCGCACCAGGCTACATTCAGATCACTTATGTGTGGAATAAAAACAATACGGTTTGTCTTTCCACAGCACAAGGACAGCCTGATTTCTGCCGCAGGACGAAGCGCTTTGGCTATAAATAGCTGGCGGACAGAAGCGTTGTGTTTATGGTGAACGGCCCGTTCATTTACTGGATCAACCAATCGGTCTTAATAAAACTGCTGATTCATTAAAACAAAACTGCAGTGAATGCCACATCCCAATACCAGTCCGTGCAGTGTTTCCACAACACAAACTTAATACAATCTTATGACGGTTTCCATTAATTCATATTTCATGTATCATGTTAGTATATTTCATTAATAAAGCACTGAATGACGTTCAGTTCAATATTTACGACATACGAAGACTTGCTTTACTGAAACGAAACTCTTTAACGCTCTTTAAGCAGCATAGAGTTCAACGGCCCTGGAAAGACAGCGTAGATTCTAGACTGACTACAAACAAAACTCGCCAGCTGCGCACGAGCTGCAATTCCGCATACAATCGTGCCGTTCTGAACAGAATTCTCGTGATTTAATTAATTAAATTAGAACATGTAAAAACAATTTGTGTTGTTCTAAACATATATGGTGACTCCTGTGCTACATAAAAAGAGTTTACAGGCAGAAACTGACAGCATCATTCATCATTCACTCATGTTTTCCACACAATGACTGAGGCTGTCATTCTGCCTGACAACAACTTTTTTGTTCCACCAAAGTCAGTAAGTCACACGTTTAGAACACGATAATGAACTGTAATGTTTAATAAAAGCAAAATAATGCCCACAAATTCCATTAGTGTACAGATGGCTAAGTACATACTTAATATATTGACACACCAAGATATGAGAAAATTAGCATATGGGTGTACAATGAGCTGATTGAGATGCCCACCCTCTGATCTGAACCAAGCGAAACCGAAACATGAACAAATCTGTGCGTGGCATAAGCAAAAAATAACATACAAGCTCTATTATCTCGTAAAGATCAACGATTAACGTTACACCTGCTTGGTAAATGTAGATAATTCACTTCCGTTTCGACGAAAGAGACACACAAAAATCATCCGCAGTACGTCAGGACATCAAATGTTCAATTCAGCGAACACGCGAAGCAGGTCGCGTAATTTAACGCTAATCAGATTTGACAAATTAATTTAACCGGATGATCACTTAGCAGGGAGCACGAGGGGATTCTTAGACAACTAGCTTGCTAGCCTGCTACATGCTCTGCAATAGTAGGTTAAGGCAGTTTACGGAGCCTGAGGCCTAGCTCACTTGTACCAAGTTAGCATGCTAACCAGTGAATGAAAGAACTCGGCGCCTGTATAAACACAACGACCTGGTCCATGCCGATCAGCCAGCACGTTATTATAAGAGCATAGGCGGGGAAATACACGCGATAAAGAGCTATCAGAGCAGACAGCTGCTTGCACCAAGTGCAATCGTTTGCCTCTTACCAATAATCCTTCTCAGTCCACTCTCTGTGTCAGCAAACCGCTCCTCGTGTGAAACTAACTTAGATGGTGCGGATTGCGGGCTGATGTAGATGCGAGAAGAAAACGGACAGCAACAGCACGAACAGCAGGGTGAGATGCTGTGAGTAAAGCCCCTATACTATCCTGCCGAGTCACTGTCGTTCAGTCTGCTGCCCGTCTGTGTCGCGTTTCTGGGTTGGTTTGAACGGAACAAAACCAAAATGGCAGCTGTGACACAGAGGCGGAGCTGCTCGGATAAAGAGGAACAGGAAAAGGTGGTCTGGACAAGACTGCTGCAATCCTAAACAGGCGCCCATTGGCTGCCCTACCTATGACTTTACGGAAAACCCACCCACTTCTGCATATGCCGGGACTTCAGGCTTCTGTAATTGATATTCAGTTGTGCTCATTGAACTGAACCACCTTATCTATTGTCATGAGGCTGTGGATAAAGAACTGAACACATGCTGTAGAAGCCAACAATGAAAATTGCCCTAATTTTCTTCCTCCCTATGACACTCCGTACCTGTATGACTTTGAATTTGATTTTTTTTTTGTGCAACATAAAATTTTAAAACAGGGTTTTTCTTTTTCATTCAGTGTTTGTCCATGGCAACCAAAACTTTTTGGTTGCCAATTTTCTTACAAATATTTTGTGTTCTTCAGAAAAAAAGGCAAACATTTTTGGAACGCTTTGAAGGGTGAAGAAATGATGAGTTTTTATTTTGTGCGAACTTTTTCTTTAAATGATTTTATGTCTTGTACCATTTACATATGAGATACAAATGATACTGAAAATAAAAGCATGCAAGAATTTATTATTATTTATTATGTATTATTTGAGTCCTAATATGTAGAAAAATGTTTTCTGAGATATTTAATGTCTGTCCATAGCTATAAAGCTATAGCTACATGACAACAATACAATTACAATCTTGTTGAGGGTGGATGTTAATGCATTCGGTCTACAATTCTCAATTTATTTTGCCATTTACCATTTTGCTATACATTGTCATACATGTATATCAGTGGCACTTTACGCTACAGAAATGTAAAGATATGATTAGTTTACAATTAACCACCAAAACTAAATGTTCATATGGGTTTGGTAATAACAATGTGAATATGTACTACTAGTCAAAGGAAAGGGCACAAACGACCTCAAGTCAGATCAGACAAGCAGCATTCTAGTAATCACAGTACATTATGACATGCAAAACATTTTTGCAATAAATAATCATGCAGATCTGTATAATTTTTGTAAAGGCTGAATTGCTGAAGTGCTAATTTGATAACTTAGAAATCATTTACCAAAACAACATTAAAGCAGATGCTATTCTTATTCATAACATGAAAAAACCCATACAACCTGCTAGTTGACAGCTAACTCTCTTAAGTAGGTCGCAACTATTTTACTAAGGAGCAGACATACTCGACATAAACCATTTGGTTAAAATGTGTCACCCTTGCAGATGGTAATTTAATATAAAACCATAACAAAACCATTAAATAACAGCCTGCAGAAACACTGAACATCCATACACATGATGCATACATATAAGCACTGAAGAATTGCCTCATTTATTTACATAGAGCAGTTTACATACCCTAAAGCAACAAACCATGTAAAACTATTCCTTTCAAAAGCAATGACTGCTAAAATGAGGGGTTATGCATGGGCTTTCTCGAAAATGAGAGGAATAAGCGTTGGGGGATGGGGTGATACTTGTGACAAAGGCCCAAGTGGGCCGCTTATTCTCGCATATGGTGCATACAAGAAGCAAATGTTCCCTGTGTGAGTTACCTTTAAAGCAAGTACAAATAATGTCAACACCCCCCAACGCATCCTTCTGTCGCTCACGCACCTGCACTTGATAGTCAACACCTCACTGTCCAAGTGAGCCAGTTACCTCGCTGCAAAACATCCTCTTAAGAGGTGTTTCACATAGCAAGTTACAAGCTTACTAATGAGGGATCGTGAGGTTTAAAGAAGCTACAGTTTACATTATAGCAAATCGATGCTAACAATGCAGGTTTAGGTTTAATGATCAGTGATCTAAGCGAAGAAACAAAGCGCTGACAAGTTTGATTCAGTATTTGTTCTATTTTTCCTAGGGCGAATTTTGAGATACTTTTAAAAGACTGCAATCTGAGCAATTGTGCAATTATGTGGGCAGTCAGATTATCTTGCTATCTTTCCAGGCTAGCTTTCAGGGAAACGATGCGAGGACGTTTTGCAATAACGTTAGCCTGCAAAAACGAAGCTTGTTAGCTTAGCGCAACCTTCTTGCAAAGCTTGAAGGAAATCTGAAAAATAGCCCAAACCATATGACGGGAGAACTAGCCAACTTTTCCGCAAGAATGAGTTGGTTTCTTTTATCCCCGGCTCGTGATGCGCGCATAGGGCACATTGTCTCGCGCATGCCGTTAGCTGGTTGTTCCTAAAGTGGCCAGTTGAAATTTACAGGCAAATTGTTGCGCCTGGTTAGCTGACTTCAGCGGTACAAACTTGGCTTTGGCAAGCTGTGACTGTGTTCTTGTGGAGACGTTAGCTAGTTAGCATTAGCTAGACACATAAGTATGCAGAACTCACCACATCCGATATTACTTGGCCTCTCCACGGTACTGGATATAGAAATACCTCGCGGGCAAAAGATAAATAACAAAATGGTCAACTCAAACCGTTTCTGTAACTTTATCCCTGGAAGTGGCGGGAGCTACGTGACTTTCCAGTGTGAGGGGAGGCTGGACGGTTGCCTGACCGGCTATTCCCTGCACCGTTAACAGTTCAGCAAGTATTCTTCAGTTCAGGAGCGTAGAACCAACATGTGCAGAGTTTGAGTTCAGACAGTGCTATAATTCAAGATACAGGGAAATAATTCAAACTTGTGTTTATATTTAACCGTCATATACATTAAATGCGTTGACGATCAAATGTTTAACGTTTACAATTATATTTTAGAACAAACGTAGTTTGGTAATAATTAAAAACCTTTTTGTATTTTGTCAAAACCATTATTTTACAATTGTCATCCCCCCCACCGAATTACAAAATAGACTCGCCCAAAGCTTGGGTTGCGCTGTGCTCTATGGTAGACGTAGTTTTTATGCGTGGAAATGTGCGTGAAGTTGCTTTTAGATAGAACGTGGATTTTTATGTACACATCAAGATTTCGGGTTAAAATGTATATAAACGGGTAAGCAAATTGATATGTTGTACTATTCCTTTTGAAATGTTAACAGTTTAAATTATGTATTTATGACTGGATCATTTTAAATGGTCCTGCAGTTTAAATTATGTATTTATTGACTGGATCATTTTAAATGGTCCTGCAGTGAAAATTTTCCAATTAATATCAAATTAGTATGAGTTTATTAAAACTACAATGCATTTAAAATGCAACTGTATGTAAAACAATTTAAGATGGCTGTAGCGTGCCACCACATGGCATATCAACCTGATTAAAAGGTATTTAATGTCAATTGCTCTTTTGTCATTTTCAAAGCTTACACAGGATTTTCTGGGCATTGAAATACTTAAAAAGCAGCTCAGATTGCAGGACGTTGACAATACCAACAATAGGCTGTGCAAACAAAACGCAGGCACAGAGTACGTAAACACTAAGGTAAATGCTAAAAAGGTTGGGAAATCTGTTAAACAATGATTTAAGTAATGGGATAAGAGCACTAAGGAACTCCTGAAGTATAAGACATTGTGTTGTAGTAAAATGTAGTTAAATGCATCTGTAGCAGCAGTAACAATGTGCTGAAAGTGAACATTGTGAACAGAAAATAAGATGAGTAGCATGTTTGTAATTGACAGGAATGTGACCGTGCTAATAAGAGAGTGAACTAATAGTGTGATGAACTAAAAGTAAAAAATCCTGTGAAAAGTGAAAATAAAACACTTCTAATTTGGTATATTACCAAATAATTCTATTTAAACTTAAAACTGAAAACATCCATAAATTAGGGTAGCAAATGTGCTAGTTGGCAAGTGTCTATGATATACCTTTTTTACAATGTGTGTTTTTTTTTAGCAAATTAGGCATATTTGATGCAAAGTTATTTTGTAGTTATGTTTACTATAAGGCTAGTTATGTACCAACTGTAATTTTATAACAATCATGCCAAAAGAAAAGGCTATAACAAGATAGTTTGATCTGAATTTTATTGAAATAGTCATGTAGAGAGTGCAAAAAAATAACTTGGAATAATATTCACATCACCAAAATCTATATAATAATTGGGGAGGTGGAAGCCACAGTTACAGTTCACAGACATTTGCCAGGACTTTACATATAGACATTATAGCTTACTTTAGAATATATTAGCAAAAGTACTTTATAATGTAAAGATAGTATGCATCAAAAATTGAGAAAACTGAGTAAGAGCATGAGAATCAAACAAACACGAAGATGGACACATACAACAGCAAAAAAAGGGGGGGGGGGGTAGGAAAGAGAACATCGTTTTAAAGTAGTCTTGAAGTTATGATCAGTTCTCGCCCTCTGAGCATTATTATTCACAATCAATGAAAGACTGTCATGTTTGGCAGAGACGTATGTCTGTACTGCTGTACAATGTGAGAATGGAATATACAATAAGAAAGATAAATTAAATTGTCTTATTGGAAATATTACAGAAAGTAAATGATTGATGAGATTACACAGATGCACTGCTTCAACTTATCTCAGAGCAAAAATCCAAGATGGATGAAGTGACAAAAATAATGACACCCTCCAAAAGTCAGTACCTGGTAAACAGCAAATGTGCAGCAGTTCTCAAAAATAGGGCAGGATGCCAACTTGTTTTAAGGGTACAAGTTTCATTATAGGTACATTTTTCAGGTTATATAAACTCTCGTATCCAAACTGTATCCACAGACTTTACGTTTTAATTATGAAATTATATAGGAAACATGATAGTGTTTGCTATGATCTTTTAGTGTAGAGCAGAGCCATTTAGAACCATTTATAGTGGGATAACCTTAACTGTTCTCTCTAATATTACAAAATAGTGCTCATTTTGCTCACTTTCCTCTTTCCACATTAAAAAAACTTCTTATCCTTCATGTACAATCAAAAACAAGGCTCTTTGCATTGGGGGCCAAATATCTTTTTACAGCCCCTAAAGGTATGCTGTGCTCATGAATCCTAATCAATATCCCAATTTTATTGTATTTTTTGTTACATGCCATACCTACTTTATTCTTGAGCATTCACATACTTTTAGCATATTTACAACCCTTTTCCTGACAAACTTCCTCTTGGTGATTGGCCAGATGGCTTTGTTGAATTCTGACCATCACTGTTACCCTCTTCGGCAGTTGGTTGGCTGTGACCCTGGATGTGACTGGGTGGGGAAGGTGGTGGGTACGAGGGAGGCGGGATGGTCAGGTGTGGTAGAGAAGGCATTGCTGGGCGAGGTGTGGTGGGAAGAGGTGGTGGGCTCGAATGATGGTATGAGCGAGGTTGGGGTGATGGGGAAGAGCTGGCACTCTTTGCTCTCGGAAGGGTCTCAGGATGGTCGCTGATCTGCTCCAGCAAGGAAGGCATGTCCCCTTCGATCTTCTCTAACACCGCAGCCATTTGCTTTTCAATTTGTTCGATAACACAATCCATTTGCCAGTCCGCACTCACTCCACTTCCTGGATCTAGACCACCGTACTGTCCGACAGAGTAAGTAGGACAGTACGGGCTTGCGTACCCTGATGCACCATGGACCATCTCTTGCAGCTCCTGCTCAAATACTGTTTTATCACAGCTAAGACTTGAAGATCCCAATCCTGCATATGTACACTGGATGTTTTTTACCGACTGACAACTTTTGTCCATTCGTCCTTTATTTAACTCTCTGCTCTTAGGATTGACCTCGCAAGTCACTGCTACTTCTGCTGGACTCTCTGCAACTGCTTCCGGGAGCTGTGTTTGACACCAGCTACTTGCGGCCATATCATGAACGGTGTCTTTTTTGTCTTCTGATTTAAGAGTTGGTTCCTTTCCCACTGACAAGGTACTGGTTTTGGCATCTGAACATGAACCATGATCCATTGAGAGTTTGGCTGCCATTTTGCGTCGATTTGGAGTATCAGGGAAAGGTGATTTCTTTTCGACACTACCAACAGTAGTGGCCTCTGGCTCCTTGGGAACATTTTTCTTTTGGTTGTCCGAGGTCTTGATAGGCTGGCTGGGTGCTGCTTTCTGGCTTGCTCTTGTTGATGGTTTGTCCTCCCTTTCAGTAATGCCTTCAGTAGTCTCTTTCATGTTGGGCTCTCCTGCCTGTACATTTATAGAGCTTTTTGATCTGGGAAGGGTCTCTGCTTCTTTCTCTTCTGCTTTAAGGTGTCTTGCTTTCTCCTCTTCTTGATTCTCCTCAGGTCTGCTTTCGACAGACACCTCACGGGACATGCTCACAGTAGAAATGCCACCTGAGTCTGTTTGTATCCCTTTACCATCTAATCCATCCGCTTTGTCCTCTTCACCCTGGCCTTCAACTGCCCCATCAGAAGATCCCATTTCAGAGGCTCGGAGACGCTGCATGAATGTAGTGACACGAATCGCTTTCTGAAAGTGAAATGAAGACATACCAAACACTTAGTACCTTCTAAATTCTAAAGTAACATGAGGTCTTCTTTGCTATGGAGGTGAAATGCATTGTTAACAGCATGGCAGTCTGTGGTAGCAGTTTTCCATCTCAATCTCTTTCATAAGATAAATACATTGGAGATGGGCGTTCTAGTAATTTCAGGGAGGCATCTCATTTTTTTCAACGTATCAAAACATCAATAGATTTCTAACAGTTCAATTATTTTAACAACTTTAAATTACAGCTAATAATTATGCCCAACAATTAAATGAAAGTAAGAGCCATTTTTGGTTTATTTATGTTTATTACTGGCTGCTGATCTGAATGAAATGTTTTTGATATGTATGTGTCATTGACAAAAGCATGATGTGAATCAATGAATCAGGGTCACTGTAAATCATCTTAGGAAAAATCACTTTGCCCTCTCTCTCTCTCTCTCTCTCTCTCTCTCTCTCTCTCTCTCTCTCTCTTCATAAGGACCGCTTTGGTCATTTCTGGCACACACACAAACACAGGGACAACTTTTCATACACATACATGTGACACTATGATGAATATTCAATCTGGAGATTTGTCTGAGTGAATGAATGACTAACTGGAATTCAAACTGGAATATTGAGGACACTGTGATTAAAAGCCAGACGGCATATGACTGAATGCACATGGGACCAGCTGGGCAGTGATAAATTTGTTAGTTACTGGTGTGCAGATACAGGGAGGCTTAAGTGCAGCGAGAATCTTTCCAACAATCAGACTTGAACTACATATTTCCTGAATGATCGCTCCTTAAAGAATCAGGCCAGGCCATGAGACACTGCAGCCATGTACACTAGGTATGATGCTAAAGGAAATATGAGTGCCCAAGTCAAAGATTGTTATACAGAGAAAAGAATCTCTGCCTCTAGGCTGCCCCACGAATATCAACAGTACCTTCAAATCCTGGGTATCACATGCAAGGAAAAAGCAAACATTAATATAATAACCATCAGAACCTTTAATAAACAATAGCTTTATTTGGCATTACCATCTTTACAGTTAATGTCCTTATTCATTATCCTATTATTTATTGTGCTGTTTTCTAGAAGAGTGATTAGTACAATCATTAGAGGCACCTGGCAAGTTGTACATGACTGTTGTGTATTACAGTAGATTCCTCTTACCCTCCACTTGGCCTTTGCAAAGTTTTTCTCAAATTGAGCACAGACTCCTTCCTTCAGATTCTTTTCCGAAGCCCCATTTCCAGCGATCCTGTCAAAAAAAAAAAAAAAAAAAAAGTTGACGCGTTATCTCTCTGAAAGAAAGCAACAGTGTGTTTGAGTTTGTGTGTTTGTATATAATCTTACCATCCATGCGTAAGGGCATCTTGTGCAGTAATTCTCAGCATTGGGTCAACCTCCATAAGTCTGCATACCAGCTCTTTCGCTGGATGACATTAAAGAGAATAAGACTCAGGTTTAAAGCATCAAAAAATAAACAAAAAAGTTTTGATCAGATCAGGAACTTATATCATATCCTGATATTAGTACCAGCAGGGGAAATTTCATCCCAGTATGGTGAATCAAATTCAAATTCTCCAGCAACAATGCGGCAGAAGA
The DNA here is from genome assembly GCF_003368295.1 of Carassius auratus. Taxonomy (NCBI): domain Eukaryota; kingdom Metazoa; phylum Chordata; class Actinopteri; order Cypriniformes; family Cyprinidae; genus Carassius; species Carassius auratus. The sequence goes on along the minus strand of NW_020523286.1, from coordinate 89,300 downwards.
TTATCCGGTTGTGCATGTCGGTGTTCTCCTCCTCAGTTTCATCATAGAATGGAGGGTTTCCAGACAACCTACAAATGAAATTTGTATGATTTGTATTATGATCTGTTGTGTTAATATGTATGAGTATGCACGGCAGATTTACCCGGATAAATTTTTAATCAAGGTTTTTTGGTGCCATAGATGCTGTATAAAACTACAGCAGGCAGTTCTTTTTTTACAGTTATACATTTGTGGTGTCAAAGTAAACAGGTTGATATTCTTGAACAATGTGCAATTTAAAAACACTAAACAAAAAATCTAAGGCTATTTTCACACTGCAGGCTGAAACGACCCAATTCCGTTTTTTTTGCCCCTATGCGACCTGTATCTGATCTTTTCATGACCGTCTGAACGACACATATCCGATCTTTTCAAATGTGACCCAGGCCACTTGGGTATGTGGTCCTGAATCCGATACGTATCCGATCTTTTGAAATGCGACCTCCGTCTGAACGGCCAGGCCACATGTATCCGACCCGTACGTCATTGATACGCTACAAACGTCATAATTCTGCGTTGAAGTTGGTGGGAACGAGAAGAACCACTCACATCAGTATCCCACCACTCCTGGCTGCGACTCCGCACCCACGCGTTTCTCCGTACCGACGTTGCTAACACTGCTCCACAAAACGCCATGGCCAAAAACCTTGCTCTCCTCCTCCTTTTTAATTTTCTTCTTAAAACGAGAAGATTGTAATTGTGCTGGCTCCGTTGGGAAAATAACATTAATATTGCAAAAAGATTTCCGCTGTTGACTACACTGTTGTTGACATCCATGTTTAACGTTAACTACTTCCGCAAACAACGAGTGACGTTGTTCACCGTTGAGTACTCTTCTGCGCATGCGGGTCACTTCTGGGTCATTTCACGTTCACACAGGAGATCACAAAAGGTCGCATTTAATTGGAAATGTGAACGGCCTTGCAAAAAAATCACATTTTTTCAAAAAATCGGAATTGAGCATTAAGCCCTGCAGTGTGAACGTAGCCTATATCAATTTCATAATTTCTGACTAAAAGCCACAAACCCCTGTTTTAAAGATAAAGAAAATAAAGAATCGCTGACAAATCAATTGAATGTCAACACAACACCAACTTACAAGATGTACATAATGACCCCCACCGCCCAACAATCGACTGGTCTTCCATAGCGATGACGAGCCACCACTTCAGGGGCTGACAGGAAATATGACAGAAAAACAAACAAAAAATGATGTGAAGGTTAATACTTCACATACAAGTACAAATAAATAATGAAATCATGTGATAAATCATTACCCAGGTACTCGGGTGTCCCACAGGGCTCGGTGAGTGACCCGTTCTCAAACCTGGACAGGTAGAAATCCCGCAAAACTACCTTGTTGTGGTTACTCTCTCTATAGTACATCAAGTTCTCCAGCTGAAATAAAAAAAGGCATGGTAAAAAAAAAAACAACGAAACAAAAAATCAATACTTTAATATATAAGTAATGATGATACAAGGAAAGTCATGGCATTATGCCAAAGTATGACAGAACAAGAGGTTGCTTTGTCCTAAATAATATCAGCTGGCCAACAGAGACCAGACAGGACACATCCTTCACCCATCTCAATGTGAAGAATGAGTTTTGTCTAAATCTGAAAGCAAATGCTATTTGTATCTCAGTTCTGTGATTACAAGCACAAGCCTGAATAAGAATCAAAGCTATATATAAAAACACCCAGGAGGCAATACTTAATTGTGCTTTACTGACAAGAATGAGCGTTAAGCAAATGAGATGCACATATTACACATGTAACAGAGAATTTCTGATGCAAATATTGTGCACAACGTGTTGCTGCCATGCACTAGAGGGCACTGCAAACACATGTTGTCTCATGACAAACGGCATCATAATCTTAATGGCTTTAGTGTGAAGCATTAGAACCACAGGAGGTGGCAATACTGTTTATTACTTTCATATTTGTTTTGAACATTAATAACACCCACAGGGAGCTCTTGCAATTTTACAAATGCATAGTGTTATGAGGCAAAGATGACTAGGCGTTTGATTAATATAACTGATCATCATTTAATACTCTGCAGACAAAAACATCCGCAGCACACACATATACAATAACATGTTAACACAGAGTTACAGCCTTATTATCACACATTCACTGTTTCTTTGTATTAAAGTAAAAAAATGAACCAAAAGCATCAAGGTATCATTACAAATGGCCTGTCTTTTCAATTTCATATATCAACCCAGTTGCATTACATTTAATGCACATGTTGCACTCCTTTATTGTATTATACACCATGCATATGGACTGCACATATATCATTTTCATTGATAAATAATATATTAATATGATTGTAAACCCACCTTTAAGTTCCTGTGTACTATGTTGAGGGAGTGAAGGTATGCCGCTGCTTCTAAGACCTGACGGATCACATTGGCAGCATCTCTCTCTGTGTAGTTCCCCTGGTCTAAGATCCAGTCAAACACATCTCCTCCTGTGGCCCTGTGACAAACACACAGTCACAAAAATAAATGAGAAAAAAGAGAGATCTGAATATGTTTGTAGAGTTCTTTATTTATTGCTTATTCATACTTAAAGGAATACTTCACACCAAAAATAACATTTTGTCATTAATCACTCACTCCCATGTCGTTCCAAACCAGTAAAAGCTTTGTTCGTTTTAGGAATACAATTTAAGGTATTCTGGATGAAAATCGGGAGGCCTGACTGTCCCATAGACTGCCAAGTAAGTTACTCTGTCAAGGTCCAGCAAAGTATGAAAGACATCGTCATAATAGTCCATCTGCCATCAGTAATTCAACCGTAACGTTATGAAGCGACGAGAATAGTTTTTGTAAGAGAGGAAAACTAAAATAATGACTTTATTCAATAATTCCTTTGTCAACAGTCTCCTATGTGTCTCTCCATATCACTGTATGCTGCGTATGCTCTTCTTTATCATCCGCGCCACAAGGATGCACTGTTTTCTTTTAAATCAAAGCTAATTATACGTAGAAACAGCGCATTCTCTGGCACGGCTGACACAGAAGAGCATAGGTTGCATATGGTAATATGGATTTACTTGGCAGTTTATGGGACATTCAGAAGCCTCCCGGTTTTCAACCAAAATGTCTTAAATTGTGTTCTTAAGATGAACAAAGCTTTTACGGGTTTGGAATGACATGGGAGTGAGTGATTAATGACAAAATGTTCATTTTGGGGTAGAGTATCCCTTTAAGTTATGGATGGATTATGCCCTGGACCAATGGGTCATTTTTGTGTTTGTTTGTGTGTGTGTGTGTGTGTGTGTGTGTGTGTGTTTGTAAAAATACAAATCTTAGAAAATGATCTAAATATTATAGATGTTTCATTTACATCAAATTGGGTTCTTGCTCTTTGGCTTGTCACCAAACAATAAGTAAATTAATAACACAGTGCTATATGAGAAGGATCTTGGTTAACCATTACATAAAATAAAAAAAACATCCTGCAGGCTAAATATAAAATAACTTTTAAAATCTTATTGGAAATAGTAAATGACTAACTGTCTAGAGACTATATTTCTTATTATAGTTACTCATTACTGTAATCTTAATAGCTCTAATAGCATGTCAATGTCATTCATGCAAAAGCAGATGACAGGGTTTTAGTAGACTGTAAACCTGGCAAGATGTGGATATTTGCATGAGGAGCGGTGACAGAAGAAGTGCTTTTTTGGAGTGATGTTCTGATGAAGAGAGATGTCTTCTTGGCCTACTGAATGACACCGGGAAGGGAAAATGACTGATCATGGCAAACGGAGGTCAGACTCACAGCTCTTGTATGATGAAGAACTCTTTCCTGGTCTCGAATGCATCAATCAGCTGCAGGATGTTTGGGTGTTTGACCCTGGAATAAACACATCATGGCAAAAAGCTGAATAGTTTCTTTATCTCACATTTAATAGAGAAAAGTGCTTCAAAGAGAGTTAGAAAAGACAGAAATAATCACACTAAGGGTGATGCATACAGCATCTTTTAGACTCTCCATCCTTAAAGGACTACTTCACCCTGCTACATTTACAATTTCGTGCTCCAGAGTTTAAAGAAAATTTGAGGTTTGAAATGACACAAGGGCAGAATTTTGATTTCTGGGTGAACCATCCCTTTAAATTTTTTTCTTCGTTCTCTCTGATCAGCACTCTCACAAAACCCTACATCATCTGTTGACGTTTTGAGTCACCACATACATTTTCAAGATCATGATCTCATTCTTGGCTGCCTTCCGCACTTTCCTGCCATCCTTCTTGAGGAATTTCTTGCACACATAGACCTTGTCCGTCTGTCGTTCCTTTACCAGGCACAGCTCGCAAAATTCTTTGCTGCAAAGAGAAATTATTTTGAATGCTATATTTTATGCTGTAAAAATTACTGTGACAAGCACCTATCTATTAGGAGAAATTTGTCTTAAATTAATGTTTATTGAGATCATGCATCTGTAATTGATGGATTGGCTTTCTTAAGGCTATAACGGCAGATCTATGCACACTCACGCCTTGAGGACCTGTCCAATCTCGTATTTGTCAGTAATGTCTGACAGGCTGTTGTATGTCCGCCCATCTCGCAGAGCAAGGCACCCAAATGGCATGACAGCATCCACCTGCCCAGAGGAGAACAAGCATACACATACACATACAGCCATCAATCTCAATAAAACTAATGTCATTCACTCTAGAGGAGCATGCGTCTTCACAAACTAGCCTCACCGTGACAGGTCCCACACAGAAATTGCGAAATGCTATTGAATGCTGTTTCAACATGACTGAAAAGAGATTTTCAACTAACTTCAAAATGTTTGGAGCGTTAACTGGAAATATTGGACATTATTCATCTAACATATGCAGAACGATTTCTGTGTAAAACATTCTTGTTGAACCATCCATTCCTTCATAAATCGGACAGAATGTGACAATTTGCTACACAGAAATGAATTCTGCTTGTGTTTCATGAATAAGGCTCACTGATTATAAGACACTTACCAGAAGAAGGATGCAAAATAGATTTGGAAAACCTTAGAGATTTTAATTTTTAATTTTAAACTAAGACTCGGTAAAAGGAGATATGTTTAGCACTCAGAAAATGGTTTTAAGGAGATTTTGTTTTCTGTTTATTTTGGGTTAACAGTTCCCCCCCCAACCAACTCTTTTAAAATGTAGGGCATTTCTGAATAAAGTATAAAATGCTGTAAATGCTTCTAGCAATACAATTAAATAAACAAGTGAGTAAATGAACAAATAAATAAAATTATTAATGTATCAGGGTTGTAGTAACAGGTTTGCAGATTTTGCCAAGATTAAGATGTCACTCACTAGTGGCTAGCTAGTATGGGACCAAATGTTAAAGTTAATAATAAACATATATTTTCCATATTTGCATAATAATAATAATAATCACCATGCTTTTCTCCCTATTATATACATCACATGCATAGATAGCAGTTTATAGTTATAGATAACAGTTATAACTCCAAAGAACACAATTTACATAATAATATCGGTTCCCGTTTGTGAAAATGTGTCATATAGAAAAAGGTTTGGTTTGATTAGTATCTGATGTATTACACAATGACAAGATCAGACATATAATGCTCAAGTGAAAATAATTCAACAGATGGTTGAGAGGTTTGTCTGTGAGGAGAAAAAGAAGATCTTTAAGGAGGAGCGTGTTGAGAGTGACAGCATCTGCCAGCATCAGAAGACAGAGCGCTGGTCTGTTAGCTGTGTAATCCAGCTCCGGCTCCGGCCCCTGCCCCTAATCCCTAATCCTTCACATGGATCCATGCAAGGGAGGGGTCGGGATACAGTAGGAGAGGTCGGGAACAAGAGAAAGATTACGTAACTGGAACACTGTGTGGGACTATGCTGATTTCACGCTGAATCTCTCATATGAATGAACTGGAATATTGCAATATCTGTTTTGTCTGCTTAGAAAAGGAAGGGAAGAAATTAAAACCAGCAACTTCCAGGCTTGTGCTTGACAGCTGTTCATCCTACGGCAAAGTCAATATGGCATTCTTACTCGTACTTCGGAGATATCATGTCTGTTATATTTGCATAGCTATTTCTGTTACCTGCCTTCTGGTACCACACAGACAACCCCATAACAGCCAGTTGAAATGAAATTGTGCCACGATGGTTTGTATGTGACAGGGCTTTTAGAACATTTCCGCATTTAAATAAACTATGACACCCAAAAAACATGTTACAAGAGTGCCCTGTTATTCATGGGGTTTATGTCTAATTTAAGATATAGTCAAGATGAGAACAATGCTTTGGCGTTGTACATTTTGAGTGGATAATATTTCATGTGCAGGTCGCTACAATAACAAAATGCTCATCCATGAACAGAATATTAGAAACTGTAAAGGTCAGGTTTTTTTTAAGCAAATGAAACGGAGGGCTATTTTCAAAATGGACTAATTTCCTGATTCAGACGGTTTTGAGTTAACTTGACCCCAGTCAGACACATTTCTTAAGAGTCCTTTACATAACATGTCTTACTGTGTTCAAATTTAACTAGATGGGGCACAACAGAATGAAACACAACACATGGCTCTCCAGACTTGTTTCAAAAAGTGAAACTATATTTAACTTGACATGCTATCTTAAAAATGCAACACTCATGTCAGAGCTGTGGTTCAGAGGGTGGTGCATTGCTTCTGAAAGATAAAAGGGCTGAAGAACTGGGATCAAGTTTGGCTCAGTCAAATCCCTCTCTATCAAATCAAATAAATCAAATAAATATTTACAAAAATAAGTAAAAACTTTTAACTAATAAAAAGCATGCTTAAATACTTTCAAACTTTCAAATACTATATTTATAATAAATACTTAAATAATAATAAATAACTTTAAATAAACTACATACAGATAGATATGAAAGTATTAAATATATATTTTTTATTTAAAGATACACTATGTAACTTTTTTGTTTGACATTAACAAAATGTAAATAATGAGTGAATACATCATAAAACAATCTTGAGAACCATGTTAATCCCTTACCCTAAATCACAACACCAAGCTTATAATAATTGTTCATATTTTAGAATTATCAGGACAAATTTCCTAAGAAACTGCATACTTTCATTATTCGTCCATGTTTATGTCTTATCCGTAGGGATGTAATGATTCCCCAACTCACGATGTGACACAATTCCCAATACCGATACGAATTTCTCACTCTTCTTTCCACATTTTTTTTTAAATGAAAAGATATTTCTCAAAAAAATTATGCACGTTTCTTTGTGATATTGAAATATTGCATATAACAAAACTAAACTGAAATTTTAAAACGAATCCCAAATCAAACAAATAAAGAATACAAATGATTCTTTAAATTCGATTTTATAATCTCAAAATGTAAAGCAAAGATAGAATAGTCTGACTTCAAATTTGTGAAATTAGGCTACATAAAACATACGTGAACAACAAAAACAGCAGACTGGCTGCATGAGATGCAAATTCACTCTCTTCCAGCAGGTGGTGCTTATGGAACAGCGCCAATATAGTGTTTCCTTGCTTGCTGCTTTAACCAGCACTGCACTTATAAACACTACTTCAGTATACTTTATACAGAGACAAGATGGAAGGAAAATGCCATCAAAACTTTTCTGAAGGTTCCCCTTAGAGATACATTCATATAAACCCCCACTTCTGTATCACGACTAGTTTAACATTTCAACCGACTGGAATCGTCACACATTTTTTGCCATTTTCAACTGGCTCAGGGTGCATCTCTACATCCCTGTCTGTAAATAAAGGAAATAAGGCTACTACTGTATTAGGTGGAAATGGCTTAAAGCCACAACAACTGAATCTCTAAACCAGTTACTAGTTTGTTCTATTTGTTTACAAATAGTTTCCACCATTATCTGATATAAATAGCAGTCATTTAGTCTGACATTAGCATTGGCAAACTTTTGTAACATTATTTTAAAACTACAGATTTCAACAAGTTAATTTACTTTAAAAAGAACTGACTGATAAGGCGATCATCTGTAACTATCTACACAGCCTGTGTGGCTCAAACCATAAAAATTCATCCAGGCAGAATAGCAAGCTCCTGTTATGCCCAAAACAATGTTCATCAGCAAGTTTTCTCTTATGCCTCAACCACGACAGGGCCAAAAGTCATACAGTGTAGCTTTTTTTTTTTAAAGAAAAAATATAAATAAGACTAGTCATTGGAGGATGGCAAGCTGGTTATTGTGGCCCATCTGTAATAAAGAGTAAGTTGTATGTTTTGAGCCAGAGCTGCTACTTCCCTTCTACAGGCACTTTTTAACACTCTTTCCATATGGCATGACTATGCTGACAAGATATATATTTACAGCGAGCGTGGATTCCCTCCAGAGATGGATGCAAATACAGAAGGTGACCGAATGCTTACATTAGGGTAGTGATGTGTACTTTTTGATTGGAACCTTGCACTAGAGTGACGGATCACATCTCACAGCTCTCACTCATTAGTTGCACTCAATACGAGCGTGTGCACTGCGTTACAGGACTCAGGTGCAGCATAAACACATACTGAACTGCACATCCTTCTCTTTGCGGTGTGGTAAAAGTCGATCTTGTTGAGAAGACATTGTTAATGTTCCATTATGGGACGCATTGGGATGAAGGATTGCTGTCTGACAGCGTGCGATTTCTCAGATCGGTTCTGGAAAAAAATGTATGTTGTTTTAATTGGGGTCCATGCATATTCATAATGGCTATTTTTGCATACACCCACACCTTACATACACACACACACCAATATTTGCACCCAAAATTAGCATTCAAACATTCTCCTAACTCGCAGAAGGCAACATTTCCACCGGAGACGGAGTTCAAGTAAGATACGAAAAGACAAAGACAAGGCAGCGATAAAGGGCTTTAGGGTTGCCTTCTACAAAGACAAGCTTGCAACAGATTCCTCCCTCCATCTTTAAAGACCACGAGACCCCCAACCATCAGCCTTTCCCAAGACACTCCTCTGTAAAGCTATGTTCTTCTCTCTTCTCTCTGTACTGCTCTTATTAAAGCAATGAATCTTCATCTCTAGAGACACACACATTAAACACTAGATCCAGTCCCACAGGATGGATGAGGATAGAGAGGAGCTGTGCTGTTCTCCAAACACATCAAATCCAACCGCGCACACACACCGCCTCACAATCCAGCACAGCAACAAGTTCAAAAGTCACAGCATGGAGTGTAGAAGTTTGATGTCCTCCCTTCTTCCCCTTGCTTAATCTGGTGCTAAATTATAGCGTGCAGTCCCGCGTTCTTGTCTCTCACAGACAAACACCATAATCATTATCATCCTGCTGGGTTTATTATGCATTTGGTGTTCTGAAACTCAAATTTTGGCACCACTAGGTGCAATATTTGCCAGAGCCTCGGCTCAAACCTCAGATGTAGTGAAAATATTGAGAAAAGACTCATTTGAAATAGTAAAGCAAATATTCTGCCTTTGGTTCAGTTTATTTGTTACAATTACATGTCATGTTGGGGTACTGTATCACAGAGCATTGTATGGGAAAATGAACACCATTTACACTTGGCACAGATTGGAAGAAGCGATCTTTCTTCTGTACTGTGACATACATCCAAGTGAAAGGGATTATTGAAAAGAAAAGAACTCATGGACTTCAATTTAACTTGGTTGTTGATTGGATGGAGGCAGATCTGAATGCAAGATTACAGTCGACTTTTAGAAAGGGACGGGTTTATATGGACAAAATGATTGGAGAGGTCCAGACATATGTCATGATTCGAAGTCTGACATTTCACCGGAAGATATAGAATTTCCATTAAAAATGTCAAGGTCAAAGTATTTAGAAAAAAAATTATGAAAATGGACAAATTGTTCACAATGGATGAATCATTCACGATAAAAAACAAAATACACTCTGAATTGTTTTGTGAACTGAATTAAATGATTCCCTCAAAATATCTGACTCGAATGCAGGGGCGTATATTTTTTATAATATCTTTTTTTAATATATTATAATATAATTTATATATTATATATTTTCGGTCAAGTGTGTTCGCATAGATGTTTTCAGGAGCTGGTGTGAATAAATATAGACTTAGAAACAGAATTGTCTGCGCATGATCTGACGTTTTATTCGGACCCAGAAAACGAGATGAACATCTGGACAAAAGCGTCCAGCTATGCTGTATGAAAACAGTTGTTTTCACAGAAAAACAGACACTTTTGGAAACACGAACATTAAACATACGATTGCGACAATATGGTTTTTCAAGTCATCTCCAGCAGGTAATAAATAAATTACTTCTGAAAAGATGGCTACGCCTCACAGACATTTTAATTTCCTGAAAAAAAGTGAGTCACTAGAACATTCTTCAAAATGTTAGTCTTCTACTGCTATAACATACAATACTTCTTGTGTTTGCCTGACGTCAAAATGATACAGATCATGTGCAAAGTTTTACTTTTTAGAATTTTTTCTGCTTTATCAAGATGCAGAAACACGCTGACCTCTTTTGGTCTGCTCACTTTTGAACAGATCACCTGTGTAAACACAGCCTTGGATAAATTTTTAAGTAACTCACCCATGACTTGGTCTGACTCCAAAATCAATAACGTCCAACTTTACTGGTAGATTCCTGGAATGGACTTTGGCATGAATCTAAATGGGGCAGTATAACCCCACCCAGGCTGAGTGAGCCCAGCTGGGCTGCTGCTTGAAGCAGCTGGATGCTCCACAGATCAGCAGAGGGAGGAGGGAAGGGCTCTCATTCACACACAAGATGCTCATCCAAAGGACGAAGGCTCAGATATCTGGAGTTGATGCAAAAGGACAGCTTCCATACAGGAAGGGCAGCATAGGCCTGGATTAAATCAATCTGTTACCCTTCAGGTGGAAAGCTATCAATTGACCAGGAATCGTGCCAAAGACATGGTTGTAGGTTTTGCCAGTTTCTGTGGGTTTGTACATGTATGTGACTAGAATGAGGGCCTTATCCCTGCGTTTAAGTGCACATAGTTGAAGACACAGGTAACACAAATAGGAAGGAGAATATATTGAAAAGAATTGGGAGAATTCTTAGCAGGGAGAGAGGAGATATGGATGAGAAAATAATAAATAGAGCAATAGACTTGAGGATTGAAGGTTAAAAGCGTGGTCATGTCACTGTGACTGGCTGATTACTTATGAAAAACAGGGATATTTTGTCATATTTACTCACTCTCATTTTCTTCCAAACCTGATGTCTGTGGGGAAAAAAGAAGATATTTTGAGAAATGTGTCAACTGTCCATAAAATAAAAGACAAAGAAAAAACAAAATTAACTAAAATTCAGTGAATATACCAAACATATATTTTTCTACAATGTTTTCCACAGCAGAACAGTCATACAGATTTACAACGAAATGGGGACATAATTTACATTTTTCATTTGGTTTTGATACTTTGATTTTTATTTTTATTTTTTTAATAATTAATTAGAATCGTATTTAAGATATACATTCTACTATTACATTCATTCTTGGGAATCAAATACATAACCTTGGAATTTTTATAACCATGTTTGACTATTCAAACCATAGTGAATACACTATTTAAATACATTTTTATTTTAATAATTAATATAAATATATACAAATATTGTCCTACAAAAATTATGTCTTTTAAGTGAAAAACTGCATCATGGAACTAGAAAAAAAAAAACTCTACCACATGCCACTGACATGTTTGTCATACTCATGTGGGAAGGGAAAGAAATCTAAAAAGAAAACTCCAAATGTACTGTAAAAATCAGTTCAGTGATTCATGAGAAATGTTAAAGTATCCATAATGGTATTTTGAGACTTGTGTAGGCAGAGGAGAGGAACTCATAGTGTTAAAAGACCGTAGGTACAACACGACTGTGGGAGGACAGATTTTGTTCATCAGAAAGACAGAAACCATCATTCGTCTTCCTGTCTGAGTCTTCACTCAGCTCCTATTGTCTTTAATATTAAGTGGAATCTTTACCTGTGATGACACAAATTGATTTCATTGCGGTTTTGCCACAACATAATGAGGGACTCCTGCTGCTCTCTGTAGTCTCTTATGCCTCTGAGAAGCTAATGCAAATGTTGCATTACTTTTTTAAGCCGTTTGCCTGCTCGCTGCATGAGCGAACGCTTTGCCCAATTATAATCAGCGATCTCCACATAGTTCATAGTTCCCTCATCACTGAACTGTCTGCAAGCAACAACAGAGCAAAAAAAGATTTACACCCGCCTTTTTAATAAGCAAACTTAGCTCAGTGCGCCAATGTAAATTAAAAATTTACTCCGTCTGCAGGAGGAACGCCTGGTGTATTTATTTATTTTTGGTCAGAATTATGGACATATTATAAAACCAAGCTCCAAAACAAATGCAAATGAAGCCTTGTAAATGGATTTCTATGAAATGATGCTCGTACCATGCAGAAACCCAGAACTGCAAACAGGTCCCACTTCTTTGTGATGAAACATTTTTTTTTAAGTTACATTAAACCCATTAGCGAAAATCAAATATAACCAAAGACATTTAGCGCTAGAAGACGGGCTTATTGCCGATCCAGTACAGCAGGAGATGCGACTATTGCTCCGGTTTGCTATATAACGAGTTTTTAAAGCATGCTGGCAGCAGCGGTAAAAGGGCTCTTCATGAGACCCTTCTTTTAGCAATTCTGTTGCTTTTTTAACACGGATGCCTGTGTCCTAGCAGAATCTAAATGAGATCCCTGGGGTCTCGCACAGCCGGGGCCACATACAAGACATCCACATCATTACCTTTCTCTGTCTCTCTACAGGCTGTTCTTCAGCTATAGATACTTTATATCTCCCAGTGGGAGACAGTGGAGCTAAAACAGGAGTTGGTGTTTGTAACCTTTGGTCAATAGACACCTGCGGATAAAAGCGCCGATTGACTGAAGCAAAAATCTATTTGACAAGTGACTAACAGCTATTGTCCAGAACTGAGATATAAACACAGGAAGGATTGCAGACGAATAAAACATTATGCATTATTCTTGTTTGATGATGGATTGGCAGATTTCCATTAGATGGATTGAGAAAAATGAACAAAACAGGTTGTGATAGGGAGTTGGGAGGATAAATGTGCGTTCGGTTGCTATTGTTTATGAATTATGCATTAGCATTGAGTGGATTACCGCTGAAAGGCAGCATGGTAACTCACGCTTAAATGCAGTAATGAGAAAAAGATACACTTGCTTACCAACTAACTGTGACTTTAATTCAGCATTATGTACAGACCTTTGGGTTGCTCAGTGTTTTGGTCTGAGATGTGCTTACTCAAGTGAACATATACATAACACGCCCCTACACACACATACACACGTTCAGGCACAGACAAACACGTGGTCACTGATGGTTTGAAAGTCTAATGATTATGGTAGTAAGAGGGGGATTTGTGCGACCCAGAAATTAAAGCCACCCACAGTCACTATATCCAAATATTCAGCTGCATGATGAGTGTAATAATGGGGTCAGATAATACATTTTTAATTATTTTTCTTTCCTACACCAAAAACAGTGGTATCTTGACATTGCCCATATTGTAGAAACTTAATTTTCTGTAAAGTTGATTTGTATCGTAAAAAGCATTATACAAATAAACTTGAATTGAATTTAATTTAATTTTTGTCCAATAATTTTTTTTTGACTGAAAACTAAATGTTAATGACTAAATGTTAATGACAATGACAGAAGAACTTTGGCCTCTCTATCGCCATCTGTGGCTTAAACATAAATCATCATAAACAAGGTATTTGTGAAGTTGTTTTTTATGGCAGTTGTGTTCGGCATTTTATTAGTTCATGCGAATCTGTCCTTCCTTCCTCCCACTGACAGTAAAAAGATTGTCTGACAAGGCATATTTCTGAAAAATATGTCATCTGAGCAAATAATTTATCTGCCACTATAATAGCCTGGATCTTTTTTCATTACTTGCAAATATGAAGCAGGGACAAATTATGTAAACTTGAAGGTCCCCACCAAATCCAACAGAATTGTTCAAAACTGTAAGGAAATCAATATTGCAAACTTAATATATTAAGTCAGGGTACCCTAGTAAAACAGTAATAGGGTTACATTTATTTCATACTAAATATAGTTCAAATCTATCAACTTGATTACTGCTTGGGACTTACTAATATAAAAAATGTATAACTAAATCTTATTTGGAATAATGCTTGTGCACAATGCACATTTCTTAATATTACACCTAAAATGTGTTTTAATGTCACTATTAATGAAAACTGCAAGTTTTTTATTTATTTTTATAAATAAGAATAGAATAGAATAGAATAGAATTTGAAAATTCTCGTTTTTGAAAATGGCTTAAGATTCAGCTGCTTGGATTGAGATAAGTAGGTTGTTCCACCAGCTTGGGACAGTCCAGGGAAAGGTCTGTGAGAATGATTTTGTGCCTCTTTGGGACAGCACCACATGGTGTTGTTCAGCTTCTGGAGGGCACTTAGGTCTGAATTAGCAAGTTTTAAGTATATTTGTGAAGCGCCGGTGGTTGTCTTGTAGACAAGCATCAGTACCTTGAATTTGATGCGAGTGGCTATTGGTAGCTAATGCAAGCTGATGAAGAGAGGTGTGACGTGGGCTTTCTTTGGCTCGTTGAAAAAGACTCTGGCTTCTGCATTCTGGATCAGTTGCAGAGGCTTGATAGTACATGCAGGACGGCCCTCCATGAGAGCAGTCTGAAGAGAACAAGAGCTTGGACAAGGAGTTGTCGGTCTGCTATGTTAGGAAGGGTTTTTTATAAGGCATACCTGCAGGACTGGGCTGTTTTAGCAATATGGTCTGTAAAGTTTAACTGATCATACATAACAACTCCAAGGTTCCTGGCTGTCCTGGAAGGAGTTATGATGACCAACCAAGCGGTATAGAGAGGTTGTGATGAAGTGCTGGGTTGGCTAAGACCACGAGCAGTTCTGTCTTAGCAAGGTTGAGTTGAAGGTGTTAATCCTTTATCCAGCCAGAAATGTCTCTCAGACAGGCTGCAATGCGAGCAGCTACCATCGGACCATCTGGTTAGAATGAGAAGTAGAGTTGAGTGTCATTAGCATACCAATGATAGGAAAACCAATCCTTCTGAATGAAAGATCCTAAAGATGACATGTAGATGGAAAAGAGAGGTGGTCCTAACACTGAGCCTTGAGGAACCCCAGTAGCAAGAAGTTGTGACTTAGAAACCTCACCCCTACAAGAGACACTGAAGGACCTACCAGAGAAGTAAGACTGAGACACCCATCTTCATGAGGGTGGACAGGAGGATCTGGTGGTTAATTGTGTCAAAAGCAGCAGACAGATCCAGCAAGATGAGTACTGAGGATTTGGAAGCTGTACTTTCCAGTCACAGGGCTTCAGTAACCGACAGCAGAGCAGTATGTAAATGTATTTGTAGTACACTTAGCATGAAATAAAGTATTTCAAATACATTTTTGTGTATTTATTTTTCACTAAAGTAAGGTGAGAACATTGATTTAAAGTAATTGTCAATATGGGAATTGTTAAATTCATTATAAAAACGTATTAAAGTAAGTATTAAACATTATTTCTTTCCGTAATTTAAATTATAGAATCTAAATACTAGATGATAACCTAAACTTAAATTTAAACAAAATAATTCCAAATGTGGCTTTAGCAGCTAAATTAAATAACATTTTATGTTAAATAATACAATTTTACATAAAAAGTTGAAGTACTAAAATTATATAAAAAACTAATACTGAAATAAATATAAGTTAAAAGCATATAGAAACATTTAGATTTTTTTTTTTTAATTACTGATTACCAAAATTACTGAAACTTAAAGAAAATCAAAATATTACTATAACACCATTTCTAACTGCAGTAACAAACTGAAAAATATTTTAAAATGAATGAAAAACAAAAACTAAATCTAGAAAAAAACTAAATATAACACCATTTCTAACTGCAGTAACAAATCCAAATTATTTTCTGTCACGTTTGACAGCCTGCCTTGCAGTTGACAGGGCTTAAACTGTTTTTAACCAAAATATACATTTTTAATGGGCCATATTTTGCATCTATGTAAATGCCCATTTCAAATGTGACATGAGTAACAATGCTTACTTACTGGATGTGGGTTTGTGTCAGGTCTAATATAGAATGTGACATGAGTAACAATGCTTACTTACTGGATGTGGGTTTGTGTCAGGTCTAATATAGTTGTTATAGTCAATAACAGCCTCTTTGCATAGCTTACATTACATTCCAACAGGTTCACAAAACAAAACTCACTGAAATGTGTCGCACCAACTGTAAAGGTCAGATTGATTCGACCACCTTGTTAAATAAAGGTTTCTGGTTCAGTGTAAGTTAAGCTCTAACAGAAACATTGGTGACATACTGTCAATTATCTCTGAAAATAATTTAGATCCATTATTTTCTGAAGAACAAGTAAAAAAATGTCTGTGGTAATCGACACTATGCCACAAATGCTGTTGAAAAAACTGAACTTGTTAAACCCGGATCATTCCTTTAAAAATAAACCTCACCTACACGTTTCTACGGTTATGCAAGGCCGCATGTGCAACCCTACAGCAAGGAACAGCTTGAAGACCCATTAAAACAGAAAGGTGGTACTTCCAGCTTATAGTGCTAAAAAATGGGAATTAAAAAAAAAAAAAAATGCTGAATATACATGTATGTCAGGGACCATAATCTGATTATTGTTTTATACAATTGATTACACTAAATTCATATAAATATTGCATTTGAATTTGTAGATATGCGCAGATCAGCTACCGTTTACAAGCGAAAACAGTCCAAAAAAGTTCTAAACAAATATGTCAGTATATTTTGATGTGAGAGGACAATATGAAAGGAGATGGACTTTTTCACTGGAAAATATTATTGAGGATTAGGGGTAAGTATGCTGGCCAGAAAGAAAATTCCTTGATGTATTTGTTTCTAATAAACATGCAGCTTTTCACTTTACAAAATGTTAATTGATGGACTGGAGCCATGTGGATAACTTGTGGATTATTGTGATGTTTTTATTAGCTGTTTGAACTCTCATTCTGATGGCACCCATTGACTGCAGAGGATCTATTGGTGAGCAAGTGATGTAATGCTGAATTTCTCCAAATCTGTTCAGTGAATAAACAAATTCATCTACATCTTGAATGGCATAAGGGTGAATAAATTATTATTTTGGGAGGAACCATTCCTTTAAAAAAATGGGCCTGTCTGCCAGAGCAGTCATGCTCATTCAAACGTGCCCCCTCAAATTTTTGAGCCAAGTGGATTTTGAATGCAGCTTCCAAAAGACAAAAACAGCAGAATAATAGTTTTTTATATATTTCATACAATTATACTGGCATTATTAGAACGTGCAGTTTCACAGCTTCGGCTGCTAATTGAAATCAGCGATCGCACTTTGGCTGGCGCTGAGCCAGAGACAGACGCATTTTTACAGCTGCACATTGTAAAAATTACACACGATTCTGTTGAGCTTATGAATGCAATGACCAATCAGAGCCATTCAGATGAGTGATGGCGGAAATCATTCGTTCAGTGTAGGTGTTTGCTTAAAGGGATAGTTCACCCCAAAAAAATTATGTTTATCTGCTTTCCCCCAGGGCATCCAAGATGTAGGTGACTTAGTTTCTACAGTAGAACACAAACTAAAATTTCTAACTCAAACCGTTGCAGTCTGTCAGTCTTATAATGGAGGTAAATGGGATTCTCGGCTAAAACATAAAAAAAAAAAAAAAACATACACAAAACCAAATTAAACCCTGCAGCTCGTGACGATATATTGATGTGTAAAGACATAAAACTATTAGTCTGTGTAAGAAACTGAACAGTGTTTATATAGGTTTTTTTTAACCTCTTATTCACTGCAATGCCTGAATTGTCTGACCTGTACTAAATACATAGCCGGCATGTGACACGTCTTCTTCTTGCTTTATGGTGGATCAGAGACTTATAAGTGCATTACCGCCACATATCTCTCAAATGGACCATTGACACTCAACTGGGAGTGTCAATGGTCCATTTGAGAGATATGTGGCGGTAATGCACTCATAAGTCTGCAATCTGCTGTAAAGAAGAAGAAGAAGACACGTCACACGCTGGCTTTGTTAAGGACATGCCGTGATTCGCATGCACCTCCATTATAAGACTGACAGACTGCAACGGTTTGAGTTAAAAATCTGAATTTGTGTTTTACTGAAGAAACAAAGTCACCTACATATTGGATGCCCTGGGGGTAAGCAGATAAACATCAAATTTTCATTTTTGGGTGAACTATCCCTTTAAGGAATTCTGCTCTCTGATTATTCTCAAGTCAGAAACAACAAAGTGCAGTTGTACATATTTATAATATGTGATATTTATTTCACAGTGTAAACAGCTTCAGTGATTATAATGAGAGTGGTAATGTCAATGTTTTTACTGAATACAATGAAAGTGTTCATTAATTTGTAAATTGCAATGTTTCTATTAAATACAAAGTCAGTCTTATTAAAAATAATTTATGGCATGACACCCATCTCTGGTATGTAAGTACAAAGACAGTTTTTATTTATTTATTTATATTTATTTTTTGTGTAGTTAGTTAATAGATTACACGATTAGGCTACTTTGCACATCTACAATTATCAACTAACATAATATATAAATGTGCAAAATGCATCTCCTTACGCATATTTGAGAATCAAGATTTAATGTTATAGTTAACATGTTTGGGAATATTTTGAATGAAACGGGGAAAAAATAAATAAAAGATAAGCCTATATCAGTTATAGCCTACTTATATACATATATAAGTCACGAAGCCCTGCTGTCTGCTGATAAATTCAGTGGAGGAAAGGAAGAATTTCTGGTTTAATAATTATTGATTTGGTTCTAAGAATCACCCATGCTGCATAATGTTTAGGTTGATTGATAATTGCACATACAAGTAAAATTATGCACAACCCTCACCTATAGACATTCACATGCATTTCAACTCTCTCACGCACACAAGCACACACACATCCTTCTGGCACTTTCTTTCACCAGCTGTGATGCTAAACTAACATTGCAGACTGTTCGAGATTCTGTTTGAAAAATGCCTTTGCCACTCTACTCTAGTATTTTCATGTAAAATGAATCATTACAGAAGCTGTGGTATATTCTTTCCCCCCAAACCCCAATTGATGATTGTACTCTAAACGTTTGGTCTCCACACTTTATCTCTCTATTCTCATGAAGCTTTGATCCTTTACACTTTTGTTCATTTACCCAGCTCCCCCTCTTCCTGCCCATCCTCTGTTTTCAAATGTGAAAGTGGAAAAAAAAAAACACATGAAGAGAAGAACGAATAAAGGACACAACCTGGAATGATTACATTTTCAGATTTAAATCAGCAATGGACAAAGGCTTTGTGTTGAACATTGTTATACAAGCCAAATTTGGCAACTGAAAGGGAGAGCATCTGTTATGCACACAGCCAATTACATTTTTTTATGTCATTCATTGTTTGTCACAATCACAAAAATGTTAAATGAAATGAAAAGATAATACAGAAACACCTTAAAACAAGCACAAATTAGTTTGTAGGTCAAGTACTGTATATGCCACACATAATGTCATCATACAGTTAGAATGATCTCAAAATCCAGCTGTAAACTGAGCATCTGCAGTACTATGAGCCTCAAGCTTGTTTCCTATGGAAATGAGACATCTGCACGTTATACACTTTTACACTCACCCATACTCAACTCATTCCACCAAATTATCATTAATATTACTATACCCATAAATAGGACTCAAAAAGATTATATAGCCATTAAGACATATATACATTACTGTTTGTTGATGGAAAATCACTTTAAATTTAATCGCATTGTGTCAAGACAATATATCTTCAACAGTCCAACATTTTATAGTATTTAAGATAGTTATGCATAATTTAAGGATAGTGTTACCATCTCCACACTACAAACAAGGACATCTATCATAATGCACAATGATTCTCCCACTAAAAGCCTCTAACATGTATTTTGGGCTGCAATTCGTCATATTAATGGAGTGCTTTGACTAGTTTTCCTACCACTTGTTGGCATCCCACCTGAGTACATATTCATTCATTTATGTTATGTTGTCTTCAATGTGGATAACAGCTTCAAAGTATAATCAGCATCAGAGAACCACAAATATGCAAATGTATAATTATTGAATTATTAACTTGAAATCTTGGGGTAGTAAAGATTTTTTGTGTAAGGGGTTCAAGAAAAGTTTGATAAGAGTTTGGCTGGACACACGGATTTGGCGTCAATAACAAAAGAAAGCCGATAGGAAATGTTAATAAGCTTATTAATTTTGCTATCCAATCAGTACAGACCTGTGACCCATTTTGTTTTCAAATGGCCCGACAAAAAACAAAACACTGCTTTAATCTTCATTAATCAGATCTTCCTATCAGAAGGGTCTTCAAGCTAATGGACAAACAAGAGTAATGGGTCCACTGAGGAAGTAAACTCAACAAACCTTTAGATTTTAAACTGCTAACGCCACACTAGGCTTCATGGCAATTTAATGAGGGCATTGCATGAAACCACTGCATCTGATGAAATAAAATATTGTTGTTGTTTTTTTCATAACGCGAGGTGAATCTGGGATATGGAAGATATGAGTGTGAGAAACGGCGTTGCGCGCCCAAGCGAGTGCAGCCATGTCTTCGGAGGAGAATTAGGTCAGTTGGGCTCCTGGGAGAATCAGAGGGAAAAAGAGAGAGAAAGAGCAGGAACAAGCCAGTGAAACAGAGAAGACAGCAGGGATAAGGGATGGAGTGAACAAAGTAGAAGGTTAAAAGTGAAGGATGAAGGAGAAAGAGAGAAAAAAACACCTGAAATGATTTAAGTGGATGGTACCTAGAGAAAACAGCTCTGCATCAGTGCAATGCTTGTGGTTTTAAATGCTATTTTGAAAAGAAGAAAAAAAAGTACATAAAAAAATGATTCATAGATCAAGTATAATGATGAAAGAATTACCAATGGTATGTTTATTTTTTAGTTTACTTCTAACAACTAAGAAGGAACACAAGTAATCGATTTAAATGCTAGCTTTTCATCATGATGTTTTAAGTTGCCAATCACAAAGAATTTCACAAAAAAATTTGTGTTTGATTAATGCTTTTATTTACCTGTTTCTGAGGTCAAATAGCCCTTACATGAAAAAACATCTTTGTAATACATCCCATGCACCCTCTTTCCAGCATGCACTGGGATATATACAGTATAATTAATATGGTTGTATTGACCATTCGCCATTTTTATTTACATTACTGATGAGTTTGTCTACACATTTAGAAATTAGTTGTCTTGTTTGTTTTCTTATGATCCAGTCTCCTGAATGATCTTTATGAACTTTACATTTGGTTCAGTCAAGATATTTACTTAAAATGCCAAAGCAAATCAATTCGACTCTTAAACAAAATGCAGTCTGTTACCTTGAATGTTTTATTCCTTGAAGTTCTATTAAAAGCCTACTTTTTACATCATAAAACTTTGAAAGTGTCTATTACAAACTGAAATGATGCAGAGATGCTTATGTGAAATATTTAAAAGATGAAGCATCATAGAGAAAAATCTGACATATCTGCACTAAAGTTTACAAAAGTGAGTATAGATGTCTGTGATGTCTGATGTGTCCCTCCTCTGCATCCTCCCTTCAGTCATTTTAAAACACAGTCTCATCTCCCGCGCTGTACTGTAGGGCTTGACACTGTACTGGGGTAATTAGTTAGTGGCTGGAATAGATGTATGAAATATTAAGGGACTTCCTATGGGATCAAACTTCAAATGAAAATCTTGCTGGCCTTCTGGAAATGTGCCAAGCTCGAAAACTGGAAATATGTACTAAAATAACAGGGAAATGTGTATGCATGTGTCCTTGGGCATGCACTGGGACATACATAATTGATGAGGCTGTACTGACTATTTGTCAGTTATATTGTTACCCAATGTGTTGTCACATTTAGAAATGTGTTGTCTTGTATGCCAGGATTAAATTCTTGCAGTTTCTTTTATGGTTATTTGTGACAGATTTTAAATCATGAAAACTTTAAAATACTACACTTTTAAAAGTAAAGGTTCCAATAGCATGCTTTTGTAGGGATGCCATAAAATAATCATTCTGTGGTTCCCCAATGAACCTTTCAGTGAAAATGTTTAAAATAAACTTTTCTTCTTGATGTAAAGAACATTTTAATGATAAAAAAAACCTTTTTCTACTATAAACAACCCATCGATTTAAAAGATACTTCATGGAACCATCTGTCACGGTCTTACGCTGCCTGAAGGAATACGGAGTCGAGGATAAACAGAATAAGGCTTTTAATATATCCAACACAGGGGATATCCAACATGGAGCACAGAGGTAGACACACGTAAGTAGCAAGTGATGAATGAAGACCCGACAAAACAGAACTGAAAGGACAAGGCTTAAGTACAAAGGATAATTGGGGAAACACAGGTGGATGGAATCATTAAATTAACAGGGACATGGAACACATGAGGAAGATAATAGACACACCTGGGAACTAATCACGGAAGACAGAAACTGGGTCACTGGGGCAAAAACATTAAATGAGTCCAGGTGTGTGACAGTACTCCCCCCTCCCGGTAGGTGCGTCCTCGCACCGTAGAAACAGAGGGAGGCGTGGGTGGGAACTTGGGAGGAGGTTCCGGTGGAGGACGGACTCCGAGGAGGGGGCCAGCAGACAGGGACCACAGAAGGAGGAGCCAGGGAGGAGACGACGGAGGGAGGAGCCAGGGAGGAGACAGGAGCAGGAGGAGCCAGATGGTCCACCAGAGACCAGCCAGGACGGAGATCCAAGGTGGAGTCGACGGCGGGAGGAGCCATGGTGAAGGAAGGGTCGACGACACCAGGGGGCCGACAGGCGGAGACTGCACCGGTGGGTGAGGAGCCCAAGATGGAGCAGCACAGCCGCAGAGCCAGGGGGACGTCGAGGTTCCGGAGGGCCTAGGTGGAGCAGAAGGCTCAGGCGACCAAGGCGGAGGCAGGGTCCTGGCAGACCGATGTGGAGCCGGAGCGACCGAGGATGGAGGTGGAACCGGAGGGAAGGAGGAGCCTGACAGAGCCGGAGGGATGGAGTGACGAGGTGGAACCAGAGGAGTGGAGTCCCGAGGCGGCGGATGGTCGACGACTGACCAAGGTGGAGCCGGAGGGACGAGGGAGCCCGGTGGAGCAGGTGGGATGACAGGCCACGGTGGAGACGAGGGAGCTAAGAGCCAAGGCGGAGCCGCTGGGTCGAAGGACCGAGGAGGAGTCCAGGGCTCGGAGGCTGGAGGCGGAGACAGGGCCTTAACACGCCAAGGCGGAGCTGGAGACTGGCAGTCCAGCGGCGAACCACCGCGCCCCGATGGCGCGGACTGAGGGTGAGCTGCGGGACTGACTGGCACCAGCAGGGATGGCGAGGAACTGGCTGGTCTAGGAGGAGGAGAGAGGAGAAGGATGGGAGGAAGGACAGGAGGATCAGGACTGGACGGAACCAGCGAAAGAGTAGAGGGACCAGCAGGTTTGAGAGGAGGCGGGAGAGGGAGGCTGGGAGGGAATACAGGAGACACAGAAGATTCAGAGCTGGGCGGAACCAGCGGAGACACAGAAGATTCAGAGCTGGGCGGAACCAGCGGAGACACAGAAGATTCAGAGCTGGGCGGAACCAGCGGAGACACAGAAGATTCAGAGCTGGGCGGAACCAGCGGAGACACAGAAGATTCAGAGCTGGGCGGAACCAGCGGAGACACAGAAGATTCAGAGCTGGGCGGAACCAGCGGAGACACAGAAGATTCAGGGCTGGGCGGAACCAGCGGAGACACAGAAGATTCAGGGCTGGGCGTAACCAGCGGAGAAACAGAAGATTCAGGGCTGGGCGTAACCAGCGGAGAAACAGAAAACTCAGGGCTGGGCGTAACCAGCGGAGAAACAGAAAACTCAGGGCTGGGCGTAACCAGCGGAGAAACAGAAAACTCAGGGCTGGGCGTAACCAGCGGAGAAACAGAAAACTCAGGGCTGGGCGGAACCAGCGGAAATGGAGCAGAGGAAATGACTGGAGGAGGTAGGAGTGGGAGACTGAGAGGGTATACAGGGGAATCAGGGCTGGACGGAACCAGCGGGGAAACAGGAAAATTAGGGATTACCTCCATAGACCAGTCCATCAGATCCAGAACTTGCTCCATATGATCTTCAGAGACTGCATACAGCTCACCCTCAGTCGCAGGAGTGTGGGCAGGGCTTTCCTCCACGCCCTCGATCTCCACTAGGACTCCCACGATGCACGGTGTTGCCGGCTCACACACCTGGTCAGTCGCGCTCTCGAGATCCTGTTCCCTGTCAGTGGATGGCTCGGGCTCTGCGGCTGCGGTGGGCTCTGGCTCCGTGCGGCGTGATGGTGGCTGGCTGGTCTCTGGGTCGGGAGTGGGGCTGGCGAGGTCCTCTATGGGGCAGATGGTGAGAGGTGAGCCATTTCTCGCCAGAGTCCACTCCACGAATGCGGCGAAATCCTCTCGAGGACCATCTTCGGACGACAACGCTCTGCATTTGGAGTTCAGGCTGGTGTTGTAGAAGGTGCAGAGCGCGCCGTCCGGGTAGCTGGTGGCATTAGCTAATAGGAAAAACTGTCTGGTATGGTCCTCGAGAGAACGTCCTTCCTGCTTCAGCAGGAGGATGAGGAATTCGGGACGATAGAGGGGATCCATAGACACTACGAAACAAAAAGACTTTGAAAACACAAAAACAAAACGGAGGGAAGAACACGCAGTTTTCTATTTTCTCTTATTAGGTCGGGTCTTCTGTCACGGATTTACGCTGCCTGAAGGAATACGGAGTCGAGGATAAACAGAATAAGGCTTTTAATATATCCAACACAGGGGATATCCAACATGGAGCACAGAGGTAGACACACGTAAGTAGCAAGTGATGAATGAAGACCCGACAAAACAGAACTGAAAGGACAAGGCTTAAGTACAAAGGATAATTGGGGAAACACAGGTGGATGGAATCATTAAATTAACAGGGACATGGAACACATGAGGAAGATAATAGACACACCTGGGAACTAATCACGGAAGACAGAAACTGGGTCACTGGGGCAAAAACATTAAATGAGTCCAGGTGTGTGACACCATCAATGTCAATAAAGAACCTTTATTTTGAAATAAAGCAATATAGATTTAGCAATTGTATTGCTAAATTAAATTATATAGACAATATAGACACATTTAAGAGTTTAAAGCAAAGAATTCTTAGAACTCAGAAAAAGAGCATACAAACTACTGCCTTGATTATTTTATTCAAGTTCTGTGAACACTTCCTTTATATAGTCTTCAATTTAAGACTGCAAAAGTATCGTGGAACGATGCAGAATATTAAAAATAAAAATAAATGGGAGTGTGCATAAATGTGTCCTTGTGCTAAGTGCTGATATAGATTTGAAACTGTTTTGATTTAAATTCTCAAGGTCTTGGTTTTGATTTTATTATAGTCAATTCTGATTATTTTTGGCATGTTTTATTTTGTAATAATTTTGAAAAATAAATTATCTCTCAGCTAATGCTGTATTATACAATGTACTTTCTGAGTACCTTTTAAGGTTTAAATTTTACAATATTTTACATGATACAAACTATGCAGAATACTTGCTTTTTACTTATTTAATTTTATTTTTCAGGTTTATTTTATCTGGTTGTTGTTGTTTTTTTTAGATTTTAAAATAAACACAACTTGCTCTGTGGAGTGCAAGTTAATTCAACCAAAAATTTTAACTCTTATTTAAAACTGTATATTATTACCACTACAACTCATTTTGCGTTATATACTGTAGTGATTTAACGATTCACTCAGCTCCTGATGCAATACAATTCACAATACTGATTTGACAATATATATAAAGATAATGAGATTTAAGACAAATTAGAAATGAAAAGTTGTCCTTTTATTGCTTGGGCGAAATGCTGCACAGTTCTTTGTGAAATTGAAATGTGTCAAATAACAGAACTAAAATGAAATTTTATTATAAATCCCAAATAAATACATAAACAAACTGAGCTTTTGCATGTGTCCTTTCCATTTAAAATGAGAGGCAACCACTGTATTTTAATCCCAATCCAAACAAAGATGCTGCATACATTCAACATGAACAGTTTTTCATCTAAATTAGACTGCATAACTGTGAAATTTGAAGCAAAAAAAAAAAAACCCATAATGTCCCGACTTTAGTTTTGGGAAACTGTACTACCTAAAACATATCTGAACAAAACAAAAACAGCAGACGGGCTGAATGAGAATGCAAATTCACGCTCACCAGGCAGTGTTTATGGAAAAGCAACAATATAGTGTCTCCTTTTTTTCCAGGTTTACGCTGTAAACAAAGCAGAGCTGCACTTAATAATATAACTCTAACAGGAAAATACCAAATAAACTAAATTCAAATAAACTTCCACCCTCAACTGCATCGCGATTCATTCACATCTCAATCGTTTTGAAACGTCACATCTGTATCGATTTTCATCCAGCTCGGGGTGCATCGTTACATCCTTATTATATGGACACCAGACTGACTTTGCTGTGTATTTAACAATGCTGGATATTTAACAACCAAAACTGAGGTTCAAAATATGATTTTTTTTTTTTGCCTTTAACATAAAACTAAGTGAACAGAAATCAACAGGCTGCCAAACTCAGTTCATGCACCAGAGTCCTTCAGATTTATCCAGACTGTCTGCCACTCAAAGGGCAAACCTTATGATTGTTGAAATTTTTTTTTTTGACTTTTAAATATGTATGATTAAAATTCATCAATATATTAGCAAAAAGTAACATTAAATATAGAAGGCTGTCAACTTCAGCACTTCAAATCCAAACTCTGTTTTACAGATGAATGTTTTTAGAGAAGTGACATGTGTAATGAAGGGACAAGTCCTCTGCTAAAGGCATCAGCTTCAGAGATCGAAGACCAGGGAAGCTGCACGAAAGCACCAGAAACGAAAGGGGGGAGAGAGAACAGAAAGGCAAGTGTAAAATATTAAGCAGTGAAATCCGTTCCCTGGTGAAGCGAGAGCTAATGATTAAAATGAAGATAATGGTGGCCATGTTCCGAAAACTCTCAGCGTCATTTATCCTCTTTGTGCCCACAGACTGAAATTAACCATAGGGCTGAACAATTTCCCACACTATCGCAAAGGGTACTTAACAACTCATTAACTTGTGGTATTCAGATTCTGATGTTTGTCCTGTTAAAAGATAGCTATATTATGAAATGCTTGCCTCAACAGTAATTCTGTAGCTCATATGCAAATTAGCACAGTGAAGAAACACATTGACTGGAAGTCTGAAGTGGCGACCAAAGAGGAAAGTGAATCAGCACGGGCCAAATTCAACGAAAAGTGCCCATCTGGAGAGTTTGGCTGCATCCTCTCACTGTAAACTGTG
Organism: Carassius auratus; assembly: GCF_003368295.1. Classification (NCBI taxonomy): domain Eukaryota; kingdom Metazoa; phylum Chordata; class Actinopteri; order Cypriniformes; family Cyprinidae; genus Carassius; species Carassius auratus. The sequence goes on along the minus strand of NW_020523286.1, from coordinate 61,753 downwards.
ATGGCGTCAAAGCTGGCCGTCATATCAACACACAAACACTCACAGTGCTAACAGATTAGCAGTTAGCATCATCTCCTGTACTCTAACCTAAGGCACATTGGTTACAAAGCAGCCAAATATAGGACCTAGGGGTGATGGTTCGGTTATTTAAAGCACATTAAGAGAGGGATAGCATGTAGAAGTGTGTTGAGGGGTGAATGAGTTTTAAACTGAATACATTAACAACCGAGCGTAGTACAGTATGTGTGTCTGTGCGTGTGTGTATGATGCTACAGCTGTTGATTTGCTATCACGGATGGGTAAATGTTTTTGAAGAACGAAGTTGCTTGGGAAAGACAGCAGAAAGGAGGACAGGAGAAGGAGGAAAAACACAATGATCAAAAACAAGGAGACAAGAGGCCGAAGGGCAGAATAGGAAGAATGTCTGTAGGAGGACAGAACAAATGAGTCAGATTGTGAAAAATGTTAAAACAATACATTGACTATACACAGCTATATTAAAGCATCACTTTTTTTCTTTTCTTTTTTTTAAAGCTGGAAGAAAATCATTATGCACTATATAAGGAAACTGCCTTAATTATCAACACTACGTTAACAAAACTTAAAGGTAAAGTGCATAATTGTGTTGACATTAAAATAACTTATATCCCAGCTTAATATTCAGAAAAGCAATATGCAAAAATGCAGTTGATTCTTTTTCACAAACACTGTGATCCTGTGGTGCTTTGAAAACAGCCCAACACAGAAACGCTGGCTCAACCAATAATGTGTGTGGTAGGGCGGGCTATCTGTCTGTCAGCCAATGATAGACAGGGTGAATGGTGAGGAAACCTATTAGATATAACCTTGAATTAATTGTGACTTTACAAATTATTTTTACCAGATTTTTTTTTAAGTTAAATTATGCAGTAGCACAACAAAATATTCTTCTGACGGTAAATTGAAAAAAGACCAAATTTCCTAGCGATTTAGCGATTCCATGTGGCAATAACAGACCTATCTTTAATTATTCAACAACAATTTAATCCATTGCAGGGATAACAGTTAAATAAAACTACAATAAATAAACTAAATCTGCAAAAAAAAAAAAAAAAAAAAAAAAAAAAAAAAATATATATATATATATATATATATATAACTTTATTTCAGCTAGCAGCCAAAGAAAAAATTCTTAATGTACTTAGATTTTCTAGCTTATACTGTATATAATTTATTTAAAGATTGATTTCAAGATTTTAAATTAATATTTTGTGTCTAATTTCTAATGTGGTTAGTTATGTTTTTAAGGTAAATTTGGTGCCAACCGAGATGCAGAAACTTTGGGTTAAATTTAGCAGAAATGTAGTCATTACTGGTATTTAATCATTTAAAAGATTACGGTTTACAACATTTTCTTTTAAAATAAAGGCTCCAGACAGATTTATTACTGTCTTTACTGTAAATAAAATTAGCTTATAAGACATTTATATTACGACATCAACAGCATTAATTTAATTTCCAGTATTTTTTTATTTCCTCCTCCCTAGATAAATAAACAGAAAGAGGACGATCAGTGGCTCAGTGTGGGACAGCATTAAAATGACAAAAATATGTATAGCACCGCTGTCATAATGAGGCTCAAGCTTTCAATGGCAAAGGCTTCATCTCATTTTTGTTCCTCGTCTCATTCTCCATTCTCTTTTTCCATCTCTCTTTATCCTCAAGTTGGGAGTAATGGCGGACAAAACGAGGAGTCCTCATCACTGATTTATGTTTGCTCCCATGTCCTGCATATATTTACCTCACTTTGAATGTAATCGAAAGCATGCCCATCACAAAAGCGCACACAAAAGCTCCAGCTTTCATTGTGATGCGGAAAGCCTCAACTTGCATATCTCACTCACAAAGCCTCTTTGCTTTGTTTTATCACAAATGCTTAAGTGGAAGCTGTTCTGTCTATTTTCACATGCAATCGGAAACAAAATTATGCTGAAAAGGTGCCTAAGCGAGGTGGAGTTGGTGGAGAGCGCCTCTGCTTGAAATTATATAATGTAGATGATTGAAAGTAATTTGAGGGAGAGAAAGAGAATGTGTGAGTATGAACGAGTGCATTAAGACTCACATGACCCTAGTTATGTCTTAGTTGTCCGTGTATTACACTATTTATTATTGTCACTCTGTCCAGTGTTAGTTTCTGCTAAAGAGGCTGTCATGACACTTCTAAGGCTGGGCTTTGATAGTTTTAAGGGGAGCGACTCATCCTCTGTAGCCTCTATTGTAAAAGAATCATAGTTGTTTAATATGTTAGTGAAGAGTGCTGCAGGGGGTGAAAATGATTGGTGTTCAGCATGGCTGCAGATGTATGGCATCTCAGCTGTGCTATAAGCTCAACTTAACTATTTATGACCCCCATTCGAAGTGGGTTCACAAACGGCTGAGGAATAAATCTCAGCTGGCATAAATGAGGGCATGTGCTGAGGTAATGAGGCACTTAAAAGCAATAATTAACATATTCCAACAAATTCAAGACATGCAGATCTTACGTGTTGTGACCCATTTGATACCCTCTCTCGTTTTTTCATATAGACAAACAAACATTTGGCAGACAGGTTTTTATTTATTATTTTTTTATAGTGCATTCAAGTACTTTAAGTTCATCAGTTAATGCATTTCCTGGGATTCAAACTTGTGACCTTGGTCTTGCTCATCATGCTCTACTATTTGAACTACAGGAATACACGTACCATCCGTCTTCAAGATGATTCATTTATTATTTGATTTAAGATAAAGATTTAAGATGAATTATAAATTAAAAGGTGTGCTTTTATTATTGCTTGGACAAAATTTCCATTTCAATCCAAGGTTTCCATTTACAATTAGAGGCAACCACTGTATTTTAATCCAAACAAAGATACTGCATACATGCAGAAAGAACAGTTTTTATTTTTAATTAGATTGTATGATTTCGAGATTTGAAGAAAAACCGAATGCTCTGACTTTATTTTTGTGAAAGTGCACTACATAAAACATCTGCACGAAACAAAAACAGCATGAATGAGAATGCAAATGCTTCTCTGACAGAAGTTTTTTAGATGCTGTCAATACATCCACATCCAAATTTTGCTTTGTGTGGGTGTGTGTGTGTGTGTGTATATATATATATATATATATATATATATATATACACTGTATATACTGTGTGTGTGTGTATATATACGTTATATACACAGCTTGTAAAATAAGTATTGAAAACGTCACAATTTTTCTCATTAAATATATTTCTAAAGATGCTGTTGAATTTTCCCCAGCAAAAAGGCATGGAAAGCCAAGACACCAGCAGAAATCTATCAGTAATTAGAAAGCATTCCTGCCCCTTGTCAGTAGAAATTATTATTATTTGGTTTAGTCCCAAATGATGGCCTATAAATAAGAGTCTCATTACCAACGTGCCACACAAGAAACAAATCATGATGGGTAAAAGCAAAGAGCTCTCTCAAGACCTTCACAACCTTATTGTTGCGAAACATACTGATGGTACTGGTAACATAAGGATCTCCTCACACGTTTCGTTATATGCATGTGTTGTGATGATTTGAATCACTTCTGTTGTCAAACTAATGGTCAAACTAATGCAGATGTTTTCTTCATTTGCTGGTGTTTTTTCAGTTTGCATGTGTTTTCTTAAGTTGCAGCGTGTTGAGCTCTCTCGGCGTGCGTATTGCTGAATGAAAAAGCTTGTTTAAAGTTTGCTGCACAACATTTAGACAAGCCTGTGAAATACTGGGAGGAATTAGTCTGGTCAGATGAGACCAAATTTGTACTCTTTGGATGCCATTATACACACCATGTCTGGAGGTCAAATGGCACTACACATCACCCCAAAACTTCATGGTGTAGCACTAGCAAAATTCATATAATTGAAGGAAGGATGAATGGAAAATGTGCCGAAACATTCTTAAATATCTGCTGCCATCTACCAAGATGATAAAAATGAAACAAGGGTGGACATTCCAGCGAGACAATGATCCCAAACACAGCCAAGGAAACTCTCAATGGGTTTCAGAGAAAGAAAGTAAAGCTAGAACGGCCCAGCCAATCACCTGACTTGATTCCAACAGAACATCTATAGAAAGAACTAAAGATTAGAGTTCATAGAAGATTTCAAGACTGCTTGTGTGTCAGAATGGGCCAAGATCACACCTGAGCAATGCATGCATCTCTCCATACAGGAGACGTCTTGAAACTGTCACTAACAACAAAGGCTTTTGTGCAAAGTAATAAATACAATTCAGTATGTGTGTTCAATACCTTTCCCCTGGGTCTTTCCAATTTATTACACATAGCTTAATTTCTGAACTTATTTGTTTTGTTTTCTTGGTTTTTATGGATTACTTGGATTGTTACCGACATCTGGTGAAAATTTCATGTCAACAGCATCTTTACAAATATATTTACAGAGAAAAATGGTGACATGTTCAATACTTAATTTAATTTGCTAGAGTGTGTGTGTGTGTATATTTTTATGCACATGTAAACATTACATTTGAATACCTAAAAAATACTAATGATATCAATGCTGTGTGTTTGTCTACGTTTAATTTTAAAGCACACTGTCTCCACATAATAAAATCTTAATTTATAGATATTGTAAAGCTGATTACATATGAGCTATAAAACCTACGAGAATATGTTTCACAATCCTTTTATGATTCCTATTTCATTTATCTTTCTGCGAGGGTGTTTACGGAGATTACAAATCCATCAAGGAGAATAGCTCTTTTGTTGTAGGCTGATATGATTAGCAAGTGTTTACTTTATTTGTTTAAAACTGCAAACAGCACATCTGAGCTTATAAGCCGAATGTTGGACAAGAGACTTAGACGCCTGGAGTACTGAAATACACCCGTCCATAGTACACTGACTTTACAAAACGCATCTGTGGGAGGTGTGTAGTGTGTGGGCAAAAGGTACGAATCTAACTTGAAAGATCTTGCTATATGTAGTCTAGCATCAAGGTGGCCCACAGGAGTCGGATTGGATGCTGCACTGGTTGGAAACTGAACAGAAAAGCTTCATATAATGCTCATATGGTGGGTTATGTGTATGCATTATTTTGCACTGAATATATTTGTCTCAGAGCTTGAGGGGAACTGCTGTAATGAGTCTCCAAAATTAAAGTAACCTCTTAATTGGCACCATCCAAGAGGTGAAAACAATGTTGTGAGACACAGTGCTAATGGGTGCTGTGCATGTTTATAACTGTGCATGTTTATAAATAACCGATTGCATATAGAGCTTTAATTGTGACTCATTGATTGTGATTTCCCTCCACTAGTGTTATGGAGGGTGTAGCATGTAATGTTTCCACGCTGTGATAACAAGCCATTTGAAAAATGCGAACTCGCTAGCATATGTTCTCGCAAAGGTTCTCCACTCTGTCTAGCTGAGGGATGCCAGCACTTACTCTCATAAGTGGCGTAATTTGTTGAGTAGCTGGAGGTGATAGAACGCAGGATGGGGGCTGAAATGATTCAGAGCTCCATCCAGTAGAAACGCAGATAATGATGCTGACATCCGGCATATCAGTGGACTCAGGGGTGCTTTTATATGAATTCAATGCACCATTACGTCAATATAACTGTGAATGGGTGTCTTTCATTACATTGCTTATTTGGATTATGTCTAAGGTGTTACTTTTGTTTTGATTGTGTCTAATGTCATTTTGAGCCAAAGTCGTCATTCAGAGTCGCTGTAAAAAGTGTGAGTGACGTTCATGGGCGTCTTGGAAACCTCAGCTGGGGATTTAATGTTGTCCGGGTACTTGTCTTGACTTGATTTCATTGCCACCTTTGTGGGAGTCTACCGGATGGACAGATTGAACCCCCCTGGATGGGAGAATATGCATCCTTTGTGAGATGGATGAGTAACATCTTACTAAAATGGGGTTGCTTTTACATCTTTCATACATTTGAGTGTTTTAGGCTTTTTAGTAAACTCTACTGACCATTTTTCAGTGTATATATATATATATATATATATATATATATATAGTCCTGGCATGCATTTTTTTTTAATGAATGTTGTACGTCTTATTCTGTGCAATTAATCTGTAAAAAAAAATATTTTTGCATTCATTATGATAGGACAGTAAAGAGACAAGAAGTAAGAGAGAGAGGGGGGTGAGATCAGGAAAGGTCCAAAAGCTGGGATTTGAACTGTCGGCACGCTGCCCATTAAGCTATCGGTGCCAATCTGTGAATATATATCTATTTTTTTAAGTTCTGACTTTTTTTTAAAGTCATTTTTCATCAAAATGTTGTAACTGGATATTCCAGTGAAAACTTCTCTCCGGTGATGTATCCAGGACTTCTCCATTCATTTTACACTAAGTTTATGCTCATCTACCTCCACTTTTCAGTGCAACAGCCACATCTCCATAGTGCGAACTACGGGGGAGCTAGGGGGAGCTCGGCTCCCCTTAATAAGACATGGGCTCCCCTGAAAACGAGAAATCTGAAATTTTGGGGGGTCTCAAAAAATACTGACAATGTGAATATTTTTAAGTGCAATTTCAGTTTTGTAATGTGATTATGATGGCAAAATATTATTCATTCATGCATGACGGCGATTAAAACCTAATTAACTTCAATTAAGATTACAGAAGGTGTGGGGGCGCTGCGCTGCAAATTCCACATGTTAGTATGTCATAGGTTCGTAGAAACAAAATAAACGTTGGAGGCCATTTATCGTGCGCAAAAGTCCTTCCATTATGCAGTTATAGCATCATAGCTAGGGCAAAAAGAAAACAAGGTAGTTCAATTAATTTTGGTTTTATTAAGAAATTGTGTAGTGATGACGCACGACTGATTCACTTGCTGAAAGCACTGGTAAACCTCAAGCCAAGCCCACCGTGAAAACGCATGAAGCTGAAGAAAAGTAATCTCTGGGATCCTAAACCCTCTTGCTTTCTTGCTTCGAGTCCTCTCTCGCGTTAAACTGGAACAGCCAGCAGTGGAGAGACTGGAAGAGCCAATATACATGGCTGTGTGTTAAGGATGAAGCTTGGGGTGCATCACTTTGTAACGCGTTGTGTCAAGAGGGGGACAAAATATGGGTAGCTCACAAAGTTATTAGGCCAGACAAAACTCACGGAGGCGATTGACATTTAACAACGACTCGCGTTTTATTTCTCCAATCGAATTCGGGCAATTGTCTGTCCCATGTTCCACCGTCCACAGCGTAACCAAAACAAAACAAACAAGATTAAAACAAAATGATTTCCAAACAGAGATTACCCGCATACATGGGGGATTCGAGTCGCGCTTGTATACATTATCATACAGAGTGCATACCGTTTTACAGGGAGCGCGCAGCTCTTAAAGGGGCCACATTTTTTTCCACTCGTTACAACTTGAAAGGACGCAAAAAACCTTCTTCTGTCTGAAAAGGTACCTGGCACGCACTTGTCTGAGGAGTGGATTAATGGTTAATGCTCAGAACCAGTCGCGAAAAATTATATATAAATACAGGGACAGCATTGCACACAAGATGGCCATTGAAGTGGCATTAACTAAGCAAAAGGCGATTCTGCCAAATAAAGTAATTGAGGTCTAAATTAATGGAGGAGACCACAACATCATTTCAAGGCTGTCTTCCTGACCTATCAATTTGTGTCGATAAAGTATAATAGTGCATATTGTAGCTGTTATGTAGCTTTGTAAGTTATTATAAGTCCTTTTTTGAGGCACTCGTGTCGATAATGTATAATAGTGCATACACTTGTAGCTGTTGTAAGTCCTTATTTGAGGCATGCGCATGTGCACGAACTCTACCCCCCCCCCCCAACCCCCCCAAAAAAGTGGGCTCCCCCAAAGGACACGGTATAGTTCGAACACTGCACATCTCAACATCCAATCAAAAATGAATGCATTGAACCAAGGCTCTACCCTTTTCCCTTTAAAATAATCAGTTTAATTTGTATCACAATACAGAAAAAAAAAATTAGTCACTACTTACGTTTCATTACAACTTTAAGTTATAGGTACACTGCAATACATTTTGTACTTTTTGCAGAAATAAAGTGTAAAAATGATATATTGAAAAAAAAAAAAATTAAAACAAAGTAAAAATAACCTTGCATTATATGTAATTACATTGCATTATTTTACAGTAAAATACTGTAAAGTGTATAGTTTTTACAAGTAAAAACTATTAATTAACATATAATTCAGGGTGAAAAACAGTATGACACATGGCTTTCTGTTTTACTACATGTATTATTATTGTTGTTATCAATATATTTTTATCTAAAGTTCAGATTTTGAGTTCAAACAGACTTGGTAACATTATATCATATAATTGAATACTCGGTTTTAAGTTGTACAATATGCAGGCACCAATATGCCACACAGTAGTAACAGAAACATTGTTTTTTTGATGATTTTTTTTCTCCACTATGGTAAACTTCTGCCAAGCACAGCTGCTGTTGTTTTTTTTCTGTAATTTTAACAGGATATTTTTCTGTGTAGTCAGCCATATTTTTGTGGGCACCAGTCAGACATATGGTGCAACAGCATTTTGGGTGACCCGAGTTAAAGTCCTGGCTCATGTTCCTTTCCGAGTCTCATTCTCCTCTTGTAGCCGACTGTTTCCTGTCTCTCTTTAACTGTCCTATTCAATTAATGGCAAAAATATCACTAATATAATTTAAGAAATGTTATAGACATAAGAGAAGGTCAGAAAACATCCTGGCAGTAATTCAACCCCATAGCTGACCCTGATTACTTCAATCCTCGACAAACAATTGATTTATTTTGCAAGCACAAGATTCTTCTTCTTCTTCTTATTATTATTATTTTTAATCGGACCTGCATATTCTAGACCACCAATGACTGTGTTTGAATTTGACGAGAATCTCTTTTATTCTAAGTCCAATTCCACTGAAATCAAGCTAATCTCACATTCATGCTACCAAGTTTTTTTTTTTTGTTGTTGTTTATTTATTTATTTTTCCTGCTAATCCACTGTGGCCCATTTGCCCATTCGTTCAACTGCCGGTTTTTGGCACATTCTGATTTTGAATCCGTCACGGTCATTAACCATTTATAACAGATCTGCTCTAGAGTTTAGCATTTGTGAAATCCTGTAAATGAGTGTTAGCTGGGAAATCCTGCATCATGCTGCTATGTGTTAAAAAGATGTGCAAGATTTCAGTCAAGTTCACAGCTCACCTGTGGTTGCATCTGTCACTTTCACAAACACCTCTCTGGCTGAAAAGACAGTTTAAGTGTGGAATGGGGTAAAATGGTCTCCGTTTCAGTAGCTACAACCTCCAGCTGAACGCTCTAGAAGGTTCCACACTGATCTTTGCATCCGCAAGCATGGCATTACTGTATGCTAGAACTGCCACCACATAGACAGAATCTCTATATACCGTTACACAGAAAATACTCCATTTTCATGATTTAATTTAAGAAGTTAAGCTGAAATTATATTATAATGAAGATCTCAGATCTAATTTGTCAGATATTTTCTGTCTACAAAAAGATTGGATTTCTTCTGGTTTCTCTGGCAATTGATAGTACAAATCATTGCAATTCGATGTGCCAGAAAGCATATTAACAGTGTTATTAATTTTAAGACCATGAAAAAAGAAATTATGCATTAAGCAAAAAAAATAAAAAAATAAAAATGAAGTAAAAGATTTTAAATCTTTTAAATTATGCCAAATGGGACTGGTTCAAGTGTGCTCAGAATCAAAGAAAACAGTGTGTAACTTTAATTTTCCCTTCTACATTACAATTAAAAGTCAACTTAAAACCATGCAAGACTCTTTGCATCAATAATGAGGATGTTAATGGATTTGCAATGTAAGCACCATAACAAAGTCCTTTGCATGAAAAAGGTTGAAGACCCCTGGCTATTATGATAGACTGAAAACAACAATGAACAGTAATGACAGAGAACTAAATGTGTGGGACTCTAAAAATGCAGTGCTTTGACAGACATAAATTTTAATATTACGAACCCAAATATTACTGACTTTTTCAAAGCAGGTGCAACTCCAACGGAAATTCAAACATGCCACGAATATGTCAGCATGCGGATATTTTATTATGCATAAATAGTAGGCTATACTTTTTAATCTGCATGAGTGAAAACTTCACATAAATGTTTTTTTTTATAACTACACTACTCTAAAACCTGTTCACGCTGTTAGATATTAGGCAAACCAAGACCAAATGTCCTTGGGTTTTGACTTGCTAAACATGTAATTTCATTATATTTGTAAGGACATTTGGTTTTCACAAGTAGCCATAATAAAGCTGTATACACACTCACAGACTTTACTGACCCTGAATTTCTCTCAGCTCTAAACCACTCTCGAGTTAAGCCTACTTGTACAATAAATGGCTGAATATCTCAGTAATGGCAAGGACAACATGACAATAGGAAAAAATGTGACGACTGCATAAGTGCCCAACCACAAATAAATAGTCTACATATGCATAAGCACATCATGACTCAGTATGAAAAAAAAATTAATAAGCTCTTTGGGGAACGTTATGTCACAATATGTCAGTTATTAATAATTAATATGTTATTTCAACCCAGACTGGCTCTGAACTCATGCCTATGTATTCCTACATTTCTCGACATTACTCAGAGCAGCTGCTCTCAAAAAACAGTTTCACAAATCTCAGGCGAAACGATGCTACAGTGCGTCGCTAATCCCATCTCTCAACTGTTTCTCTCACGCTCCCACTCTCATTTCTTTTTCTTTTCTTTTTTACATAATAGCTTAAAAATCACGCGTTAAACAACTTTTCGGCGTAAATGCGGTCAGGACACTAATTACTCCCGGAATAATTAAAACACGCAACACTGGAGGCAATGGAGCGCATAGAAACCGCATCTTTACCTCACGCACCTGCGTGCTCATCGACAGGTTTGGGTTTGGTGTGACATCTTCAGGAATGCTGCACTCACAATCTCGTCGCAGTCTATAAACTTGAACACGGTCGAAGCGGAAGAATTCATTATCTCTTAGTTTGTTTCAACAGATGTTCCGCCTGTTTTGCGATGCCGATATATGATAGGAAGGAAAGACTTGAAAGGAAATACATAAAAGACAAATTTAAGACAATATGCCAAAACATCAAAAGTTGTTTTACCTGCTCGGAATGGCACAGAGTACGCACGGGATGGATTAGGAAATCCAAACTTTGAAGACTGCGAGCTTTAATGGCTCGTTTGTGAGCGACGCATTGGCTCGGCGCAGTTCTGACAAGACTATCGGCGTGCACTGCTGCTGTCTGTCTCTCCCTCTCTCTCTCTCTCTCGCTCCCCCATAGAAATAAATAATCTCTGCTTTCATCTGGATCACCGAATCTCTCCCTCCTGCTCCAGTTTGAGCGCACTGTATATCTCTATCTCTCATTTTCTCTCTCTCTTACACACACACAAACGCGCGTGCGTTTCCATTTACTTCTGTTGTGTTAATACAGTGTTAATAATATTTTCTGTCAACCCTCACGCTGTAAACTATCTAAACTTTAGATCTTAATAAAAAATACTTGATATGTTTTATTAGCCATTTTTCTGGTGACCATTGGCTGGTCCCCGCAATTTAATGTGAATTGGTGCATCACTAAAATTCACTGCATGGGACTACATTTTATAGAACCCCACTTGCCAGGAGAAAATGAGGATATGCCTTTTTGGACCTTATCAGGGCCCCTTCTTCATAAAGGCCCTGAAATGTAGGCAAAACCTGACCCATTACAGTTTAGAACACACTTTAACTGATTCATCTGGACCAATTTTTAAACCATTCATAAAGTTCTCGAAACAAAGACATGTTTCTCAAAACATTTAATAGTACATTTCACCTTTTTGCACACAAGTTCCAATTTGCGCAGTGTTTTCTGCCAAACCTCTTTTTGCACAGGTTTAATCATGTTCTCATTCACAAGATATCACAAACACACAATTAACTCAAGCATAAAAAAACACATATTTATTCATGTGTGTACATTAAGTAGCAAAACTGATGACACACAGGTCAGGGTGATATGAACAAGAGCACAGCTGATGATGTGTTCTGGAAAATTAATCCTGGTAGTGGGAGGCAAAGTAATTAGAGAAGAAAATAAAAACGATGGGGATGAGGTCAAATTTCATTTGTTTCTGATGAAATACAAAGCCCTAGTTGACAATGTTCTTCTGCATGGACTGATGATGAGGGAAATTGGCCTACAGGCTCATCGAAAAGGTTTCAATACTACTTACACAAATTCAATGTAATTACAGTACATAGCAGTAGTACTTCAGATTAGAAAGCTTCCATTATTCTATGTACAGTAGCACAAGTTGTACACCCTCAAACTCATTACTTTTGAATTGATTTGTAGCCAAGTAGTCCTTACAAGACGATTGTCTTGGGGAGGCAGAGAAATCTTTTGTCAGAAGACTAAGAAACTTCTATAAGGACATTTGTTTATTGCTGAATTTTACTTTACCTGCTCCCCTCTATTTATGTTGTATACTGTAACAGACTGATGCAAAATGAATCCTGTTTCCCAAAAGGAGTTTTTTGTAACAGTGTTTTGAATTGATCGCACTAGTGTTCTTTAGGCAGGAAAATAGTAGGTGTATTTTACAGGTTTGTGTGCAATCTGAGGCCAAAGTTTGAGTCAAAAGAACACATGTTTTTGACTATAGAATTTGATTTTGACTTTGAAGTTTGCACAAGTTGGTTTATAGTTTTGGGATTATGTTTAGTTGTGAAAAAATTGTGAATTGTATCATGAATTGTGTGCTAGCAATAGTTAAAAACTGAGAATTTTATTTTAAATATTATATTATATTATATATATTTTTCAATGTGTACTGAAGCTTCATCAAGACAAATTCCCTATGTGTATCACATGTGACTGAACTGAGTAGCATCCTCTCATATTTCTGTAATTGATGGGACTGTATGCTTTATTCACCGTTAATATTTAATACCCTTCAAAAGGATTTACAGTGACTAATTCAGTAATTCTCAGTTTTGGACCTCATCATTGTACATTTTGTGTGTCTCTCTAGATTTACATAATCAACTCATTAGTAGAGACTGCGAGAAGGAAACTGGTGTGTCAGATAAAGGACACATCTAAAACGTGCAGAGCTGGGGCCCTCCAGGACTATGATTGAGAAGCACTAGCAGATTGCAAGCGACAGGATTACTATGTCGGATTAAACTGCAACAAGCATCATTTCATTATCTGCGCATCAGTTGAAAAGGATGATGTGGTGGCGAGAATCACTCACTGCTGTGTCCAGTTTTGTTTTTATAAACTTGGACATTATATAGACTCGCACTCAGGAAAGAACAATACTGGGCATTAATATCCAATGACAAGAGTTAATATATTGGAGTTTCTTTATGAGTTTTGTGGGTTTTCAGTAGTCTTCTGCAAATGAAATAATACTGGCATGTAGGGATGAGTTTGGTAATATACATGATCTCATGCCATTATGGAGTTCATCAGTCAGAAAGAGAAATGAGAAGTCCTTTCTTCCAGTTTATAGCCATTATATCTCTGTGGGAAGAGTTAGTCTCTTCTTAATGGGATGAACCAGTGAACCACACAGAGATCAGGGCAGCGATGCTGAACAAGGTCTATAGTATGCCAATGGGAAACGGACAGATGGCTGTGTAATTACGCAGGAACTAACCCCTGTGCGTGTGTGGCTTCCGTTTTCAAATGTGAATATGCTCAATTATTCTTGTTTTCTCAAGAAAACAACCATCACGTCATTCTATGATAACTATATATGACTGATAAGAACAGAACACTTAAAGGGGTCCTATGACATTGCTGAAAAGAACATTATTTTGTGTATTTGGTGTAATACAATGTATTTATGCAGTTTAAGGTAAAAAAAAACATTATTTTTCCACATACTGTACATTATTCTGAAACATGATGATTTTTACAATGCTCAATCGCAAATTCTTAAAATATGAAAACATACTTCAGGCTTTGAGTCAGAAGCATTAGACTGTCCTTGCAAAGTTGGAATTGCCCCATTTTATAGAAACAGTCTTTGTGCACAGCCAGGTTCAGGAAACGGTCCACCGTAAAATGTGCTGCACACATCTGAATATTTAGGTTTAACTGTTCTGGAACAGTGTTATGAATACAACTTAACCACTGATTTCTAGTCGTGTCCTCTTTTGGAAGGCCGAACAAAGTAGCTTCGCTTTCACAACGAAACACACAGCGTCTCCACAAAATGGCAGCAGCAACAATACTACAGCGAGAATACAAATTTTGCTTTCTTTCTTAGCATAAACATTTGGTCAGTGTTTTGCAAATCCTCCCACATAATGACATAGACATGTGGAGGCGTGTTTAAATGAGGCGTTTTAGGAAGGCGTGGACAAGTCTTAACTTTTATAAAGAATATCTCCTTGGATTTGAAACTTTAGTCTTTGCAAATTTAGGGATCGTATCTATGCACGAACCGCTTGTAACACTCCAAAGAGTGTTACTCCGCATCATATGACCCCTTTAATGTGGTCTAGTCTAGACAGTAATGTGAGAAACTAAACAAAACTCATTTGTTAAACACACACTTACAGCCTCAAGAAATTAATTATAGCTAGCAACACAGAGGAGTACTAGATAAGACAAATATATGTAGGGATAATGTAAAGTCTTTTATTTTATGATTAATACTAGTTAATATTAATATCGAAGTCCTCTGAGGTCATTTTTACTGAGAAAAAAATATATAAAAAAAGATAGAATCAGAGTTTTGAATGAATCATTTGAATAAATAATTCAATGACACTCATAAAATCTGCTTTTCTGAACAAGTTGACTGAGTGAGTCAATTGATTCACTTTTAAAGATTCAGTTGATTCACTTGTTCCTTGCCGCCACTTCCTGGCATAACAATGTAACCCGCAGAAAGAGCCACTGAAAATCCCAACCACTAATTCACAGACTGACGATCTGGAACATGAAAACACAGACAGTAAAATGTGCTCAGCCAATCAGATATGTGGACTGGAATTAATTGTTGTACGTAGACCAATGCATTATGACCTTAATAGTGTAAACAAAACCCACAAAATTATCTGTACACAAGTGATTTTTTTGCTCTTGGATAAAGATTTTCAATACTGTTTTCCTTTAGTGGTTCTCCAGTGCGCACAAAAATAAAGCACCAAAATAAAATGTAACAAAGCCTTATTAAGGCAGCCTTGTCTTTGACCCATGGTCCATGAAACCAAAAGCTCTATAATTAGCAATTGGTTTTTAAGAAGGGAGGAAATGGCCTCACTGGCAGGCCTGTGTAAGACAACCTATAATTGGACTACAGCAACACCCATTCAACCAGCTACACAGCGTCCCTGCATCATTCATTACCATTTAATTGTAATAATTAAATTGCCCAAATGTAGTAGTTGCAATACAATCGAAGTAAGAGGTTGCAACTTAAATGGCAACCTGTTCAATGCACTTTAATAAGCAATCTGTATGTGCAGTGGTTTAAAACACACACTGTGTAAAAAAAAATACATCTGTTCATGTATTTCTGAATTAGGGATCAAAGGATGAAGGCAGCCTTTGCAATGCTATTCATCATACAGTTATTTCCTGTCCTGGAACTAACATGCATTTGTCTTTTTCAGATAGCCTTTCAGGGTGAAATTTGGCTTTCGCCCACACGAGTTCACACTGTGGCCTTGGGTTTGCGCGACAAAGCCTTCTTCAGAGAAAAAAAAAATATCCTTCAAAAAATATATAATAAAAATGTTCAGTAACTGTACATAGATTGAACATAGATTGAAATGGTGCCTGCTGGACAGATGAAGAGTGATATGGATGTAATTTGCAACAATATGCTTAATAGAAACCAGGTAAAATCAAATAAAAATATAACACGAATAGAACCTGAAAATGTCCTTGAATGAACTTAAGGAATCATTCACAAAATTAAAATGTGCTGAACATTTATTCACCCTCAGGCCAACCAAGATGTAGATTAGTTTAGTCCTTCTTCAAAGCAAAGATAACTTCACTTGCTCACCAATTGATCCTCTGCAGTGAATAGGTGCCATCAGAATGAGAATGTCTTGTAAAGTGAAAAGCTGTATGTCAGGGTTATTCAAATCTTGTCTTGGAGGGCCAATGCGGTGCAGAGTTTGGCTCCAACCCTAATCAAACACACCTGAGCATGCTAATCAATGTTTTTGGGATCATTAGAAATTCCCAGGCAGGTGACTTTGATCAGTGTTGCATCCAAACTCTGCACCGCATTGGCCCGCCACGGCAAGATCTGAATAACCCTGCTGTATGTTTTACAAAAAAATCCATCATCAGGATGCTTTGAACTTAAAACTGTTGCTTCCAATTTCCGGCTAAAATACAAGTCCTCTGCTTTTCTCCAAACATGCAGCTTTTCACTACACAAGATGTTAACGGACAGACAGGAGTTTACTTGCCAATTATTGTGATGCTTTTATCAACATTATTGTTTGGATTCTCATTCTGACGGCACCCATTCACGGTGGAGAATACCACAAGTATTCCACAAGATGTTATGCTAAATTTCTCCAAATCTGTTAAAAAAATTATGTAAGATGGCAAAGGAGAAAAAATTAACTCAGAGGGTGAGTACTTTTATTTTCTTTTGGTTAGAACTGCTTTAAGGTTACATAAAATCCAAGCTTCTACAGATAATGATAGGAAATTGGCTATATCATAATCTAAACAGATGCAGAATAAATTACTCTAAGTCTGGTACAGGTTTTCTGGTAGTACGATACAGTTAAAAGGAATCGTTCCCAGGCTAATGGGTTATCGGTCACGTGTACTAGATGGCCTTAATTATGAGGCTATATTTGAATGGGGATGTAGGGCAGGGATTACTCTGACATTAACTGAGTATAGAGGTAAATCATAAAGGCATATGTCCGGTTCAGCATGTGTGCTGACATCTGCACTGCATGAATGTCACCAATCCAATAATTGAGCACATTGACAGTGGTGTCCTTGAGTGATCTTAACTTCAAAAAATTCATTAATTGGTTGGTCAGGAAAAGTCAGTCTGAGCGTTTCTGTCCCAGCACACATTGACTGAAGTAAGTCGGAGGACTTCATTAATCACATGGACATAATGGTGAAGAAAAATATGGGACAGTTTGTGATGGCTGATATTTTGAAAAAGGTTAAATTTGTTTTGAAAACTGGATTTTTCTGTCTTTACTGGGAGTTCTATGAGCTGCTCAAAAACTTGGTCTATTTTTAAGTCTTGTGTGCACAAAAGCAGTCTCATTTTCAGACAGAGGTCTCCAATTAGCCTGCTCTTTCCTCTTGGAAGCCTTTGAAATCTAGTCTTGCACGCACTATTGTCATTTACGAATTTGAAATAGGTGCTAGATTCACCCTTATTCTGGTCAGTTCACACAGCAGTTGTGGCGGTGGAAAGAATAATGGGTCAATGACATATAAGAGTGCCTACAATAAAGAATACACAATAAAAAGTTTAAATCACAAATAGCTAAATCTTGGAAATGAACTACTGGACCATTTCTCATAACATAACACTTTTCATATAAAACCTGACTTTGAAAAACATAATTTTTAATTCTCATTCAATACTTTATGTATTTTTTGCAACTTTAAGTAAACTTGACACAAAAAAGTTTAAATTATCTTATATTTTTCAGCATATTGGTCACATGATATTATGTTTTG
Organism: Carassius auratus; assembly: GCF_003368295.1. Lineage (NCBI taxonomy): Eukaryota > Metazoa > Chordata > Actinopteri > Cypriniformes > Cyprinidae > Carassius > Carassius auratus. Next base: position 44,012 of record NW_020523286.1, on the reverse strand, counting down.
TTCAAATATTAAGAAACAGTTAATCATATGTTTTTGTTCGATATAATAATAATAATATATTATGCCAAATTATTTTTGCACAGGTATGGTAATCTTCTCAGGAATTTAGTTATTTTAATGAGTTATTTTCTTCATTGTATGATATCAGGAAAGTTTTCACCCATTTTACTTGCTAAGTACCCTTTTGCCTTTTCATTTATTTAGAGAGTAGGTGTATGTCATTGTATCTAAGAATTGCATTTTTAAAGTATTTTTGAATTAATTAATGAATCCTGACCAAAAATAATTGTCATGTCATGTTGACCTACACATGAGTGATTTGGACAGGATGTCTATCCCAATAGATAAAAAACACATAAGAGTGCAATTTAACCAGGGCCATTACCTTCATAAATACTTAGAAGGACCTTCACAACACACTCTAAAATTCAGCTAAGTTCATATATTTTTCGTACCTTCCTGAATTTCTTTGTTCCAGTTTCATTTCCTTATTAATCTGTATTATGACGTGCAGAAGACAGGTTGTACAGTATGAGAAAATGAATGTATCTATACCCAGAGCAGTCTTTCCCCCAGATTTTAGAGGTCACTAATAAAAAGAGATATGCCCTGAAGAGAGAACACATGAACTGGGTCAGAGAGGAGATTCTTTCACTCACCAGGTGCTTCTGCAAGACTTTTTAACAGTTTCATTCATCCGCTGTTCAAGCAAATAAGAAAGGACATTCAGTTCGAATGAAATCGATTACTCACTGATTCTCCCCACAACTGTAAAGGTTGAAGTGTTAAAAATAGCACAGTAAATTGTCTTACCTCTCAGTCTCCGGCTGTGTGTCGCTTCAAATATAGATTGAAACACCAATACCTTCATTAAAACTCAACATAGTAAAATACTTAAAACCAAAACTGACAATTATATGCCTATAATTTAGACTAACAATATCATAAAGAGAGGATACAGAATAATAATAATTTATTTTTTTATCACCAAATCACCTTACATACAGTTGTACACACCTAAATAACTGGTAGACAGCAGAAGCCTTTTCTCTATTAGGGAGATGAGAGGGTCTGTATTGCTTACTATTGGAGAAAGCGTAACAGTCAACTTTCTGCAAAAGAAAGCAACTCAAGTTTGGAACATTATTATAAACTAATGAGGGGATAAGGCATGCTGAAACATTCTTATATTTCCATTTACATTAATTTAACAGAGCTTTTATCCAAAGCAATCTTACAAATGACAAATACAAAAAGGGATTCATTTTAGATAATGACCTATTTTCAGTTTCATGACCTCATGTGGCTTATTGCTTAAATAGCTATGTAACATACAAATATAGGTTATATTGAATATCCAGAAATTCAAGTTAAACATCCACAGGTAGCTTCAGTCTCTACCTCATATTACACTACATACCAATTCACCTGTAACAGGTTTCTGCTTGAAAACTTTTAATTTGCACACGTGCCACTCAAGGTTTTCCTTTGTATCCAGTTTAGCTCATCACATTTTATTTTTGCAAGAACTGTCGGCTTTAACCTTTCACACCCTAACACACACACACACACCATACACCATCAGCAAACTTCTTTATCGTTGACTGAGGCTATGGCTGCTGCTTTTGTCCTGTATGCTGTTTCCCTCGAACTATTTGGCTGACCTTGAGCTTGTATTATCTGGAGAATAAAGACTCAGCTTCACTCAGCTAAAGAAGATTGGAGTCATATTGAGGCTGTATAAGAGTGACTGAATGTAACTGGTTTCTATCGAGCACCAAGCTTTGACCAGATATAACAGACATATAAACTGTAACCCCACCTTATATAGATTGACCACTGTTTTAATAAAGGCCCTGGTTTGTCAACTGTCACTGAAATGAATGAAGAGTCGCTGTTGTTAAAAACACTTTTGCAAAATGCTATGAAGGAGGTGATATGAGAACAAAGATGGAAACATATCACTTCCATGTTACAGAAATTTTGCATAATGAGCAGAAGCTGTGAAGTATGAATAATTTTCAAGAGAAAAAAAACTGTCAATAATTCATGACTGAAAAACTCAAGCCTAAAATATATATATATATATATATATTTATATATTTATTGCATATCTTCAGCTAAAGGACCAATACACAACAGACTGCCTCTGAGCGAATAAAGATCAGCTTCCATTTCAATCGTCTGCTCTCTGAATAAAATGCAATGAATAATCAATAGACACGAATTGAAAAACACTCTAAATTATTAATTTACCGCACAAATAGGAAAGTGCACTGCTATCTAACACAATAGGATTTTTTAAACTCTTTTTTTTTTCGACTGGAAAAAGGGATACTTTAAAAAACTATGTTGACGTCAGAGATCATTTCATGTATGTGGTGCATATAATCATAGTACGTGAAGCGGAAAACAGTTTATAGTTCCGGCCATCAGGAACTGGAAGCAGGGCACAGATTGCTCGTGTGGCCAGGGACCAAAACAGGAGCAGAGTGGAGAACGTTCCAACTGTGCAATGGAAAACCCCACTGAGATCCCCTTTACATAAGCACTCCAGCCTCAGTGCTGGCCAATAACACACCACTGGCCATCAGCACAGACGGCAGAATATATAGATGTAATAATTAAAATGTCATACTGTAATATCATATAAGTCATATTACAGCAGAGAAGTTAGAGCTGTAGCTTTTGCCTATCTGTTGTGTAGGCATATGTGCTGCTAAATTAAACTAACATTAATTGTGAGGTAGCAAAGATTTATTTCATGTGGACATGTGGCTAAAAAAATTCAGCACCAGCTCTTATAATTTTAGTGTCTTTATTTCTTTCCATTTTCTTTCTGATTTAGTTTTCCCTCTTGACTTTCATTGCAAAACATGTTGTCGTTTGCCCTGCACAACACCCTTTTTATGACACTGCCATCTAGTGATAACAACCTTATCCTGAATCCAACATTTTCACTTCATGTTGTTTTGAAGGAGTCTTAATTACATTTTTTTTTTTTTTTGCTGTTCATTATTAAAGATTCGCACATCTATTTTCTTATTTTTGTATTTTTTCCTCGACTTTTTTCCAATATTCTGTGATTTCTGTTCTCATTATGCAACACATCAGAATTCTGAAACATTTAAATAATAAAATAAAATAGTGCAGGTCTTTTTATGGATTAATTTGAACATTTTCTTCAGTACATGAACTTCAGTTGTTTATCTGTACACACCCTTCATACTTTTTGATTTCAGTTAAAGAAGGTTAATAAACAAAAGTAAAATGTATTTTCTTTTAATACATGCTAATTACAGAAAACAACATTTCCTAACAAATGTAAATTAGGGTTACTTTATTTTTAGCTACTTGCATGTAAATATGGATTATTTATTGTTATTATAAATGTAAGTACATGTAACATGAATGACAAGGACACCTTAAAATACAGTGTTTCCGATACATGTTTTAAAATGCAGATCCTCTTTTTAACAATAACACCGTTGACATTTACACCAAAATCAGACACACAGATGTAGACTCAGACCCAAAACATTTAGAATATTTTCCAGCAGGAATAGCCGCTTTTAAGAGATTTTATAACCTGCTTTATACAGTTCTAAACTAGGGTAACCTTTGAGCATGTCTAAGTCCTTGAATGTCAAAAGCCATCTTTGCATTCAGTAAGGCTTATGCTGTCTCTTTACTTTTCAATGCATTTTTTAATGGTTAGTTGCCAGCTTTTTCCCTCACAGCGGTTGCCTCCTGTCCAACCTTGTGACCCAGGCCCTGACTCTCTTGTGTCCTACATTAGCTGTGCTCTGACCATGACCAAAAGACTTTTCTTTTTTTCTTTTTCTTACTTTCTTATTTTTTTTTTCAGATCGAAACCACATGCTCCAAGTCTATGTGCATGTTTTCCAAGAAGCCTAAGTTATATAATTAATAAATGCACTTCAGTCAAGTTCTTCTAAAAATAAACTATTAAAACATAAGATGTAATCATGTTAATAAGACTAAACATCCATAATTTAATAACAATCCCTTTCAATGAATAGTCTGTAGTGTCATGCATATCGTGAATTACACAAAAAAGATGATCAAGTCTAATGTAAAATAATAAATAATAAATAATAATTAATAAATCCACAGAAGGGTAATTCACAGAAAGCAGGCAAGACACACACGCACGCACTCACGCACGCACGCACGCACGCACGCACATAGGGGGCAACATTCACAATACCGGACCAGAGACAACTGAACAGGCTAGAACTAAAGTAGGGGTGCTAATGAGGGACAGACAGGTGAGGGGGATCAACTAATGAGGACACAGGTGAACTGACTAACATAACCAAACATAGGGAAAAAGAACAGAACATAAGTTGTAGATGACTTTGGCTAGGTAGTCTTGTCTTCAGAAGGCAAGATTTGAGTTTAAAAAAAAATCCAGTTAAACAAACACAGATCACTAAAACCAAAATGACTGTAAACAATTACTGTGAAACTGCACTGACATACATTCAAGTGACAACTGTATAATAAATGTTGATTTAAATAAACAGAACAGAAGTTGGGGGTTTGTCTTCTTTTGTGTCTACTTACATATTTGCTGGTTTATGAATTGTTTTATATTTCATAATTGTTTATTATTTAATACCAGCTGAAATGCGAAGGATCCCATTGTGACAACGTGGCCAACTGGTCAATGTCTGGACATATCTGTTTCCGGATATTTAATCAGTTATAACTGAATCCAGCATTCTGACACAAGACTTGTACTATTATTAATATATTTATTAATACTTTGAACTAGCTTTATTTTTATATTTGCAATTTATTTTATTTGTTATGTGCATATGTTTTTTTTTTAAGAATTCTAGCACTTTATTTCAGTTCATTTCAAGGCAATATTTCTTTCTTATTTTATATCTTATTACTCATTTGTAACAATGAAAGTTCATTTAAAACTTTAGTTATAGATTAGCTACAATAAATAGGTATGATTCAGATCGATTTTTTCTTTTCTGTTTTGTTATGTCGCCTTTACGCGTGATGTCGAATGCTTCCACATATTTGTAGTATTAGCCTACTAAATTTTAGCTGAGCATTGCCAATCACGCTTTGTTCTTGTTTCTTGTCAACAGTGATCAGCACTGAATGACTGACAGACTTTCTTTTGTGACAGATTGCACAAGGTAAGAGGTTGACATCTAGTGGACAAGACTAATGAAAAGATTCACATTAATCAAATCTTCTTTTAAATGTTTGCTGAAATAAATATCGGAAAAAAGATCGATTCACGGCTTTTGAGAATCGACACTGAATCGATGTCATAAAAAAAAACGTATTAATCGAAAAATCGAAATTCATCTTCATACTTTCATCACCATCACAGAATAGCTCGAATGAAAAATCAGATTTCAGCTGAACAAACATTGATTCAGTATTAGATGAAGTCAGGATTCTCCATCAGAAGTGGCAAAGCTCTTTTTTGGCTGCAGGGGGCACTATAGAGTTTTCCCACAGACATTCTCATGTTCTCCTCCCCCATTTTGGTACTGCTCTGTGGACATCATAGACATCCATCAGCCAGCCTGTTGCAGAACGTCTCCTTTCAGCCTCGGTCCCTCAGTCCCAAACCCTCCCACGCCACATAACTGGAGCACACATGCTACTCTCCTTCCCTTAGACTTGCATAGCAGGAAAGAAGTCATTCTTTAAGAGCGACTATGCACTTTCATATCATCCCTCCATTTTGAAATTCCTTCTTGAAAATTATTTTTAAAGACATGACTAGTTTGACCTCAGGGTCACAAATGACATAATTCGCTTAGAGTGCTAAAACTTTTCTTTAGTGTGAATGGCATAGATTTCATTGAGTTTGGGACAATCTTGTCTTACCTAAAAGTAGAAGCCTCTTTTGTTTTTCAATCCATTACCTCTTTCCACTTGTCATTTAAAGACACTTTTTAACAATCCAGTGAATAAAAATCCAATTTTACTCAGAGATGTTATATTAAAGCAGTAAAATGGGTTGTGAATCATAAAGAAATATTTTTTCATAAAGAAAAAGCTATAATAAGCTAAAAAAAAAATCTAATGTTCAAACACCATTGCTTAAATGATAAAATATTATCTTTTTGAATATTATACACCATACTTTACAATATTAGTCCCCAAAAGTAAAGAAAAACATGTCAGCCATGAAACATGTAGTTTGCAGCAGACCAAAACGGCAAAAAAGAAAGAAAATACAGACTGACCAGGGTTAGAACCATTATAAGAAAGACAATACAACACTTTATTGTTCAGAAATGTTTGTAGAGACAAAGAAAAATAGAATAAAGGTGACAAAAAAAACCCAACAACAACATAAACTTGAGTTAAAAAATGTAAACGTACAGAAAGCTGAAAGACTGAAAATAGAAGCTCATTCTGGACCCCAGGTCACAACAGAAGCCCAGCTGGAGGAGAAAAAGTGTGTAACTGTTGAAAAAGAAAAGTCAGCAGAGGCTGAAGCAAACACAGGTTAATCTACTAGCACAAAGCTACAGTGGTCAACTTAACTTGCCCTAACGTAAGCGTATATGGCAATGTGGATGTACGAAAAGCTGCTCTGGAAGCAAAACAAGTTACAGGATGGTACATACATATTTATAAAAAAGATGCTTCAGTTACAAACAGGCAAAACAAGAGCAAGAGATTATGTTCTTTTATTTTGCATTATTTAAACTTTGATATATTTTTTAGCAAAGTGTTATACTTTTGTTAATAAAAGTAAACAGGAAAAACAGCCACTGAAGCCAGATCCATTATCTATGTGAACCGAAGTAAAACATATGACCATTAAGCATGAGCACAAAAAGTATAGCAAATCTTATTTTCATCAGTGAGTACACCTACACATCTCCTTAGACATATCTAAAAGACTGTACAAATATACACTACCGATACTATATGAGAACATGAAATCCAAGAATACCGGTTGACTCTAATAAACACTCAATTTTTTCACAATAATGGCGGAACAATTATGTTTCGGATTATGTTAAAGAATCATAAACTGAAGACAAATCAATTATTGTTTGGTAAATGTTGAGCATTTTCTTTACCTACATCCTGAGGAAAGTCTGACCCCAGCTTCGAATTCAAAAATTTAATTCATCTTCATATTTCAAAATGTAAAATATGACTTTTTTGCCTTTCTCAAATGGCTTTAGGAGTCGAGGGAAAAGCAGAACCTTACAGCTACTATCCGTAACCAAGGTCTAGAAGATCAATGAGGCAGCATTGTTGGTGTAGGTCAAACATAACGCAAAAGTATACATGTGCATTTTATTAACCCTGTCCAAAATCAGACCTGTTGCTTGGTTAACTGGGTCTCTGATTGTTCAAGCTTGTTTGTGATACCTGACTGACACTCTCCCTTTTGCAGTTTTGTTTCGTCTAACAAGTCTTTTGACCCATAACCATTTTCACTGTGAGCGTCCTCCCTGATGTCAGAGTCACTGTTATCTACTTGATCATTTGTCTCTGGTTTGTCCCTACTAAGTGACTGTGCAGTCTGCACATTCTCCTCATTATCACTGTCAGAGTCCACAGCAATTGGTTCAGAATTGACAAGTGCTCCAGGCTTTAAGGTGCTCTTTATTGAATCATTGCAGTTACTCCCTATGATGTCCTTTTGACCATTGGAGTAGAGTGAGGCTTTGGCGGAAACCCTTGTTAGTGTCCCATGCTTATGCTGCAGGTCACCATTGGTTGTAGCTTTTTGCCGTAAGCGAATGGCATTGGAAGATCGGCCTATCCGATATCTAGTAGTTCGTCTTTTATGTTCATGATTATGGTTCTTGAAATAGCATTTTGACTCAAAGTTCATGGGATGTTGCAAATCTGTAATGTCTTCCATTTTAAATCCCAGCAGGACCCGAGTGTTTAAGGTCTCACAATTCAGCATACATCTCCTCCTTCGATTTGAGAAATGGCTCGCAATGTCGGATTTCCAAAGCCAGAGACTGGATGCAAGCTTCTCCACCTCTCGGCGAGTGGGGTAAGGCTGCCTGTTGAAGTACTGAGTGAGGAAAGCTTTTCGTGTCTCGTAGGACTCATTCTCATAACCCTTTGGGTCCAAGGCAAAGACTACAGGTTCATCTTGTTTGTCAGCTGAAAGTGGTGGACTCTGCCCAGTCTGGTCATCGCTTGCAGACTTCTGTCTCTTTGGCTCAGTTTGGTCGAAGTTTGCTAATCCTGCACGTTTGAGACCAGCCCCCTGGGCCTGTGCAACTCTTGCGGATGGAGCAGGTCGGCCATTCTGAGTTTTGCTGACACCGCGACAGTGCACAAGATGCAAAGTGATCGTGGAAGCGGTCATGTTACTAGTGTAGACACCAAGGCAATGGATGCATTTGTAGGTCAACTTCTTCTCCACAGGATGAACCGTTTGTATGACTTGATGGCGGTCACGTAAATGGTGAGCTAGAGAATCTGAAATAGGTCCCTTAAGAATTGAAAAGCAGAGAGGACAAAGGGTTTTGCCTACATCCTTCTTATAAGGTACGGCTGTCTGCAGTGTACCCTTAGCTGGTATGGCGTCTGAGGAATCTAGGGATATCTTTGGGACTGGTGGCATAACCGGTTTGTTCCCCTGCAATGATGGTGGTAATGTATTGTTTTGGGCATGAAATGCCACCGATTCTTCTGGGGCATCCCGCATGTTATATGTGGTGACGATCAGCTGGACATTCTTGGGATTTCCCTGCTGAAGCGTGAGGTCAAATGTAAGTGGGGATTCTGTCCGTGGCCCAACAGATTCATTGGGATGCACCCCTCGCATATGAGTCACCATTTTTTCCACATCATTGAACGTGGCCCTGCAGTGCGGGCAAGATAAGCCATGTATTAACATGTGGTTAAGAAGCGTGTCGCTAGGTAGGTACCGATTACAGTATAGGCATTTACTAGTGAAGTTGTGAATTTTCATGATGTAGTTGGCCACCGCTGGTACCTTCTCTGCTTTGTGCTCTTTTTCAAAATGCGAACTATACACATTTTCTGGAAAGAGCTCATTGCAAATGGTGCAGATCTTCCATTTTTGAGTGTACGACGTGCCGATGACAGAGTCGCCTTTCTTGGAAGTAACAGATGACACCGTAGTAGCTGCTGCCTGAACTCGGGAGTTCAGTTGAGGGATCTTCAGTATGGAAGGGGATGATGATACAGAAACTGAACTACGAAGACTAGCAGAAAGCTGTGGTTTGCTAGTTTGAGACTGCTGTGGGACTGAAAGCTGCACCTGTTGTCCCCCAATGGTCAAGGATTGTGTAGTCCCAGGCTTCAGACCAAATGCCCCCTGCTTCAAGTGAATACCCGACAGGAGCCCACTTGAGTTCAAACTCCCTTTAGGAATAACAATACGACTCAGTTGCTGAGCGGATAAAGGCCGTACCCCAGTCACGACGGTACCCTTTGGCATTATACCAATAATCCCCTTATCACCCTGAGCTTTAGTGGACACCATAATCACAGGCTTCACCCGAGGTACCACAACATTGGTGTGTCCAATCATAGCAGTAACTTGATAACCAATGCGCTCATGGTCCTCAATGACATGCTGCACAAGGGCTTCATAGGTGCGAGGCACAAAGAGGCACCGTTTGCAGTGGATGCCTGTGCTCGTACTGTTGGTACCACCAGAATCAGTATTGCTTCCTGTTCCAGAGCCTGCAGTTGTCCCATTGGCTGGTGTTGTCTTCTCACCAGGCCTCACTAAATATGGTGCCGCTACGTGCTGGAAATGTTCCCGGTAGATATGCTTTCGCACCACATTATACAGTGGGTCCCTGTAAGTGCATTTCTTGCAGTAGTACACTGCTTGCTCTATATTGTCACGTGTCTTATCCAAACGAGCACCATCCTTCAAGCCAACCCCTGCCCCCTGAAGTCCTCCTGCATTCTGGCGCATGACATTGTTGGGCATATGAAACAGTCTGATGTGTGTCTCCAAAGTCTTTTTGTTCCCACTGTAAGTGCAATAGGGGCAGTTAAGGAGAATGCGGTTTTCAAAGTCCTCGCTGTGCACATTACGAAAGTGACTCTTGTAGGCGGAGAAAAACTTGGAGGAGAATGTACATCCTGAACAACAGAACGGCTTTGTGCGGTACTCCTAAAAAAGACAAAGAGGACAAATAAGTAAAAAAATAAACTGAGATGGGTTTTAAAAAAAATACTCAAATTATTAATAAAAAAATGCGTCCCCTGTCTTCTAGTAAGATTTAAGTTATAACTCACTTGTGATTTGGTCATTGAGGGATCCCACATGCACACATCATCCCATGTGGTGTTCTTAATGTAGAACTCATTGGGAACAAAGTCCTTATAGTCCTGGAGGGGAAAAAGAATACATTGAAAAATTTCTTCTACAAAGACTTTTTATAATGCTTTGCACATGTACTTTAGTGTAAAATGAATAAAGACTGAAAAAAACTAATGAACTGCATCAATCAGTTCACACAAACTGAAACAAAATTCTAAACCTCCTAACTTTGGTATTTGAGGTTTGAGTCAGATATGTTATTAAAATAACTCTATTGTATAGCAAGCAACTAGATACTAGGCATGGTTTCTAGGAAATGTAATGGCCAAAATGTGCATTATAAATCAATGATATTCACAATGTCAATTTATCTGATCAGACACAAATCATAAAATAAAACCTTTTATTGTAATTATTACAAATATTTCACCTTTACACAGATTTCCTTTGTGGTATTGTTTTAGAATATATGGGATAAATGGAACTTGTGGAAGATATGGTAATTTTGTCAGGCAACTAAAGAAGTGGATTTATCCAAAACAAGAGAGGCGGCTTTATTCATGGCAATCTCAATACCAAATGTTCACATGTGCCTACTTCTTAATTTAAAGAAACTGCTCCATATGTGTTATTGTGAAAAAAAAAATACTGTTTAGACTTAAGGTTAGAAGATGAATGGTAAAAGAATACAAACAGAGCTATTGGTAACATGGTGACACAGAATGTAACAAAAACACTCAACCATTTGGAATTGTCTTAAGGGGACTCAAATGGTCCACGATAGGGAGCATGAACTTTTTTAATTAGTACTTCTTGTCTATGAAGACATTTTAGTTAGAGAACTGTACTTACATCAATGTGTTCCCTGCAAAACTCCAAGCCAATGTCACCCAGCACTTTTTTCACATTCTTCCTAGCTTTCCTTAGACTGCTGAGGTTGTTCACTGGGAGTTGAAACATTCTGCCACCTGAAAATAAATTCATCACATTTTTGCGATCATGAATGAATAATACACATTTTGTATTGTTTGAGTGACTTCAGAGAACATGAATAATACATGAATAGTATATTAAAATACATCTCGCTGTGACACTATCAATTTGACTGTTTAAATGCACCTTAATCCAAATCATAAACACAAGCTCATGTCAAAGAAATGGTCATTAGGAGAGGAAAAGGTCGAAAGTAAAACCAATGAATCAGAGAGCATCTTTCTCATCACAGCCTGGGAAAATGAGCTGCATACTAAATGCAGACAGCAAAAAGCCAACTTACTTTTGACACAATGCAATATCACTTTTCTTATTTTACAATAGCGTTTGGAAACTTACTTCATCAAAAGCCACAACCAACAAATGTATTTATGAATTAAATTCCAAACAGTCGTTTCACAACAGGAAACTAATTTGCGGCCTTTGTATGGTGGCATGCATTTATCATCAAAGGTACTTCTACAAACGAGGATGTCACTGAAAATGAGGAGAGTCAATCTATGAGGTGAAGAAAAAAAAAAAAAAGTGTAGACTTATGTGATAGTTTATAATTAATCCAAACAAACTGACAACCTTCCATGTTTTGTTAAAAAGGAATTTAATTCATTAATTATTTTTATTATTAATTATGAGATAACAATTCTCTTTAATTATATTAAAATAAACCACCATTCAAAAGTTTGGGGTCTGAAAGATGTTTTTAACATTTTTGAAGAAAGTTTCTTATGCTCACCAAAGCTGCATTTATTTAATCAAAAACACAGTTAAAACAGTAATATTGTGAAATAGAAAATATTTTCTATTTTAATAAGTTAAAATTAATTTATTCCTGTGATAGCAAAACTGAATTTCAGCACTATTAATCCAGTCTTCAGTGTCACATGATCCTTCAAAAATTACTTTAATATGTTAATCCTTTTTTTTTTTTTTTTTTAACATTTTAAATATTTTTTTTACATTTATATTATTAACATTTTATTTTAACATTTATTATTATCATTATTATTATTGCAAAAACAGCTGTGGTGCTTAACATTTTTTGTGGAAATTCTTCATTTTATGATTTATTTTTCAGGATTGTTTGAAGAAAAAAAGTTCAAAAGAACAATTTACTTGAAACAGAAATATACTGTCACTTCTGGTGCAACTTTACTCTAACAATTGTCTGCATTTCAATAGTAGTGTGAATATAAATTAAATCTATTTTACATGTAATACCAAAGCAAAAGCTAAATCTTTCCAAGCACCAAGTACAAGTGCTTCACCACTTGATGTCTATGGGATGGCACCAACTCAAAATACGATTGCACAACCGAAAAACACACACGCATCCAATGAATCTGTGGCCAACTTTCTACAGTACCAGCATTGCAGATCTGTGCTCTAACGAATGCTGTACATGAAGAGCCAAAAATGCACAACTGCAATACTAAACCAGGCCGATCCCACAGCAGTCCGCAAAAATTAGATCAAAGTTCAGCTAAGGTCAAAGGTCATGTACCTATCTGACTGGCCTTCACGGAAAACCTGCATCAGCTCTTGGCGTCACCAATCACAAGCATCATACAGTGCACCTTGCTTGAACAAAGAGCAGTAGTTCACTTCGGCACTGAATAGGGGCTCTCTCTCTTTGGTTAGGCGTTCCTCATTGCCTCTGACTTTCTCCCATCCTTTCTAGATGGCGCTAGAGGACAGCTCTTCCTCCATGTTATATAAGCCTCTCCCTGTTCTGCCTGCCCTTTTTCCGCTCCATTTTTGTGAAGGCTTCTGCATTACAGTCCTGGAATGGCGCCTCCTGTTGAGGCAGCAGCAGAGGCCAGTGTGAGGAGAGCCATATCTGCAGTGTCTGCTCTGGGTGGAGGTTATCTTGTGATCTCCTAGCATACAGATGACTTGGTTTGCATACACATGTAAACAGAAAACTAAAATATCTGTAATATTTTAATTAACTGCCTCATGGCCATCCATTTCCAAAAAACATGGATCCTGTGTTGAGAAAAACCTGCTGCTGGTAAATACTTTCAGCATCACCTTTTCATCAAAAACTTGCCATTAAAAGAACAACAATCATTACAAATATAGAGCAAAATCTAGTAGGCAAGTATGACAACACACTGACGAGGAAAACAACTGACCAATTGACACAGTCACACATTGATCTTTTTGGTTTGTTGACATGTCAACTGCGATCCTACAAGCGCCAACTTTGGTTTCTTATTAGTAAAACCACACGGGTTGAACTGATTCGTAAATTAAAAGGTGATTAAGCGCAAAAAAAATAAAAAATAAAATAAAATAAAAATAAAATTCACTTATTCAACCTAATACTGTTTTATACACGACTGTCTTTTATCTAAGGAAAACAAAAGATGTCAGACAAAATGACAGCCTCAGTCAACATTCACTTTGTGCATCTTTTTTTACAAAAATTAAAACTGAGGCAGTCATTATGATTAAAATTTCCTTTAGCTTATATTATAAAGTCATAGAAGCTGAGGGCGAATAAACATTTTTTTTTAATCTTTAGTGAACTGTCCCTTTAACGATTGATTCCTTGCAGCGCGAGCTTTTCGTGATGAGTTGAGCAAACGGAGTGAGTGGTATGTGTGAATGATAAAACCCTTAGTTACACTTAAAACGGTAAGTGATAAAACCATCAGTTAACAGGCACACTTACAACGTCAAGAACAAATCAATTGAAACTTTATTTTTAATTCAAGACCTCAGAGAACTGTTTAACAACTGTATGACACAAACAACTGGCTAGGTCTGCCACCTGAGTCTCCTGAGTGGTTTCTTAGTTAATTCTCATTCGGTTTCGTTCCCCAAACGCAAAACGGGGAGCTAGTTGAACGTTACCTGGCCCGCGCTCCGCAAATGGCAGCGCGTAATGTCACTTTCCCGCCCCCCGAACCGAGCGCCTCGTCCTCCGCTTCCCGGGCGGACACACACCGCCGAAAGAGGGAGCTCGACTCCTGTCACGGGCCGACCCAGAGCTGTCTGTCTGCCGGGAACGAGCTGCTGCAACTAATCTAACAGAGTCTGTGCCGGTCTACGGGGGTCCCGGAGGGAGAATGAGCGCGAACCGCTGAGCGCGTGCTGCGTTTGCGATGATGCACAGTCCAGAAGACGCACGATGACGGTGTAATTGACAGCAATTAACGTAATCCGCCATCCACTTAAACAATACGAACCGGTCCAGTACCTATACTATCCAAAATGGCGTGTGAAAAGGGGCGGAAGTGACATATGTGTTTGATTAGCATAAAAAAAGCATTGTACTGAGGGTGAGAGGCGGTGGGTGGGGGGGGATTTGTGGGGAGAGGTGTCAGACGACCACAAATCCAATATTTACCCCGATTCTAAGATTACCTGGAATGCACAAGTGTGTCTGTGCGCACATAAAATGTTTCATTACATGCTTCCGAAATTGGTGTAAACAGCCCCTGGGTGCAGTTGCATGGAATGAACCCATAGGGGGCGCCATCGGCTGAAACTTGATTGGATAGAGGCGTATGCGTCAATTCTGCATCTGGCATCTACCCCCGCAGAGAGTCGGATGTATACAGTGCCTCAGTACTCAGCCAGCATTAGAGCAACTTGAGTTCGGGTGGTGGCGCTCTACCGGCTCATGCGCAACTCACCGGGACTACTTCTGCATGTGAAGTGCTAGGGTTGCAGACTGTGAGCCATGGTGATTCCCCCACCCTCTGGCCCTTGAGCTCTGGAGTTAGTACCCCCTTGGTGTTGCACACATCAAACTCACCAAAGCAGTTCCTTGCATTACATTAGTTTGGGTGTCATTTAGGACATAACACTCTACACCCAGAGAGAGAGAATAAAATATTTCCTCTTGGATATGTCAATAAGACAGGGTAGACACTCAAGAGATTGATGGCAGTAGCTCTTAGGATCTAGGCTGTTGTAGACTTATGTGTGAAATTAAGGGCATAATGCAACTTCATCCGTTCTGATTGCAAGTCCAAATTATTTTATAACACTTCCAGTTGAAAATGTCCAAATACATTGCTGAAACAGTAAATGTTTATTTCAAAGCATAAATCTCTATAGCCAAAAAATGCTTCTCAGGCCTTTAAAAGGGTCCATTTACATACAGTAGCGTGTTTAGGCACTACCTCTACCTAAAATGGCACTACTTTCCATTGCAAGAAAGGTTCTTTATAGTGATCAACCTAAAAAAAAATAGGTTATTTTGAGAACTTAACTAAAGGTTCTTTGGGGAACCCATATTGGTTCTATGCTATAAAACACTCCTTTTATTTTTATGTTATATATATAAAAAAAAATAATAATAATCTCTGTCAGTTTGGTCCTTTTTATTAAAATGTAGATTTTTTTTTACATTTTAATGTAATTAACCAAACTAAATGGAAAATGTAAACTGGTCCAATCCAAACACTACTGTAACCTGATATAGGACAAACAACTCATTGTAATGAACTTGTTACTTGAAAGCTTGAATTCCAGCTTGACTGCAGTGATAAGTGCTGACCATATCTCACAAAACTAAACATGAGCTAAAATGATGTCAAAGTTCATGTAGTGGCAAAAAGAGTGAGCAATCCTTTCAGGAAGGAGACAATTTCATTTCCACCCAATTTGGACTCTCCATAAACACGGTCCACAAACGAAATAGGAACCTGTGTAATAGACAGACGAGACCACTTTCAGATAGTCATAAAACAACACATTCTGCTACACTGAAATAGATACTTAACTTGAATTTATAAATGAATGCATGTATTAAATAAAGTTTGGTAAAATACAGCAATACAATTCACAGTCTTATTATATAAATGTATAATCTAAACTATATTTTATTAATTAAATTATTAACAAGATTTATAAGAAATGTGGAATGAGAGATGCGTGCTGACCTCTCCAACAGTATAGCCCAGCTGTCTAGCACGGACAATCATCTCCATCTGGAACACATAGCCTTTTGACACACACTGCTCCACTAGTTTTTCAAGAACCTCTTTCTTATAAAGCCTGAAATGTAGAACACAAGACAGGAGACAATAATACAATTTTGATTGATTATATATATATATATATATATATATATATATATATATATATATATATATATATATATATATATATATATATATATATATATATATATATAGTTATTGTGGCCATAAGAAATCACGATGTCGGTATATCATGATATCTATAGAAACCTTGGGGTGGGGAAGCTATCAGTCAAATTATTTTTTACTTTGTTTATTGAGTTTTTCTTTTTCACCCAACGAGCATAATATTGATACTGATAAACGCAGGGCACAAGAATCTGTCTTTCTCTGTCTTCTTTGAAGCTCTTATGAAATAACAAGAGAGAAAATACTGTCAAGTTCAACAGTATGATGAATAAATATTAATGGTAACACTTTACAATAAGATGCCATTTGTTAACATTAATGTATTAACGAACATGAATGAACAATGAACAATACATTTATTAAACAATTTATTAATCTTTAATGTTAATAAAAATCGAGTTATTCAATGTTCATAGTACATTAATGATTACAAACACAACTTGTGATTTTAACAATGCATTAGTAAATACTGAAATTATCATGAACTAAGATTAATAAATGCTGTGGAAATATTGTTTATTATTATTTATATATGTTAACTAATGTAATTAACTAATGTTAACTAATGAACCTTATTGAAGAATGACCACAGATGAGGCATTAAGTGCATGGCACTGTGACCAACTTAACATTTTATTAAAATAATCACCCTTTACTTAAGTATATGAACACAGAAAACCGCTGTTAATAGGTTATATTATATTTCCCAGTCAATGACTAGTAAAATAATAACAACTTTCTCTGATGAACACAGCTCTCCTCAGAGTAGCTGCCATAGACAGTAAAAGAAATGGACACAGTGACCCCATTGGAACTCAATTGAGACAAGACAAGTGAAGCCTATTTTTAGCGTTTTTTAGCACTTCCGTTTCTGACGCGCAGACTCAAACGAAGCTTGACGACGTCAGTCACCTGTCTGCCAGATGTAAATCTTCTAAGTGGCTGTGCGTGCAAACTGCCATCGTTAATCTTGCAGAGACGGCGAGCTTGAGCGGGGAGTTCTTTGTCGTGAGTGAGCAGGAGTAAGTATTCTGATTAATTATTTTGTATAGTATTTTAAAATGTAACGCAGGTACGTCATATTAAGTTAATTGCCTGCGAGCTTCTCCTCCTGTCTGTACGGTAATGCGACAGAGAGACGAGTGGTTATGACGCAATCGTTAGCCTATTTTTACAAAAACTGTTTCTACAGGGCCAAAATGTAACATAGAAGGTAATGGAGCCCTCTATACATTGTCGTGTATCTTTAGAAATAAATAATGGACAAATGGAGTCTTTAAACTCCTCAGATGTAAAGTTATTCGCTGTCAAAGTGACGCCAAAATGAATGGGAGTCAATGGGATGCTAATGCAAGTGAAGTTCTGCTACAAGATGGCGGCACGCAGCCGACTTCAACTTCCGGTCGAGTTCCTTGCCGCCTGGTAGCTGCGAGTGCTGCATCGTCTTCTTGTTTGACAGGCGTCAGAGTTAAGGCATGATACTGCCACCTGGGCACTCAACCAGGTACTGTTACCAAGTATTTACATGTGGTGGTTATCATAAGAGAACTGTTCATTTTAAATATTGTGGTTGTCACTAATACCGGTATATCCTCATACACTAAATTAACACGATATCGATAATTGTTTATTTGATTATCACGGTTATCGTCAATACCGGTATATCGCGACAGCCCTAATATATATATATATATATATATATATATACATGGTTTAAAAACAAAACAAATGATTAATTTATTACCACCTTACCTAAAACTCCCCGTAAGATCAGATGCTCCTGGTCTGAGCAGCACTTGTGTTACAAAGTTTGCACCTCGACTAAAATGAAACAATCATTACAAAACAGTAATAATTTCTACATGAAAAATTATACCTGACCTATTTGTGTGTATGTGTGTGTATATATGACAGTAACTGATGCAGTCTCAAATTTCTAATATTTCTATATAGCTGGGTATTATTATAAAATGCAGCTTCCAGTCACACACCTGATCAGTTTCCGGCACAGATCCCATCCATATACACCACCGTCTCCTCTGTACCTTGTTCCAGACACCAGGTCATATCCTCCTTCTTTCTGTTTTCTGAACAAAACAAACAAACAAACAAAAAATATTATGAAAGTGGCCGTTACAAAATTGCACATGCAAATGCTTTTATAGCAAAACTACACTACACGATACAATGAGCAGATAAAATGTATTTTAACAGCAGATGCATAAGGTAATTGAAAGAAAATGACTTACTCAATGAACTGTGCAATAAACTTTGGCTGTGAGAGGAGAAGAAAAAACACTTAATGTACACAAATGCTCCTGAAGTTTTCATTTAGTGAAAACAGGATCAAATGATCCATTTTAAATTCCTGAAAACTCTGAGTAAACATGCTTGAAGCTATCCAACACTTTTTTTAACATATCGATTTTCATGACACTTCCGGTGGTCCTTAGGTCCTTCTCTTAAAAATAATTAATGCCAAATGGGAGTAAAAATCAACGTAGTCCTAAAAGACGTAGTCTTAAAAAAACGCAAAGAGTTTGGAGAAGATATGTCAGATCCGTGTTATGTGCTTCAGGTTTTAAAGTGCTGCTTTTCAATTGTAACCTGCTGAACTCTGTCAATGATGTAAATTACAGAACAAAAGAAAAAGGGAAATCACTCGACTGCTCTAGACGCTGATTAACTTTTGTTGCTTGAATAAAGATCGTAATCTTTATAGTATATGCATATACAATTTATACAGGTAGTTTATGTGAAGATTGTTTTAAAATCTATTAATTTTTAACTTAATTAAATGTTAACTTAATGATTAAATACTTTAAGTCAATACTTCATTAATATGAGGCTGCTTATTTCCATTAAAACATATTTAAAATATACTGTCTTGATGTTGTTTCTACATTCATTTGGAGGTTCAGTGTGAAATTATGACAATATAAATATGCAATTAGCATGATTACAGAAAAATGTGTGATTAAAATATATATATATATATATATATATATATATATATATATATATTAGTGCTGTCAAAATTAGCGCGTTAACGCATTCGATTAATTTGAAATATTTAACGCGTTAAAAAAAAATAACGCAATTAACGCGGTTGCAGTTTTTTTTATTTCCAGTTGTGGCCTATGTGTGTTCAACGTGCAAAGAAATATGGATAAGACCAAGGAAGGACTTTTAGACGGAAAGTTTCAGTATAAAACTCTGCCGGATTACTCTTCAGTCTGCCACAAGAAACATTACTCTTCATTCAGTCTGCCACAAGAAACAGCAACATTAAAATCATGAACTCAAATGTCATTGTTTAAAAAAAAAAAAAAAAACAATGACTGTAAAAGTGCGTAAATCAGACATTTCTGTAACGCTAACGTTAATAAGCTTAAACGAAATAACGAAATAATTGTGTAGCGGAGTATTTTTGTACACAGTGCCGCGAACTGTCAATCACTCCTGTTCGCAGCTGCAGCAACTTGCGCTCTCTCTCTTCATCAAGCTTTAAAACAAAAAGGGGACAAAAAGATCATATTGTCTTTGTGCATAGGCTATAGATTAATTAGATAAATGAATATCTAAATTTGTGCCTTGCCGTCTACGGTATTTTTTTAGAACTTAGAAAAAAGATGCTGCATCCAATGAGCAGCCAGCGGGGGCTGCAGGACGACTCAACCTCCGCAGACAGTTTTTAATGTTTATCAGACAATAAATACTCAAGATTTTGCTTTAGTATAACTCACAACGAGTTTCACACACCTTCTCCGGCCACGTTGAGTTGTTGACACTTAACAGTGGGAAAAGCGACACATGCGCTATTCACTTGTATAACTTAAGGGTGAATGGGTAATGTAGTTTCTGCTCTGGGTGGGATGAATTAGGAAGCTTGCATTGTGAAGGGCGCTCTGAAAATCGGCAAAAAGATTAAAACCTCTATTAAAACAGATGTCCAAATGAGCGTATACCGGCACGCTACAAGCACGTTCTGGGCGCACGGAGAGGTGGCGGTACGCTCAAGAGCTATATTTGGAAGTGGCGGTACTGAGTACTGGTGCATACTGGCCCCCTTTAAAGCACTGGCAATGACTATACTTTGGAATTGTTTTGCATTCCACTTAGAATTCAACATGGAAATCATTTTTGTTTTTTATTGGCATTGATTGTTTTGAAATTCAAATGGTACTTACATGCCTGTGTTTTTATTTCTGTAATAAATATGGCTTTCAAGCCAACAGTTAATTTGGAGGATATTGATGGTTTATTGCAGGTATGTTGTTTACATGAGAAAATCTGTGTTACAAGTTAAACAAAAATTCCAATAAACAATCATATTTTGAATTTAAATAGTTTCTTTGTCTTGAGTTTACATTAATTATTTACATTTTACATTTACATATCCAAAAAGTTTCAGTCTTTTAATTGCGATTAATCGCGATTAATTTTAAAAAAATTGTGCGATTAATTAGTTAATTTTTTTTAATCGATTGACAGCACTAATATATATATATATATATATATATATATATATATATATATATATATATATATATATATATATATATATATATTTAATCGATTGTCAGACAGCACTAATGTTAACCTTTTATAAATTTTAGATTTTAATTTAATTTCTAATTTTGTAGGTCCCCTAGAAAGAGATCCAGACGGCCCCCACCCCCTTGGGCCCCTTCAAATTGTCATTTTGATAATCTGGACCTCAAATGAGGCAAATTGAATAGCCCTGCTCTAATCCGTTAACATAGGAGTGGAACAAATGTGCACTACATACAGATTGCAAACTGAGTATGTGTAACACAATGGCCTGCTCCATTTGCTGAAAACATGCAAAGGACAAGAATCTCAAAGTTTTTTAGGGACAAAAAATAAAAAATAAGATAAATCAGTAAATCCGTTTGTTGTGGGGGGTTTTTTCATTAGCATGTTGTACTCTATATCCAATAGAAGAACATGCAGATATTTTCAGTTATTCAGTATTTTTTAGATTAGGGAAAAGCTATTAAATTAGCTTTATTTGAGGTCTGGATTATCGAAATGAAAATTTGAAGGGGGCCAATAAAATTAGACATATAAAATTAGAAAAACTGAAATCTAAAATGTATAAAAGGTTAAACAATTAATATATATATATATATATATATTACATTTTTCTGTAATTAATCATGTTAATTGCATATTTATATTGTCATAATTTCACACTGAACCTCCAAATTAATGTAGAAACAACATCAAGACAGTATATTTTAGATATGTTTTTGTTGGCATCTTTTTTATTAAGTAGCCTCTTATTAATGAAGTATTGAATACCAGTATTTACTCAAGGAGGTACAAAACAGTATACAGTGGAAGAGTACTTACATGATGTGAGAGATCTGCATCCATAATGATAACAAAGTTTCCTGACGCGTGTTTAATGCCGTGGATGTAAGCCGTTCCTGGGATGACATTAACGTTAATCAGGTTTTTACTATAACTTAGCTCTGAGAAGTATAAATAGATGTGAGCCAGTTTACCTAATCCCAGTTTTTTTTCTCGCGGTCTCAGGAGCTAAGAAGAATAGAGAAGACAGATGTTCATGATTTCTTTCTTCACTCTGTCAGTCATGTGTTGTCTGTTATAATCTTAAAGTCTATGTTATAGTGCACAACTCACAATCTTGTCAGCGCCGTAGATCTTCTGCAGCTGCTCGGCGATCTGCAGCGTCCCGTCTGGACTGCCATCATCAATCACGATGATCTCGTAGTTGTATCCACTGCATTAAAACACGGCCATTTGATCAGAACGCTCTTCTTAAACTAAATATTTAAGTGAATCTACGAGACTCAGTCATGTGATCAGTCTGATGTCACTGACAGCTCATCATTAGAACTTCAGCAGTCTGCTGTATTAAGGTTCTCGCCCATTGACTGTAATTAACAACACACTTAACGTTACCTCTCGCCAAAGTACTTCACCAGCAACCACACAATCAATGGGAGGTTTTCTCTCTCGTTGTAGGTTGGCAGCAGAACAGAATACTTGTCAGACTGCTCTGCGGTCTTCGCATTTCCTCTCCTGCTCGCCATGTTGGCGTCTCCGACGTATTGGACACCGGATGTTTACATCAGGTACGTTGTCCGTTGAAAACACTAGCTTCATCCTTTGGTTCCGGAGCACATATTTTACCAGTTCAAATACTGTGAGTGGAAAAAAAAATCCAACTATTGTTTGGACATTTGAACAGTAGCAGTGCAGTGTGTCAGTAGAATTTAGTCACGAGCCCTTAGGATTAATCGATTCAATTTTCACAAAGGTTGTATGTTCGATACATTGCACATTGGGATAACATCTTGAGACAAGAAACCAATACAATATTATTATAAAAACAATTAACGCTACAATGAACACACCCAGGGGGAAAAAATTGTAATTGATAACTAATTATTATTATTTTATTTTTTTTTGGTGTGTGGCTCATTTGACAATTATTAAAATGAACAATATCATTCATTTCACTGGCATATAATTTACATCGAGATAAAAGGTTTCTCCATAAAATACTCTTTTGGTTTATCTGAAACTATATTACATAAAGAAAATTTCATTTAAAAAATGATGCGTGATTTCACTGCTGTAATTACACAGACAGTAATTACATACTTAAATTAGGCTTATTAAATTGGTATTTTTGTAAACAAAAGTGTTTTTTTTAAAAACATTATTTCATTTTGTTTTTCAGTGAATGTGAATAGTAACCATTTCATTGATGAAGCTTGATGGATCTCAGGCGAGTCTCATTTATGATCTTTATCAGGTTCATTTCATACGGGTTTGCATAAACATGTATTAACACAAAAACAAAAGACCAGTTCACTTAGTATAATTCTATAAAATACTTTGGACAGCACTTCTGCATATGTAAAAAGACAATATAATATCACAGTGTATTTCATATTAAAATATGTATTGCTCTTGCAACATATTGCTTAGTCCATTTTTTTTAAACACTTGATACAAAAACCATAGGTAAGAGGTCAAGAAACAGGAATGGAAACATTGAAAGTAATATGCCTTCAACAATATACATTTAAAACACATGGAGTGCATTAAATACAATAAAATACTTAAAAGTCAAATATTAGAAACATTCTTAGTGCGGATTTTAGCTGTTGTTCAGAAAGACACTGGATACCAAAATATATGTCTCTGTAAAACAGTTTGATTGTGTTGTGATTTCCTCTGTGCTGCACAAAAAGTTCTGCACATGCATCTACTGTAGTCTCCAAGCAGTAGATCAGGATGAATACTGGGTGGAAGACAGGGTCAAGGATGATCAGTGCTTTGGTGATTTCAGAATGGGAGTACTGAGATAAGATCAGCTTCCACATGGAGAAAATAAAGTCAAAAGAGTCCATCGACTGGCTCATTCGAAGTCAACGTCTGGCAGAATCTCTTTATCCACTAAGTCACACAGTGTCTTTCTACAAAGTCTGGGGAGAGAGATGATTCTGGCAGTGCTGAAGTAAAACAGCTACTTCTCAGTAACTCAAGGCTGGTATCCAGGGAATGGATCCTCTGAAAAATGATATAAACAGCAAATTTACCCACTTGAACTTACACTGTTTTTTACGGTGTTTTCATAATGACACAATTCAGTTTACCTGCAGCCGGGGGTCCTTGATAACATCCACTGCTGTCGCATACACCAGGGGGACCCATTTCTCCTTGCTGACCTGGAGCTCCTGGAATACCCGGTGGTCCTACATTACCAGCCTCACCTTTGGGACCTGGTTCCCCTATTTTAGCTTCACCCGGAGGTCCTGTACAAGTACATTTATGCATTCAGCAGAAGCTTTTATCCAAAGTGACCTACAGTGCATTCAGACATTTATACATATACATTTTTTTAAATCTGTATTTTACAAGTAGAAATACATAGTGGTACAAGTAACACTTAAAAATTCATAACAAAGACATTATTTGTGTTCGTGTAAAAGCTAAATTATGTAAAAAAGAAAAAAAAAGAAAAACAGGACCGATTTTCAGAAAAAAATATATTGGAAAAAATACCATTATTTGTCTGCTTAAAATACAAAGACAAATAAAACCAATTAGCCAGTGATGTAAAACAAATGAATACACTACAATACTACAGATATACACTACTGCTCAAACGTTTGAGGCCGCTAAGGTTTATTTTTAAAAAATTATCATTTTATGTAATGAATACTTTTATTCCGTAAGGATGCATTAAATTGATCACAATCACAGACATTTTTAATGTAAAAAAAGAACTCTATTTCAAATAAATGCTTATCTTTTGTACTTTCTATTCCTCACGGAATCCTGTTAATAGGTATGACAGTTTATACACATAACAATTTTTGTTAATTTTTTTTTATCAAATAAAGATACTCCTTTACTACTTCTTTGCGTCTCTCAGGTGCATTTTATTTAGCTGTTTTATTTGAAAACAAAAATAATAATTACAAATATATTTTTGCAATGTTTTTCATTCTTTGGGAACAGAAACCTAAATAAGATGATTATAATAATATGGTTCAGTACCTGCAAATCCTTTTATTCCTTGTGGTCCCACCGCATTTGCTCCTGGAGAGCCCTTCTCACCATGCATCCCTCTGCGTCCTACAAGTCAATCACAGAAATACTTCCATAATTTAATCCAGAATGTCTATAAATCAACTAATGTGTCTAATGACCATCAGATGTGGTGTTTGCCCGGCAGATGGCATCTTCAAAGAAATGAATATGTCATGGCTTACCCTGCTCACCAGGGTACCCTGGTTTCCCAGACTCTCCTCTGCTTCCTTGTCGACCCTGAGGGCCTCGGGCTCCAGGTGGCCCCCTTCCCCCTGGTATCCCAGGCTCTCCTGGTGGTGCTACTGGTTCCTGGATGGGCACTGGCTTTCGATTCATCTCATTTAGAAAAGCATCCAACTTCAACACTTCATCTAAAACACAGTTTTATATCAGCTCATACTTGAGATGCAGTTACTCAGGACAAGAATCCCATTAAAGATGCTTTTAAATTCTGCATTTATTGCGACTCAAATGGATGTAGTGAATATACTACATACTGTGCACAAGTTTTTCGCAGGCCTGTGTAACAAGTTGGTAGATCATGGCAAGAGACTGTGGCTCACCCTGATAAGCAGAAGAATTATTAAAACAAACAAAATCTATTTTATGGTTTGCATATAGCAAGGATGTCACTTGCAACCCACCTTCTCGCCTCTCTCACCCTTACTTCCAGGAAGACCCTGTGAAAGAGAAAAAGTCATCTGGAACACATCCGTAACAGCTAATTTCTATCCAACATTTTTCAAATATATCAAATTTTTTCTGGCCATCTATCTCAGCTGGACCGGATGGATGAAGGACATAAAGTTTACTTACGGTGGGCCCTAGGGGACCTAATGGCCCTCTCTCTCCCATTGGCCCTGGATGACCAGGCAAACCCTGGAAGCCCTACAAATTGTAGACACAGAAATGTAAAAAAGAGTGGAATGAAAGCATGTACAGTATGAAATATTCAATGAATGCATATAGGTAAGGCTAAGTCTCACTCTTGGGCCTGTGATTCCTGGGCTACCGATGTTACCCTCCACTCCTCTGGTGCCCTGTGGGCAATTTATTGACATAAGGATGAATGACAGACTCCAACACACTTAGGACAGTACCTCCCTCTAACCACACAGACGTACCTTAGGACCAGGCATGCCCTCTTCACCTTTTTGACCAGGGGGCCCTGGTAAACCCTATTAACACAAAGTAAATTAAAAAAAGTGAGATATACCAGAAAAAAATAAATAAATAATAATATGACCAAATACAACCATGGCCTTTAAGCTGGTTGTTGAAGCTCACCTGGCTCCCAGGCCTTCCAATGTCTCCTTTTTCCCCTCTTGCTCCTGGTGGGCCCTTATTAAGACAAAGAGACAGGGTTTAAATCTGTTCCAAGTGCTAATACATTAGATCTTCTCTGTAGAACAAGTGTAGGCGTACCACTTTGCCCATTACAGTTATTCCCCGTGGACCAGCAGCTCCAAGCGTGCCAAAGCCGCCCTCAGGGCCCGGTTTACCAGGTGGGCCCACCTCTCCCTGGAGAGATGCAGAAAAGGAACAACAGACACAAAAGTGACAGTAAATACATATATAATGTTTCAAAAGATATCTATTTTAACATTCTTTTCATCGTAGAATCAGCATAAATGATGCTGAAAATTCAATTTTGCTTTCGCAGAAAAAAAAGCACATATATTCAAATAGAAAACAGTTACTCTAAATGTTTTTAAATTAGTGGCTAACATAATAGTTGTATGCTCAAACCCAAATTCATATTCATGCTTCCTTACCTTTTGTCCCACCTCTCCTTTGTCTCCCTTCTCCCCACGAGGGCCAGGTCTCCCCTGAATACATGCATACCATTACAACAATAATTATCACAACACTGATTATTCCAACAACTATTAAAATGATTTCACAAGCTTTCTAATGTTGCTGTCAGTTTAAAAATGCAGCGTTGTAGTCTCACAGGTGGCCCTGTGTCTCCAGGTGCTCCAGGGACGTCGGTGGTGCAGGTGCATGCATAAGCAGGGGCAGGACAGCTCTCCTCGTCTCTCTAGGGAACAGAGAGCCACACTTAAAATACAGAAGGAACTTTTAAGACATCCTGCACTACATCACGTAACTCCGTGCCATATTGATGGGTCAACTCAACCTAGTCTGATCATGTACCTGTGAGGGCAGATCACAGCAGTTGTCTTCTGATGCCCAAGTAGTGTTGCACACAATCTCAAAGGACTGCAGCTGGAACTAGAGAAAAATATAATACACATTGCCTTAATATGTCTATATTCATTACTTTTCTCAGTATGTTTGTGCTCATGAGGTGAGACTCACCGCCGCAGATCCACTGTTAGGTCCACGTGTCCTCACTAGTTTGCCCAACATCTCAAAACCATCAGTGGGCAAAGTTCCCAGGGGGCGTGCGGGCCTCTCGCCAACCCGCTGGCAGTCTACAGACAGAGATACACTCACCTGACTGACCGAAAAATGGATCTGCCAATCGGTTAAAGAGATGAGAAGAATCAGTGGCATATTAAATGTTGTATTTCTTTTTATACCTCTTCGCTAAAACATTACTGACCAGTCCTTAGAAAATATTGCTATCTATCATTTTGAGAGAAGCTTCTAAACTTTTCTATCTATAATAAACTTTTCAAATTTAGTTGATGTCAAAAAGTTTTGCCTACATTCTGATTTTAAGTTAAATTTTTAATGTGTAATGGCTGATTAGTACAAATAATGTAATAATAACAATTACTGTTGTCAATTTCCAGTACATTTCTATGGGACGTTCTGTAAAGCTTGTCTGACTGAGCGACATTAACCAAAAAAACTTTCACACAAACCTTATGAAAGCTTCCGTAGAAAACTGAGTGGACTTGTGGCTGGTCGAAGGTCAGTTCCTGTATCTCTCCTCTGTAGTCCAGACTGAAATACAGCAGAACCTTCTTCTCAGCTAAATAGAGAATAAGCATCTAATGAACTTGGGATCTACAATTGAATAGTCCTTGAATTTATCTACTCAAGTGTCCATGCACTCACGGTCCAGCACCACCCCCATCTTGGGCTGGAAGTCATTGTCCGTGAGCTGCCAGAGGGCGAAGGGCTCCCTGGGTGAATCCTGCAAGAGCCTGAAGGCTATGCTGATGGTGTGTTCTGGAGAGAAGCCAGCCGGATGAATGAAGCTGAGACAGACGGACAGGGTGTGAGCGCTGAATGAAGGGTGTAACTGAGTGTGTGTGTAACAGTGTGTGTGTTTTGTGTTCTCACCCTGTGCTCTGGGTCAGCTGTACGTCTCTGTAGAGGGTGTAACTGGGTAAGGTGCTGAAGATGAAAGGTTCAGCTGCCACACCTTCAATGGTAGAGTGTGCTCTCTGAGTAAGACCGAACGCTTCCATCATGTCGAAGCCTAGAAGACACAAATTCACTTTTTTGTTTAGGGCTCAACAGTAAGGATGGCCTGTTAACTCAGGTTTGACATCTAAGAGTGTAGGAATTTAATCTTGGAGCTTTCTGTAAAAAGTAACCAGTTTCCAGCTTATTATATTTGTAAACAACATTTACAAAAACATAAAAAAAATATAATATATAAAAACAACTATTTAAAACGATTAAAATACTTAATTAAAAAATATATATGAATGTAAAATGTATATTACTGTATATTATATCTATAAATCTTGAAAAAAAAGAGAAATAAAAAAAATATATATAAAATCAGATATTTAAATCTTAAAAAATGTGTTGGGCACCAGTGTAATTAAGTACTGGCTAGTATGAGCAAACAGAAAATAAGCAAACTCTGCAAAGCACAAAAAGTGGAGCATAGTGCTAGAAAATGCATAGTGCATGGTCATGGATTTGAGTTCCAGGGAATGTGTGAACTGATCATACATAAACCTAAATGTCAAAACAAGTCATTTTGGACAAAAGTATTTGACAAATGCAATAAGTGTAAAATGTAAATATTACCATACCTTTAACCACATGATTTCTGACCGTCGTCTCAGGACACACTGAGAAATAAAAAGACATCATGACATGTTTGAAGAAAGCTATATTTTTTATGAAAGGCTTGTTCACACCAAAAGTGATGAGGAAAAGCAAAGCAAATTGCTTTCAGTTGATTTGCATTCAGTACATTTCCATTGTTCTCTTGTCAACTGGTTTGGTGTGAATAGATGAAAAGGTATGCATTAATTCGATTCAAAATCCTGATTTCACTGAATGCTTATGGAATTATCTGTGTTGGATTTGAACATGCCTTAACTGTTGCAACTTTTACCTTCTCTTTGTATGGGATGCAGCCGAGGAGGAACCTGAATTCTCACTGGAGCAGTTGCTTTATGAGAGAATTACATATTATTAGAGTTGAGCAAAACAAACATCAGTTATTTTTTAAAGCTGAAGTATGACTCAAACTGTTTTCTGACCAGTAGGGTGAAGGATCGTGACCGCAGCGCCCTCTACTGTTCCCACACGGGAGTGCACACTGATGCGGTAGACCGTTTCCGGCTGCAGCTCAGAGAAACAGTGACTGCTGCTAGCAGCATCTACTATTTCCTCTTTAGTCTGTTTATCTGAGCACAAATGTCCAGAGAGAAAAGTAAATAACTTAAAACAAACTACCTTTTTTAGAACTTTTTCCAAAAACGGTTAAGCTGAGCTGCTACCTCTGAGGGCCTGGATGACTATGCGATAGCCACTGACCGCTGGCACGGGCCTCCAGGACACACATATACTGGAGTGGTCAGACCGCACCACACTCACGCTGCTCACTCGTAGACTGGCTGCTTGTGCAGAGAGAGAAACACACAGAGGAGAGTAAATACGAGACACTGTCTGGCAAAGCAATGTACAGTGGGAAGTTTATACACTGTAATACTAGAGATACTGTTTTGATGTGTGTGTGTGTGTGTGTGTGTGTCTCACTGGTCTTCCCCTGGGCTGAGGCGCTGCCACCCTCTCTATTGCGGTACTCAGCAGTCACCAGCACACTGTAACGAGTGTCAGGCAGGAGATTCTGCAGCAGGACGCGCCTCTCGATGCCGGGCAATGACACCTATTTAACCAACACAAAAAAAGGACACCTCATTTACAACACAACACACAACATGAAGCAACGGTGCAATGTTCCAGGGTTATTAAAGTTTTGAATTTAAAATTTACATCTATCATTTTAAATTTGTCTTTTATTTGAGTTTTCTTTTTTCCTGCTGTTTTCTGTTTGAACATCTTTTAGAATGGAATTTAATTCTGTGATGGCACAGCTGAATTTTCAGCAGCCATTACTCCAGTCCTCAGTGTCACATGACACTGAAAAAAAATATAAGCTAATTTGATGCTCAAGATTTTTGTAATTATTATTATTAATATTATCAATGCTGAAAACACTTGTGCTGTCTAATATTAATTACTAAAATCTAAGCTGATAACAATTTTAAGCAATTTTTTGATCAATAGAAAGCTCAAAAGAACTGCATTTATTTGAAATATGAATATTTTGTAACAAATATCTTTACTGACACTTTTGATGATCAATTGAATTCATCCCTCCTTAAATAAAGTATGAATTCCTTTATAAAAAAATCTTACAATTTTGAATGTTATCAATATCATATGGTAGGATATTAATATTATAATAATATATTAATATAACAGTTAATTTTTTTAGGACCGTCTAGCACTATCACTATCAAGTTTGAATAATGTTGTGTTAATTTTATCTGACTAAAGAAATATGCAGATGTTCTCTCCAAACATCCAGATTTCAAACCAGCAAAGGCAATCTAAACCATTGTTCTTACCTTTGATGTCTTCTCTGTGGCAATGGAGAGTTCTGCACTTCTTCCCACCAGAACCAGATCAGCTCAGTTGAGTCTTTGCCTCTGCAGAGCTTGGCAATACAGAATCAGGAACAAACTAGAATAATAACTTTACTCGTAATAAATTACTCAGAGACTTGTTTAAAGGTTTTTACGCATCACCATTGTACATGGCTTCGCTTTATTTTAAACACTAACTCATAAGCAAAATATTAACAAGTAAAAAACAAAAGTAAAAGCGTAAGTCTTCACCCCGAGATGCGGCAGGGGATGTGTCCAAACCATAACATTATATAGTCCCCAAAAACAATACATCATTTCTTCCGGATGCCTCCTTTTGGTAAAACACATTAACACATCCGCTTGCACGCACACACTAACAGTCGGGTTGCTATGGATACAGGAAGTTAACATTTCCTTTTTTGGCAACCCCTCTTCTGCACACATACATTAAGTAATTGCTGCTCTATCTTCTTTCCATTAAAGCAAATTAATCTTTTCTTTAAGCTGTTACAAAATCTTAAGGCGTAGGCTAAGTAAGTAACTATTGCTACACTGCACAGCATCCTCCTCCCTGTGTTAATCAGATTAAACACATTACAATACATTTTTTTAGAAAGAAAGTCCATCCTGCAACCCAGATTGCAAGATGCATTTCCTTGCACACTCATTGTTATCTTAGCAAAAAGCAAACATACGTGACAGTCTCAACTGGCGTACGTGACAGTCTCAACTGTTGAGCAAATGTTAACATCATACATTTCTTAATACTGCCTTTTTAAAAGTTGATGTCTAACAATTCATATATCTCATTATTACCTTTTAAGGGTTTTCTGGTCTTGCAACAGAGGTTTGCAATCTCAAGGCCTCGATTCCATTTGCCAGAGACTGTAACTCTAAATCAACATTAACCAACTCAATACAATTAATGATTTCTCTCATCATTTTTATTATCTTCTTATTCATGCCTTCTTGTCTTCGCACCAGTCGAATTATTCTTCTTATCTTAGAAACGATTTTCTGCTGGTCCGTCGGTTGATCTCCTCTTCTGTTTCTCTCGACGCTTGTCTTTCTTCTTTTGTCGTTTGACCTTTTTGTTCCAGTCTTTCTGGAGGCCTTCAACAAGTAAATCATCCAAATCAATCTTTAATTTACCTGATTCATTATCACAGTTACCCAGTGAGACACGATTGGAAATATTGTGACTAGGTGACCCCATCTCAAAATTGGGAATCTCCAAAACACCCTCACTTGGGGTCAAATTGTCACAAAGATTTCCTCTCATCCTAGTACTCTTCACTGGAATTCTATCTTCAACACATTTCACCAAAATGTTCCCAACTCTCACACTTCTATACCTTTTCTCAATGAACACATCAAAAACATTCCTCCTGTTTCTAATCAATGTTACTTCTATCAATTCTCCCATTTCCATTACAGAATACGGATCTTGATTTCTAGGCAGTTCATGCATTAGGCACTTGTCAATTCCATCTCTTTCCACAAAAAACCCTTAGGATTCTCCTGCAGAACCTAAAGCCTCTCTGCAGTTCTCGGCCAGCTTTTCACCAGATCTAGGAACTGTCTGAAGCTCATCCCACTCAGTGGGCCACCGGGCTCCTGGATCATCACTGCTGGGCCCTGGAAGAGATTCATGCCAATCATAACACTAATACATAAACCGCTCTGTACTCTCAAATCACCATACCCATGTAATGAATTTAGATCTTTTCAAACAGTTTTTTTTTTTTTTTTTTAAGTTTTAATTATAGGTAGTTAATTATTCTGAATTTATTGTGGTAGTTTGCTTGAAACATGTTGTACACTTTTTCAATGCCTTTTTCATCTTGTCCCACCGGTTCATCAAAATCATAATTCCCAGCAGTACAATATCATCATCTTTCAGAAAGAATCCTAACATAAAAACACTCAATGTCAAAAATCCTATAATTGTCCATAACATTGCCTCTTTACCATATTTAAATATCAACAATCCAATTAGATATATTGCGCTAGTTATGATAATACATATTTCTCCCCAAAAGACAAACTCATCTTCATATATCATAACAGATGTAACATCAACCCCAAGTTTTAATATGCTTGTTACAGTTAAACCAAATGTTCCCTGATGTCCTAGCAATTTTTGCCATCCAATTGATAAAATCATCAGAGCACAAACAAAAATCATTTTGCTAATTCTTCCTATTAACATTATTCTTACCACTTGTAAAACTGATAAACAATACAGCCACCAGAGATTTCTGTTAATTCCTTGCAAAAGCATCCATAAAATATAAACACCAACCTGGAATCCACTATCAGGGATTTCAGGAATCAGAAATCCTCCGGCCTCTGTCTTATTCTCATTCCTTGCGGTTCCATTGTTTGTCCCCTTGGATGCCATTTTTATCTTTAACAATTGAGATCTTCTGTTGGACTTACGTATAGTAATTGGTTTCAATAAATTTCAATGAGTTTTCTATTCCCAAATAGAAGTTCCCCAAATATCCAGTTAGTCTTGTCCAGTTACAAGTGAAACTACGGATAGTTGTAAACGTCTCATTTTCTCTATACAATATATACGTTCTTACTCCACCTACTTCCTTAAACTTCATTATCTTAATGGCTATCTTTTTGCTTCTTTTTAAGGTATGCCACGTTTCTCTACAATAACGGTTTTTCTAAGTCATGCTTCTTTGTTCGTTTAATACGTTTATGCCCTTTAGCTTGAAAATCTATTAATTTTCCTAATACCGTTAATACATCTCCATTGTCTTTTCTGGACATCATTCTTTGGCCTAGAGATGCACAGAAACATTTCATAATAACCATTATTATAACTAGTCCTAATACAATTAATCCCCCATATAAAATGTACCATCCGGCTCTAATAAAGAGATTAATTAGACTACTCCATAAATCCGTTGTAACAAAATTAAACACAGTTTCAGCTGCCTTTTTCACACCTTCCACTCCTTTTTTCACAAATTCTCCAGGATCTTCAAACCATCTTGGTCCTCCTTTTATTTTCTGACCTTTGATCTCTATGCTAGTATTACATAGATCATTTCTCAACCAGTTTAAACCCAGATAATAATTTTTATCTTTTGCTTTGCACCAATTTTCCTTCCAATTTCTTCTTTCAATTGTTAGTGACAAATCATCAATTGCTATAGCATCTAATTTAGTTAAGGGTACATTTTTCCCTCCTTTTGGAACTCTATACCTTAACATGCTATTTGTTGCATAATATACTGGTCCATAAAACATTTTCCACTGAGGGTTCCTACTAACGATTCTTATTACCCCTCCAGTTCCATAAGTCATTTCATATTTGTTAGCCAGTTTACTTCTCTTAAAAGTCCAAGGTAAGGGAACTATTCCCTTACTCCAATAACATAGCACTGATGCTATTTGATTAATAGTAATTTGATCATGTCCTGATGAGCATTTTTCAATAATACTCCCACACTCGTTTCCTAATAATCCAAAAACAGCATCACTAAAGAAAACTAAATTGTTTCTATAAATACCTTCTTTGTCTTTCCTTCTATTAAGGTTTAATCTTTTCAAGTATAACCTTCTCTTTATACTTAAGTTCTCATTTGTTTTATTCCCTGTGATTGGATCTGTACCATTACAGAAATCATCACAGTCCATATTCTCTTCATCTTTGTCACAAAAGTGAGCATAGGAAAAATCAACACTATCAGTCTTAATGTATTTGTATTTTTGTCCATGGTATTTTTTACCCATTTCTTTTCTAACACATTGTTCTATTTGTTTCACCTTATCTTCATAATAGTTTTTAATTTCTATTTCTGTTTGTAATGTTTCTTTTATTTCCATTTTGATTAGATATACATCAGTTTCCCATTTAACTTCATCTATTTCCCAGTAACCTATTTTGAAATTAAATTTTACTCTAGGTAAAGCTAATCTCCTTTTCCATATCCATGGTACGGTTTTATTTAACTCTAAACTAATTCTGGTTTCAGATGTAATTTCTAGTTCTGCATATCCTGTTTTTCTTGATCCTACTGATCGGTCTCTTACTGTCGTTAACACAATGAAATTTCCTTCTTTAAATAACATACCATTGGTTTCTATCCATTTTTCAACATTTTCCCTTATTCCTGCTGCACTTTTTATTTTATCCATATTTTTATCTCTCTTACTTCTTTTAACAGTACCTTTATATTTACACTGTCTTATTGTCCAGGGGTTATAATCTTTTGCTGATCTAAATATCCAACATCCCCCTAGTTCCTCATTTTCACTTGTTCTATAGGTAGAACCTATAAAATATTTAATAGTCCTATTCCCTTCTTGTTCTTGGATAAAACTATTTTCTTCATATACTTCAATGTCACTACTGTGCCAATGTTTTATTTTTACAGTGCTCTTTAGTTTGACCTTTGGTTTTCTAACCATGTAGTAATCATTCTTCTTGTCATGGAGATTATCTAGCCATCTCCAAAAACCTATTGTTTTGTTCTCTATTTTAGTTCTGTTTCCTTTAACAGTTGCCCATACAGAAACTTCAAATCCTGAAACATTTTGTTGTTGAACTAAAATCTCAGCTAATATCAAAGAATTAGTAAAAATTCTCCACTCTAGAACAAAGCTCACTCTAATTAATATTAATAATAATAATCCTAGAATTATTAACATCCACAGTATTATACTCATCCATTTGCAGATGCGCCGTTGTTTCTTCATCCTCTCGATGATTTCTTTGGCCTCCCCCAGCTCTTCTGAGAGGCTCTCGAGTGACTCTGCTCTCTTCATTTCCTGTAAGTAGAGGTTAGTTCTGAGGCCCAGTTATGAGCCTTCTAGTCCTCCTAAATATACCTTTTTTGATAACCTTTATCTCTGGCTGTTTATCATGTAACTCAACTTCCAATCCCCCAATCCAATCATAATCAGGGTGTGAACATGACAATACATTCAACTTAAAATGCATTACAACAGTAAAGGTTTCACTTGGTACTTCTGTGATCTGCTCGTTATCATAATAACTTACAAACTTATATGTCTCATCTTCAGGACACCAAATTTTGTGCTTATCCAGGTCTTTTACTAAGGACACTGTTAACTGCACAAATTTCTCTTTCCTTGTAGATTTTCGTTTCTCCTTTGTCACATTAGAACGAGGCTGTGTCGCTCTAAAGTCTTTCTCATAGGGAGGGCTATTCAACCAGCCACTTCCCTGTACCAGTTCTACCGCTAGATGTCCCCAGCTTCGAACTTGCCACTGATCACCGATTTTTACATAAATCCAGGCAATCTTCCCTCGAGACCCTTGTTTAGGATCTACCACAGGGAAACATCTTAAAATGGGTTGTGTCCACAATGACAGCTCCCATCTCATTGACTCAATGTCTGTAAAAGATAGATCCTTTTCTCGATCCTGTCTTTTTATTTCTCTTGCAAAATCTTCTTTCCCTAGAAGAGTTTTGTTCCTAGTTCCTTTCCCATTCTTGGGAACCATAGGCATTCTTGCTCCAAGAAAAGCCTCTCTTTCATGTTCTCTCATCCCAATATAAGGATGTCTAGAGAACCTGGTCATTATTCCTTCCTGGAATAATCCCAGTGGTTTGAGGACTCTTAGCGTCTCCCAAACTGACCTAGAGGACATCAGAGTCCTCTCTTTTGCCTTACAGACCATACATGACCACAAAACTGTGCCATCCCAAGTGCAACCGCATCTCTCTCCAAAATTCCCAGACACTTTATAGGAATCTATTCTCAACTTGGGGAGTCCTGGCCTACAGTTCTCACAAATCAGTACTCCAGATATCTCTGTGTGAGTTTGTTTATGCATCAACCATTCTGCACCCATGTCCTTCTTTTCGTCACCAAACGATAGACTCTGCATAGCACATTGTTGATTGCATATCACACAGCAGAACGGTCGTACTGTTACTTCTATTGCTTTGGCATATGTTCCTTCATAGCCAAGGTACCTTTTCATCTCTGGTTCCAACCATAGAAATGCTCTTGACCCATGCTTACCATGCTCCACCCGGATTAGGCCTTTTTGATTAATAATGGACTTTACTCTCTCCATTATTTATTTCCTTACTAAATCCTTATTACTCTGGATTCCGTTATTTTCTAGTTCTACTGTATTGGACCCTGTTATTGCTTTCACTTTATCAACAGTACCCAACCCCTCAGAGAACTTACCTACTTTGTGCCTTCGTGTTATAATGACTTCATCACCAACATCGAACCTTGTGTTTTTCTTAACCTCCCTTTCTTTCAGGTTCACCGTATTGTACCTGTTGAGGTGTAATAAACACCGATCAATGTTCTGATCCCAGTCACCTAAGGCTTTATTTTTAGCAAACCATTCCTTAACACTTCTAATTGCACGTTCTGCAATTCCATTTGTCTCTGGACGGTAGGCTATGGATTTAGCTAGTATTATTCTATTCTCTTTACAGAATTTCTGTACTAGTTTCCCACTTATGTTATGTGCGCCATCTGCTCTCAAACTCTCCATTGGTCCCTGCCACCTAATCCATTCTGTTAAACACTCTACTACCTTTGCTTCGAGCGCTGACCTTAAAGGCCATATCATGGTTTTCTTAGTGTGGTTGTCAATGGCGAGCAGAAAATAGCAGTTCCCTTTTTTAGTCTTAGGGCGCAATGGCCCTGCAAAGTCAATGCTAATCTGTTGTGAAGGATACTCCTTTGGTAATTCACTTTCCTCACAACCTTTAGCTGTCATAAACTTCCTGCATATCTGGCATTCTTTCCTCACCTCCCTGTAATGATTCCTCCAATTAGGAATGTTTAGATTTCTTAATCTAAGCTCCACTTGAATCATTTTAACACTGGGATGGTTTAGCTCATTATGCA
The DNA here is from genome assembly GCF_003368295.1 of Carassius auratus. Taxonomy (NCBI): domain Eukaryota; kingdom Metazoa; phylum Chordata; class Actinopteri; order Cypriniformes; family Cyprinidae; genus Carassius; species Carassius auratus. Next base: position 6,306 of record NW_020523286.1, on the reverse strand, counting down.
GTTTCTGAAATAACTCTGTTATTTCTTTTGTCTTAACTCGACCTATAAGTTTATCTGCCTGTCTATTTCCTTCAGCAGACTCATTAGTTTGCTGTGTGTGGCTAACCTGGTGATAAACATGAGCCTTTACTTTCTCTAGTAAATTGGCTATATTTTTCCACTGATCTCTATGTGCCATTGGTTTACCTTTAGCTGTGTGAAAGTCATTAGCTTTCCACTTGTCTAGCTCCAGGTTAATCCCATCTGTAACATATTCTGAATCACATGTCAGGACAATCTCTGTATGACCCAGCTCAACAGCCCTCTGTAGGGCACGTTCAACAGCTATTACTTCTGCTAACTGAGCGGTCCCCTGGATTTCCTCTTTCTGTGATGTGAACAGCTGTCCATTAAATTTAACTAAGTATCCCCACTTAACTTTCCCTCCCCTCTCACTTCCATCAGTGAAATATTTGGGTAAGTGCTTATGGTTCTCATGATACCTAGTAATCTTATCCTTCCTTTTCTGTTTAATTCTCCTCCAATCTAACTGATTATCTCCAAGAATTAAACTCCATTGATCCCACCTATGGCTATTGATGCGAGCCTGATTCATCACTAGATTCCTTTTTAACCTAGCTAGCTCCCCTGCCATAGAGAAAATCACTATTGGTTGTTCCTTTGCTACAGCTTTTAGCTGTAACAGTCTCTTACAAACAGCTGCTAATATTCTCTCAGCACTGTTCTCATCAAATCTTTTCATTGTTGGTTCTTGCTGGTGTGTCAAAAATGCAATAGGATGTCGCCCCTTCCGTTTTTTGTATTGTTAGAGTAACTTCCTCTTCTTTTTCAGCAACCTGAATGTACAGAGAAAAAGTCTCATCTCTTCTTTCTAATGCACCACTATTAAGTGGATATTAATTCATTTTAATCTAGCTTGCTCAATCTGCTCAATCCACTGCCATTTTCCTTTCTTGGTTCCTTGATATAATATTTTAGTATCCTCAGAATATTTAGTTATTAGCTCCCTAATGTAATTCAAGGTATCTAACAGTGACTGAAGTTGCTTCCTGTTTCTGGGGGACCTTGCCTGCTGTATTTCTTCTATCTTAGCTCTTGTAATTGTTGTTAAAGCTTTTGTATCTTTACCAAGCTTAAACCCTAGGAAATCTATCTCATGTTTTCCAATTTCCATTTTCTTCCCACTAGGTTTAAGACCTGTCTCTGTTAACATATCTAGTGTCTGTTCTACCTATTTCAGTTACACTCTATTTTGTCTGGTCAGAGGAGAACTGGTCTCCTGAATGAGCCTGGTTTCTCCCAAGGTTTTTTTTTTTTTTTTTCCTCTTATTCTATCATAGAGTTTTGGTTCTTTGCTGCTGTTGCCTCTGTCTTGCTAAATTGGGATTACTTCACTTATAGTTCTATCATTGACTTGATAGCAAATGATTGCACAGATACTGTCATTTTGCATTATTGACACACTGTTTTTCAATTAAATGTTGTTCACTTGCGTTGACACAATCTTTCTTGTTCAAAGCATTATATAAATACAAGTGCCTTGACTTGATCCTGTCCTGATTGTCCACTCCAGGCACCCCACCAACTATAAGCAACCCCGCAACCACACATCCATAATCTCTCAAAGCAGAATGTCAGGATAGGTTTTAGGGTTAGTGTTAGTTGAAAGTGTTAGAAGATATTAAGCAGGCAGTCTACTAATACTCCACCAACTGTTGGTTGACATGTGGCTGCAAAGCTACCCACCGCCAGTAGAATGCCCAAAAACAGACTACCGAAACAAAGTGTCACCGCAGTTTAAAGTGCTCTTATTTATCCTTTGTGAATATAAAATGTTAATGTAAACTGTGAGCTGTATTTCTGATATATTATTATTATTTCTTTCAAAATTGCACTATGAAATTGTCTTGGCTTAAAGCCTACATGATCTTTGATTAATCAATATTTTTACTTCTTCTACTTTCTCTTTGGCTGGACTTCCTCTTTTTCTACACTGACTTCTGCTATTCTGTCAGCTACCTTTTACCCTGCCTGTCTGTTTCGGGCCTGCTTTTTAGTCTCTCTTCTATAATCTGTTGTCTCTCTTCTGGGCTCAATTTATTCAAATTTTCTGGACTGAAGTAACTACTTTTCTCTCCACTATTTTAATATAAATTTTTTCCTATATTTTCTCCCTCCAAATAATATTTATTTAGGGATAGATCTGTTTCTCCCTTTTCTCCAGTTCCTATCTGGTTTTTGTTCTGGGTGAGGGGAGAATCTACCCTCCACCTCATAACGGTTGTAGGGCTTCTTCTCACGACTTGACCGTCTCGTTGGGCCTTTAGGCCTCTGAGTTTTACTACTTGATTTTTCTATGTCTATCTGAATTATTTCTGTCTTATTGAATTAGAGCCCTTTCTAATTCTTCAGGGTAGGTCTCTGGACCATAAAGAAAAATCACTTTTGCTCCTATTTAGGGCGTTTCTCTTTACACCTTGAAAATTTGTCTTAGGATCCCCTCTACAACTTTTCTGCAATTTCTTGACAGGCTGTCAATAATCCTACTGTACATCACTTTTCTTCAAAGTGTTCCTGCTCAATTTCCTTTTTATTAGTAGGAATTAACCCCTCAAGAGTCTTAACTAATTTTCTCCCTCCATGCAGGCCAAACTCAGCCAAATTATGTGAGTATACTGACTGCCAGATAATTTCATCCGTTTACCATATCTGACTAGTTCCCTCACTTTGCCTTTTACGGTGTTATTTTTAATTTTGGCCTCTTTTTTTTTTTTTAGAATTTAATCTCCTGATATTTTTTCCATTAATTCTCAGAGAGTTACTCTAGATTCCATTGCACTATTTTCAGTTTGTCTAGGAGTATGTACCTTTTGACCTGGTGCACCTAAATGCAATGCTTCTAAATGTTGATTTAGTGCACTCACTTCAGCTGGCAGCACTATTTCCTCCTCTGACTGATACTGTGACTCAGCTGTCTCTTCTATGAAATGGAGCCTTCTAGGTCTCCTTGTTTCTCTAATTAGTGTAGTTATCATATTTCTATCACTTCTTTGAACTACACTTTCATCCTCTGTCACTTTAAGGACCTACATTAGAATACTATTCCTCAAACTCATAATTCTCTACTGTACTACTTCTGAGTGCTATTCTTTCTGAGCCAAAATAGCTTTCTTAGTGCACTGTGTCAATGTGGTGTCTGTGAGGATTTGCTTAGCATCTCCTCCATTCAGTAATGACTATAAATGACCACATTTTATACCTGGAACATATTCATCATCCCATTTATTGATTGTATCTAAGGTAGTTTCTCTCTTTCTACCCCTAGCATGTGTGGGTCTATAATATCCCTCACCTAGCCTGAATGTCTCAAAGCTTTTGCCTAGCTTTAGTTTAGGGAAAGGATTTTCTACCCTATCTTTTTTTCCCTTTAACAGTTCTTGTACGTTTTATCACTGGCCATCCTGACACTGAATTTTCCTCTAAAAATTCTGCCATGGCATTTGCTGATCTTGGTAAGTCACTAACTCCCTGGTCTGATCTCCCCTCTCCTGCAGCCTGATCTTCCTTAACTCCCTGAGTTATTCTCTCTATGACTGTAGGATCTGGGTGACAAATCTTCCATGTTCTGGGCCAGTTAGTTCTATCCGTTTTTCTTATTAATGCATTTACTAGGGCGGTTCCCATTTTGATTTCATTAAAACCAAAAATTCCCCCTGAGATTATTGGCATAGCCACTGAGCGATAATTATTCTCCCTGGCTACCTTGCATATGTTATTAATCAGCGTGTCTAGGGTGACAATTGCAGTTAACTCTTCAGCTACATCATTATTTTGACCTTTTCTGTGACCTATTGAGTATATTACAGGTTTTCCATTAGGTCTGCCTGTTTTCTTTAAGACTACATCGTCTTTCTTTATAGGAGTTTTTCTGTGCTCTATTATTTTGTCTGATTTAACCTGTAATCTTTAGCCTGCCCTTCTTCTAAAGGCACTAGCTACCCCATTTCTGTGCTGGAGATCTTTATTGACTGGATTAATCAAAACAAAAGCATCCTCCTTTAATTTCTAATATCCTTCCTTCAGGATAATTAGATTTCTACCTTTCCCCAAAATAAGTCTTAAACGGTTCTTCACTATCCGACTCAGACTCATCATTTGGGCTTTCAGGCACTTCCGGCTGCAGAGCATTTAGGTCTAGAGCATCTCTATTCCCCTCTTGGTGGGGCATAGAACCGGGGGCTACCGATCCACATTTGGGCACTTCCCCAGTATCTACTCATCCAGATCATCCCAACCTCTTGTTGGAATGTTTCTGGCTTCCCCCCCATATTCATCAAACACTCTAACTTTAGGAGAAACTCTTTCTCCTCTGTTTGAATAAATAAAGGGTGGGATTTCTGCTCCTTCATAAATCCTAAGATTAACCACTGAAGTTAGCATTCTTATCTTATGCCATGGAATTTGATCTGAACCACACCTACACTGTGTAAGATCAATCAATTCAAGCATTCGAACTAAATCATGAGAAACAAGGCTGACCGTCGTCATCCTATCCATGTTTTACTCACTTAGAGTCTTACTTTATCTTCTAGCAAGATCTCTACTCTGGCTTCACTAAGCCTTTTGTCTTCCTATATCAGGTCTATCTATGAGCCTGTGCGCGCATATATAAGACAAAAAAAACAAGTCCCTCTGGACTACTTTGAGTCTAGCTATATCTCTTAGCAAGATCTCCTTCCTCGCTTCTGGCTACACTGAGCCTTCTGTTTTTCTATATTAGGTCTATCTACTAGCCTCCGCGAGCATATAGAAAACAAACAAGTCCCTCTGGACTATTACAATGGTCGTGGTCTGTAAGGACTTTCTAGTGTCAATACATTACGCTTGTTATTAATTTCAAGTCATCCTTTATCCTGTATTCAAGCCCCACACGTTTGGGCGCCATGTTGTGTTAATTTTATCTGACTAAAGAAATATGCAGATGTTCTCTCCAAACATCCAGATTTCAAACCAGCAAAGGCAATCTAAACCATTGTTCTTACCTTTGATGTCTTCTCTGTGGCAATGGAGAGTTCTGCACTTCTTCCCACCAGAACCAGATCAGCTCAGTTGAGTCTTTGCCTCTGCAGAGCTTGGCAATACAGAATCAGGAACCAAACTAGAATAATAACTTTACTCGTAATAAATTACTCAGAGACTTGTTTAAAGGTTTTTACGCATCACCATTGTACATGGCTTCGCTTTATTTTAAACACTAACTCATAAGCAAAATATTAACAAGTAAAAAACAAAAGTAAAAGCGTAAGTCTTCACCCCGAGATGCGGCAGGGGATGTGTCCAAACCATAACATTATATAGTCCCCAAAAACAATACATCATTTCTTCCGGATGCCTCCTTTTGGTAAAACACATTAACACATCCGCTTGCACGCACACACTAACAGTCGGGTTGCTATGGATACAGGAAGTTAACATTTCCTTTTTTGGCAACCCCTCTTCTGCACACATACATTAAGTAATTGCTGCTCTATCTTCTTTCCATTAAAGCAAATTAATCTTTTTCTTTAAGCTGTTACAAAATCTTAAGGCGTAGGCTAAGTAAGTAACTATTGCTACACTGCACAGCATCCTCCTCCCTGTGTTAATCAGATTAAACACATTACAATACATTTTTTTAGAAAGAAAGTCCATCCTGCAACCCAGATTGCAAGATGCATTTCCTTGCACACTCATTGTTATCTTAGCAAAAAGCAAACATACGTGACAGTCTCAACTGGCGTACGTGACAGTCTCAACTGTTGAGCAAATGTTAACATCATACATTTCTTAATACTGCCTTTTTAAAAGTTGATGTCTAACAATTCATATATCTCATTATTACCTTTTAAGGGTTTTCTGGTCTTGCAACAGAGGTTTGCAATCTCAAGGCCTCGATTCCATTTGCCAGAGACTGTAACTCTAAATCAACATTAACCAACTCAATACAATTAATGATTTCTCTCATCATTTTTATTATCTTCTTATTCATGCCTTCTTGTCTTCGCACCAGTCGAATTATTCTTCTTATCTTAGAAACGATTTTCTGCTGGTCCGTCGGTTGATCTCCTCTTCTGTTTCTCTCGACGCTTGTCTTTCTTCTTTTGTCGTTTGACCTTTTTGTTCCAGTCTTTCTGGAGGCCTTCAACAAGTAAATCATCCAAATCAATCTTTAATTTACCTGATTCATTATCACAGTTACCCAGTGAGACACGATTGGAAATATTGTGACTAGGTGACCCCATCTCAAAATTGGGAATCTCCAAAACA